>NW_028317843.1:4811250-5442500 GCF_062004578.1 Staurois parvus
GAGTGGTAATGATATGCAGTAACCTCTAGCAACCAGTGAGCAGCAATAATGTGCATTATTCTCTAACAACCAATTAGTGAGCAGTAATGATGTGCAGTAACCTCTAGCAACTAATCAGCAAGTAGTAACAATGTGCAGTAACCTCTAGCAACCAGCCAGTGAGTGGTAATGATTTGCTGTAACCTCTGGCAATCAATCACAATCGCTGCCTGATCTGCTGCAGTAGAGTCATTTTGAGTCTAGCTGCTGTTTGTTGTATGTCTCAGAGCAGGTGGAGAGAAAAATTGCATGGGTGGAGGGGGGCCCAAGAAAATGTTTGCCCAGGGTCTAATCAATATTAAATATGACCCAGCCCACAAATAACTGTGAAGTCCACTTCATGCATCTTCTCGTGATGTGGTGACAACCCTGTAGCACTGCTCTTTAATTCAGAGCAGAGTTGTCACTCCCACGTAGACTGTGGCAGCTTGCACTACAGTGAAATGAGACAATGTTGCAGGGAGCATGGTTATCAACATTTTATTTGCTGAATCATAAGCCTGTAGTTTGTCATTCAGCAGCTGGCCACAATGAAGAAGGATTTGAACTTCTTTATACTTTGAGGTTGTGTACCATAGTGTCCCTTTTCTTACCATGCTTAGATGCAGGAAGGACTCCTTTAACTACTTTTCCCACAATTTCCTGGGTCTTACATGGGAGACCTCTTGGACATGCCCAGGAGATATACATTTCTGGCCCTCAGGAGGTCAGAAAGACCACACCTGTTAAAGCAGAGGTGGCTGGGTATGTGATCCGCCATCAACATTGGCCCCAGCATGTAGGCAGCTAAGCTGAACACCAATACCATTCATCTTTCATGTAAGACCGAGCCACCACTCTAATTGGTACGAGAGTGCAGCACTTCAAGTGTGGTAGTTCTGCATCTCCAGCTCCCCTCCTGTGGTACCAGCCCTGGGATACCTCCAGCCACCCACCTGTGGTGCCAGCCCAGGTATCCAGCTGTTTGCCTGTGTACCCAGACCTACTCTGGACTTCACTGCAAGAGATTCTGTCGCAGAGGGTAAGCACAAGTAGCTGTTTATTTACTGTGATGTTTACTGAAGAGATAGTCCATATTGAGCAAAGACATTGTTCTTGTGAGCTTGTGTGCATACAGCTTCATGATCTGTTTAACACGGTTTTGTACTTTATACACACCATTTTGCCATTTCAATCCTGTTTGCAGTGTGAATCCTACCTTGCGCCTGTTTAGTAAACTTCAAGTGAAAGCTGTCTGCTGTCTGATCATTTGGTTGATTTCTGTTACTTGACTTGTATATAATGCAACACAGAAGCCTTTCGATGTACTCTAATAAGCAGTAAATAAACACACCATCGTCTGTGGCTGTAACCATTATGGAGTAAGTTGTCCAAAAAGTCTGGAGCAGAAGTAGTTTTACTATGGATTTCTCTTCAGGTTGGTTCCCCTTTGTCAGCATTGAACTGACAGACAGCCAGCATTGAGTTGAGTCGCCAGATTTCTTATCTCTAATGTAAAGAGCAAGTACATAAGAAGAGGGGAGAGCAGAGTTCCGATACCCAACTTGAATGTTAACTTTGAGGTTGAACTGCTCCACAGTGGCTGCATCTAAAAAGGGCAGTGAGGGTTTGTGGTAAAGCTTATTTACTGCTTGTTAAGATAACATAAATATCTAAATTTCCAAAGAGCCACAGTTCTATTTTAAAGTGGACCTGAAACCAAACAATAAAAATTAGTTTTTTTATAGGGACCTTTTAGAAATGTGCTTAAACAGTACATTTGTTTTGGATTCTTCTGGAAAAATAGCAGTGCACTTCCTGGAATGTGACGGTGCCTAGGCACACTTGTAGCCACAGCCTCATAGCTGTACGTATGCAGTGTGAGGTATCAGGCTTTGCTGCCTCGGACTGCTAATCTCAAAGATTTGATGATATCACTGCTGTGCTGCTTGTGAAGGTTCTGACATGAGGAAGCAAAGCCTGCCTTTACCAAGATGGCTTCTCCCATACAGAGGAACTCCGTACAGAACAGGGCATGGTAAGTCAGGGAGGAATGATCAGTTGCTGGGAGACCAAAGGCAATGCTGTTGATCAGTTCTTTGCTCTTTGGCTCTCTTTATTTAGGCACATGCTTTCCAAGTTCAGTTTTCTCTCTTTAAGTCCTTCCCAGCAGTGCTAACAAAATAAATAGCAAGAACTGTTTCCTCTCTTCTTCTGTGACGGACAGCTGCAGGGAGAGAGGAGGTTGGACCGTATTCTGATTGGCTGTTGCTACAGCTGAAGAGGACCCATCCCTAGTAGCCCTGGGGAAAGAGGACTTCTGATTCGCTGCCTGAGCCAGGCTGGCACCTGATTGGCTGCTGGATATTTTGCCTTGGCCATCATGGTGAAAAAGGCAGAAGTCCATGTTGATCCCAGGGAGAGAGCTCTGGGACCCAGGAGGAGAGCATTTGATGCCCGAGGAATGTGTTGCAATTAACCTCCCTGGCGGTTAATCCCGAGTGTAGCTCGGGGTAAAGTTTCAGTACCAAAAGCGGTAACCCCGAGCTACACTTGGGCTTACCATGCAGCGTTGCTCCGGGATCTGTTCTTCCCTTACCTTGTCCTGCGCTCCTGCGATGTCCCTCCTGCAGTGTCCCCTGTAATGTCCTCCGGCGGATGCCGGCATCTGTCTTCTGGGTTCCGTTCCCTGCGACGTCAGAACATACGGGGGACGGAACTGGTGGGAAATTTGAAAATGACAAAAAGTGATATTCACTAAATACACTAAAATTACATAATAAAACATTACTGTATCAAACCATTTCACATACATTTTCTCCCGAGTGCTTTGTCCTGTGCCCTGCCTGCATTTTTACTGTTCTTTCTGCCTGGAAACTGAGAAACGTCCATGGCATCCAAAAAGCGTCCCTTTAGGTCAAAATCGGTTTTAGCCCAGCTAGAGAACAGCGATCATAAATTAGAACTACTTGCAGAATTGAGTGATAATGATTCGTGGGGAAATTCGTCATCAGACACTGAAAACGATTTTGCGACTTTGCTCAGTGATGTGCGAACTTGGCGCTATATTTCAAATTTCAGTGTTTTTGGTTTGATTATATTATTGAATTAAATGAATTATTATTATATTATTATTTTTTATGATTATTTATTAAATTATAATTTATGATTTTGTGTTTAAAATTTTATCATACCCGGGATGTTTACTAGACTCTTGTTTGGACAGATTTCAGTGAGTTATTCCTAAAAATTACAGGCCTACAATAAAAAACGACATATTTCCATGCATAAAAATGTACCGCTTTGAGCACAGAAATATGGACATAATCAGACCGCTAGGGAGGTTAAGCAACAAGGCTGAGGGATCATATACTGCTTTTAAACAGAGCCTGATGATAGTTTTTATTTGTGATTGTCAGAGCGAAGAGCTAGACTGGGCTGTTTTTGGGGCTGTGTGCTAGTGAACTCAGGACCACATGCAGACTGCTGTGAACCTTCAGGCCCATAGAGCTTTGGGCCTGAAGACTGTCTACTACTGAACTGTGCTGTAGAGGGAAAGCTGCAAACGTGTAGACAGGTATCTACGAGTTGTTAGATTGTGGTTTGCCCAGGTGGGAAAGGGTTAATTATTGGACTGCTGGTTTCCTGTGCTTTTTCTGGGCCTGACCTCCAACCTGTGGTACATATAAATAGGGGGTAGGCTGGGTCCAGGGGTGTCCAGAGCCAGGAGGACCACATGGGAACACACTAAGGGGTCTGCACAAGAAGATGTAACCAGCGGCAACCAGAGAAGCTCTTCCTCAAAGGAGCCTGCCAGCACTAGACTCTGCCAGTAGTGGACTTCTACCTGTTGAGGTACGCCTGGGCAGCCTTCGGGACGTTATTTAGGGTTTTGTGATGGTTTTGACTTTACTGTTGCAGCAACCCACGTAACAGAAACCCTAGAGACCTAGCTGCGGGTACAGGATGCATCAAACAAGCTCGGCATGCAAGTAGGTTCTCTCAAGTACATGAAGAGCCACAGGCTATCACTGAGAGCTAGGTGATAGAGTAGCTGGACTGGTGTAACGGGGCATTGCTCCGTGGTGTCCCCTTCAAAATGTCTTATTCCACATGGGTGCACATATCATGGGACAGTGTGGCACGTACAGTCAAGCTGCAGGTTATGGTATAAGTGCAACAGGGTGTGCAACTCGCTTCTAATTCAGGGTGCCACCCTAATGTTGGATTCACATAACTACAGTCCCACCTTGTCCTGGGCATTAGTGAACACATACACCGAACAATCGGAAGTAGAAAAGGGGACAGTAAAGGCCCCATGTGCATGGACGAGGGTGCCCAGCCTACAAGCGGACTTTGCTACCTAAATGTGAGGCAGACTGAGGGACTAGCCACTATGAGCACGGTTCTATTCATGTACTACGTTGTTATTCCAGAGTATTCCAACCGTATCTGGCATTTCAGTGTCCAGAGTGACACGCATTCCAGTTACAACTATCTACTACAGCTGCAAAAAGCTGGCTTAAAAGAGAAGATCTTTTTACTCGCCATCAAGGTACTGCTCAGGACCAGAACAGGAGGGGGAGGCTTCTGGCCACCATTTTGTTTACTTAACTGAGCACTCCAATGCAAGGGCCCCACTGCCAGCAGACTCATTATTTGTTGCTGTTTAAGATACTGAGTGGGTTGCCAATGCTTGCCTCTTAGCAGGTACATACAGAAGAGCTGGGTTGTCGTGTGAATGGAGGAAGTTTGGTGTGAGGCTGGACAGCGGAGTACGTTGCACCTCTGCATGACTCATGGAGAGGTTATAGGGATGGTAGATTATTGTCAGGTGGTGAGTAGGTGGTTGTGAGCTCAGGGAGAAGGCTTGGTGGGCACAGGTAACTGTGAGTTCATATAGTGTGTGGGTGGGCATTTGAGGAGGCTAATTGAGGATACAGAGTAGAGGAAACCAGCCCAGGGATACACATACTGACATCTTCAGATAAGTGGAAGACAGATGATTTCACTAAATCCTGCCAACCATGAAATGTAGCTGTGTTATTAGATGAATACATTATATTGTTAGGGAAAAAAAGCTAAACAGGCAAAAATGGGTTTGTAAAAAATAGATCATTAATAATATGAATCATACAGTAAAAGCCATCACACATTTAATGAAATTCAGCTAGATAAATTTAACCTGAAATTGTAATATAAAAAGTTTTACATTTTTGGTATTCCTTCTAATTAGTTGTATTGCAGTATTTGAAGCTCAAACACATTCTTCTTTCCCCCGCGGAAAGTGTAAATTGTGAATCTGACCTTGCAATCTGCTAAATGTGTTGCTATGGAATCCTTTATTTGCAGAAACTGCAGTGACACTGAAATTTCACATCTTTTAAATTATCTCTAACAATGAAAATGAAGCTCTATCTGCACCCGTAATGAACTCTGCTATTCTCACCAGTACATATCAAAGGTGGGTCTCAGTGTTTGAAATTATTTCTGAGTGTAATTTACTCAGACATCTTATAATTGGCTAACAGCAAGTTGTGTGTGGTGGAAAGGGAGGTTATTCTGAATACAAAAATGGCAATGTTAATCCATCCAAAACAGAAATTTCATTTTTGGGTGGATGCTTATGATTTGAATTACAATTTTGCCAAGATCAAGTGTAGTATCTGTTCTTATCAGTGTTCAGGAGGGGTGCTCCACAATCATTCTTTTTGGCTGGGATGGCTGGCTGTATAGTATCCCTGCAGGTAAGATAGGGGTCCTGAGGAATATTCCCTCTTTTTTTATTATTACTTATTTTCTCTCCATATTTGCCACCTGCACTTATATATGTGTTTTCCTTCTTCACTCAGATAATAGGGTGTGGGTCTACCCTAAACTCTAGAACAGGATGTGTGGCCATAGGGTTTCCTCCTCGCCTGCCTTAGAGGTTCCCTCTTCAGAAGAGCCCTCCACCTAGTAAAGCTGAAGCATGCAAAATCTGGTGCAGCTCTGCTATAAACCAATCAGCTTCCAGGTTTTATTGCCAAAGCTTAACTGAACAAGCTGAACTTAGAAGCTGATTGGCTACCATGCACAGCTGCACCAGATTCTGAGTGCTCCAGTTTCAGTAAATCTCCCCTATGTGTACATTTCTGTGTGCTCACGTGCACTTTTTTGTTCACTATTGGTATTTGTTACTGGTATATCCAATATTCAGCATCAGCCCAAACTGGGGCTATCCGTTTTGTTATTATGCATACATGTGCCTGGCAGTACTAGGGTCGTTGGTTTCAAATCCCAACCACGGCACCACCTGCCTGGAGTTTGCATGTTCTTCCTGTGCCTGTGTGGGTTTCCTCCGGGTACTCAAGATTCCTCCCACACTCCAAAGACATGCTGGTAGGTTAATTGGGCCTAGTATGTGTATGTATGAATGTGAGTTAGGGCTCATGTATACTGCAGCTGATAAACTCACGTTTAGGAGCTCTTCAGCGTTTTTTTCAGCAGCCCCTGAACTCACCCCAATGTTTTCCTATGTGTCCATGTACACATCTTCATTTACAGTCATTTACAGGCATTTCAATTTACAGTCGTTTTTTTGAACACAGAAAACTTACCTTCAGCAGTCGATTTTATCAGCGTTTCAAACGCAAAACGCTTGTAAATGCAGCAAATCGTGTTTATAAGCGTTTGAAATTTTTTTTTAACCCTTCCAGTTCCCGATGCTGTCCAGAGCCTTTTTTCATCATGAAAAATGCATGCAAAGCATTTTCAAGGTACTAAAATGGGCAAAACACTGAACACAGGATTTTCCTACCAAGCTTATCACACATTGCAATGACCAATTCACACCTCAGACCTCTACCACCCTTGGAAACAAAAGAAATGTTAATGACCATTCACACCTCAAATTCCTCATGAAGACCCCCTGCCAGATGGCCTTAATGACTCCACCAGACACCTTTCCCACCCTTGGAAACAAAAGAAATGTTAATGAGCAACTCACACCTAAACTAATCTCAACACATACTTCTCTCTCTGCTTCTACTCTCTGTATTTCTCTGAAACAGTCTGAAATAGTTAATAATTTACCACTTTTCAGTGCATTCTGGGCATGTGGGAGGTTCTCCTGTGCTTATCTTTAAAAAAACGCTTCTAAACGCAAATGTGCATAAACACGCATAAACGTGTTATGAAAACGCGACTAAACAGACGTTTTTTAATCTACATTTTCCAGCAGTCAGTTTCCATCGTTCAGAAGTGTCCCGTGTACATGGGGCCTTAAGGACCTTAGATTGTACACTCCTGAGGGTTAGGGACTGATGTGAATGTACAATAGATATGTAAAAGCGCTGCGTGAAATCGATGGCGCTATATAAGTACCTGAAATAAATAAATAAATGTCTCATCCAGGGTCCTCGCTGCCTTAGGCCCTGAATGAGACATGTGTGCATACTAGCAAATTAGGTGAACCCAGTTTGGGCTGATGCTGAATATTTAGTGCACCAGTAATCCACCGTTTCATTAAGGTGGCCTTAAGGACTACCTATTTTTGATCATTTCATACATGGGCATTACCTGCTACACTGAATGCATTTGATTGAAGGAATCTAACTGCTCTAGTTGAATGTATACATCTACTTTTTTTTACTAATGAAACTAGTATGACGAGTGGTACTACATCTTCCCCCTGCGTTCCCCGACTGGATCCTGCCAGTTTAGTTGCTCCTGCACCTGTGTGAGGTGTCTGAGCCCCCCCACCACCCTGAGGGTTTCATTGATAGTGGCTTCCCCCGGATGGGGTCTTTTCTGTGAAGGATGGTCTGACTAACAAAAATATTATTACTGAAGTCCTCCTGAAGAAACGGACATGCCCTATCAAACGCAAAAAGGCAAAAGAGACGTAGTGTGATGCTCAACAAGGACCCCATGTGTATATATTGTAATAACTATAGCTAGTGCAATATTGGGAGGTCTGATGTAGAAATGAGGGACTAATATCTGAGTTTTATGTTGTTTTGAGATGTTTTTAATGTATAAATCTGTATGTGAATAAACTTAGGAAAACAGAGTCTGTTCATCCTTCAGCACCTTAAAAATTCATAGTATCTATTAATAATAATTATGCTAAATGCCTCAAGGCTGCCATACATGGATTGAAATTTGGCCAGTTCAGCAGGGACTGGACAAATTTCTAACCATGTATAGGCAGGCTGGTTGTACAGAAGTTTATCTACTGATCGAATTCTGTACAAACAGCCTCTCAGGTTTTCCATGAACAATCAGTGCTGCCGGCTACAGCAATGTGTTCTGAAAGTGGGGAAGCCTTACCACTATTAGATCACAATAGCACACGAGGACTGATCCCCCCATCCACCTCGAATGTGTGGATAGGGGAGCTGAGTTGTTTTTTTTTTTATTCAACCCACTGGCTGAACGAGAAAAAAAAAAGATGAATGTATGGTCTACCTTAGAAAGTGGTGGTTGATACACTGAGCCTCATGTCTTTTTATTATCTAAGGTTTATATGAGATTTTAGAGACTGGAGTCACATATATTTTGGATTATATTATTTTTGGATTAACATTCTCATGGCAGGATGTGTGAAAATTAAAAAAAAGGCAGATTGCAGTCAGAAATTGGTTATATTATAATAGGGGCTGTGTTGCTATTATAGATGGTTTGACTGTGATTTATACTGATAACTAAATTGCTGAACACACACAAACATAAAAGCAACAGCAGATTATAAAATTGGGGTTAATTCACTAAAGGAGTAGAGCTTGCCCACTTTACAAAGTGAAGGTTTACTAAGCTTAGTGAATGAGGCAAAGCTGTGCTTACCGTAACAAATCATTCATGTTCTAGCAAAACTGTTTTTTTTAACCACTTCAGCTCTCGTACTTGCATACCCTTTATAGACAGAGCAATTTTTACTATGGACTTATTTATTTTGGCAGTAACTTCGTCATTACTTAAGCTAACACACATTATTTGGGGGGGGGGGGGGGGGGGTTGTTAAACTAGGCTTTCTTCTATCATTTGTGTCTTTTATTATTTGCAAAAATATTTTTATTTTCTATGTAATTTATAAACAAAAGACAAAAAATAAACAGTGCATTTTTCTTCCATTTTGAGCTATGTTAGTTAAAAAAAAAAAAAAAAAAAAGTGTTTTAAATATAAAGTACATTTTGTTTTATTTTTTATTTATATTTTTGGTGCAAAGCATGGGAGTTATTTGCAAATGAAACAAATGCAATTTTACACATTTTCTTTTTAAGAGACATTGAAATAAATAAATAAAAAACTAAAACAAACAAAAATACACATGGTTAAAAGTGGAATTAAAAACATTTTAAGTAAAAAATTGTAAATTGTCATTTTACACGGGAAGCTGCTTTTTGACAGCTGTTCCTGCTGTGTAATACAAAGCAATTCCTGGCTGGCATTCTGACAGCCAGCAGTTGTCTGTAGTAGCAATAGGTGATCAGTGACAGGGGGATAGGAGCTTGACATGCATTCTAAAGATGTTGTTACATTTTTAAATACATAGTGTGGGGGATCTCCTTCCCTGGGAAAAAGGGTAGACCGCACAGCAGGCTTTCTTAAAATCTGACTGGTTGTCAGCTTTATTTAAAAGGTTTGCAAAAATATCAAAATAAACAAAACATCAAAATAAACCCTTGCCATCCAGGCACTAACTAAACAGAAGACGTTTCCTCTCTCAGAGGTGAAGGGCTTCTCCCTGTCACCAAAAACAAAACAAACGCAAACCTTTTCTTGTAGGTATAGTACACACACAGCTCTCTCAGAATACCTCTCTGAGTCCCAGGCCACGAGCAACTCCTTGCTCCAGCCCTTTTTGTATCACCTGTTGGTGGACATCAGTGGAGCCCAAACTCTGGTCCGGAACCACCTCTGCCATTGTGGCCCCAAAAACCCGGAGTGGACTCCACCTTACACCTCACAGTGTGACCTCATGCGAGGTGACACATATCGTCCATCCAACACTTTACCGTTCACACTGTCACATATCCCCCCCCTCTGCTCAAGCCCCTGCGGCTGAGCAACTGTCCCAACCAGGCAATGGACCCGGGAGAGGGCATCTACATTGCTTTGCAGTTTCCCCGCTCTGTGTTCCACCGTAAATCTGAACGCTTGTAGCGCAAGAAACCACCTTGTCACTCGGCTATTTTTCTCCTGGTTATCGCACATCCATTTGAGCGGGGCATGATCAGTAACCAACTTGAACTGCCTTCCTAACAGGTAATATTTCAGGGCCTCCAAGGCCCATTTAATGGCCAAACCTTCCTTCTCCACAATGGCATAGTTTCTCTCATGTTTGTTGAGCTTTCTACTTAGGAAGACCACGGGGTGCTCCTCCCCATCTCTGATTTGGGACAGTACCGCACCTAGTCCCACGTCAGAGGCATCAGTCTGTACCACAAACTCTGTTGTGAAATCTGGAGTCACAAGCACAGGTTGGGCACAGAGAGCTTGTTTCAGCCTTTGAAATGCGGTCTCCGCCTCGGGATTCCACTTAATCATGACCGACCCCCTACCTTTTGTCAGATCTGTCAGTGGGGCTGCAATGGTGGCAAAATTGGGGATGAACCGCCTGTAGTATCCTGTGATCCCAAGAAATGCCCGGACTTGCTTTTTATTTACAGGTTGGGGCCACTTTTGAATCGCCTCAATTTTATTGATCTGAGGCCTAATGAGACCTCGACCAATGATGTAGCCAAGATATTTGGCCTCCTCGAAGCCTATGGCACACTTTCTGGGGTTGGCGGTAAGACCTGCTTCCCTCAGCGAATCTACTACCGCTTGCAAGCGGGACAAATGAGACTCCCAGTCGGGACTGTGGATGACGACATCGTCCAAATAGGCAGCTGCATATTGGCGATGTGGTCTTAGCGTTTTGTCCATCATTCGTTGGAATGATGCCGGAGCACCATGTAAACCAAGCGGCATCCGCTTATACTGAAAGGACCCCTCGGGGGTAGAGAATGCCGTCTTTTCTTTTGCAGCTTCCGTTAAAGGAATCTGCCAATAGCCTTTGGTCAGATCTAAGGTGGTTATGTACCGAGCCGTTCCCAACCTGTCAATGAGCTCATCCACCCGAGGCATCGGGTACGCATCAAATTTAGACACACTGTTCAGTTTTCTGAAATCATTACAGAAACGAATAGTTCCATCGGGTTTTGGGACCAACACTATGGGACTCGACCACTCACTGTGAGATTCCTCAATCACTTCCAACTCTAACATGTCCTTTATTTCCTTTGCCACCGCTTCCCGCCTGGCCTCGGGTATTCTATAGGGCTTGACATTTACGCGGACCCCGGGCTGGGTAACTATGTCATGCTGTATGACCGTCGTCAGTCCAGGTAGGTGGGAGAAGAAATCTCCATTTTTCCTCACAAACTCCTTAACATCATTTTGTTGGGCTACTGACAAGGTTTTCGTTATAGGTACCTGAGGGGCCATGGGAACCACGTCCTTTTGGGGGCTTGGTACTGCCAACAAACTTTCCCTGTCTTTCCAAGGTTTTAAGAGATTAACATGATAGATTTGTTCGGGTTTCCTTTTTCTTGGCTGGTAAACTTTATAATTTACTTCCCCCACTTTCTCCCTAATTTCAAAGGGACCTTGCCACTTTGCGAGGAATTTACTTTCCACGGTGGGGACTAGCACCAGCACTCTATCCCCAGGGTTGAAGGTACGGATCCTGGCACCCCGGTTGTAAACCCTTCTCTGGACCTCCTGGGCTTGCTCCATGTGTTCCCGAACAAGTGGCATGACAGCTGCGATTCTATCCTGCATCTGTGAGATATGCTCGATGACACTTCTATAGGGCGTGAACTCTGTCTCCCAGGTTTCTTTTGCAACATCTAGCAATCCCCTGGGATGTCTACCATACAGTAATTCAAAAGGTGAATATCCTGTAGATGCCTGAGGTACTTCTCATATAGCAAACATGAGATATGGTAGCAAAAAATCCCAATTTCTCCCATCTTTGTCCACCACCTTTTTTAACATATTCTTAAGGGTCTTGTTAAACCTTTCCACAAGCCCATCGGTTTGGGGGTGGTAGACCGAGGTACGGAGATGGGAGATTTTGAACAATTTGCATAACTCTTTCATAACTCTAGACATAAATGGCGTGCCCTGATCCGTTAATATCTCCTTTGGAATACCTACACGACTAAACACCCGGACAAGCTCTTTGGCGATATTTTTAGCGGAGGTATTACGCAAGGGGATGGCTTCAGGATACCGGGTAGCATAGTCAAGTATAACCAGTATGTGCTGATGGCCCCGGGCAGACTTTACTACTGGACCCACTAGGTCCATGCCCACTCTTTCAAACGGTACTTCAATTATGGGTAGAGGTACTAGCGGACTGCGAAAATGGGGTGAGGGCGCAGAATATTGACATTCCGGACATGACTCACAATGCGCTTTGACGTCTCCATGTAAGCCTGGCCAAAAGAATCTGTGTTATTCTCTCCTTTGTTTTCTCTACACCCAAGTGTCCACCCATTATATGCCCATGGGCTAAATCCAGTACCATCCGGCGAAAGGGTTTGGGGACCACTAACTGTTCTACCACCTCCTCCCCTTGCTTTACCACTTGATACAACAAGTTATTGTTAAGAGCCATGTAGGGAAAAGACACCGCTACATCATTTTCAACTGGTTCCCCATCAATTATTTTAATGTTTTCACGGGCTCTATTAAGTGTGGAATCTTTCAGCTGTTCCGTACAAAAATCCTCTTTTCTGACCTCTAGGTCAGGCACCACATTCTGTCCACTCTCACTAGAGCCAGCAATCATCTCTTGTTCTATATCCTCAGTGTCCGGGGTTGGATCCAACTCCTCCTGCTCCCCAGCCATTACAGAGAAAGGAAAAAGGTCTACACCTTCCTTGGACACACCAACAGTTTCCCCTTCCACCTTGCCGTCAAAGGGGTCAGGAGTGAGTTCAGGAGTTTTCAGTGTTTCCCCAGCAGGGGGAGCTCGGTCCTCCTGACTCCCCTCCTTATCCCATAACTTCCAGAAATGGGGAAAATCTCTCCCCACTATGGCTTCATGAAGCAGAGAGGGCACCACCCCCACAGAATGGGTCACAGGGCCCCAGGGAGTACCAATCTCCACCAGAGCAGTCTGGTAATTACGTGTATCACCATGAATACAAATAACCTCAATAGTGCTAGGGTGTAACCTTGCAAGGTTTACCAAATCACTCTTAACTAAGGTCACCACACTACCCGAGTCTAGCAGAGCAGTTACTGGCTTTTCATCAATGGCAATCACACACATTTGCTTTTCCATGCGTTTCTGACATGCTGCAGTACATACTACCTGTGCAAAAAGAGACATGCGTTTTCCTAAATAAGCATTTTCACATTGCATAGGTTCATCATTTAAAGGACAGTTTGCAGCAATATGACCTAACGCATGACAACGATAACATATTATATGTTCAGTGCTTAGACCTCTAAACGGCTTTGGGGACCTTCCTGACCTATTTGGCCAGTCTCTAGGTCCTAAGCCTACAGTCTCATTATCTGACACAATAGTCTTATCGTTTTTTTCTGAGCCTTTGGCCCATGGAACAGTCTTACCGGATCTTCCGGATAGTTTTCCACCCCTAGTGACATTGGGGTACGGCCCAGGTGAATGAAAAAAGTCCTCAGCGGCTGCATATCTCTCCACCAGCTCGTTTGCAGATTTAGGGTCTCCACGGCCGACCCACTTCCTCAAAGTGGCAGGGAGCGCACGTAAATATTGGTCCATGACCACACGCTCCACAATCTGAGGGCCTGACAATACCTCTGGCTGGAGCCACTTTTTGGAGAGATGTATCAAATCAAACATCTGAGATCTGGGTGGTTTGTCAGCCCTGTGATGCCACCGATGCACCCGCTGAGCCCGGACTGCAATGGTGACGCCCAGGCATGCAAGAACCTCAGCCTTCAGTTTCTCATAGTCCTGGGCATCCCCTGGTTCCAGGTTATAATAGGCTTTTTGGGATTCACCTGTCAAAAATGGTGCAAGCAGTCCTGCCCATTGCTCCTTTTTCCATCCTTCCCGAACAGCAACCCTTTCAAAAGTTGTGAGGTAGGCCTCCACATCATCTGCAGGTGTCAACTTTTGCAAAAAATGGCTGGCCCGCGCCATTTTCTGCTCCACTGGCAGCGGATCTGCGGACTCCTTCCTTAATTCCAATAGGTGTTGGGCCATCTCCTTAAGGAGCTCTCGGTCTGCTTGTTGGGCTTCATGGTGTGCTTGTTGGGCTTCCGACAACTGGCAATTCACTTCCTGTTGTGCTTGTTGGGCCTCCTGTTGTGTTCGTTGAGCCTCTGCAAACTGGCGATTCGCCTCCTGTTGTACTGCATTGGCCTCTGCGAACTGGCGATTGGTTTCCTGCTGGGTTGCCGTGGCCTGCAGCAAGGCTCTTATCACATCCTCCATCTTCCCACTTGCTCAGGAAGTTGCCCGCCAAATCCACCATATGTTGGGTTAGCTCAGGTGGGGGATCTCCTTCCCTGGGAAAAAGGGTAGACCGCACAGCAGGCTTTCTTAAAATCTGACTGGTTGTCAGCTTTATTTAAAAGGTTTGCAAAAATATCAAAATAAACAAAACATCAAAATAAACCCTTGCCATCCAGGCACTAACTAAACAGAAGACGTTTCCTCTCTCAGAGGTGAAGGGCTTCTCCCTGTCACCAAAAACAAAACAAACGCAAACCTTTTCTTGTAGGTATAGTACACACACAGCTCTCTCAGAATACCTCTCTGAGTCCCAGGCCACGAGCAACTCCTTGCTCCAGCCCTTTTTGTATCACCTGTTGGTGGACATCAGTGGAGCCCAAACTCTGGTCCGGAACCACCTCTGCCATTGTGGACCCAAAAACCCGGAGTGGACTCCACCTTACACCTCACAGTGTGACCTCATGCGAGGTGACACATATCGTCCATCCAACACTTTACCGTTCACACTGTCACAATGGGTAAAGTTGATCCAGGGACAGGGGCAGACTGACAACTCATAGGGCCCTCGGGCAATAGGGGATCATGGGGCCCCTGTGTCCTTGCCCAAACTCAAAAAAGCCTAGGAAAAAGGTACCAGGGGCATCTCATGGGGCCCCTTACTGACCCCGGGCCCTCGGGCAGTGCCCGAGTTTCCAAATGGTCAGTCCGCTCCTGTCCAGGGAATATCCGATTCCCTCTCGGGGGATCAGAAAGGAATTTTTTTTCCCAGCGTGAGCAAAGTGTATCTTGCTGAGTTTTTTTGCCTTCCTCTGGATCAACTGTGGGTGTAGGATTATAACTTTTTTTTTTTTATGGTTGAACTGGATGGACTTTTGTCTTTTTTCAGCAAGACTAACTATATATCTCTTACATTCAAAATCCTCAAGTAGGTAATTTCCTTTGCATATGATTGTATATTCAAAGTAAACATGGATTCAACTTATTTGCGAATATTCACTTTGCAGAGTGAGCATATACTTTCCGGAGTGGGCATTCATTTTGCTAGGTGAGCAGCCTTTGTTCTTTTAGTAAATAAGCCCAAGTGCTTAGACATCCAATGAAAAACCTGAGTATAAATAACATCTCTCCTAAAATATTCTGTCTGAGAGAGAAACATTTAATAAAATGCTCACAATTTATATTTCACCCTTTTTTTGTAACTGCTATATGTGATAATTGGCTGGGATGGATCATTGCCTTACCAATGTATACATTAGGATTGGTCTGCTGCAGTAAATTGTAAAAGCAATAAACAGAGCTGAGTCATGGAGGCTAATCTTGACATTTCTTATATCCACTAAGTGGCCATTTAAACACTTTCACATCATGGAATGCACATAATGGTGTTTTTAAAGAAAAATGTGAACACAAACAGTGAAATTAAAGGACATTACAGAAGAGTTCAGGTTTGAAGAAAACCCTTTTTAGAGCTGATTAAATATCTACAATATATAACATGAAAGTGCAACTAAAACTTTTTTTTGCATTTGTAACGCTCTCCAGGTTAGTTAGGTAGTTTATTTTATTAGACAGAGACTGAGTAGCAGCCTGGGGATGAGTCAGCCTGGGGATGAGTGAGGTAGTGAGGTCACCTCAGGACAGGCTGGGGGGCTCTAAAAGGTCAGGGCTTCTGGAGCCCTCCCACCTTTCCAGAAACCTGAGAGCTTTCTGGAGCAGGGGAGAGGCCCAAATCTGCATGTTTGGGAGACCTTATCCAATCTCCTGGCAGGAGGCTGGGCATGGTGACCAGGGCAACCCTCAAATGTGGAAGAGCCTGGGTGGAGGTGTGCAGCGTTTGGTGGAAGATGGATTGAGGAAGGCTAAAGTGTGGAGCCTGTGAGGGGGTCCCAGGAAGGGGAGCCCACCTACAGGTAGAATGCTGGAGAGGAGGATCTCCACTGTCTCAATGTCTCCAAGAGAGGACAGCCTGTGCAGTAGGGAAGGAGCCAGCCCAGCATAAGGCCTGAAGGCTGTCACCAATCCACCAAGCTAACAGGAGAGGACACTGTGAGTACTCCTACACCCCCTGGGCCAGATAAGGCGAGAGGGCGGTTAGGTGTAATACCCAAATAGTTCTCATCTGCGATTGCTCAATTGGCAGTTCTTGAGGCCCCTTGCTCAGGATACCCTCCAGCAGCTGGGTGAAGAGGAGGAGTTGTCTGGGGTCTGAGGAAGTACACCAGAGACCCTTTAGTGTTCTCTAAGAAGAGACTGCTGCTGTCCACATTTTTCTACATGGTTGCTAAGGAGTTTGTCCTCAAGTTCTGCAGTCCCTGCAGCATCCCATAAACCCCTAGATCCCATCCAAGTTTTTAACCCCTTAATAAAATCACAAAACCAAGCTCAAGGACTGTTCTTTGACTCCAGTGTGCAAGGTGTGGAAAATGTGTATTTTCTGGCCATGCAGAGCATAGGGGGCCCTTTTCAAAATCCAATGGCCCCCAAGAGGCAAGTGCTAACCATGAAATTGCAGTCTGAATCCCATTGGGGAGATTTCCCATCACTTTCTGTCAGAGATAGAACAGGAAATGAGAGGACATTTCTGTAAAGTGAGGGGAAATGACCTTTTATACAGTTGTCATTGGAACAGGTGTCCTCATTGGAAGATTTTCCCTTACCTCCTGTTCTGGTGATAACTGCAACATTTTGGAGTCCCCATCGATTTCTCTTCCGATGATGATAGTCACCAGGACAGATAAGGTGAATCTACCCTGTGGGGACACAGACAGCAATAAAAATCTGAGACTTAGAGCTGTGTAAAGTGATGAATGAAGCCTGCAGTTATAGCCGTTACGCTGTCCATCCATAAAGAGGTTTTTGCTTTAGATACAGCTTTAGGCTAGGTTTACACGTGGTTCAGTTGTGTTTTTACCACCTCCAAAAGCTCGCCCTTAAGCGGCAAAGGTAAAAATTACCCCCCCCCCTTTCATTGCTTTTGATGGCAGGTACTACTGGCCAATTAAATGGAACATTGTGTGCAGTTGCGGCACAGTAGAACGTGTTTAAAACCGGTTTTAAGTGCTTATTCACTGGAAAACCACATTCTATGTGCATTTCCTGCAACACATTCAAAATGCACTGGGTGTGTGATCTGTTGCATGTGTCAATATAATCCTAATGACACCCCAAACACAGATTGCGTGCATTGGAAAGCATGGTACCACAGTACCATGCAATCCAATGCAGTGCCTTTTTTTTTTTTCAAAAAGTAGTGCATGCACTACGTTTGGTGCAATCCAGTGCAATTTTAGCCCATTTAAATGAATGGGGTGAAAATCATACCACACTGTGTTGCACAGGAACCGCAAGGGAACGAGGGCTGCGTGTTGTGAACCGAGCCTTAGGGATTCAAACAGGTGGTGAGAAGGCAACATAATGTCTCCTCACCACCTGTCAAAAAAAGTCATCTGAAAAGTGATCCACTGTGGATCATTCTTCAGAGGGTTAAGCTCATGTAAATGATCACTTAGCCTAGGTTCACACTATTGCTGCTGCATATACATGCATTTTATTTTTTGCAATAGTTTTTCTGCGTCTAAAATTTCAGATTGTAACTTTTGTTTTTTTTGATGCGTCCGTGAAGCACGCTTTAATGGCAAGCCTGCAGATTTCCATTTTCTCTAATTGTGTAGCGTGCATTTTACCTGCATTGCTTTCCTTATCCTGGCAGAGCTAATGATGAGGGGACTCTGCCAAATCACCACTGGAGCCTATTTTCCATTATTTGTGCATCTCTTGTCTACAGCACTGATGTTTATCAATCAGGAATAGTCTCAGAACTCACATGGAAAATAAATATATTTGAAACATATTTTAAAAATATTCTTCCCAAATATATTGACATATATTTGAAATGCTACAATTTTGGCCATATTCAATATATATATATATATATATATATGTAATGTATAAAAAAGCATTCCAACTTGCAGTGTGTGTGTATGTATATATATATATATATATATATAGTGAAGGAAATAGGTATTTGATCCCCTGCTGATTTTGAATGCTTGCCCACTCATAAAGAAATGATCAGTCTAAAAATTGAATGGTTGATGTATTGTAACACTGAGAGACAGGATAGCAACAAAAAATTCAAAAGAAATGCACGTCTAACAAATGATGCACTGATTTGCATGTTCCTGAGGGAAATAAGTATTTGATCCCCTATCATTCAGTAGGATTTCTGCCTACCAGGTGTCTTTCATACAGGTAACAAACTGAGATTAGAAGCAATCTCTTAAAGGGAGTGCTGCTAATCTCATTTTGTTACCTGTATAAAAGACACCTGTCCACGGGAGCAATTAAACAATCAGATTCCAAACTCTCCACCATGGCAAAGACCAAAGAGCTGTCCAAGGATGTCAGAGACAAGATTGTAGACCTACACAAGGCTGGACTGGGCTACAAAACTATCACCGAGCAGCTTGGTGAGAAGGTGACAACAGTTGGTGCAATCATTCACAAATGGAAGAAACACAAAACAACTGTCAGTCTCCCTAGGTCTGGTGCATCATGCAAGATCTCACCTTGTGGAGTGTCAATGATCATGAGAACAGTGAGGAATCATCCCAGAACTACACGTGAGTATCTTGTCAATAATCTCCTGACAGCTGGGACCACAGTCACCAAGAAAACAACTGGTAACACACTACGCCAACAAGGATTGAAATCCTGCAGTGCCCGCAAGGTCCCTCTGCTCAAGAAAGCACATGTCCACGCCCATCTGTAGTTTGCCACTGAACATCTGAATGATGCAGAGGAGGACTGGTTGAACGTGTTGTGGTCAGATGAAACCAAAATTGAGCTCTTTGGCATCAACTCAACTCGCTGTGTTTGGAGGAGGAGGAACGCTGCCTATGACCCCAAGAACACCATCCCAACTGTCAAACATGGTGGTGAAAACATTCTGCTTTGGGGGTGTTTTTCTGCTAAGGGGACAGGACAACTGCACCGCATCAAAGGGACGATGGACGGGGAAATATACCATCAAATCTTGGGTGAGAGCCTTCTTCCCTCAGCCAGGGCATTGAAAATGGGTTGTGGATGGGTTTTCCAGCATGACAATGACCCAAAACACACGGCCAAGGCAACAAAGGAGTGGCTCAAGAAGAAGCACATTAAGGTCCTAGAGTGGCCTAGCCAGTCTCCAGACCTTAATTCGATTGAAAATCTGTGGATGGAGCTGAAAGTTCGAGTTGCCAAACGTCAGCCACCAAACCTTAATGACTTGGAGAGGATCTTCCAAGAGGAGTGGGCCAAAATCCCTCCTGAGATGTGTGCAAACCTGGTGGCCAACTACAGGAAACGTCTGACCTCTGTGATTGTCAACAAGGGATTGGCCACCAAGTACTAAGTCATGTTTTTTGAAGGGGATCAAATACTTATTTCCCTCATGAACTTGCAAATCAGTGCATAATTTGTTAGACATGCATTTCTTTTGAATTTTTGTTGCTATTCTGTCTCTCAGTGTTACAATACACCTACAATTCAATTTTTAGGCTGATCATTTCTTTGTGAGTGGGCAAACATTCAAAACCAGCATGGGATCAAAATACTTATTTCCTTCACTATATATATATATATATATATATATATACATATACACACACACACTGCAAGTTGGAATTCTTTTTTATACATTACAAAATATATGAAGAATATTTTTAAAAATATATTTTTTTAAAATATATAGATACAGTATATACAGTTGTGTTCTAAATAATAGCAGTGTGTTGAAAAAAGTGAATAAAGCTCAAAATCCTTCTAATAGCTTTTATTTGCATACAGACAAATGCATTGGGAACACGACACATTCTATTCCAAATCAAAACATAAAGAAAAATATATCAAATTTGTGTTGTTCCTCTAAAAAAATTGAAGAAAAGTGAATATTAGACTGTTCAAAAAAATAGCAGTGTTTGTATTCTTCTTTACAAACTCAGACATTCACCATACAAACTGAAAAATGTTTGAAGATTTTGCTTTCCTTTGAATCACTTAATTAATATTTAGCTGTATAAGCACTGTTTCTGAGAACTGCTGTACATCTGTGTTGCATGGAGTCAACCAACTTCTGGCACCTGTGAACAGGTATTCCAGCCCAGGATGATTGGACTACATTCCACAGTTCTTCTCTATTTCTTGGTTTTGCCTCAGAAACTGCATTTTTGATGTCACCCCACAAGTTTTCTATTGGATTAAGATCCGGGGATTGGGCTGGCCACTCCATAATGTCAATCTAGTTGTTCTGGAACCAAGATGTTGCACGTTTACTGGTGTGTTTGGGGTCATTGTCTTGTTGGAACACCCATTTCAAGGGCATTTCCTCTTCAGCATAAGGCAGCCTGACCTCTTCAAGTATTCTGATGTATTCAAACTGATCCATGATCCCTGGTATGCGATAAATAATCCCAACACCGTAGTATGAGAAACATCCCCATATCATGATGCTTGCACCACCATGCTTCACTGTCTTTACAGTGTGCTGTGGCTTGAATTCAGTGTTTGGGGGTCGTCTGACAAACTGTCTCCGGCCACTAGACCCAAAAAGAACAATCTTACTTTCATCAGTCCACAAAATGTTGCGCCATTTCTCTTTAGGCCAGTCAATGGCAAATTGTAACCTCTTCAGCACGTCTTTTTTTCAACAGTGGGACTTTGCGGGGGATTCTTGCAGATAGCTTGGCTTCACATAGGCGTCTTCTAATTGTAACAGTACTCACAGGTAACTTTACACCTTCTTTCATCTTCCTGGAGCTGATTGTTGGCTGAGTCCTTGCCATTTTGGCTATACTTCTATCCATTCGAATGGTAGTTTTTCGCTTTCTTCCACGTCTTTCAGGTTTTGGTTGCCATTTTAAAGCATTTGCGATCCTTTTAGCTGAGCAGCCTATCATTTTCTGCACTTCTTTATATGTTTTCCCCTCTCCAATCAACTTTTTAATCAAGGTACGCTGTTCTTCTGAACAATGTCTGGAACGACCCATTTTCCTCAGGATTTCAGAGAGAAATGCACTGTAACCAGCATGTACAACATTTGCTGCCTTCCTTCCTTAAATAAGGGCAATAATTGGCACTTGTTTTTCAAAGAATGAAGGACCTCACTAATAGAACTCCACACTGCTATTATTTTGAACATGCCCCTTTCAATTAGTGATTCCATTACACAGAATCAGCAGCATGCATGTCATGACTGTTGGGTCTGTTGGATTTCTATTACTCTACTACACCTGCTAGTAAATTATTTGCCATGTAGAAATATTATTTCTACCAAAAACAGTGATTGATCAGGTTAGTGATGTCTGACTGCTATTATTTTGAACACAACTGTATGTGTGTGTGTGTGTGTGTATATATATATATATATATATATATATATATATATATATATATATAAATATATTGAAAATGGCCAAAATTGTAGCATTTCAAGTATATGTCAATATATTTGGGAAGAATATTTTTAAAATACATTTCAAATATATTTTTCTTCCATATGGGAAATAAATAAGCATTCAGGTGGACCTTGTACTAACAACCTCAATTTTCGGTCTTACTTCCACTTACCTGTTACAACATTTGTGCAGGGCGTCTAAATATGACTATGCAGTCCAATAGGCAACAGAGTTAGACCCAGTGCTATCAATCAACAGCACTCAGTAACAAACCTGATTTGACAAACCCCCTATTTTTTCTGCAATAGAATTCTGTGAGGACACTTGTGATGGGGGTCTGGTTGCTACTTATCAATGTCAAAAAGAACACTAGAGGAGGAAAGAAAGAAGACATGTTTAAAAAAGGTTTAAAGCTGAACTCCAACCTTGCCTTCATTCTTTTTAGTCATCCAGTCTCTGTATGCACATGAAGTCTGCCTAGGATTGCCCACTCTTCCAGACTGACATCCACTCAGGCATCAATATATTGACAGAACTCAAGAGTAGACCCATTGCTTTAACCAAGGCTTGTTTTTAGGAAGCTATTTACAGCCCCCAGCCAACCCCCCCATCACCAGCCAAGGTCTGCCTACATCGCATAGAGAAGTGCAGAAACTCAGTAAAGACATCTGGGTCTAAAACAAGGTATGCAAAAAAATTGTCAAAGTTTTAATTTTAACCAGATATACTGCTACAGGGCTGCATGGGTGAGTAAAATTATGTATATATATACGTCATTGTGCATTTCCTGGTAGGGGAATTTTGCGGCTGCAGCTGTCAATCACTGGGTCCCGGCCAGTGATTACTTGCCTGCGCCCAGTGACTTCCGAAGATCTCTGATGGGAAGGAGAACTGTATTTATAAACAATACAGTTCTCCTCCCTGTCAGCACGTGAACACTGCTTTGGATGGCTGTGCTCAGCTGGTTGACCACCACTGCTCTAACTTGTTGGGGAAAACTTTCAAGCAAATTGCAAGCCTAAACACTGTAGGGTTCACAGCTTTCTTCTATTACATCACTTACCCTCAACAATTGGGTAAAATGGACACTATGCATCTGTGGGAACAAGATCTGGGCCAGGCATACCTGAAAACCAAATGGCAGCAGGTTACACTTTGGCCCTAGCAAGCCTTAAGAAGTGTAATTGAGAGTCTTCTAAAAACTACTCCATTGTTGGTATAACACTCCACAAAGGGTAGCAAAGATCTTCCCAGACGTCTCCTGCTGTTTTAGAAGGACTACGGCCACACAAATAACCTATTTCAAATATGGTATATGTACCAAAATCAGCCCATTCTGGAGCTACAGCTTCACTTTAATTTCAGCGATCAGCTTGTAAACAAAAAGGCTCGTTTCCTAAGGCTTCTCAATGAATTAACCCAATTTGAATTCATGTTCACAATTAAAAATGGGAAATAGGTGGCATTCTTGTAACTGTGGATTGCATGGCTTGAGCACCATGGTTGCAGATTATAGTTGATTATCATTACATTTGAATCTCATTAAGGTTTGGTGACTATTGCTGTAGCAAATTTAATAGGCCAATACCACAAAAGAAGAGACAGGAGTATGCTAAATTTATATCTCGCATTGACTGTGCCTCACTTTTTGCTTTATTTTGATGTTGGATTTAATATGTGCCTGTGCTTACACACTGATTTTGAATGAGCTACAATGTATTATGTGTCTCCTATGGCAGTGTCACGCTTATGCCTAACGCAGGTGGTCAGACACTATAGCTAGATTCTGTGTTCTTCGCCTATAGCAGCCCCCTTTCCCATAAGGCAAGCAGGCCTACCGGTACTCTGTTGCTCCCAGGACTTATACACAATGCTATAGTGCTTGGCCACTACAGCGGAGCAGGCTCTAACAGCATAGCAAACAGGTACTTGTAGATAGCAGACAGAAATAGTGGTTCAATGACAGTCCAGGTACAAGACAGGCAAGGTACAGAATAGTCAGGGTTAAATCATTGTCAAAAGGCAGACAGAGTTCAGAGAGTAGTTGATATCCGATCCAAGGCCATCAACGAGGGAAACCAAACCAGCAGGGCAGACAAACAGGGAGCTTGGAACACATGCTACAAACACAATATCACAAGCAAAAGAATGCAAGCTTGCCTGGCTTAAATCAGGTTTGGTCTCCACCCAAAGATTGGCCACATCAATCACCTTGCAGGTGGACAAACAGGGAGAATGTATCAAACCAAAACCAGATCACTGGAATGAGACCAGCAGCTGTAGTGAAGTAGGAGGGCTGCTCACTCCTGTCATTACTTCCTCTCTCCAAGGAGGGGCCCCCAGACCTTAGAGGCATGGTGGAAATTAGGCACCAGACCACCAGGTTGGACATCCAGTACAGGACCTTTAGGCTGGGAAATAGTCAAGGGACCAGCAAGGTCAGGTTGGTTAGCAGGCAGGTAGTCTATGGAGTCAAACTGGACAGTAACCTGAGAACCATTAACGATAGGCTGGATAGCTGGAATACAGGCTGAATATAGAGTGGCTTTAAGAAAAGGTCGAGGCCCCCACCTGGCTGAATGAGGCAGTCTATCCAAAGGATGGATAGAACTTCTTTGACAGTTTTGAGCAGATGTAGTTGCAGTTGGGCGAGGCCAGGTTAGAGCCAAGTCTCGAATATGGAAAAACAGAAGGTTCAATTGGCATGGGCTGGACCGGAATAACTGCTGCAGAGGCAGACTGGACCACATCGGCAGGTGTTGAGGACAAGTTAGCCTGGTTGTGCATCCAAGGGCATCTAGGGAAAGGCAAATGTAGGGGTAATCCAGGGGGCTCGACTTCTGAGTGAGCACAGGTTTTGCAAGCTTTTACATAGGAACCGGAATCCTTATGGAGAGAGGGCTACCAAACCACACGAGAAACCAAAGAAAACATTTTAGTAGTGCCCAGCCATCTTAGCGGCATGTGCTTCTGAAAGCCTATGGTGGAGGACAACAAACAGCTTTCTAGGGTTTAGCTTGGGTTTAGAACTAGACTGGGCCTTTAAAAGAGAGTCCAAAAGGGCCCCATTACTTGTGCTGGAGGTAAGATATAGTGAAACGTAAAGTAAGTTAAGCCTCTAGTAGGAAACAATTCAGACTGTGACAATTGGCTGGAGAGGTGGCTTGTAGAGAATTCAATAAATTTGTCCATGTCTTTTGCTATAACAGAGCCATGTACAGGCAAATGATTAAGTAAAGTAGAGTCACACTTGGAATAGTTGTCATGGTCTAGAATAGGAATCTGAATTGTAATAAAGGCAAGTGGGGATGGGACGTGTGCAGAGAGAGTACAGGGATGGGACATGTGTGCAGAGAGAGTACAGGGATGGGACACGTGTGCAGAGAGAGTACAGGAATGGAACATGTGTGCAGAGAGTACATGGATGAGACGTGTGCAGAGAGAGTACATGGATGAGACGTGTGCAGAGAAAATATATGGATGAGACGTGTGCAGAGAAAGTATATGGATGAGACAAGTGTGCAGAGAGAGTACAGCGATGGGACGTGTGTGCAGAGAGAGTATGGGGATGGGCCACATGCAGGGGCGGACTGACCATTTGGAAACTCTGGCACTGCCCGAGGGCCCGGGGTCAGTAGGGGGCCCCATGAGTTGCCCCTGGTACCTTTTTCATAGGCTTTTTTGAGTTTGGGCAAGGACACAGGGGCCCCATGATCCCCTATCGCCCAGGGGCTCCATGAGTTGTCAGTCCGCCCCTGGCCACATGTGCAGAGAGAGTACAGGGATGAGACATGTGTGTAGAGGAGATATGAGGATGGAACATGTGTGCAGAGAGAGTACAGGGATGGGACATATGTGCAGAGGGGATACAGGTATGGAACATGTGTGCAAAGGAGATACGGGGATGGAACATGTGTGCAGAGAGAGTACAGCGATAGTACGTGTGTGCAGAGGGGATACAGGGATGGAACATGTGTGCAGAGGGGGTACAGGAATTGAACATGTGTGTAGAGGGGGTACAGCGATGGAACATGTGTGCAGAGGGGGTAAGGGGATGGAACATTCTTACCACTTACTATCGACATGAGGGCATTTCTTTTATTCGCCACCGACATAAGGAGGACGTTTTTCCTACTGACAAGAATTCCCGTCACTTCCTGACCCTGTGACTCCACTGGAGAGACACTTCCTGTTTCTGTGACCCCACTGGAGGAAGAGTTCCTCTCACTTCTTGACCCTGTGACCACACTGGAGGGAGACTTCCCCCCAATTTCCTGTCCCTTTGACACCACTGGAGGGAGACTTCCTTTTTCTGTGACACTATTGTAGGAAGTCTTCCCCTCGCTTTGTGTTTCTGTAACACCAATGGAAGGAGTCTTCCCAACAATCCCTGTCCTTGTGACCCCACTGGAGGAAGACTTCCTGTTTCTGTGACCGTATTGGAGGGAGACTTCCTGCTTCTGTGACATCACTTCCTGACCCTGTGAACCCACTGGAGGGAGACTTCCTGTTTCTGTGACGCCACTGTAGGGAGACATCCCCTCACTTCCTGACCCTGTGACCCCACTGGAAAGAGACTTCCTGTTTCTGTGACCCCACTGGGGGGAGACTTCCTTTTTTTGAGAACCCACTGAAGACTTCCTGTTTCTGTGATCCCACAGAAGGGAGACTTCCTATTTCTGTGCCCCCCACAGGAAGGAGACTTCTGGTTTCTGTGACACCACTGGAGGGAGACCTCCTGTTTCTGTGACCCCCCCACTGAAGGGAGACTTCCTTTTTTTGTGACCCCACTGAAGGGAGACTTCCTTTTTCTGTGACCCCACTGTAATGAGAATTCCTCTTTCTGTGACCCCACTGGAGCAAGATTTCCTGTTTCTCTGACTCCCTCTGTAGAGGGACTTCCTGTTTCTGTGACCCCACTGGAGGGAGTCTTCTTCCCAATTCCTATCCCTGGCACAGGAACAGCCAAAAAAAACATTGTCAGAGGTGCAATGCCTTCCTTGCTGTACTAAAAATATGTTCTTGACTCTGACCCCGTGGGATACGTTTAAAATCATCGCCTTTAGTGTGGCTACAGTCTGATCAATTAGTTTATCTGCAGTCGTGGCTGGAAGGGGAGAGATCGCATGTGACAATAGCAGCCACAGCCAGTAACAGAAACTCTAGAGGAGGAAGAATTCAATATTTAATTAAAGTAGACTACATAGAATAAACTGAACAATTTGCACATGCATGCTTAACATTTATAAGATTGTCACCTAAAAAGAAAGGTAGTGCTGTTGCGCTTAGGAAAAAAAAAATCAACCAAACCAAAAAAATTGTATAGTACCTATACAGCAGCAATCCTAGTTGTGAACTCGTATACACAAAATCTTATATAATTCATATAGACCACGCTTAGGTCATTCAAACAATCAACTAAATGACAGTATACAAATATTAGTGATATCAGTGGACAAACGTGTTAAATATTGGTATTCAGTCCCAACATGTGAATTTGGTGCAGTAGTGCTTTATCCTTAACAGTGAACCTCCGTCCTGATTATATTATTATTTTTTATGATTATTTATTAAATTATAATTTATGATTTTGTGTGAACTTGGCGCTATATTTCAAATTTCAGTGTTTTTGGTTTGATTATATTATTTGATTAAATTTATTATTATATTATTATTTTTTATAATTATTTACTATATTATAATTTATGATTTCGTGTTTTAAATTTTAACATACCTGGGATGTTTACTAGACTCTTATTCAGGCAGATTTCAGTGAGTTATTCCTAAAAATTACAGGCCCACAATAAAAAAACTACATATTTCCAGGCAAAAAAATGTATCGCATTGAGCACAGATATACTGACATAATCAGACCGCTAGGGAGGTTAAGTCAGATTTGGTCTCCTCCCAGAGACTGGCCAAGTCAATCACCCTGCAGGTGGACAGACAGACAGGGAGAATGTATCACAACCAAAACCAGAATGCTGTAATGAGACTAGCAGTTGTGATGGAGCAGGATCGCTACACTCTCTTGACAGGCAGCAAGGCTAAGGGTCCTTTCACATGGGGCGGACCCGTTTAGTGAATCTGCTTGCGCAGCGGGGGATCTCTGCACTGATCCCCGCTGAGCAAGCGAATGACATCTCGGTGTCTGCTTTGCTGGTGCAGAGTAGACACAGAGCTGTTCGCTCTCCTCAATGGGCGGTCCGCCTGTCCGGTTTCATCCGACCCGATCCAATGGATGGAAGGGGAATTGGATCCCCATCCATCTCTTTTTGGCAGATCGGAATAGATTGGATGTCGGCGGGTGTAAATGGACACATGTCCGTTTACACCCGCCGCTCCATAGAGGAGAATGGAGGTTCGGATTGGGTCAGGGCAGGCTGACCCGGTCAGAACATCCGTATGAAGGAGCCTTTAAAGGATAAGTTCACTTATTGCACTTTTTTTGCAGGTAAAAAAATGTGCATTACTTGTTTTTTGGGGTTTTTTTTGATCCAGCAAAGCATTACACCAGCAATCAGTAGATCGCTGGTGCCATGCAGGTCTCCAGCAGGCTGTTAGTTTAAATTGAGTGCTCATACATCATATGAGCAGACAGTTTAATACTGACAGGAAGACTGAATAAACTACCACAGCACTCTACACCACTGTTAGTTCAATGAGAACTACAAGCAAAGGGTGTCTGTACTTGTAGCTCATTCATTCACAGAACTGTGAATGAACGACAACCCCATTTGGGTGGAGCCCCACATGCTCATGCTGATTTCAAAAACTAACAGCTAATACAGGAAACTTCTCCCTGTACTGCTGTCACGGGGGACAGTGGGCATCGGCTGCAGCAGTGGAAACATGTTACATGTTCGCAAAGGTGAACTTTTCCTTTAATTTTATATTTGCCTACTCTGTTGACTGTGACTTTATTGTCTGCTATGTCAAAATGTGTTACTATTTGCAAAATATGCAAAAAGAATAAAATGCTTCAGTCATGAAAAAAATTATGTTTTGTTCCTTATCTCCACAGCGCTATCAAAGAATTTGTGCTGTGGGAAGTAAAGTGAGTGCAGGATAGGAAATGGGCTTTAACCAAACAGCCAAAGTGGCCATAGATGGATCGAAATTTGGCCAGTTCAGCAGGGACTGGCCAAATTACGATCCATGTGTGTCCACTGCCACTCAACAGAAGTTGATCTATGGATTGACTTTTGTTGAAAGGACCTGTTAGAAAAAAGCCACTTTATCAGGGCATGCAGCCAATAGCTACAACACTGATCTATGTATTCTGACAGTGGAGGAGTCTATCAAAATACAGTAGTGCAGCAGGATTACCCATCCACCTCGAATGTGTAGATGGGGATTTGATTCAGTTTTTTTGTTTGGCCTGCTGACTGAATGAAAACAAAACTGAGCCATGTATGGCCAGCTTAACATTCAGAAAGAATAGTATGCATGGTGTGCTGATTCAGAATGTAGTGAACTCCCGAAAAGCAGATAAGAGACCTTCTGGGATGTGAAGTGACACCAGTAAAGACCACTCAGTGATTGCAGTAGATGGAGGTTAGGTCTCAGATGCCCCCTCTCAGAGGACCCTGGTGTCAGATGTAGCCTGGGGTACTGGCCAGTTGTCCAGCCTGGATGCTCTGGTGGTGTGTGAAATGGACAATACTCAGAAGATATAACGTGTGTGAAATATTGTATCCCCTCTATTTCATATATAGCACCCTCTAGCGTGCTACTAGGGTTAGAGTAGGTAAATGTATTGTGTAATAAGGTTGGGTTACTGCAGATCAGGCTAGATGGCTTAACAGGTTTGGACTCTATCACCTCCACCTGTTTCTAGAGGACTATGGAAGCTTCTTGGGCAGAGGGGGTGGAGACCTAATCTGCATGTTTATGGGAGTCTAACCAATCTCAGGTTTGGAGGCCCTAGTAGAGTGGTGAGACCAACCAATAAATATGGGAGAGTCAGGCAAGCAGGGGAGTTGGGTGGAAGATGGAGTGCTGAGGAAGCTGTCGGTGGCCTGGGAGGGATCCCCTAGGTCTGGGGGGGGGGGCTTGGAAAAGTCTCTAGAACTCTGTAGGTGGGGGGTGAGGAGGAGCTGGTCTACACTCGTAAGGGATCCCGGCCAATCCCCAGGCAGGAGGCTTGGTATGGGGTCAGGACAGCACTTAAGTATGACTGAGCCTGTTTAGCAGCAGGAGAGTTCTGATGGAAGATGTGACAGAAGAAGAGATGCAGGAGGCTGGTAGGGGGCCCAGTGGGAAGGAGCCTACTTACAGGTTGGGACCTGGACAGGAGGATCGCTCAGCCTCACCAGTCCCTGGAGGGAGGACTACTTGTAGAGCTAGGAAAGCAGACAGCCCAGCAGAAGGCCTGAAGGCAGCCATTTACCTAAACCAGCTCACAGGCAGAGTAATCCTACACCCCCTGGGCCAGCTATAGGGGAAAAGAGCATTCTAGTGGGAAACCTGATTAGCTCCTTACCCGGGACTGTTCATCTGAAAGTAGCAGTCACTGGATCCACTTGCCCAGAGATTCCTCCAGACAGCTGGGTAAAGAGGAGGATTTATGGGTCTGGGGTGGTACACCAAGAGAGGTTGGAGAGTTCTCCCAAAAGAGTTTTGATGTGTAAAGACTTGTATATATAGTTGCCAAGAAGTTGTCCTCTGCTTGAGCATCCCATACACCCCTTACACCATCCAAATTCAATACCCCTAACAAAAAAACCAAGCTCAAGGACTGTTTACTGTCTCTGGAATGCAAGTCTGAGAAAATGTGTGTTGCCTGGCTGTGCAGCAACTCTCAAGGTGGTAGTGCTACATAAATGCAATGGTGCAGCGCTGACTTACTAATAAAATTAAACTGTAAACTATAAACAATAAAACAATAAATGTGAAAATAAACGTGAACTTTATCCTCGGTGGGACCTTAATAGTGAAATATATTATTAACCAATGAATTCAACCAAGTCCAAATGGGACTAGATACAAGTGTACAAAGTGTACTTATCGACTAGGGATCCCAGGTGATATCAATAAGTGCTGTAATCAACCAGGTCCAAAAAAGGACTAATGCAGGCCATAGATGGGTCGAAAATATGCCGATTTTTCGGGCCGAAAATAAAATCGGACGATTTTCGGATCATTAGTGGGCTATTTGTTCGGCCGTTTTTCGGTATTTTGGCCGTTTTTTTTTTTTCAGTAAAGTTGGAAAAAAAATAGGCCGATTTTGCCGATCGGCCAATTTTCGCGGCAATGATGGGCAAATCGGCCGATTTTTTACCGATAAAAAATCTGCGCATGAGCAGTGACCTGCAAGAGGAAGACAAAAAGAAGAAGAGGAAGAAGAATAGGATGAAGATGATGATGATGAAGAAGAAGAGGATGATGATGATGAAGAAGAAGAAGAAGAGGATGATGGCGATGATGATGATGAAGAAGAAGAGGATGATGATGATGAAGAAGAAGAAGAAGAAGAAGAGGATGATGATGATGATGAAGAAGAGGATGATGATGAAGAAGAGGAAGTAGAAGTAGAAGAAGAAGAAGAGGATGATGATGAAGAAGAGGAAGAAGAAGAAGAGGATGATGATGATGAAGAAGAAGAGGATGATGATGAAGAAGAAGAGGATGATGATGAAGAACAAGAAGAAGAGGATGATGATTATGAAGAAAAAGAAGAAGAAGAAGAGGATGATGATGAAGAAGAAGAGGATGATGATGAAGAAGAAGTAAAAAAAGAAGAAGAAGAGGATGATGAAGAAGAAGAAGAAGAGGATGATGATGAAGAAGAAGAAGAGGATGATGATGAAGAAGTAGAAGAAGAAGAGGATGATGATGAAGAAGAGGATGATGATGATGAAGAAGAAGAAGAAGAGGATGATGATGAAGAAGAAGAAGAAGAAGAGGATGATGAAGAAGAAGAAGAGGATGATGATGAAGAACAAGAAGAAGAGGATGATGATGATGAAGAAAAAGAAGAAGAGGATGAAAAAGAAGAAGAAGAAGAAGAGGATGATGATGAAGAAGAAGAGGATGATTATGAAGAACAAGAAGAAGAGGATGATGATGATGAAGAAAAAGAAGAAGAAGAGGATGATGATGAAGAAGAAGAGGATGATGATAAAGAAGAAGTAGAAAAAGAAGAAGAAGAAGAAGAAGAAGAGGATGATGATGATGTAGAAGAAGAAGAAGAGGATGATGATGAAGAAGTAGAAGAAGATGAAGAAGAGGATGATGATGAAGAAGTAGAAGAAGAAGAAGAAGAGGATGATGATGAAGAAGAAGAGGATGATGATGATGAAGAAGAAGAGGATGATGATGATGATGATGATGATGATGATGATGATGAGAAGACGATGATGATGAAGAAGAAGAAAAGGATGATGATGATGAAGAAAAAGAAGAAGGAGGAGGAGGAGGATGATGAAGAAGAAGAGGATGATGATGAAGCAGAAGAAGAGGGTGATGATGATGAAGAAAAAGAAGAAGGAGGAGGAGGATGATGATGATGAAGTAGAAGAGGATGATGATGATGAAGAAGAAGAGGATGATGAAGAAGAAGAAGAACAAGCAGAAGAAGAAGAAGAAGAGGATGATGATGATGAAAAAGAAGAAGAAGAAGAAGAAGAAGAGGATGATGATGACAAAGAAGAAGGAGGAGGAGAGGGTGATGATGAAGAAGAAGAAGAAGAAGAAGAAGAGGAGGAGGATGATGATGATGAAGAAGAGGATGATGAAGAAGAAGAGGATGATGATGAAGAAAAAGAAGAAGAGGATGATGATGATGAAGAAGAAGAGGATGATGATGAAGAAGAGGAAGAAGAAGTAGAAGAAGAAGAGGATGATGATGATGATGAAGAAGAAGAGGATGATGATGATGAAGTAGAAGAAGAAGAAGAAGAAGGATGAAAAATAAGAGGAATTCCAGTCTGGCAAAAAGTGTCGCTGCAGAGAGCTCCGCTATTTCTTTGACAGTTCTTTGACATTTACAGAGGTTGCAACATTGTATCTATTTGTTTCCGAATAAAAACATCTGTATCCTAAATGGAAACAAATAGATACATTGTTGCAACCTCTGTAAATGTCAAAGAACTGTCAAAGAAATAGCAGAGCTCTCTGCAGGGACACTTTTTGCCGGCTGTAGATGGGATGAAAATCGGCCGATTTTTTTTACCATTGGTGGTAACATCGGCCGCTTGAACGACCGATTTTTTGTTTTTTAAAAGAAAAATCGGCCGTTTTTCTCCCCGTCTAAGGCCTGCATAAAAAAAAGTGTGTAATGTGAACTTATCTACTCAGGGATCCAATGTGATATTCAAAAGGTGAAAAAGACCATAAAAGTAAAGAATATTGTAAATAAATATAGTCCAAATGGGACTGGATAAAGGTGAAAAACAGCAAAAACTAGGATTAAATAAAAAGGTGAAACAATGAATATAGAAGTGTCACAAATCCCTAAGTGCCACTCAAACACAGCACTCCATAGAAAACATCATTATCCCATAATTTTGGATAATTTAATCCCCCCCAAAATAATAAATATATATATAAAAAAACTAAACTAAACATAAAAATAAAAAATATTTTTTTAAAACCAAACTCCAAAATTGTGCCCAAAAATGCAAAGTATGAAAAAACACACAAAAAAATAAAAAACCGTGTCAGAAAAAAATATATAATAAATCACTAAATAAATAGGAAACACATATGTAAAAAGTTCAAAGGTGCATAAACGCCAAATGATCCGATAACTGTTCCAAACGTGCAAGTGATAAAGTGGATGTGCGTGCCAACCAATGCGAAAGATATCCCAAAACGGCTGAAATGCCCCCTCACCTCCTTGCAGAGACCCAAACGGGCCAAAACGCCTGTAGGATCATAAAAAAGATCCTCCGTGCCAAGAAACTCCTCTGTGGATGATATCCACTGAAAACAATGGTATCCCCTTCAATAATATGCATTTTCAATAGCAGGGTCTTCTCTAGGTAAGTATAGGTGTAATACAGCCAACTCACAGTAACCTCCCTAGCAGTCTGATTATGTCAGTATTTCTGTGCTCAAAGCGGTACATTTTTTTGCATGGAAATATGTCGTTTTTTTATTGTAGACCTGTAATTTTTAGGAATAACTCACTGAAATCTGTCCAAACAAGAGTCTAGTAAACATCCCGGGTATGTTAAAATTTGAAACATGAAATCATAAATTATAATTTAATAAATAATCATAAAAAATAATACTATAATAATAATACATTTAATTCAATAATATAATCAAACTAAAAACACTGAAATTTGAAATATAGCACCAAGTTAGCACATTGCTGAGCAAAGTCGCAAAATGTTTTTCAGTGTCTGATGACGAATTTCCCAACGAATCATTATCACTCAATTCTGCAAGTGGTTCTGATTTACTATCGCTGTTCTCTAGCTGGTCTAAAACCGCTTTTGACCTAAAGGGACGCTTTTTGGACGCCATGGACGTTTCTCAGTTTCCAGGCAGAAAGAACATTAAAAATGCAGGCAGGGCACAGGACAAAGCACTCGGGACAAAATGTATGTGAAATGGTTTGATACAGGAATGTTTTAATATGTGATTTTAGTGTATTGAGTGAATGTAACCTTTTGACATTTTTTAATTTCCCGCCAGTTTCATCCCCCGTATGGCCTGACGTCGCAGGGAATGGAACCCGGAAGACAGATGCCGGCATCGGCCAGAGGACATTACAGGGGACACTGCAGGGGGGACATTGTGGGAGCGAAGGACAAGGTAAGTGAAGAAGAGATCCCGGAGCAACGCTGCAGGGTATTCTAAAGTGTAGCTCGGGGTTACCGCTTGTGGTGCTGAAACTTTACCCCAAGCTACACTCGGGAATACCTCCAGGGGGGTTAAGAGACATAAAAAAGATCTTCCATAGTGCAAAACCTTTTTTAATCTGTGATAGAACTGCTGCTCGGGCCCCTCTGTACGGCAGGGGCGACATCACACGTTGTGCAGAGCTTAAGGGGACCCAGAAACACAGCGTCCCTCAAGAGGGTAGCGCTACACATATGTGGCCCTCCAGGCTTGACATGGAAGTTTTCAACTCTCCAGGAATGGGGACTCTCTTCTGATTTTTTATTCATTAATTTGTCAGTGTCATGAATGACAAGGAAATGTCACTGCTTGGAGGAGGAGAGCTGGAAAATCGTGACCTTTCCAAGGTACCTGCAGTCTTTTTTTCAGTGGTCTATTAATAATGTTCTTTGACATTTCACCTGTACAGATTCTGTGCGCAAACTTCGCCTTGTAAGCCATTTTGGAGTCCTAGAATGCTCTGCACCTCTAGAGGGCTAGATAGCTTTTAGCTGAAATAGTGCTTCCTTTTCCCAAATGAATGTTTGGTGTGCACAATACAGTACCCTTCCTCTCTCCTTTTCTCTATCGATCTCATTCCTATTAAACAGTTTTATGACAGCAAGTTGGAGTTCATCCAAGTCTCTGCAGAAACCAGTCAGTTAGGGTGAAGGAGAAGCACGCCATTTATATGGAACAAGCTTTGTGTGCTGACATTCTCAGGAATTTTTTTCAATTATTTCTACTATAAAGTAAAGTGGCTCTACACTTCAGAATTGAAAAATCTTTGTGAACAATACAGCCTGGGTCAGATCTGAATTTCAATGAAATTTTCACTGTCATACAGGACTTTTAGATGGTTTTTAATAGAATATGCAATATTTGTTCATTGGTATATCAAGGAGATTTTAAATCTAGTTAGGTATATGTCTGACCCTGCAAAACAAATTGTATGGGTGGTTTGAGCTACTGTTCTACTGGGCTCTCATCTGTAACTACACTATTGTGTGTACTGAATAAAGAGAACTCCAGCAAAAGACAAGCTAGCACAAAAAAATAGGTAAAGATTTACTCCTGTCCAGGGGCGGACTGACCATTTGGAAACTCGGGCACTGCCCGAGGGCCCAGGGTCAGTAGGGGGCCCAATGAGATGCCCCTGGTACCTTTTTCATAGGCTTTTTGAGTTTGGGCAAGGACACATGGGCCCCATGATCCCCTATTGCCCGGGGGCCCCATGAGTTGTCAGTCCGCCGCTGCTCCTGTCTACTTTTTTCTTATTTACTTTACATAAAGCTTTTCAGCTTTTAGCGCTGTCACACTTTGAATGCCAATTACTCAGTCATGCAGCGCTGTGCCCAAACAAAACATTTTATAATTTTTTTTAAACAGATACAGAGCTTTATTTTGCTGGTATTCACCAATTTTTGTTTGGTATATAAACAAAAAACACTTTTTCTTTCTTTGTTTCTGTTTTTTGCGCAAATATATCTTTCTTCATAATTTAGGCCAAAATGTATTATGCTTCCTTTCTTAGGTTAAAATAACCCAAATTAGTGTATACTGTTTAGTCTATATGAAAGTTAACTGTGGTACATACAGTATATTTGAAAATGAATCTATCCCGATATACTGACGGCCTATCTCATTTCTCTAAAATGCCAGGACAGTACAAATACCCCCCAAATTACCCCTTTTAGGCAAGCTGACAGTCTGAGGTATTTAGCAGTAGGCATGGTAAGTTTTTTTGAAGCTGTAATTTTGTCCTCACTTTTTAAAAAAAGTAATTAAATTATTTTTTTAACATACTGTCACCAGAGCAGTACAGTGTCGTCATATGACTGGTGTGGTGGTGATCAGGGATATTGACTGGTGACAGTATGCAAAAAAAATTCAAAATTATAATAATATTTATTTCAATTTCTCTAAAATGTTTCTTTTTTTTTTTTTACAATTGTTTTCTCCTTTTTTTGTGTTACCATAGTGACACTCTACTATGGAGAGGCGATCAGAATTTTTAACATTTTCTTTTATACTATGATTGCTTGTAAGAGTGAGGATCAGTGTTATAAGCAATTATTTTTGTGAATGGCATCCATTCAATGGCAGTATGTACTATTGTAGGTGCTGTGATTGGCAACAGGTTTCACATGGTACAGATGCGCTATGATTGGCCCTTTCTGTACCATGTGATCACTGTGACCGATCACAGAGATCATCACAATAGTACACAATGAATGGCTATGAAAGAAAACCATTAATTGTGTACAAATTTCATGTGGTCTTTGTGATCAGTCCGGTACTGATCGTGTCCGTGGACACTGGGGGTGACAGATCACGCCAGAGCATGGCAGCTAGGATGCGTGACTTGAAGGACATCAAATGGCATCCTCCTAGAACAAGAAGGCTCCCGCTCTTAATTGTCAATAAGCCAGGCAGGAAGCTGGTAAAGTGTATGCACACCTAAGGCAAGGGACAGATGTCTCTAAAATCTACATGTCACATATGAAACACCAGTCAATGAAGAAAAACGCAAAATGAGATTTTTACAGTGCTGATACCTTCACTCGGAAAAAATTAAATAAACTATTCATTATAAAATCATTGATTTTTGCCACAAAATTCAATTTGAAAATTAATTGGGGTAACACAGCTCCCTATAGGTTGAATCTAAACAAGAATTAAAACGATCCATAATTCACTGCACATCCCCCCAGAAAGGCACTGCCCCTTCTAATATAATTCATTGCATAATAGCACATAAAACATTAGAAAGATCACAGAGTATATCAATCTTAGGAAGGTGGTACAGAGTCCGACCCGTTTTGCACATTAGCTTCTTCGGGGATTCAAGGGGTGCAGTTGGAAATGGAAATCCAAATAGATAACCCTGATGACAAAAGGGCACAAGGTGACTGAGTTAATCTACTGGACCTATTATTTTGACCATACATGTTGTATATACCCCTTCTGGAGATTTCCTGTTTATTCCTACATGGCTATGATGTGGGACTAACTCCTCTTTTGGCTCAGTCTGTGGATTCAGCTTAAATGTGCAGGCATTGACACATTAGCCTTTCATTCAAATTGGGAAGAAAGAAGACTAGGGTGACAATGCCAGATGTCTAGTAATGGAGCATTGTCACTGGAGGACAGGAAGTGTTTTACTGCTAGGATCTATAGGTGATAATAAAGGAACAAAAAGTTTAACAAAAGAAAATGAATGTGGCCACCACACCTGAGGATTGGTAAGATGCATAATACAGTATTCAATTTTCAATATTGGGTTTGCAAACTCTTAAAGGGCTGCAAGAATTTCACAAGCACACCCTTTGATTCACTTATACTTAACCCCTTCGCGCCGATGCCTCCCGGCCCTTTAAGGGTTTCAGAAGCCGGGAGGTGGGGTGGGGTTTAGGGTCATGTGACACGCCGTCACGGTGGTCACATGATCAGGAAAGGTCCCGATCAAAAGAGGAGATCGGGACCTTTCCGTGAGTACTGGACATGTGCGGCCGGGAGACGACCCAGACGCCAGGAGGCCGCACATTTGCGTTCGTCCAGCGTGAAGAGGTTAAGCTAGCCATAGACAGATTGAAATTCAGCCAGTTCAGCAGGAACTGTCCGAACTTCGGTCCATCTATTGGCAGGCTGGTTGTACTGAAGTCAATCTACCAACTTTCTGTTTTTTATTACTCAATCACTGCCCGAGGCCACCAGCAGTGATCATTGTATTCTGATGGCTGGGAAATCTCTCACTATCAGAATGCAATTGCTCAGTGGGAGGGATTCCCCTATGAACACTGACTGTGTTGATTGGGGAATCAAGCAATTTTCTTTACACAATGTATGACTTGCCTTACATTTGCCGTGTTTTCCTACATTCCATTACTCTGTAGAAGTCATTGCACATACTGTACATAACACTCCCAGGTATGGGAAGGCATTTACGCTACTCCCAGGATGCAGTGGCTGTAGACGTCATCAGCCCCTTGTAAGCTCTGACACCCCCTGACATGGAGCTTACACAGGGTAAGGGCTGTGCAGGAATGGTGCAGTGGGGGAATGTGGGTAAGAAGAGTACACTGAGGGTTAGGATGGCATTTCTCAACCAAGGTGCTGCAGAATCCTGGTCTGCCATCTGAGGTTGTCAGGGATGTTACACTACGTCCAGTATTTTTGCACAGCCTTAAGCATTTCTATGGTGCAGGCAGGCCAGCTGCCAACACCATAGACACGCATGACACTAATCTAAGGTGGGTGGTATTCAGGCAGATTCAGCATTTCGTAGGGTATGGAAGTCCAGCTCTTTTAGACCTGCTCCACCTCTCGTCCACTGCTATGGTGAAGATCAGGAGGTAGAACTTTGATGTGATAAGATGGGGGTTGACTAAGGACTCTGATGTGAAAGTGCGGATTGTGATGTGACAGGAGACCCCATTTTAGACTAGGGTGCCTCCAGATTTTGCATATTATCAAAGGATACCAAGACTGAAAAAAGGTTGAGAAAAGCTGTAAGGGGATGGGCATAAAAAGACTTTGCAACTTATCCTCAAATGTATGAGGCAGAGCATCTTTAATATTTGTAGCCATACCTGTCCGCTCTGGCGCATTCTTTTTTGTAAATTCGACCAATGTAATGCAACATTTTAATGCTCTTGTAATATAATCAAGCCTTGGACCCCGCCAAGTCTCCGTGTCTTGATTGCAGATCTGCTTCCATCAGCTTTTGTAGCCCTCACTGCATTTATCTCTACAGCTTGTAAAAAAAGAAAGAAATTCTATTAGCACATAATCTGATCTTCTTTTTTTTCTACTAGCAATCTTCATCTCGAGCGGAGTTCTCTTTTAGGAGAGACAGTTGTTTTCTCTGTGTGTTGACAACAACATCCTGCTTGGCTGATAACATTTCTTCTAGTGAAGGTTCAAATTTCAAACATAGCTTCATTACTGGATGATACAGCCGCATTTAGCTTTGTGAGATTGATGTTGTCATGGCAACTACAAGCTTTATCTAGTGACTACTACGCCAGATCCGAGAAAGAATATCAAACACGTGTAAAGCTATGGATTTATTTTCTGCTGAGAAGAGCTGCCAATCTATGAAATTAATGAAAGAGAACCTGTCACAAACACAAAGGGTGTATGGACACAAAGAAGCTCACTGATTACATAAAATTGTGGCTAAAGTATTTGTGATTTGCCACAATTGTTATTGTTGTAAACAAGAAAAGCCAATAGACTTAAAGGCTAAGTCTACCTTTAATAGGAAAATAAAATAATGTACAAATAATGTGCATTTATAATTTGTTTGCAATGAAGCCTGCAAAGCATTGTCTGTGGATGGTCAGTGGATGTTGGGCTCAAAGCCAGGCTCTTGCAGATTTTTGCTCTACTTCTATGTCTGTACTGAGGTGCGGACGTTCAGTTGGAGAGGAAATGTCAATGCACTACATGTGTGTTGATCACTGCATTTATATTCCATTGAGACCTTAAAGTCCATCTACCACGATCACAGACCCCTGATTCATAGATCCCTATGAATGAATGGCGCAGTTGTGCAAAAAGGGCCCAGCACAGGCACGCCAATTTAAAAAATGACCGCTGATGCAGGGAAGAAAACCCCTGCACAATGTCACAGTATGTCCAGTTTGGAGATGGGGGGTTCCCATTTGCAACATGCAGCATGGTGGCAAAGGTGGAGGTATGATCTTTATTGTATACTTACATTGGTCCATCTTGGCACAGTGAAAGTATACATGATTCATATCGTCCGCTGAGGAAGCTGACAATCACAGTAGTGGTCGGTGCTACTACAGTCATCTTCTGGGCCCCGCCTATATTCTCTACCAGTGGCTTTTCCTCTGCACACTGACTGCTGGGTGTTGCTTACCTGGCACAGACAATGAATACAAGGCATTCTCTGGTGGGACAAGCTAGAAAGGAAGGGTAGTAATGTCACAATCTTCAGCTCTTTAAATCAGGGAAAACTTATTAATTAAAAAAAAAAAATACAAAGGGGTGGGCTTACTAAAGGCAAATAGACTGTGCACTTTGCAAGTGCAGTTGAGCTCATCTTCCCCACAGCTTAGTAAATGTAGTAAAGTTCTGCTGATTGCCATCATCCAATCATGTGCAAGCAAAAATTCTGTTTTTATTTTTCATGCATCTGATCAGGTATTCTTTACAAAGTGAAGCTTTACTACATTTTCTAAGGTGGGTGGGGAGGGGTCTGGGGGAGAAATGAGTGCAACTGCACTTGCAAAGTGCACATTCTGTGTTCCCCAAGGTGTTCCATGAATGGCAGCAGTGCCAAGTGAGTGACCCCTGTGGTCACTATGTAGAAGCAAAGCTACTCAGCACAGGTCCCGGAAGATTGCAGTGATCACTGTAGTAATGATTTTCATCTTCCTCAACCGTCCCTCAGGTATGACATATGCATACTTACACTGTATCAAGCTTCACTAAAGTATATGTAGTACCCCCTAGATAGGTGCTAGGATTAGATAATTAGCATTAGTTTGGATTTTGATAGGTAAATTTAGTTATCATACTGTAGTCAGTATGGTTGCAATTTGTTGTTAGGTAAAAGAGTAACTGGCACACTGCATCAGTGGTGCCTTGTTCTGCTAGTTAGGTCTGCTCAGTGTGCTCAGCTGCTGCCAGGCTGGTAGTTCCCTCTGCATCTAGAAAACTTGGGAAGTTTCTGGATAATAGGTGCGGAGCTATGCAGATGGCAGCATGAATTTTGATACAGCCCTGGCCTGTCCCAGAGAGAGAGGATTTGATGGCATGCTCGGTAACTGTATACTTTCAGTGAGCACACTGAGCTCTGAGTCTTTGCCTGTATAGGATTGCTCCAGCCTGGAGGGGGCATACGACTCTCCCAGGCTATCCTCCTGCATCTGCTCTCATAGGCCTGAATGATGAGATCCAGCTTCTGCTAAAGCTGACTGAGGGGCTACTGAAGATCTGGTCTGGTATCACAGAGGAAGGCATCCAGCTGCTCTTGGGCCTTTTGAGTACGGACAGCCCTACAGGATCTTAGGGACTGTGTGCTGTTTAACCTCCTCTGGTGCTAGGAAGTCAACTGTGGGTCTAGCAAAGGGAACAAAAAGCTTTGTCCATCTGACCTACTTCTTAAAGGGGCTCTGCAGCTCTAAAGAAGTTACTGCTACTACTACTTCTACTACAACTACTACTACTACTACGGCCTTAAGCTAAAGTCCACTGTTTGATCCAAGCAAGGACTCCAACATAGCTTATCCTGAAGATTAGATAAAGTCTTCAATGTATATAGTTCCTGTTTTAGGAGTATCCCATTCATCTCCCTCATCCCTATCCAAGCTCTCCAAAAAAATAAAAACAACAAATACACCCCTAGACTAGTTATTGGAGAAATGTGTGAATGAGCCTATATGCCTGGCTGTGGGGTGAAAGTACTTGAGGAGGACCTAGACAGTATTTCTGCAGTTCCTACAGGAGTAGCGCTACATATGCAAAGATTATACACTATATTGCCAAAAGTATTGGGACGCCTGCTTTTACACACACATGGACTTTAATGGCATCCCAGTCTTAGTCCGTAGGGTTCAATATTGAGTTGGCCCACCCTTTGCAGCTACAACAGCTTCAACTCTTCTGGAAAGGCCGTCCACAAGGTTTAGGAATGTGTCTATGGGAATGTTTGACCATTCTTCCAGATGCGCATTTGTGAGGTCAGGCACTGATGTCGGACAAGAAGGTTTGCAATCTCTTAGGCTGGCATTCTCCGCTCTAATTCTTCCCAAAGGTGTTCTATCAGGTTGAGGTCAGGACTCTGTGCAGGCCATTCAGGTTCCTCCACCCCAAACTCACTCATCTACCATATTTTTCACTCCATAAGACGCACCTGACCATAAGACACGCCTAGGTTTTAGAGGAGAAAAACAAGAAAAAAAATATTCTGAACCAATGGACTGCAGACATAGTACAGGGGATGACCAGAGACTGCGGACACAGTGCAGGAGATGACCAGAGACTGTGGACACCATACGGGGGATGACCAGAGACTGCAGACATAGTACAGGAGATGACCAGAGACTGCGGATACAGTACAGGAGATGACCAGAGACTGCGGACACAGTACAGGAGATGACCAGAGACTGCAAACACAGTACAGGAGATGACGAGAGACTGCGGACACAGTACAGGAGATGACCAGAGACTGCGGACACAGTACAGGAATGACCAGAGACTGCGGACACAGTACAGGGAATGACCAGAGACTGCGGACACAGTACAGGAGTTGACCAGAGACTGCGGACACAGTACAGGAGATGGCCAGAGACTGCGGACACAGTGCAGGGGATGACCAGAGACTGCGGACACAGTACAGGGAATGACCAGAGACTGCGGACACAGTACAGGGAATGACCAGAGACTGCGGACACAGTACAGGAGATGACCAGAGACTGCGGACACAGTACCGGAGATGACCAGAGACTGCGGACACAGTACCGGAGATGACCAGAGACTGCGGACACAGTACAGGAGATGACCAGAGACTGCGGACACAGTACAGGAGATGACCAGAGACTGCGGACACAGTACAGGAGATGACCATTGACTGCGGACACAGTACAGGAGATGACCAGAGACTGCGGACACAGTACAGGAGATGACCAGAGACTGCGGACACAGTACAGGAGATGACCAGAGACTGCGGATACAGTACAGGTGATGACCAGAGACTGTGGACACAGTACAGGAGATGACCAGAGACTGTGGACATAGTACAAATGACCAGAGACTGCAGACAGTAAAGGAGATTACCAGAGACTGCGGACCTTTGGGGAGGGAGGGGGAACGGGTACCTGAATTTGACAGGTACCCGCTCTCACTTCCACGGAGTTGTTCTTCCTTCTTCTTCCCGCGGCGTCTTCTGTGACAGCTGGGTGCCCACTGCGCTTTGTGAATGGCCCGCAGCCTTCTGGGACCTGTCATGTGTCCCAGAAGACACTGGACCATTCACAAAGCGCAGCGCTTCCCACGCATGCGCAGTGGGCACCCGGCTGTCACAGAAGCTGCCCCGGGAAGACTGCAGCGCTGGAGCGAGGAACAGGTAAGGTCCTGCAGGAGAGAAGACTTGAGCGGCCGGCCCGATATTCTGACATGGTGGCGGCAGAAATACCGGACCGGACGCTTGATTTTATACACCTGTGACCATGGAGGTGATTGGAACACCTGAATCCAATGATTTGGTGGGGTGTCTCAATACTTTTACAATATAATTTAATTGGAGGACAGTTTTAAAGGCTAACTCCACCTTTTGCACCAAGTTACATGTGTATCCAAATCTAAACATTTAGACCAAATACGTTGTTGCACATGTTTCTTAAGGCTTGGTTCACACTGCTGTGACCCAAAAGTCGCATATCAAAAAGCTGAAACCTTTTTTGTTGTCCTGCTTTCAGTTAATCACACCAATTGGACTTCAAGCACTCATCACAAAACACAGTGCACTGGCACATTGATGTAGTCACTGTCATGTTCAGCTGCTGCTGGAGCATGCAAACATCCACATGAAGTTTATACAAAGAGTCTACAGGGCATGCCAATGCATAGAAAAAAAAGTAACAGAAGTGTATTTTTTAGTTTTGTATAGAATAGGTCAGGTTTGTCCTGTTCTCTATGTACCCATTCAGGAGATTCACTAATATATCTGTACTGGTGACCATTGTAAAGAACGCTAGGGAGGAACGGAATCCTAAATTTTAGGTCACTACCAGAAGAACAGGTAAGGGGAAATCTTCCTATGGGGACGTCCAGTGCAGGGACAAGCACAAAGGAAGTATGTCAACATGCCTCTGCATCCTCATTCCCAGCTAAGATGGACAGAGCTGCCTCATTAGAACATAGAGTGATGAGGCATGTGCAGGATACAGAAATTACACTTTTTCCAGTCTGACCAGTGATATTTATAACAACTATAGCTTCAGATATAAATGTGCTAATTTTATTCTGCAAATAGTCAAAGTTATGTATACACTAAAATAATATTTCTAGTACAAAGCATGGCAAAGTTATTTCCAAGAAAATTAAAGACTATTTTTTACATGTTTCCAGGGCTGTGGATAAGGGGGCAGGGCCGCTGAAAGGGGGTACTCCTGGCCCTTCTGTTGGGGGCCTGGCCCCATCAGCTGCAGAGGGGGGCCCGGACATCAGACATGTCCATCTGCAGCTGCTAAATTCCATTGTTGGCCTCCTGTCAATCTATCACACAGAGGCTCAGTGCTCTGAATGCTAGTTGCGCTCCTGCTCTGCTCACAAGTTGGACCCTTTCAAGTTTCCTTGTTTACCTTATTTTCCTTGACCTCCACTGTAATCACTTGTTCCCTCTGCAAACCTATATATCACTCAGGGGCGGACTGACCATTCGAGCAGTCGGGCACAGCCCGAGGGCCCGGGGTCAGTAGGGGGCCCCATGAAATGCCCCTGGCACCTTTTTTATAGGCTTTGTGGGTGTGCTTTGAGTGTGCTTTGAGTGTGGGCAAGGACACAGGGGCCCCATGATCCCCTATTGCCCGGGGGCCCCATGAGTTGTCAGTCTGCCCCTGATATCACTGCTCAACTCTTTATTTAACTATTTATTTACTGATCTCGTTAATGTGTTTCATTTCCTATCACCTACAGCTCAAATCTAGCATTATTATAAGATTCCTGATTGTATCTCACCACTAGTCTGATTGAATTCACAATTCCTGGTCAGTCCCATTCCCTTACCTATAAAAACCTTTAGAGCCAGTTCACACTACATATGCTTCAGTTGCTTTTTTTCTGCATCCAAAATGCACAGAAAGTAGGTTATATGGTTGTCAATGTCATAGTTCACATCAGTGCTTACAGTTCCAGTGTGTTTTGGTTGCAGAAAAAAGTAGAATATGCTGCATTTTTTATGCAGAGAACTGTACTGGAATGTGGTAAAACGCATCAAAAACACATCGGAACGCACTAAAAATGGACTGGAACGCACATGTCGCTAATCAAATTGATGAAAAAGAGAGGGAAAAAATGAACTGGAATGCGTCAAAAACGCATCAGAAAGCGCTAAAAACACGTCAACAACGTGCATACAAAAACTCATCCGGAACACATCTAGACTGCGTTTCTATAGTGTGAACCGGCCCTTAGGACTTAAATAATAAATATGCAGAAATAAATCTTGCTCTGTGCCAATAATTAAATACCATATAAGGGGATATTCTGTGCTCAAAACTTATTGCTTTAAATACAACACAGTAACGCACACTTCCTCATATTCCTCATAATACCATGCGTTATCTGAATTCTATCCACTGTGCGTTTATCTAATAACAGTGTCCCAATATAAATCTTGGTGAACCATCCCTTTAAGACTCAGTGCTCCAAGTGCTAATGTGCAATTTCTCCTCTGCATATATTCATCCAGTGATATCATGTGACCCCCAGTGTTAGTTCCACCTCCGACACACTTATGCACTCACCTTGTGGTTTGACCCGAACCGTCAGGTCAAACTGCGCCTTTCCCTTTAACCCGGGCGGGTATACTGGTGTATCAATCTCCAACTCCTCCTGCACCTCCAAACTCCAAAATGCACCACTTGGACATTGACCCGAACTGCCAGGTCAAACCGCGCCTTTCCCTTTAACCCGGGCGGGTATACTGGTGTATCAATCTCCAACTCCTCCTGCACCTACAAACTCCAAAATGCACCACTTGGACATTGACCCGAACTGCCAGGTCAAAAGCATGCCTTTTCCCTTTAACCCAGGTGGGTTTGCTGGTATATATATCCAACTCCTCCTGCTCCTTCAAACTCCAAAACACACCACAGAAAATGGGAAAAAATGCTCCAGATGGTGAAGTATATTAAATCATTGTAAACTTTGTTAAAACTCTTAAAATCTCCCACTCACATTTATTTGTGTTCTTCTGGGACACTTCAGGATCAATATCTCTTTGTTTAGTAATTTTGTGAATGAAACTGCATTGGATCCCCTATCCAAGATGGCGGTACGTACACTTCCGGTTATGGCTTGACGTCATCGCTGTGCCCTACGCGTTACGTCACGACATGTGACTTCATCAGGTGCAATATGTTTCCCCCCTTCTGCCCTGGCCCCCCATGTGCCCCCACCCCCGCAGTGCTGCCAGCTTCTCTCCTCTCCTTCCTACCTGCAGCTGCCATCACACAATAGGATCCTTCAGGATGGAAAGTGGGGAGGGTTCCAATAAATATATCACATTTACCAGCCCCTTCCTTTCCTGAATAAATACAAAGGGGTTGACTTACTAAAGGCAAATAGACTGTGCAGTTTGCAAAGCGCAGTTGCACTCTGCAAGAGTAGTTGCTCCAGAACTTAGTAAATGAGCAGAAGTTCTGCTGACATCCATCATCCAATCAAATGCAAGCAAAAATGCAATTTTTGCTATTTTCCCCTAAACGGTAATCTTTGCAAAGAGAAGCTGTTGCAGCATTTACGAAGCTCTAGAGCAACTGCACTTGCAGAGGTTTGTTTGCCATTAGTAAATCAATAGTGATCGGTACCAATCAATAACTGGGTTCATTCATAACTGAAGCATAGTAAACTGTGCTTTTGTTTGGGAAGGGGGGGCCTGTCATGTTGGAAGTATGGGGCCCCATGGTTTTTAACAACAGCCCTGCATATTTCTGTATAGATTTTTAAACACACAAAAAACTGACAAATAAAATGTAAATGTAAAAAGTAGTAAAAGTAAAAGTTTAAGCAAAAAGCTAAAAAAAAACTAAGGAGAGCAGGAAGAAGAAATATTTAAAGTGGGAGGTAGGTCAAAACCTAACAAAGCTTAAATCTACTTCCACCCCTATTCTAAGCCTGTTGGATCTGCCCTGTAAAAGGAAATTTGTCTATATTTACCTATTCTGAATTCACTCCAGTCCGGTCAAATGATCAGGTTCCAGCATTGGTTTCAGTGTACAGGGGGGACAGCCAACAAAGGATGCCCCTTAGTAAGTCTATGGGTGATGTCATCGCTCAGGCTCTGCAGCCGTTGTTGGCAATCTCTCCTCTACTCTGAAGAAAACACTTGAAGCCGGTCATGTGACCAGTCAGAGCGACTTTAAAATAGGAAAGTACAGATATCTTTACTTTTACAGGGTAGTTAGCATAGGACTTAGAATGGGTGTGGATGTAGATTTCAAGCTTAGTTATTTTTACCGTCCACTTTAATTAGGGCCAATAATGTGTAACAAGTGGTTAATGAAGGGCTAAATAGCAAAGACTTATTGAAAGGCAAAACTAAACTGCAATTGGAAACATTAGTATCATTGTTTGTTTACTACCACTTTAAAGTAATAAAAAGTGTATCAAAGTCCTGAACAGGGGCGGACTGACAACTCATGGGGCCCCCGGGTAATAGGTGATCACAGGGTCCCTGTGTCCTTGCCCAAACTCAAAAAAGCCTATGAAAAAGGTACCAGGGGCATCTCATGGGGCCCCTTACTGACCCCAGGCCCTCGGGCAGTGCCCGAGTTTCCAAATGATCAGCCAACCTTCACCCCCTGCTTGGGATAATTTTGTGCTAATGTGCCAGTGCTGGGATCAGTATTGGAAGTGGTTTACCAGTGTGTTGAAGGTAATTTCCCCTGGAAACACAGTCTAAAGTTAGTGCTAAGAAGACAGGGGTTTATTTACTAAAGCTGGAGAGTGCTTCCAATCAACTTCCAGGTCTTATTGCCAAAGCTTAATTGAACAAGCTGAAGTTAGAAGCTGATTGGCTACCATGCACAGCTGCACCAGATTCTGAGTGAACCAGCTTTAGTAAATCTCCCCCACAGAGTAGCCACAGTGGTCCTCCAAATGTTCTACAAAATTACCCCCCAAAGCTTGCAGGGGGGATTGCAGCCAAGTGCAATATTCAGTTAGCTTTCAGAGGGATAGCATGCTGTTATCCTTCACTCTTGCTTCTCAGTTAAAGCCAGGTGCCCTGGCATTTTCTACTAAGGGGACATAGAGCTCCTGTATACAGCTGGCACTTTGTTATTTTCTACTAAGGGGGCAAAGATCTCCTAAAAGCAGAAAGGACATTTGCTACTGATCCATTAAGAACTGACAATATTACGGTGGGAGTAGTCTAGGATCTAATTTTGCTGCAAGTTGTACATGGAGACGTCGTCCTCAATATTATTGTTGAACTTAATTTGGGCATCCCATAACCCCTTATCCCTTTATCCAAGTTATATTCCCCCAATAAAACATAAAAACAAGCCCAGGGACTGGTTTTCTGACTACATGTGCCTGCTGAAAATGCATGTTGACTGGCTGTGGGCTAAAAGATCCCCCTGTCTTCATTGATATTTATCCATGGATATGCAGAGCTGCACACACCATGCATTTTTGAGCTGGGGGGGAGATCCACTCTAAAACAATTTGTCTGAAATCTCTTGTAAATGATGGATGGTAGTATTTCTATACAGATATCAGCATAAGTTTCAAGGGATTACTCAAGGAAGACATGGTAGATTTTGCTAAGTTGCTTATAAATGCTACTGTGAACAAGGGGCATATGAAATGGCCACCGAGTGGCTGAGCAGATGCACACTAATTATTACCTTTAGACCTGTTATCAGCAAGGTGCCTGCAAAAGAGAGTTAGAATAATAGTTTGATGGAAGGTTAAGAGACATTTATTGAGAATAGTGACAAGCAGGGGCGGACTGACAACTCATGGGGCCCCCGAGCAATAGGAGATCATGGGGCCCCTGTGTCCTTGCCCAAACTCAAAAAAGCCTATGAAAAAGGTACCAGGGGCATCTCATGGGGCCCCCTACTGACCCCGGGCCCTCAGGCAGTGCCCGAGTTTCCAAATGGTCAGTCCGCCCCTGGTGACAAGTACATCAAGTCATCAAGTTTCGGCTTGATGTACTTGTTGCTATTTTCAATAAATGCCTCTTAATCTTCCATCAAACTTGCATTTTTTTGGCGCTCCTTCTTTCCTATTATTTTAAGTCTACATGTGCAAACGACCTTAAGGCCGCACCAGAAAGGCAGCAGCCCAAACCCTAAGAGGATTTACTGACAGTATCCACCATTGGGTGCAACCGACTGGAGGGACATCTCCCTACCCACCCCTGCAACCACCCACCTATGACCAGTGACTGATCCAGTCAGTCCAGCATGGTCTTCAGCACAAACAAGATGCAAAAGAGAGTCAGGAAATCTTTCTCCGTTACCTGTTCTGGTGTATCTTAATGCAGACTTTTAAGCTCACACATAGAGCGCTAACTCTTTATATATTTTGTATATACTGTATGTGTGTGGTGACACATGTCTAAATCTACCCTAAAGGAAAAACTTTGTTGCTGTCTCTGCCTCCGTTAGGGAGAGTCACTCTCTAGTTGTCATGTTTACCAATATCACAAAAAGTGAAAGTAAATCCTACATTTTTGGTTGTCCCCAGAACAGTAATATAAGGGAAATCTTCCAAAGGGGACACTAGTTCTGGTGACCCTGGTGAAAACCAGAGATTCCATTTGTTTTTTCCTTTCACTTCCTGTTATGTCAATAGGACAGAAAGTGAAGGAAAGTCTACCCAATGGGATACAGATGGCACTAAAATCCTGACAGGGCTTTTGCATATGTCATCCCTGAGGGACCGTTGGGGAAGATGATAATCACTACAGTAGTTGCTGCTACTACAGTGATCACTTCAATCTTCAGGGACCTGTGCTGAGCAGCTTCTCTTCTGCATAGTGACCACTGGGGTCACCCACTCGGCACTGCCACCATTCATAGAACACCTTGGGGCACACAGACTGTACACTTATACTTACCTGAGACTGATCTTGATCCAGTGCTGTGCATGAGAGCAGAAGCTCTCTCTGCTCTCTTCCTCCTCATTGGCTCAGAGGTGGCAATGGTAGCCATTGGTTTTGGATTCAGAGGTGAGTGGGGGGAGGGAATGCTAAGACGCATCTACCCTGTGTGAGTTTGGGGATGGACCATCAGCAATGGGGGTTAGTAGAAGATCCATGTGGAGGTGGTGTCCAAGTTCATCTGTAGTGGGGGGCTTGTAGTAGTATGGACTTGTTAGAGGAGATAACCAGCATTAAGATCTTGTAGATACTCCTAATGTAGGTAGAGAAGAGAAACAGCAGCGCCACTCTAAGTGTAGATGGTTAAAACCAGGCAGATTTCATGGTAAAATTGCACTCACATAGGTAGGTAACAGGTAGGCATGTCAAGTGATGGAGGTCCAGTGGGAGCATCAGGTCCTTTGGCCGTGATCTGTGTGTTTTCCTGCCACTCCAGTGATGCCCAGGGCTCAGGGAGTAGCAGAGGGGTGCAGGGAGGCTCGCAGGGATGATGTCACTGCATGGACTGGGTTTCCAAGATGGCGCATATTTGGAGCATGCTCACTCCTTCATCGACCCTGCTCTCTCTCATCCCTGTGCCTTTGTTGTCCCTTGTGAACAGAGCATATGAGACACTTGGGTGCACGCTCCCCTACCCAGAAGTTTGGGGAAGTGGTGTTCAATTATCTGTAGTGGAGTAGTGGCGGTGATTTATTCAACAATGTAGGTTTTGTGCACAGAAATAATCAGGGGTATGTCAACTGGTGGTAAAAAAAAAAAAAAAGCATTTAATACTACTTTAAAGTGGCAATAAACTCTGGTTTAAAAAGAAAACAATTGTCTTCAAGTATATATTCTTAACTTTAAAAAGACCCTTCTATTGTTTCCAGCCTAATTCAAATCTCCAAATCCCTTTGTTTTTGCTGCTGTGATCTGACCTCCTGTTAGAGGGTGGCTTCGTTCATTCTCCATCGTCCCACTGTATGTAGGACTGTAGTTACCATCTCTTGCACATTCCTGAGATAGACTAGGGACTATGGACTATTGGATTTTTTGTGTACATGTCCAGAACTAACCTGTACTGCTTGCTCCACACAAAAAGTGAGAGGGGAAAGGAGAGGTTCAGGAGCTCATGGAGGACATTACAAGGGGGCAGGAAAACACAGTAATAAATTATTTTATAAATCTATAAAAACTCAATATAACTCCAATATGTTAAATAAATATCCCTCAAATTGTGAAACAAATTCTCATATAATGAAAACCTAAAAAATTAAATACATGTAATAAATAAACCCCAAAAATTATTTAAATATCCAAAAATAAATTAAAAATAAAATATTATGATAATAAAATTAAAAGTCACTCGTGTCCATAATTAAAGTCACTCCAATCCTTGATTCCAATAATGCAAATTTTCAGATCGTTTAATATCGAGCCCTCCTATTGGCTCCCAAAGGAAAATATGTACCTCAAAAAAAAAAAGGAAAACTCATATAGTGCATTAACTTTATAAAAAATCAATTGCATACCCATATACCATATGCACTGTGCAACTTAAAAAACGTGATATTTAAAGTGAAAAAATGAACACAGTGTAATAACCATGATGGTGCGGCGTCACTCTGTGAATCAAATAATCCAAGTGACCATTCAGTGTACACTTCTCTAGTGTAAGGCATAAATACCCTTACCAAAAAAACAACCAAAAACACCTTATCAATACTGCGGAAATAAGTATCACGCTCCCACAAATTTCTTCCAAGCTCAGAATAATACTCCTTACGATGTCATCAACCAACTTCTCCTAGATGTCATCATGGTTTTAAGGAAGTAGTCCATAGTACTTTTAGTACCCATGCTCCATGAGAGTAATATATAAACAGGATATAGTGTAATTCCATTATGGGATTAATAAACATACACTTTATTTACTGTTTACATTGTTAAAATCATAAAACGCTTATTCCCATGCCCTCAAACCGAGCAGCCTCCAAGATTGTTTTACATGTGAAATTCCAATATCCAAAATGGCCGACATGCCACTTCTGGTTCCTCTCCTGTGATTCCGACGTCACTTCCCTTAACGCGTTTCATCACATCCGGGACTTAGTCATAAGCCATGATGACATCTAGGAGAAGGTGGTTGATGACATCGTAAGGAGTATTATTCTGATCACTATGAACAGTGGTAACTGTTTTCCTTATCAATATTTTATTACAAGATAGACAATCTTAAAGTGGTTCTAAAGTCAAATAGTTTTTTTACCTTAATGCATTCTATGTAAAACCCTTTCAGTAGCTACCCCCCCCCCCACCCCCACTCCTCTAAATACTTTCCTGAGATCTGTAACTATCCAGCGTTGCGCCCTTCTGCAGGTCTTCTCCTTCCTCTCCCCTCTTTCACAGGCTTGGCTTTGAGCAGTGGGAGCCATTGGCTTCTGCTGCTGTCACTCAAATCCTGTGAGGAGGGAGCGGGGGGTGGGGACAAGCCACGCTGTGTGTGTCACTGGATGCATACAGTCTGGCTCAGTAGCGAGCCCACATGTCTGCCACCCATAAGAAGTGGCTTCCTATGGTGGAACACAAAGAGAGTGAGCTGAGATTAGTGAAGGAGCTTTGGGGTTGCTCTGTGCAATACCGTTATAGGTAATTATAACATCTTTTTTTATTTTTATTATAAAAGCAATTTTTAACTTTACAGCCACTTTAATATTGCTGCTATCATTGTGATATTACTGTAATTTGCATTAAACTCTATAATTTATAACACAAAAGCAAACTGGAAAAATTAAAGTGAATATGAATAATACATGTTATTATTCTGTTGCTAATGGCAGTTATATACTTGTATTTACATAAAGTGTTAGTTCACCTTTGAAGAAAAACATGTAAAGGTGAACACTGTACAACCTCCCCACATTCCCCTCCCCCAGTCCCTTCTGTACTTACCTCCAGTAGTGCTAAGCTAGCAGTGCCCATGTAGCTGGTCTAGTGGGCCAGGGTTTTGAATTTTCTGCTTTTTCTCCCTTTTCTTCATGCAGTGATTCTGGGACGGACCAGATGATTCACTATGATGATGAGCCTTTAAATTATATCTACATTAAATAAAAATTATATTTAAATTGCATTGCATCTAAATGTACATTTTTGAAATATTAAATAGTTAAAAATGTTTGCTTAACTGCTTTCTGTCCACCCTACAGCAGAAATACTATATACGTGATTTTGCATTTCAGGGTAGGGGGCATCCTACCTGCGCCGCCATTCGCGGCCGTGGCTGTCAATCACCAGGTTCTGGACGCTGATTACTTGCCGACGCTCAGTGATTTACGATGATCTCCGATGGGGAGGAGAACTGTTTTGTTTACTAGCAGCTCTCCTCCCTGTCAGCTCGGGCACACTGCCGTGGATGCTGTGCACAGCCATCCAAAGCAGAGTGATTACAGTGAAGCACCCACACACCGCCACAGACACTCTAGTTAAACACTCCCTGCACACAGTTAATCCTTTGATCGCCCCTCATGTTAACCCCTTCCTTCCCAGTGTCATTAGTACAGTGTCAGTGCTTTTTTTTTTTAGCACTGATCACAGTATTGGTGTCACTGGGGATGTCAGTGACACCAAGTCAGTTCCCCCCAGTATCAGAATGCCCGCCACAGTCCCGCTATAAGTAGCTGATCACTGCCATTACTAGTAAAAATAAGAAAAAAAATTCCTGTATATGTACCGCCATTTGTAAATGCTGTAACTTTCACATAAACCAATTAATTTACATGTATTGGGATTTGTTTTTAGCAAAGACATGCCGCAGAATACATTTTGGCCTAAATTTACAATGAAATTTGATTTTTTTTATTTTTTTTACTGGACATGTTTAATAGCAAAAAGTCAAAAATATTATTTATTTCTCAAAATTGTCGGGCTTTTTTTTTATAGTGCATAAAATAAAAAATTCACAGGTGATCAAAAACAACCGAAAGAAAGCTCAATTCGTGGGAAAAAAAGGGCGTAAATTTGACTTGGGTGCAGCATTGCATGACCGCGCAATTGTCAGTTAAAGTAATGCAGTGCCATAATGCAAAAAATGGCCTGGTCAGGAAGTGGGGTAAATCCTCAGAAGGGAAAGTGGTTAAATTATATTTATATTTAAATTAAATCAAAATTATATTTACATAATTTGCATGACATCTAAATAAATTTTTTTTTAAATATTACATTGTTTAAAATATTCACTTAAATTATATTTCAATTTAAATTAAATTGAAACTATATTTACTTAGTTATAGACATCTATATATATATATATATATATATATATATATTTTTTTTTTTTTTTTTTTACATTGCTTAAAATATTTATATAAATTATATTTATATTTAAACTCATATTTTTATTTAAATTGAATTGAAATTATATTCACTTAAATTGCATTGTATCTAAAAATATATTTGTATTTTTTAGATGTTACATGTTTAAAATATTTACAGAAATTATATTTCTACTTAAATTCAATCAAAATTATGTTCACCTAAATTGCATTGCATCTAAATCTATTTATTTCATTTTTGAAAACATTAAATTGTTTAACGTGTTTACTTTAGTTATATTTATATTTGAATTAAATAGAAATCATATTTACTTAAATTTGTTGCATCTAAATAAACGTGCACTTCATTTTTTGTTTACATTATACTAAATTAAAAGATGCAATTCTTCTAATTAGAACCCCTATCATCCTGGCCATTCCTGTGAACACACAGGACCAGAGCATCCTTCTTCTCAAACTACAACACCCAGCAGGCTTTGCACACAACCACTCCCCAGCTAAGAACATCCTTGCTGGAAGCTGAAGATGAGCAGAACACACTGAGCTGGGGCTACAAAGTGCTGCTGCTCTCCCAGCACCTCCTGCTGCAGACCGGACAGGGGAGCAACCACACACTCCCATCAGTAAGTACCGGGACCCCTGGAACAATAAGCCAGCCGGATTCTATTTCTGGCAACTGGCTGCATTTAGTGCATTGTGACAGTTCATGCATGCTGCTTTCTGTCTTTCTTAGGAAAAGGCAGGCATTGCCTGACATCTCCATGCATATGTCAGTCCATGTAAGATCTTCTCTTTTATCTTTAATTAAAGTCGTGCACTTTTAAGAGGTTTCGCATAAATTATTTCAGTTCTTTTATTATTTTTCTTGCTATTTGCACTTTCACTGGGTTTGCTGGAAAATATGATTCTTATTTTATTATCTCGCATGATTCTTACATATATGTTATTAATATTATTATTTAAGTACATGAAATATTAAATTTATAATGCTTTTTGATAAATAATACTTTTAAAATGTGTATACATAGATGTATTTTTATTGTGTTACTGTTTAACCACACTTTATTTATAGATTGTAAGACTGTTGAGCTCTGTTTTTTTTTTTAATTATAGACCAAGAGTAAAATTATAATGCATGATAATTAATAATACTTTTTAGTGTATAATAATATAAAATTAGAATTTGTGGATTCATTTAGAAAGTAAATCTTGTTGGATTTTTTTGGATGCAGATTTAATTAGAGACGGATCTTAAGCTCGTCTTTATTTTGCTGCTGTAGCATGGTCATGCCTCCTAGGAATATCAAATTTCCTTAGAGAATCCTCAGCATCTCTGGGTTACAATAACCTGCTCTATAGAGTCTGTTTATCGTCTGGTCACAACCTGCTTTAATCTGGGTAATGCACATCTTCCTCATTACCCTTAGGGAGTGTGGAGAGTTTGCTCTGACTCCATCGATCAGTCGCTATGGGTTTTTTATATATAATATATGGACATTTTTTCTCAGTGGTGGCTATAAACAGCTGCCATCGATGTGATTTATGAAGGTTAAATGGATCCTGACTTTGTGTTTCAGCTTTTTCCTGTCCTTATGTAGTTTCCATCTAGATTATGGATTTGGATGCCTTGTAGGATGAGTTAGTGTTCTCTGTCTCTGTCCAAGTGGAAAAAGGCACAGCTTACATTAGGGAAGGATGGCAGGCAGGCTGTTATTAAAGTAACCACTGTCCATTTACGGGCAGATGTCTCCCCGAGAATAATTGGCAATCTGCCTGTTTTATCAGGACATGCACGAGATTTCCCATGGATTTACCGACCTTTGTGGCTCATGCATCAAGGCACTTTGATCTTTTTATGTTGAAGTTGACCTATATTTAAAACACAACAATCTTCTTACTGAGCATCCTTGAATTACCTATGCTGGAGAAAATGCTTCCTTGGGTTCCTACAGTTGCTGGCCATATGGCCAAATGCTTTGGCATTTAGCCACGTGATTTCAGCTAAAGTTGAATGTAGATGGATTTTCAGGAAGCACAAGCCAATGAGTGATCCTCCCCTTTAGCTGAAATGATGTAAACAAATGACTAGTTATATGTCAAACATGACCGCTGTTCTATAGCTTTTTCCGCATATTATATTCTCACGTTGAGACACAGGTGATTAGGATACGTTAAGAGGATTCGTTTTAATCCATCTCCCTACTGTAAAAATTGAACAATTAAAGTTCAATCAGAAGGCATATTGTGCTTTCTTAGATCAGTGATCCAGGAGCAGACTGACAACTCATGGGGCCCCCGGGCAATAGGGGATCATGGGGCCCCTGTGTCCTTGCCCACACTCAAAGCACACCCAAAAAAGCCTATAAAAATGTAACAGGGGTATTTCATGGGGCCCCCTACTGACCCCGGGCACTCGGCCGTGCCCGAGTGCTCGAATGGTTAGTCCGCCCCTGCAGTGATCTAAGTCTGGGTTACCCCCGGGATCCCATGAGCACAGGACCTATTAGTCTCCACAGCACCATACCAACCAAAGACCTTTTCCAACATTAGACAAAACATCATTCTGATCTATAGCAGGAGGCATGCTGAGTTGTCCCTAGGATTCAGGAGAAGATGAAAGTCCACCTCTTCCAGAAATCCTCCACCTCCTGTACTCTGCCACACTGCTGGAGCCAAAATGTAGAGCTCTGATAAAAGGGGGGACTCTGATGTATAGGGGTGGCTCTGATGTGATGGGTGGCTTCATGTATAGGGGGGGATCTGAGCTAGTTACATAGTTAGTCTGGCTGAAAAAAGACAAGTCCATCCAGTTCAATCATTAAAAAATAAAAAGATATAATCCTACACCCACAGTTGATCCAGAGGAAGGCAAAAAAAACCAGCAAAGCATGATCAAATTTGCTCCTGCAGGGAAAACAATTCCTTCCTGATTCCCAGAGAGGCAATCGGATATTCCCTGGATCAACTTTACCTATAAATGTTAGTATCTAGTTATATTCTGTGTATCTAAGAAAGAATCCAGGCCTTTTTTAAAGCAATCCACAGAGCTGCAACAACAAAAAATAGAAAAAAGCGCCAATCTATATATGTCAAAGAAAAATATATAAAACTTGTGTATAAAGCAGCAACACCCCACCAAAATTATAAGTAATAAATTTGGCAAATTTAAACAATATATCATATAGGCATGCGCTAAAAATATACAACACCAAATAATTAAATAATTATTCAACACCAAATAATTAAGTGTCCATATTAAAACTGTGAAAGTCCAAAAAAATCTATTTGAAATTCCATTGTGAACTGTGAGTGATCCACCACCAAATGAATTAAATAAACTCACCAGAGCTAAATGCTGATCAGATTATAGACCAGCACCAGCGCTTGTGCTCTGGGAGCGATGAATGCAACGATTTCCAAATATAAGATGAAATAAGTAATCAAATCCTGATGATCAATAATGGCAGTCGGCATAAGGAACAGCATATCTCTATCAGACGCAATACTCTGCAGCCAAAGGTCTTATATTATATCTCTCCTTTCAAATCCATCTCTCCATAATGTATAAGGTGTACTCAGGGACAAAAAAAAAGAAATATAATGGTGCAATACTTTTTTATAAAAAGTATATATTTAATAAAATCTCCAATACACTCACAAGAAGGGTGTCCAGACAGACACCAGCTTAAACAGCGATACACAGCAACTGAGAAACGAGGATCCCCGCTCACCGCTTATCACCTCCGACACACAATAGGAACAGAACGTCCAGACGTCAGCATCGAGTAGGCCACGCCCAACATGTTTTGTCACCTTGATGACGTCGTGGTGACGAAACGCATTGGGCGTGTCCTACTCGATGCTGATGTCAGGACGTTCTGTTCCTATTGTGTGTCGGAGGTGATCCGCGGACACTTAATTATTTGGTGTTGAATAATTATTTAAATATTTGGTGTTGTATATTTTTAGCGCATGCCTATATGATATATTGTTTAAATCCACAGAGCTGGCCAGAACTAACTCTTGAGGGAGTCTATTCCACATTTTTACAGCTCTCACTGTGAAGAAACCTTTCCATTTTTGGAGATTAAATTTATTTTCCTCCAGACGTAAAGTGATGACCTCAGGGTCAATAGTTCTACACCGAGTTCACTATACGAACCACTGATGTATTTATACATGTTGATCATATCCCCCCTTAATCCCCTCTTCTCATGATGGAGATACTCTGACATGAATGGGGAAAACCAATATGATGGGGCGACCTTTGACATGATGGAGAACTCTTATGTGATAGGGGGGTTTCTGATGTGAAGTTCGATTCATCAAGGTGGTTGTGTGCATTGTCTCAGGCACAGGTTTCCCATTGATAAATAACATTTACATTTTACTCTGGAGTGCCTAGAGATTTTGCATACTTTTAAAGGGTACTGCAACTGAAAAAAAGGTTGAGACCCTGTCTTTGCTCACACAGGGGTTACTCACAATGCAGTATCTTTGTTGCAAGTGATACCTGAATCATTTGTAGAAGATTAGGGACCTTTTGTTTCCAGTCTGTTAGTTAACCCTAAATTGCTGCCAGCTTTGCTTGAATCTGTGCCATTACAAGTAAAAATCTGGCCTCCCTGCCAGGGCAAAACGACTGGTTTTCTTGAAAGTGACAGCCCCACCAAAAATGCCTTGAGCAAGATGCCTTGCTTTGTTTATGGGAGCATGGCTTCCATGTATGGAGGAGCATGTGGCCTTCACCATATAACAAAAGTTGAGCTTAAGTGGTCAAACAGACCCAAACACTGTCATGTGGTTCAGTAGGCAGTAACATAATCCACTTAGGTAAGCTCTCACAATGTCTAACACCAGAGCTTACTTAGGTTAAGTTCACATATATATATAAAAAATAAATATAAACCAACACTTGCGTAAACATTTTAAACAACAAAATATAAATAAGTGCAGCTTGCACATATAAAGGCAATATTATTATGTAAATGTATAAATGCAGCGCTAGTTATAAAATGATCTTATGTCACTTTAAATACAATAAAGTCCATGTGTGTTCCCAAATGTCCATTCAGGTGCATAAAGGGACAAGTTCAATCCAAAAAGCTGTCACCTTACACCCAAAGAAGATTGGCCTCTTACCAGACAATTTGACCGCACAAAGGTCGGTCAACATACGCAGTGATATAACATCAATATGGCAATCGATCCTCAATAGAGATCCCCTCCAGAATGAAAAGTAGCTTCTACACATTCAATAATCTCCTAATGGCAAAAACTCACATCTGATGGCCAGGGAATGAATAAAGAGGGAAAGCAACTCATAGTGTAGTATTTAAAATTTAATTCAATAAATTTATTAAGGTTCCACGTACATCAGTATATAAGCCAACCAGCATTTGTAAAACAAATGTTTCGAACCGACAAGATGGCCACCATCCCTCCAGAGCACAATGACGTCACACAGCAAGGCTTCAACTTATGCGTTTCATCATCAAAAAGAAATCGTCAGGGGCGTGGTTCACATATATGTAGCTGTGTGAACAGTGGTTTGTGCGGGTACGTTAGCATATTCATTTTAATGGGCTACCGTGCTTCATGAAATGTAGGGAAAAGGTCTCTGCACTAATTTGAAAATTGCAACCCGTACAGGAACCGCAAGTACAGTGTGGTTCCCAGTTCAGGTGTGATTTCTAGTGCAGGCAGAGAGTCATTAGGATTAATGGCACCCACCCAGATCTCCTTCATTTCACTGTGGGGGTGGTTGCGGTTGCGGGAATAGCCGCAACCACCCGCACAGGTGTGAGCCTAGCCTTAGGTTGGACTCCTACAGCATGGAGACAGCAAGGGAGTGAGGATGGGTGAGTATACCTTGCTGAGGGAGTGGACTATCCAGAGGCAAGAGGCAGGTGACAGTGTCTCTTTAAGTATATCCTTTCCAATTGATATCTATAGTTAAGACGTAAAGATATCTATATCATCTGGATGGAGGGGATGAAGGGGATTCTGATGTTTGGATCTCTGCTATGGAAAGTGAAGACAGAACTCCTGATCTGTATATACAGTATGTTCTATGGCAGGGAATCAGGAGGTATTGAAACCAAAGAATCAAGCAATAGTGCAAGACCTGCATTGACTCCTCAATAAAGGATGCATGACATGAAGGGTTTTTTTCAGGGACTTACATGTAGCACACTCATCCAACCAGGTGGTTACCCAACACCCAGCCAGCTGTCCAGGGTATCATTGGGCATAAAGAAAGCAGGCACAGGTAAGTCTTTCCAGGTATATCCTTCTAGCACTCCTGGTATAGGGAGGGGCATCAGTGGGCATCTGTGAATGTCCTCATTGGCATGGCTTTCTATTGATGGGCACCTTGATCTATAATGAAGTTGCCCAACTGATTTTTCTATCTTACAAATGTAACTTTCTTACCTCTGTTTTCTCATTGCCTTGTCCTTAATGTGATGCCATACTCTTAGTTTTTTTACTTTCTCTGGTTTTAAGATTGTTGATGCCCCCTGGCTACCTCCATTTTGGTTCATCTTTGACACCCTTTATGCCCAGGTGGCTTTGATCCCTACTAGTTCACTGCCTACTCTCTGTATGCCTCTGTGCCAGTTAATCTGTCCCACCCAGTCTTTGGATTTCTGGTTTCTGTTCCAACTAGTGAAGTCTCTATGATCCAATGTATAGGATCTTGGGAAAACCAATGCATGCATATGAAGCATCTTTACAGTGTGGCTGCTTTAGGTGAAGAGGGGTGCAGGAGAGGTTGTTGCCCATACATTACAGAATAATTCTATTTACGACCAGTGCATGTTTATGATCAAATCAATGTCATGCCAAGCAGATCAATGTTGGCAATATGAACAGAATTTGTTTTCCACTATAATGGTGAGCTTTTAATGGGGTATTAGGCTGGTTTGCTATGTCCTGTAGCTTTAACATGCTGCCTTATTAAAGTGTTACTAAACCCACAACAGTCAAATCAGTCTGTATATGCAGTAAAGCATGCTTGTTATACTCACTGTGGAACCTAAGGGGTTAATCCTCTGCATTTTGTAAAAATACTGTTTTATCCTGTCTTCTCTGCCCCTCCTCTTGTTCAAATGTCCAGTCGTATCTCCTAATAAGACAGACTGAACCCCTAGTCACATGCACATGCTCAGTTTAGTGTGTATTGCTAGAGGGTTTTTTTTTTCTTGGGAGAGTGCATGTGATCAGCACAGGGCCAATCAGCACTCTCCATACAGAGGTCAGGGGTCCTGCATCTTCCTAGAGCAGAAAGAAAACTCCTACCCCATATGGAAGAAAAATATATTTGAAGTATATTTTAAAAATATTCTTCCCATATATATTGACATCTATTTGAAAAAAATATATATATATTTGAAAAAATAAATAAATAAATAAATATATATATATATATATATATATATATATATATATATACACAGCATGTTGAAATGTGTTTTTTATAATCTCCTAGATTGTAAGCTCCAAGGAGCAGGGCCCTCGAACCCCTCGTGTATCGCATTGTATTGTTATTGTACTGTCGCATGTATTGTCTCCCATTGTAATGTATAGTGCTGAGCAAACTGTTGGCGCTTTATAAATACTGTATAATAATAATATATATTACAAAATATATGAAATTTTTTTTTAAAAATATATATTTTTCAGATTTTTTTTAACATATAAAAAGTAATTTTAACACATATGTTTACATATATTTGTAAATGCATTCCAAAAATGTAGATTTGTACTTTTAAAGACATACAGTATATTTGAAATGTATTATTTTTCATATATATTATATATATTTATTTATTTATTGAAATTTATTTTGAAATATATTTAATATAGTCAAAATTGTAGCATTTTAAATATATATCAATATATTTGGGAAGAATATTTTAAAAATATATTTGAAATATATTTTTCTTCCATGTGGGACAGGCTTTAACCAGTGCTCTGCTGAAGTCACAAGACTGCCCTAATTAATGATGAGAAAAGGTATTTAGCAGTTTATATTTACTAAACTAATTGCATTTCCATGTTGCGTGTACTGTGGGAGACCAGATATAGTGAATGCAGGGTCCTGGGGATAGTAACACTTTAAATACTAGTGTACAAAGTACTGTAAACCAGAGAAACCTGTAAGATTTACATTTACTACAATACTTTTGCATCATTGATAGACAAATTTGTATGAGCTGTGGAGGTTGCTGCACTTTTATTGTTTGCTTTATGTAATGTCTAGTTGCCTCTTAAATAACTGCCATTTTTTTTATTGCTTCACAAAAAAAAAGCCCTTCAGCTTTCGATGGAGCTTGCAATATAAACATCATTATGTTACCAGTATAAAAAGAAGAATTCCGATTGTTGATGAAAATCTTTTCTTTCTATCATAGCAGTAAGATAATGGTACTGCATTACTGTTCTTTCCAGTAGGATTCCACAGCAACCTCTCTCCATCCAAAACAAATATTCCCGGCAGAATGATCACTACCGCTTTGTTGATGCTCTCTCAGCTTAATGACATTGCCCTCTCTCACCCAGCCTGCCATGTCATAGCTTTGCTGTAGGTGCTCAGCCGTGGTTTCATCCTCCAGAAACTAATTAATACCACGGCACTGCATTTGGGACACCAATCTCCATGCAAAATGGCAGCACCCTAAGGTCAAATAATCGAGTCTCAGGGGATGCATTAGACAAACAATTCTGCCAAGAACCAAGACAGGTGAGCTTAGAGTAGCTGAGTCGTGTGACCTGTTCCAGCAGTTTTAATAAAGGAGCGAAAGTTTAGTATTAAATCATCACGGTTTTTTAACCACTTCCCCTCCAGAGGATTTACCCCCCTTCCTGACCAGGCCATTTTTTGCGTTACGGCGCTGCGTTATTTTAACTGACAATTGCACGGTCATGCAACGCCGCACCCAAATGAAATTTACATGCTTTTTTTCCCACAAATAGAGCTTTCTTTCGGTGGTATGTGATCGCCTGTGTGGTTTTTATTTTTTGCGCTATAAAATAAAAGACTGACAATTTTGAGAAAAAACAATATTTTGGACTTTTTGCTATTAAACATATCCAGTAAAAAAATTTAAAAATTCAAATTTCGTCATAAATTTTGCCCAAAATGTATTCTACTACATGTCTTCTAAAAAAAAAAATCCCAATACGTGTAATTTACTTGGTTTACGTGAAAGTTATAGTGTTTACAAATGGCGGTATATATACTGGAATTTTATTTTTACTAGTAATAGCGGCGATCAGTGACTTATAGCGTGACTGCGAGGGACATTCTGATACTGGTGGCAACTGACTTGGTGTCACTGACATCCCCAGTGACACCAATACAGTGATCAGTGCTAATAAAAAGCACTGACACTGTACTAATGGCACTGGGCAGGAAGGGGTTAACATGTGGGGCGATCAGCCTGTCCTGAGGTGAACTCACTACCTCACTCTCAGACTGACTCATCCCAGGCTGCTACTAAACCTCTATCTAACAAAAGAAAAACAACAAACCAATCTAGCTAACCTAGAGGACGGTAAAGCACATAAGAGTTAACAGGTTCACAGTTATTAGGTTAAATAGTGTCAGGAAAGGCTTTCTCATAGTACAAAGTTTCACGGCGCATACAAATGCTCATGCGCAGACTGGCGACTAGCAGGGCAGATGTGCACAAGAATGAGCACGCATGCAAAATGAATGGGCTCAAATCGCACTGCAAAGAATCACATGTGATTTGAACAGGAATGCAGTGCGATTCCTGTCTGAATCCCAAGCGCTTTACCTGCGGCTACGGTGTGATTGTAGCCATCCAAAAGGACCAGTTCAAATCGCACTGACAATCGCACTGCACCTGCAGGGAAAACGCATTTCTTTTCATGTAGCATACGATTCTTTGCAGTGTGCTTTGAGCCCATTCATTTTGTATGGGCTCAAATCGCACTGAAAAGGTATCAGTACTCGGTATAGGCGCCTACTTGACCGAAAGTATCAGTACTCAAACTCATCGGTAAAAAAACAGTATTGAGGCAAACCTATTATATAAAATGCACATGCATGTCCCACAAGCGTGTAATGGTATATGCATGTTAGGTAATCTCAACTTTACACCTACAATATTTAAAATGACACTAAACTCTGGTTTAAAAAATTATTTTCAAGCATGTATTCCTAACTGAAAATGTCCCTTCTATTGCTCTCAGCTCTTCAAATCTCCAAATTCATTTTTTTTTGCTGTGATCTGACATCTTGTTAGAAAGTGTTCGTTCTCCATTGCCTCACTGTACAAAGGGACATAGCCACCCTCTCTTGCTTGCTCCTGACATGGACTATGGGGTTTGTAGTGGACATAGAGTAGTGGATATGACAATGGATTGTTTTCACAGAGAATAGGTGCAGGTACTCCCCCCTACCCTGAGTCACCCCTTGTCTCCGCCCCTGACCTACCTTGGAGCACTGACCCTTGTCTCTGCTCTCTATCCACCTCCTAGTACTACTCCTTTTAGAGCATACAGACCCAAGTATCACTCTCTGGTGTTAAGTAATGTGTATGGAACTGGTTAATGATAATTGACACGCAAGCAAAAATAGATGCTTTCCAACAACAATAGACCCTCCCCCAAGGAACAAAATACACCTCCAGCAACAATAGATCTGCCCGAGCAATAATACACACCTGCTGGCAACAATAGCTCCCCCCAGCAGCCAGCATTAATAGAACCCCCCTCAACATTAGAACCATAGAGCAACAATAGATCTTTCCCAGCTACAATAGATCCCCAGCAATTATCATCAATAGACCCTCCAGCACACCCCAGTCTCCTTTGTCCGCACATACATTCTGTGCTATAGGTCCTGGAACTGCATTCCCCCATGTTCCCACTGAAAAAAAAGCGCTGAATATGACTACATCTAACATGCACTGCCCGTTCCAAACTGCAGGAAATGAGAGGGAAAAGGAGAGGTTCAGGAGATCCAGGGAGGCAGAAAAATGCAGTAAGAAGCAATTTCACGAAAAATAGATTACAGGGCCCTTAAGTAGTGGACGTGTATTGATTATTTTTAACCGCTTCCCCGTTGCCCTATAGTAGAACTATGCTACAGGGTGGCAGGGCTGCGCAATATGACGTGTATATATATATATGTGATTTGCATTTCCGGATAGGGAGCCATTGTTGGCTAGGCATGTCAATCACTGGGTCCAGGCCGGAGATTCACCGCCGACACCCAACAATCATCATGCAAAGTTGACAGGGGTCCCTCTCCTGTCAGCAAGGACATGCTGCTTTGTATTTCTCTGCACAGCATGTCTCCCTAGTAAAACATACACAGTTAACCCTTTGATCGCCCAAAAGTTAACCACTTCCTGCCCAGTGTCATTAGTACAGTATCAGTGCTTTTTTATTAGCACCGATCACTGTATTGGTGTCACTGGGGATGTCAGTGGCAGTTAGTCAGTTCCCATTCATTGTCAGAATGCCCGCTGCAGTTATTATTATTACTATTAGTAGTAGTCCCGCAGGCCCACAGTCCCACTATAAGTCGCTGATTAGTAGTATAATTTTTTTTAATTTCAGTATATATACCACCATTTGTAAACACTATAACTTTCACGTAAACCAATTAATTTACACGTATTGGGATTTTTTTTTTAGCAAAGACATGTAGCAAAATACATTTTGGACGCAATTTATAAAGACATTTGATTTTTTAAATGTTTTATTGGATATGTTTTACAGCAAAAAGTCAAAAATATTGTTGTTTATTCAAAATTATCAGTCTTTTTGGTTTATAGCGCAAAAAATAAAAAACGCACAGGTGATCAAACACCACCGAAAGAAAGCTCTATTTGTGGGAAAAAAGGACATAAATCTGTGTACAGCGTTGCATGACCGCGCAATTGTCAGTTAAAATAAAACAGTGCCATATCGCAAAAATGGCCTGGTCAGGAGGGGGACAGATCTTCTGGAGGGCAAGTGGTTAAGGAAAACAATACATTGCAGAAAATGTCTAACTGGGCACTTTTACCTCAATGGAGGTCTCCTGGGAATGTTTGCTGAGGATTCTGTACTTTATAGACATCCTGGTTAGCATCCAGATGCTGAAATCATCGCTATCAGGTCACCTACAGGGTGTCTTTACCTTACCAGTGAACCTCGAAAACATTGTAAGCAGATTCTACAAGCCTGCATGCAGCGCCGTGTCAGCATCTGTTCAAGGATATCTATACCTGCCTTAGAGACATTTGCTGGCAAAAAATAAAAGAATGGCGTATTGATATCAGCATTAGATAAATATAGTTTTGTAAATCCCCAGGAAAGAAATACTCTGAAATTTATAAGTTCCAGGTGATAGAAGATAAAACGTTTAATTCTAATGTTTCTGAGGTTTCAGGTTAAAGAACAAGGAAGATACTGTATATAATACTTGCTTTAGGTTTAGAATCTTCCTTCAATAGTGTTTCAATCGCTTTTAATCCAGTTTTAATGTATTGAAATATACTGAGATGCCAGAATAACAACATGACCTCTGGAAAGTTTTACCCCCATCATGACCAGGCCATTTTTTTGCTATTCAGCACTGTGCTACTTTAATTGGCAACTGGTCGGTCATGCAACACTGTACCCAAATAAAATTTACGTAATTTTTTCACAACTGTTTTTTTTGTTTAGTTTTTATTATATAAACGAAAAAGGTTGAAAATTGTGAAAGAAATTATCTTCTGTTATAAAACATATACAATAAAATCAAATTTAGAAAAATATTTAGGTCAAAATGTATTCTGCTAAATGTCTTTGGTAAAAAAAAAAAGAAATCCCAATAAGTGCATATTGATTGGTCTGTATGAAAGTTATAGTGTCTACAAACTATGGTATACCTGTAGATACTGGAATTTACTCAACTATAGATGCTATACTACTAATGGAGGTGATCAGCAACTTATAGTGTGACTGCCATAGTGTGGCATCCAATCTGGCACTAACAGACACTGGCTGGGAGGGACACTAACTGATTAACTGACAATGACGTCACTAGTAACACTAATACTGTGATCATTGATAATATTGCACACTGTACTAATGACACTGGCAGGATGACAGCAATGATCAGGAGAGCAATCAAGGGCTTAACTGTGTGCCTAACAAGTATAATGTGTGCTGCTTTTACTCAAAGGTCTGGCTGATTTTTTCTCCCTACTTTTCATGGAGAAGAAACAGTCAGATCGTTGTTCTGTGTACACAGAGTTCTGTGTGTTTGTATACACAGAGCTCTGTGCTGTGATTGGCCGCAACCGATCAGTGGGTATACAGCCAAAATCATTGGCTGAAAGCTGTTTACAAACTCGCGCTGTGTCCAATCACTGCACAGGTCAGCAGGGGGCGCACGCACGTGCCTGAAACCTGGAATTAAGCTGCGACTTACGGGTACGACGCTTAGCTTGGAGCTGCTGCCCTCCCACAGTAAATATACTGTGGGCGGGCGCCAATGGTTAAAATTCAACAGAAGGCTTGCATGGGCAGTGCTTGAAAAACAAAAAGTACAAAAGTGCCTCTAAGTATAGACTGTATACAATATATATTTCAGAAACGGTATACATTAGCAACTCACGTCTGAGCAGAAAGACAGGCACATAATAAATGGTGTCTGGTGAGGTTATGGGAGTCTGAAACGCTGGCTGTGTCCTCTGATGTGCAGTATGCCACTAGTCTCACTCCAAAAGCCAGCTTGAGTGTGGAGGACGATCAGGAAGGCGCGGTGACGTCACCAGACGTTACGTTACACGTGTTTCTAAGCATGCGCACTGCTATTGCATGTCAGGCGCGCTCCTTTGTCAAGCTCCAGAGACCATCTATTATGTGCCTGCCTTTCTCCTCAAACATATGAGTTGCTGCTGTATACCTTTTCTGGAATAAATATCGTATACAGTCTACACTTAGAGGCGCATTTGTACTTCTTTTTGTTTTTCATGCACTGTTTGAAGACCACTTTTACTCCAAGCAGAGGCTTGCCCTAAAAGCTGCAGACACCCCCCATGCTCCGGTGACCTTTCTCTACCTCCGGATGGACTTTATTTTTTAACGACTTGCCTACTGGGCACTTTTACCCCCTTCTTGCCCAGGCCGATTTTCAGCTTTCAGCACTGTTGCACTTTGAATGACAATTGGCGATCATGCAAGACTGTACCCAAACTAAATTTTTATCATTTTTTTGAGACAGGTAGAGCTTTCTTTAGGTGGTATTTAATTACCACTGGCGTTTTTAAATTTTTTTTGCTAAACAAGCTAAAAAAGACTGAAAATTTAAAAAAAAAAAATTTTCTTAGTTTCTGTTATAAAATTTTGTAAATAAGTAATTTTTCTCCTTCACTGATGTGCGCCAATGAGGCTACAGTGATGGGCACTGATAGGCTGCACTGACTGGCACTGATAGGCAGCACTGACTAGCGGCACTGATTGGCGACACTGATGGGCACTGATAGGCAGCACTAACTGGCACTGATAGCACTGAAAGGCAGCTCTGATGGGCACTGATATGTGGCATTGATGTGCACTGATATGTGGCATTGATGTGCCCTGATGGGCACTGGTATGTGGCATTGATGGGCACTGACAGGTGGCAATTATGGACACTGACGGGTGGCACTGATGGGGCTACACTGATCATCAAGGCACTGATGATCAGTGCCCTGATGATCAATGTGGATGTCCCTTCTGAGGATTGCCGATTACTGGCTCTCCTCTCCTGACGTGCTGTCAGCATGAGGAGAGGACTGCCGATAACCGGCATTTCCTATTTATATATGATCAGCTGTGATTGGACATGGCTGAACACATGATACAGCCTATGTCATTGGCTCTTTACTGCGATTGGTGATCAGCTGTGTCCCAGGAACACCGCGCACCACCAATGGGCGTGCATGCACAGCTAGAGTGGGAGGATGTCATATGACGTCTTCCCAGAAAGAGAGAACCACCGCCCTTCCATCATTTCCTTATATGGTGGTGGGAGGAGGTTAAATATATGGACTTTTTGATTTAAGAATCATATTTACTGCGCCTTTACTTTCATCTTTCTCATGGGCAATGCTTGACCTGTGATGGGGCAGAGCCGGGGGTTACATTGGTGAGCTTACAGTTTGGAGAACATCACCTGCATATGTTTATTAATCATCCAAAGACAGACAGAAATGGTGGTGGCATGGAACCTGCAGAAACGTGTTTGGAGGAAAAAGAAGGATGAGTTGCTTCCCAAGAACACCATCCCTACTGTGAAGCATGGGGGTGGTAACGCCATGCTTTGGGGGTGCTTTTCTGCAAAGGGGACAGGACGACTGCACTGTATTAAGGATAGTATGAATGGGGCCATTTATTGTGAGATTTTGAGCAACAACCTCCTTCCCTCAGTCAGAGCATGGAAGATGGGTCGTGGCTGGGTCTTCCAGCATGACAACAACCCGAAGAACACAGCCAGGATAACCAAGGAGTGGCTCCGTAAGAAGCATATCAAGGTTCTGGAGTGGCCTAGTCAGTCTCCAGACCTAAATCCAATAGAACATCTTTGGAGGGAGCTGAAACTCCGTGTTGCTCAGCGACAGCCCCAAAATCTGACAGATCTAGAGGAGATCTGTGCGGAGGAGTGGGCCAAAATCCCTGTTGCAGTGTGTGCAAACCTGGTCAAGGACTACAGGAAACGTTTGACCTCTGTAATTGCAAACAAAGGCTTCTGTACCAAATATTTACACTTTGCAAACTGCAGTTGCACTCTGCAAGTGCAGTTGCTCCAGAGCTTAGTAAATGAGCAGACTTCCATCATCCAATCATGTGCAAAAAAAATGCTGTTTTTTTATTTTCCTTGTACGTGATTGGGTATTCTTGGCAAAGGGAAGCATTACCTCATTTACTAAGCTCGAGAGCAACTGCACTTGCAGAGTGCAATTGCACTTTGCAAAGTGCGCAGTCTAATTTCCTTTAGTAAATCAACCCCATACAGTATACTATAGATGCAGTTACAGACATATAAACACTGCCATCTACTAGTTGAAGAATATATCTCTACTGAATACTGATGTAGTTGTTGCACAAAAAACATGAACACTGTATTCCAGCAGGTTCAGATATGCTCTAAGGTGTAAATGAGCCGTAAAATGTCAGATTCTAATGTGTCTATCAGCCATGGTCAGATATAGCTTTAGTAGTTTTATACTCACAGCGTCCAAACCAGCTATGGAGGCATATTTAGTACCATCTGCTTATGGAAGCTATTTCCAATTTTCTTTTCTTTTTGACATTATCTAGATTTGAATGCCATTTTTAGATGACTCATCCCCGCTTCTGAACCCGAACAAGTATTGGCTTTTCCATGAAGCTCAGCTTTCACTCTGAAAGGCTTTGTAGCTGAATAAAGGTAACGCTGATCCTGCGGAGTATTTTTAGTCCCTTTAACTTCTCACTCTATAGTCGTATTTATCCCAAGACCTTTCCATCACAGGGAGTGTCAGTACCGCATTTTCTTCCCCTAGTACTCCTATTAGTCACCTATGTATGGTACTTTCATCGCCTCGTCTTTCTGTTCTACACCTATAGTTTTTTTTTTAATGTTTCATTCATGAAGTTGCCATGGTTACATGACCCTGCACTTTACATAGGAAAAAAACAAAGAACTGACCGCCCAGGCACCCAGTATATCAATTAATATTACAGCACATAAACAGCAACACTGTGTACTGCCTAAAGTACAATGAAATTCATTTTTTTTTAAGAATCTACTTCCTTCAAGGAGTGAGACATTCTGTAGTATGTTATTTTTTGCCCAACACAAGGATTCATTTATTTTAAAAAAATGTTGGATGGATGGGTAGAGACATTGCCCATCCAATGCACATTTTTCTTAAATGGTTAGTTCGCTTTTACCAAAAAACTGCCTATGCAGATAAAGGGCATCTGTAGATAAAAACAAACTGTGCAGCTTTGACTAAATTTGGATAGTGAACATGCTATAGGTGTATCCCATTTATATACTTTCAAAAGCCTGGCCGAAAAACTCCCAGATATGGCATCATCCCATCCTGCCTTGTAGCTACCCACATATATTTGAAATACTACAATATATATATATATATATATATATATATATATATATATATATAAAATCTGAAGAATATATTTAAAAATATATATTTTTTAAATCTATTTTCAGATTTTTTTTACATATAAAAAAGTCATTTTAACATATATTTTTACATATATTTGTAAATGCAGTCCGAAAATGCAGATTTGTATTTTTAAAGACATACAGTATATTTGAATTGTATTTTTTTAAATATTTTTCATATATTTTGTAAGAAAAATGCATTTCAACATGCAGTATGTGCATATATATTTATTTATTGAAATATATTTTGAAATATATTGAATATAGCCAAAATTGTAGTATTTCAAATATATGACAATATATTTGGGAAGAATGTTTTAAAAATATACTTCAAATATATTTTTCTTCCATATTATTATGATTGTAAGCTCCACGAGCAGGGCCCTCCTATTCCTTCTGTACTGAAATGTATTGTAATTATACTGTCTCCCTTTTATTGTAAAGCGCTGCGCAAACTGTTGGCGCTATATAAATCCTGTATAATAATAATAATATATATATATATATATATTTTTTTTTTTTTTATTGAAATATATTTTGAAATATATTGAATATGGCCAAAATTGTAGTATTTCAAATATATGGCAATATATTTGGGAAGAATATTTTAAATATATACTTCAAATATATTTTTCTTCCATATGGGTAGGACATTGCTAAGACACTCCCAGCTGATCCAAACACCCTCACTTACGCTCTATTTCCCCTGTAGCTCTGACTAAAGTTGGATAATGCCCTAGGTATAGGTGTGGGCCATTTACCTCCACTGATGATGTTAGAGCCCACACAGCTAGTCCAATGGCCCAGGGATTTGAAATTCCCGCTTTTTCCACTTTAAAACATAGAGAGATCTAACAAGGTCTATTTTAAGTGCATTTCAATGTAATATATTGCAGCTTATTAGTCCTTGGATGTGGTGGTTGCATCAGCTTTCTTTTTTTTAGGATTCTTTTTTTTATTTTTCAATTTTAAAGCCTGCATTGAAAAAACAAAATGACCATAAGGGACAGTACTTAGATAAAAGAAGAAGTGTCCCTTGTGCTGGTGCCAGATGTCCTTGTTGAAATCCAAAGTCCTCTGCCCCAACACACACGCACACCTTGGCACAGAGGTAATCTGGTGCTGCAGAGGTTAATACGGCTGCTGGACCTGTCATAGGCATTTATCAAGAATGCTGACTATGCCCACCCTCTCTGCCCCCCTCTGCCATTTATAGAAGCTGTACTATCACTCCCATGAATGAAAAGTGGTCTATGAATGGAGGATGGTTGGAAGAATGAAAGGTCCGCTTCCTACATTCACTTTTTACTGATGGAAGCTATAGTAAAAATTCTGTGACTGGAGGAGGAGGCAGAAAGGATGTGCATAGTTGGCATTCTTGATGAATGTGTGTGGAGGGGTGGACTTCAGAGTTCAGCTAAGACAGTTGGCACCAACACGAGGGACAATTCTCATTAAATATAAGTATAATCTCTTGTGTTGATTTTCTTTCTAATTTTACCTAAACTTAGGCTTTAACAGACCAAGCTGTCCAGCAAAGGTGGCAAACATTTATTATTGGCAAAGGGGCATTACAATTATCAGCTTTTATTAATTTAATAAAACTTGTATCTCAAAGTTACAAAAAAAGCTGTTGTAAAAGTTTATTAAGTGTATAGCTTTAAAGAGTAACTCCAGTTTCGCTTGAGAAAAAAGCAAATAAAAAAATAATATAGTATATACAATTGCAACACAAGTCATATTGTAATTTAACGTAATTAAAAATGACCTTTCTTTTTCAATCTGCAGCGCTGTCATTTTTTGTAAAATGCAATGCCATATGGCTACCTGAAAGCGTTCTGTACACAGATGGTGTAGAGAACACCCCCTAGAAATTTAATTTCCTGCTTATGTGATTGGCTCACTGATTTTTCCAGAAGTCAGATTTCAGGGATCCCCTGCAACAAAAATGCCATTTTTGGTGAGATATTTCCAAATGGAAATCACGTCTAAAGGGATGCCGACCCTGCAGTTTTCCTCATTAAAGCCCTGCAGGTGCAGCAGCTGATAGATATATATGAAGTCTCCCATACAGATTTAGTCTACACATGGACACAGACAAACAAACAGCTACAGTTGTGCTCAAAAGTTTACATACCCTGGCAGAAATTGTGAAATTTTGGCATTGATATTGAAAATATGACTGATCATGCCACAAAATGCTCATATGATCATATGAAGCCATTTATTATCAAATAGTTGTTTGGCTTCTTTTTAAATCATAATGATAACATAATCACCCAAATGGTCATGATCAAAAGTTTACATACCCTGGAATGTTTGGTCTTGGTGCAGACACACAAAGTGACACACACGGGTTAAAATGCCAATTAGAGGTTAATGTCCCACATCTGTGGCTTTTTAAATTGCAAATAGTGTCAGTGTATAAATAGTCAATGAGTTTGTTAGCTCTTATCTGGAAGCATTGACTAAGCTAGATACTGAGGATCAGAAAAAAACTGCCAAAAGTCCTACGTAACAAGGTAATGGAGCTTTATAAAGATGGAAAAGGACATAAAAAAAAGTTCAAAGCCTTGACTATGCCAATCAGTACTGTTAAATCACCTATTAAGAAGTGGAAAGTTCAGGGATCTCTTGATACCAAGCCAAGGTCAGGTAGACCAAGAAAGATTGCAGCCACAACTGCCAGAAGAATTGTTTGGGATACAAAGGGAAACCCACAGGTAACCACAAGAAAAATACAGGCTGTTCTGGAAAAAGACAGTGTGGTTGTTTTGAAGGAGCACTATATGATGACACTTCAACAAAAATGAGCTGCATGGTCGAGGTACCAGAAAGAAGCCTTTACTGCATCAATGACACAATAAGGCCTGATTAGGCATGTCACGGTGTTGTCAGGCATATTATAACTGGGATTTTTTGTGGCATTGGTGCAGTAAAAGCTTCTTTCTGGCACCTCGACCAAACAGCTTGTCACCGTATTGTACTCCTTAAAAACAACCACACCATCTTTTTCCAGAGCAGCCTGTATTTCTTTTGAGGTTGCCTGTGGGGTTTTCTTTGAATCCCAGATAATTATTCTGTCAGTTATGGCTGCAATCTTTCTAGGTCTACCTGACCTTAGCTTGGTATCAAGAGATCCCCGAACTTTCCACTTCTTAATAGGTTATTTAACAGTACTGATTGGCATATTCAAAGCTTTGGACATCTTTTTATGTCCTTTTCCATCTTTATAAAGTTCCAATACTTTGTTACTCAGAACTTTTGACAGTTCTTTTCTGATCCTTATGGCTCAGTATCTAGCCTAGTCAGTGCTTCCATGTAAAAGCTAACAAACTCATTGACTATTTATACACTGACACTAATTTCAATTTAAAAAGCAACAGATGTGGGTTAGAATATTCGATTGCTACTCAACAACACAATCAATAGATATATCACACATTATCAATCAATTTGATTGATAGCTGGAAGATACATCTGATTGTAAGTTGTCCATTGTATCTTCTTTTCCACGATGCTTCCTCTTCATCCAATCAAGTGAAATACGATCAAATGTATGGCTGAATCAGATCAGTGCTACCGATTGATGCAAAAGGATTGATCATTGGTCAACTCAGTTTGATAGAATCCAAACTAAACAAGGTCTAAACGATCAAAAAGAAAGGTGTGGCTACTAGATTGGTTTCAGATTCAACCATTTTAAGGGTCCATTCATATGAGGTGCTTGACTGTGTGCCCTACGTAGGTCCTTGTTTTCCAGGCATGGGGATGCATAGGTGTTGCATTCATTCCTCTACCGGCAGTCCATAGAAGTCTGTTGGGACATGCGGCTGCACAGACAGAGCTTCTCTGTCCCCATATGACATGTGGTGCAGGTTTCCAAAGTCACTCTGGATGATGTGTCCATGCAACTGCTTGTCCTAGTAGACTTCTATGGACTGCCAGCACGGGGATGGACAGAACACCAGTGCATGCCCATTCCAGGAAAACATGGATTTGCATCGGGCACACTTTCAAGCACCCTGTGTGTGAATAGACCCTAACAGAATCAATCATATAATAAAATCCAAGCATATATGGCCACCATGACACTACCCTCTCCATAGGTTGGCTGTGCTGCATTCCAAGGGTGGCTACACTCTCATGTTTGTCTCCTCACCAGACCCCTTTGATACAGAATGTCATGGTACATTCTGTCACTTGTCAGAATAACAGCTTCACCTAAATTGTTCTCAAATCGGTTTTCTAATACTGCTCACATCCGAAGTCTCTGATGACCGAATTAATAGCCATTGGGATTAAAAAATTATGATGAAAAAAGCAAATAAACATTTAAATGGAATAAATGTTCTCATTAAAAGTCACTTCAATTCTCTATCGTGCTGGAAAATTGTGTTGGTTAATTAAATGAGAAGGGAACAACTCCATGCGTCATGCATCCATGGTTTTAGGAGTTATATTAAGCTGATAACAGTTCATGTTAAATGTACCACTGAATTCTGAAAATTTGGAAACAAAAGACATCATTTCCTTTGAATATATTTTTCGTAATTAACTTATTTTTGCAATATGGTTATTTTTTTTAATTCCAATTAAAGTTGTCACTTTAAGCATATCTATATTTTTTAATTATAGGCACTCATATAGTACCATCAATGTACACGGCGCTTCACATATAAATTGTACATTCACATCAGTCCCCGCCCTCAAAGCGCTTACATTCTAAGGTCCCTAACTCACATTCATACATACACATACTAGGGCCAATTTAGACAGGAGCCAATTAGCCTACCAGCACAGGGAGAAGATGGAAACTCCAGGCAGGTAGTTTCATGGTTGGGATTTGAACCCGTGACCCTAGTGCTGATAGGTTGAAATATTATTTCAGGTACTTATATAGCACCATCAATTTAAGCAATGCTTTACATATATATTGTATATTCACATCAGTCCCTAACCCTCAAGGAGCGTACAATCTAATGTCCTTAACTCACATTCATACATACACATACTAGGGACAATTTAGACAGGATCCAATTAACTTACCAGCATGTCTTTGGAGTGTGGGAGGAAACTGGAGTACCCAGAGGAAACCCATGCAGGCACAGAGAGAAGATGCAAACTCCAGGCAGGTGGTATCATGGTTGGGATTTGAATCCATGACCCTAGTGCTGATAGGTTGAAATGGTAACCACTTCCATCCCTATATTCTTTAGTTTTCAATCTATTTTTTAATTAAGCTTTAAGTGCAGAAAATAAAAATTCAAGAATTATAAATCTCCCTACAAGGTTATTCACACAATCATAGTCATAACAATAGCAGTTCCAAAACTAACGACACTCGAACGTCATTGAAGTATTTTACTAATGTAGAACCCTCCTAGTTAGCTAGGGGGAGCTCTAGTTCAGTTGTTAGCTAGGAGGGTTGAATAGACGCCTGTGTGTGATTGCTACCGTAGCAGGGTCAAATTTGGTTCAAAGCTGAGAGGCTCTGCAGACCAGTTCTCAAGAATTTCCCCCCTGTTCTAGAACTTTGGAGAAAGGTTTTGATTTGAGGAGTGGCTGGTCTGTACTCTTGGAGGACCCTGGCCAATCCCCTACAGGAGGCTTGGCAAGGGGCAAAGACAGCCTTTAGGAGTAACTGAGCCTGCTCAGCTAGAGGAGAGTTGGAGGAGGAGGAGAGCTACAGGAGAGTTAAGGAGCATGTGAGGCTGTTAGGCAGGAGCCTATGAGGGGGCCCAGATGGTTGAAGGGTTCACCTACAGGCAGAGGACCTTGGAATGAGGAAACCTTTGAGGCAGGGAAGGAGCAGCCCAGCTAAAAGGCCTGGTAGCAGCCACCGACCCACCAGCAACACAGGAGAAGGACTGAGTGAATAGACCTGCACCCCCTGGGCCAGATAGGAGAGGGAGCACTCTGGTGGGAAACCAGATGAGCCACCACACAAGACTGTCTTATTTCTTAAGTGACAGGCACTGGATCCCATGTTCAGGGAGTCCTCCAGGCAGCTAGATAGAGGAGCATCTAGGGTCTGGGGTGGTACTAAATTAAATGCTGGCTAGCTCTCCAAAAGAGACAGTTGCTGTAACTACTTGTACAAAATTCAGGAAGTTGTCCTCAGTTCCTCATTTCCTTTGGGCATCCCGTACACCCTTTACCCCATGCTAATAAAACATCAAAACAAGCTCAAGGACTGGTTACTGACTCCTGGATGCAAGTTTGTGGAAAATGCGTGTTGCCTGGCTGTGCAGGGCTATAGAGGGACCCAAAACTTTAGCAACTCCTAATGGGGTAAGGCTACACTAGAAATTTCCCTAAGCCCTTACCTAATTATTACGGGGCCCTGATGTGAACTTGCAGTACCTTAAGTGAATAAATCACAATAACAATCAAAAACAGTGTAAAAGAAAGAAAGGGAAAGACACAGGTTTTTTTTTACTGGGAATGTGGGAGAATGGCATCTTTAGCACTGAATGTTTGCAATGGCAAGAGTTGTTGGGGTGTGCTGGAGGATCTGTTGATGTTCACTGTGGGGGGGACCTATTGTCGCTGGAGGGGGGCTCTATTGTTGAAGAGGGTCTATTTTTGCCATTGTGGGATCTATTGTTTCAGGGGAGCGTATGTTGCTGGGGAGTCAATTGTTTCTGGGGTGGATCTACTGTTGAGTAAGGGGTCTACTGCTGGAAGATCTGTTGTTGCTTATGGACCTATTGTTGCAGGCGAGAGTCTATTGTTGCTGAGGCGGTCTATTGTTGCTGGGGGGATCTATTGTTGTTATCTGCAGGGGATCTATTTTACTGACTTTATTGTTATCATTAGTGATGTGCTGAACACCCCCGTTCGGTTCGCAGTTGAACATTCAAACCTGCCAAAAGTTTTACCGCAAACTTCGAACAAGTACAATTTACTGAGCGGTATCTTAACGCATCTGAATATGTGGTAAGATACCGCTCAGCTACTAAAATACCACATGAGTTATATTATTAAGTCATATGGTATTTTAGTGGTGAAAACATTCTTTAAGGTTTCAGCTGTCAGCGGGGTGTTGAAAGAATTGTCGGCATTGCCCAACAATTAAAATTTAAAAAAAAAATTGGTGTGGGGTCCCCCTTCCCATCCATACCAAGCACTTTGGGTCTGGTATAGATTTTGAGGGGAGTCCCCACACCAAAATGTTTTTAAAAAATGGCATGTGGGTCTCCCCCAAAATCCATACCAGACCCTTATCCGAGCATGCAGCCCGGCAGGTCAGGAAAGGGGGGGAACAAGCGAACTCCCCCCTCCCCTCGAATCATACCAGGCCACATGCCCTCAACATGGGGGGGTGTTTTGGGGGGGGTTACTCCCCAAAGCACCTTGTCCCCATGTTTATGGGGACAAGGGCCTCTTCCTCACAACCCTGGCCGGTGGTTGTGGAAGTCTGTGGGCGAGGTGCATCAGAATCTGGATCCCTGCCCCCCATGTGAATGAGTATGAGGTACATGGTACCACTACCCATTCACAAAAGAAAGTGTAGTAAAAAATGACAGGAGACAGTCTTTGAGAAGTCCTTTATTAAAAACAAAAATTTTAAAAAATGTCCCCCGAAGTAGATAACCACTTATCCACTGTGCTGCCCTATATTCTTTAGTTTTCAATCTTTTTTTCTTATTATTATATAGGATTTATATAGCATCAACAGTTTGTGCAGCGCTTTACAATATAAAGGGAGACAGTACAATTACATTACATTTCAGTACAGAAGGAATAGGAGAGCCCTGATCATGGAACCTAAAATCTAAAGCAAGGTGTAGGTGGTACAAAAGATGATAGCTGCAGGGGATGATCTCATGGAGGTGATTCAAGTACAGTTCTTAGGTGGAGGTGGAGGTGGCATAGGCTTCCCTCAATAAGTGGGTTTTCAAAGATCGCCCAAAGGCAGACAGGGTGGGGGCTGACCGGACGTACTGCAGTAGGGAGTTCCAGAGGATGAGAGAGGCTCTGGAGAAGTCCTGGAGGCGAGCATGGGAGGAGATGATGAGGGAACTAGAGAGCAAGATGTCTTGGGAGGAGCGGAGCTGGCGATTTGGACTATATCTGCAGATGAGGTTGGTCATGTATCTAGGGGCAGTATTCTGGATAGCTTTGTATGTTGTGGTTAGTATTTTGAATTTTATACGTTGAGTTAGTGGAAGCCAGTGAAGCGATTGGCAGAGAGGCAGCAGCCGCTGATCGGTTGGTAAGGTATATAAGTCTAGCAGCAGCATTCATAATAGACTGAAGGGGAATAACCTGTGTAACGGTAGACCAGTGAGGAGGGAGTTGCAGTAATCAAGGCGGAATATAACCAAGGCGTGGATAAGTTGTTTTGTGATGTCATTGGTCAGAAAGGGGCAGATTTTGGAAATGTTGCAGAGTTTGAGGTGGCAGGATTTATACAGTGATTGGATGTGGGGCCCAAAGAAGAGATCAGAGTCTAGGATTACTCCGAGAACCCTGGCATGAGGGGAAGGACCAATGGTTGTTGATCTTAATGGTAAAGTCATGAGTGGGGGATCGGGGAGGAGGAAATATTACAAGTTCGGTTTTGGAAAGAGTGAGTTTGAGGGAGCAGTGTGACATCCATGCTGATATGTCCCTTAATAGATTTGTGATATGTGATGAGATTGAGGGGGTGAGCTGGGGAATGGAGAGATAGATCTGGGTGTCATCAGCATAGAAGTGGTATTGGCAGCCATGGGAGGTTATCATTTGGTCCAGTGAGGAGGTGTAGAGAGAGAAAAGGAGGGGCCCAAGGACAGAGTCTTTAAGCTTTTAAGTGCAGAAAAAAAAATTCTACAGAGATAGATCAAATCTTAAATTCAGGGGTCCCACGTTTTGTCAAACTTAGCTTGATTGTTTTGAAGGGTACATATGAGCCATACGTACATTTTTGAATGTTAATTTGAAGTGGAAAGATTTTTCTAAAATTAATGAGTATGGTGAAGATTTATAAAATCTATCAGATGTTCCTGTGGGTAGATGTGTTATTCTTGCTGTTCCAGGAACACCAAAATTAAGTTAAACATTTACAGTTGTCACTGGAACACGTTTTCTAACTGGGAGATTTACCCACCAATTCTGATCCAGTGACAACTCTTTTTTGATTTCCCCTTATTTCCTAGCCTGGTGGCAATGTCCACCAGAACAAAAACTGGAAGACATTTTCCCCAGTGGGATCGCAGATTGCGAGCAGAACCTGAAAGGGGTTCTAACCCTTCCTCATGATCATAAAAACTAGAAAAAGTTTTTGACTGGAGTTTTCACTTTAAAAATAATGTGAATAATATGAATATGTTGAAATGTGCTGACCATTTAGTCTACACTGGAAGCTTGTCTGATAGGATGCACTATTGGGAGAGAGAAAATACGGCACTCCATAACAAGAATTTTCTTGAACAAGGACTTTCATGACATGATCATGGCCAAATTTTTGACCAAAAGTATTCATTCCGTTCCAAATATTGAGTTCAGGTGTTTGCAGTGAAGGGTACTGTTAACTATTCAAACTACAAAGACATTTTCAATTATTATGGTGGTAACAGCATAAGTGTAGCACTTTACACAAGGTCAGCTGATGTCATTTGACAAGTTTGGCGTGAAGGAATGTATGCGGCCTACTCAGAGCTGACCTTTAGAATTAATTAGAAGGCTAATTGTGAGCGAGGTCTTCTTATCCAGCATCAATACCTGACCTCACCAATGTGCTCTTTGAGTTGAATGGCCACAAAATCCCATAAATGGTTCAGAAACAATTGAGTACTCTCTATGATACTTTTATTTATGTACTAAAAATCAAAGTTTCAGGACAAACTTTCAGGATGTACCGCCTTCTTCAAGGCCCAAGCAGCACTAATATGAACAGTTGTAGGAGAATAGTAACCACTTGTTGCCCGAGGATGTACCTGTACATCATTGCTTTTGAGTGCTTATAACTGGCCAAGGTTGCAGCTGCAGTCATGACCCCTGTATCTTTTTTAAGTGGATAATGAATTACAATGTAAAAGCGATCCGAGCAGCTAATTTGCAGCTGGATTGTTTTTACTTGCAGCAGAAGGGGGTTCCCCCCTTCGGGGAAAAAAACTTCTGGTACTTCCCATTCACCCCCCCAATCCCAGCCCTTTCCTTATACTTACCCGAGCCCATTCTCATTCCAGAGCAGTGGCTCTCTCCCTCCTCACTGGGTAGATTGATAGCAGCAGAAGCCATTGGCTCCTACTGCTGTCAATCAAATCCTGTGACAAAGGAGCAGGGCTGCTGTGCTGTATGTATCTACAGATGCAGGCAGTGTGACTCAGGATCAAGCTGCTTTCTATGGAGGCACTCACAGAAAAGATGGAGCCAGAAGCACCATTGGGTGACCCCAGAAGAGGAACATCGGGGTTGCTTTGTGCAAAACGATTAGACAGAACAGGTAAGTATAACAGGTTTATTATTTTAAACTTCATTTCTAGGACAACTGCCATTTCAAAAATATTGATAATTTCTTTCAAAATTACTTTAATATATTAAAGGTTATATATGGTTTTAGTGATTGGATTTACATAATTTAGGATGTTCAGGGAGGTTTGGAAGAAGGATGATGATGGAAGGTAGACAATTGGAAATCCATGTAGTCTTTTTTTATAACATCCAGGGGTAGTGAAGACATTTTAGGAGAACTTATCAATGGTGCAGGAACCCGAGTGAGCAAAGGTGCCCACAACTGCAAAACCAAAAAATATATGAACAGTTTGTTCTATCTGACTTTGCTCTGTGACTATAACAAAAATTAGTTTACAAAAGTATAACACGGTATCTTCATTCCCATGTGTGCTAGTTTTTCAAAATGTATTTTTTCAATCCACTTAAGCATTCATTAAAGAGATTAGCTACATGTGCAATGTTTTCAGTGATTTTGGTAGTTTTTTGCAGGCAAAGCTAAATTTTAGCTTAAACTTTCACACCCTGAAGTATCTCCACCTACTGTCAGCTGTGAAGTTCTTTGAGGTACTGTGGAGCAGACCAGACAAAGAGCCATCTGGGGTGAAAATAAAAGAACAAGTCATAGGAAAGATGAGCTTGTGGAATGAATGTAAAGCCTTTTGATGAAAAAAAAAACACAACAAACTCCATACTAATGTGATGTATGTGAACTAAGGATTTTCATGAAAAAATTCTTAATTAAGAATGATTTTAAAAATGTAAAAAAAAACAAATTATTAAAGTAAAGGCAAAAGCAGCTATGCCACGCCTTTTTAGATAGCTCTACATTAAATTTGCTTGGATGGCCAACCTACACGCAACAAATGCACCAAAGAAGCTTCTGAAACTTTTTTGGGACAAGCTTTGCATATATTTTCATGCACGTTTTGCCATGATTTCCATACATTTTTGTCACATGACAATTGTGGAAAAATCGCACCAGGTTTTGGGTGCCATTAAGACTGGGCTCGACAAATCCCAGGCGCCAGGTCACCATGGCGACAATAAATTGCTTCCCTGCACCTGGGCTTTTGTCAGCCCATTGAAAAGAGACAAAAACCTTGTCTAAAATAGATAGGATTACACTCCTGTATAGTAGTGAAGTCCGTATGTGTCTTTGGCTCTTCCATTACACTGTAAGGGGCGGAGTCATTTTTTGAAGACCAATGGTATGGAACGCTGTGGCTGCTCTCTGGGAAAATGTCTACCACACTGGAGCTGTACCGTGTGTGTGTCTTCTAGTATGTAGGGCTGATGACAATGTACACAGACATCTCTATGAGTGGACTTATCCGCTAGGAGGGATTAGTGGACAGATGGCAGGGCTGTCTGCCCAGAGCCGGGGTTGGCCCTCACTCTGGAGGCTCTACCTCCGGCTTCATGTGGTCAGAACAAGCGCCGGGATGGCCTGCCAAGGTGAGTAGGTGATGGGTGGAGGGAGAGGCCAAACAAGTCTGTCATAACCCCGAGGCTGCTGGCATCATTAACTTAATTCCAGCTAATGGATCTACAAGACTGCACTTCTGATGAATAGCCAAGCCAGTTTTCTTTCTATTTAATGTTTTCTGCTTCTACCCTATAGACCACACAGGTTCTTCTCCACTCCTGTGTTCAGCTGTCCATACACATTGCACAACCTCTGTTCAATCTCCTATAGCGTTACCAAAATTATATAATTTGAAGACCTACCTAAACAATGCTTTCCAATCAGGCAGACCCTTGCAGCACATAGCTGATGGAAGATCTAAGAAGATTGTACAATCCAATTGTAAAGTGTATGGTGAGCTTTAAAGTGGGAACTTTAATAACCATATAAATGGAGGCATCAGGAGTAATAGGTATTGTTAAAAATATGAAGTATTGCCCAATAACCAAAGAAGCCTGCAAAAAAACAATGTGAACAAAGAATTCACAAGAGAAAAGTGGTTACATGAAGGACAACGCAATACTCAAAATAATAATCAAAATATGCTTTTATTAGCAAAATTGCAATGTGAGATAATTGAGTAAAGACTTCAAGTAGCCATCACCTCAATATTAGACAGTACAAAAAACAAACTAAAACCAAAAAATACAAATAAAAAAGAGAGACATCATGGCTAGGCCAAATGATGTAATATGCTGTAGAAACAACAACTCAAAGGTCTTTTGCTCATGCAGCAAAACACATCGGGGTGCACCACTGTGGTGGGGATACATGTATCATGAGAAAAATATCAAGGCTATAGACCAATCATCAAAGTGAGCAGGTGTAGCCTCTACTGACATGGAAATTGAAGCCCAACTAGGGAAAGGTCACTACCGTATATGAAAATAGACATGATGCCCATGTAAGTGGATACAATGCACATGTATATACATGTATCAAGTAGCAGTGAGTAAGGCACTAAATGCAATCGGGATGGTATATGGCTGATTCCTGGGACCAATACACACAGTCTCAGAGTGTATCATGCAGATGTAGAATTATAAGGCCCACAGTAGGACAGTAGATATTTGCAAATAAAGTCCTTAAGAATGAGCTTTAAAGTGGGACGCTCCTTTCTCAAGCTTGCCCAAGACAGATATTGTGCATGCTCAGAAACACGTTGCACATTTTTGGCTACTAACTTTTTTTAGCTGACTCCTAGATTAAAAACAAATTTGTCAAGCCCTGCATTAAGAATGAACCAGGGGCGGACTGACCATTTGGAAACTCGGGCAGTGCCCGAGGGCCTGGGGTCGGTAGGGGGCCCCATGAGATGCCCCTGGTACCCTTTTCATAGGCTTTTTTGAGTTTGGGCAAGCACACAGGGGCCCCATGATCCCCTATTGCCCGGGGGCCCCATGAGTTGTCAGTCCGACCCTAGAATGAACAGTACCCAAACCTGCGTTGCAGGTTTGCTGCAATTTTAGCTTGATTTGGAATAGTGGGCAGAATCTTGTGATTCTGCCTGCGATTCCAGATTTGTGAGGTGTGAATAGGACCTTACTGCCAACTGACAAAGCCTTTAGAGTTGTGAAAGAGCTGATGTCATTGCACACTGCAGTTGAGAGACATAGAGCAGAGAAGATAATAATGTTGCTGCAAATTCAGTAGCAATGTAGACTAGTAGTATTGTTGCCATTATAAAAGCAGCTGCAGGAGCAACAGGTAAAAACGCGGTAAGCAAGAACATTTCAAAAATGATATTTTCCTAACTTAGACAGTCAAAGACTTACCTTTTGATAAGTGAAATATAAATTTGCCTGAAGGTACACTTGAAATAAATACATATAAAATAACTCTTGCATCTTAGTGAATTGACTCCAATGAATTGTTTGAAGAAATGTCATTTGGCCGGATTTGTTCATGCATCTGAGCATTTGTTAGCTTTACAAAGTAATGAACTGCTATTCTGGAAAGAGCACATATACCTTAAAGGGTAATGTCACCCCCCTCCCAAATCAGAAACCACTGTGCTGCCAAAAAGCTAATATCATATATATTTATGTTTGAAGCCTCTCTTCCAATTTCCCAGCCTGTATGCCGCAATACTGACATCCCTGCTGCAGTGACGGGAGGCAGGCACTATACTCCGGTATGGTGGAGAGGGGTGGTTAGGTTGGCTCATAGGGAATAAAAGACGGTGTTACGAAGACCTGCCGCCTGTCCTCACTTGACTGCACAAGTACCCAAGTCACTATGGCATATCTCCAGGGGATGTCAATACTGTAATGATGCACCAGGGAGTTTGAAGGAGAGTTTTCCAAAATAATAAAGATACTGAATTGTAGTAGCTTTTTGGCAGCACCTCTGATGCTGGGGAGGGGGGGGGGTAAAATGAATAGGGAAAGTGCAGTCACCCTTTAAAGTACTGTAAAATCTGCATGAACAGATAGAATTCTAGCAAGTCCAATATAAAGCTATATTTTATTAAAGTGGTTTGGCCTTACGAAATTGCTTACGTGGATTGGACAACTATGTCCTTAGTCACAGCACTCACTAAGCAATTTATCTATTTTTCACTATAGCTCTTTAGCTGATTTATAAAAAAAGTACAAATATTTTGTAGCAAAAACAAAATTAAATCATCCTCCCTATTCCAGATCTTTGCGTCGTGGCCCATCCCAGAGCCACACAGCCTTTGAAAACCTGGGGAGGGGGAGGGTGGGGGGGTTTGGGGTTTACTAAAATGTTATGGCTGACTGGAGTTCAACGTTAATTGTCGCTTATGATAAATAAAAAACTTCATTAATTGGTGTTTTTCCTCCGCTTGGAGATTATCCCTAAAGGCTAAATTCACCTTTTAGGCAAATATAATGCTTTGCAGAGAAAAAATGTGCATTTGATTTTTTTTTCCCATAGGAGCCTGCAAAGCATTGTACCTGTGATCAGTATGTCAGGGGTGCAATGTCAGGCTCCTGCGCACAAGCCCTGCAGCTTTCAGCCTGTACCTCTTTTTGGGCTGTTAGATTGCAAGCTGATTGTGAATGAACTACCAGCATGCTTTTCAGCACCCTCACAGTTTATTAAGAACAACAAGCCTTTCTTGGTGGCAGATGAGACTTGTAGTTTCCTCATTCACAGATTCCTATGAATGAATGACACAGCTGTGTGGGTAGAGCCCCACACAGCTGCACTGTTTTCAAAATGTGACAGCGGATGCAGGGAGAGGATCCGCCGCCCACCGTCGTGATGGGGATGGGTACATGAAGAGGACATGTACTGTAGCATGTTACACATTATACCCTAAATATGGGTGTAATGTGTAGCATGCTCCAGAAGGTGAACATATTCTTTAAGAATCACACATTAATGTGTTTTAGGTTGTATTTTAAGGTTTCCTGGTCCTAAAACAGTCAGTTCCAGAGTGTCACCCAAAACTGAAAGTCACCCTCATTCTCTCACCCGATCAATCCCTGCCTCAAACTAAATTTCAACCGCTTTCATTTCCTCGTTCCGCACTTAGACGAGGATGGCGTTGCCTTGTTCCCCTGCCCACAGTTTCCTTGGATAATGTAGCACATGCCAAAGGGTTAGAAGACCTGTCTCCCTGCGCCCCTCAATCTTGAGCATCTGCAGTAGGCAGTCTGCTGTGAGTCCTGAAGCCAAGATGGCAGTGCCAAAGATCTGAAGCCCTAAGAAGGGTTGGCTGCAGGGAAGACAATGTTGGACTTCTTAGGCTGGTAAGTATCTGTTGCTTAAAAGTCAGTAGTTACAGTATTTGTATTCACAGGCAGGAGTGAAGTTCCTCTTTATGTTCAATGGTCCTGCAGTACTCTTCTTACAGGATAAGGATGATCCAAGGGCTAAACAAAGGAAAACAGAAGACAGGGAACAAGCAAACGACCTAAGTGTATTACAGTTTACATGTATATATTGCTACAGTTTGGTCGGTTGCGCTCTCTCCTCGGTTTTCCTTAGTTACACATAAATATGCAGTGTGGTTGCTGTAGATTGCTGGAGGGTGATCATGCAACGCGCTTGGTAAGGTGTTGAGCTTTTTTTTGACATGGTGTAAAAATGTATCTTCTTTGCATTCATTGCTAGTTGAAGATTCATGAGGCAGTAAATGGTGAATGCTGGCTTAATAATGCACACTTCAGGATTCTATGCAACACAGAAATTTTGAACATGATTGTAAAAACACTTTTTTTTATACAACAATCTCGTCCTGTGTAAACCTCCTTTATTCTGGCAATGGTATTCACAGCACAGTACTTTAAAGGATTAGTTATATTAGTTATTGGTGGACTGAATCAGCTCCTGGTCTCTTATATATCTTATATACTTCAACAGTAACAACTGCCTGCCCTACAGGATATATAGGATCCCATCATAATGGCCACAGAGACCTAACTGCATAGACCAGTAGTTCACTATCCAACACGCCGCCACAGATGTGCTTACTGCATATTAAACCCTTAATGATACATGGTTACTATCTGGTACCAATTGAACCCAAACTAGCATACTTCTCAAAGCCCTGAACAGGGAGATGCCTCTCCCCATAATGCGTTATCTGTTTGAAGGTGTGGTGGGGGAAAAGTGTGTGTTCCAACTACGCCATTTTGTGGAAAGGGCCCAGCATGTCCATGCACTAGGGGTACCTTTGCTAGAGACATGCTCACCAATGCCCGGGACCAGATAGGAACTGCAGTCATGTGAACGTCTACCATTAAGGTAGTTTCTTGACTCAGGGATGAGCTGACATTGAAGTATTATGAAGCTATATCTCGATCTTACAAGAGCTGTCCCATTGCTGTACTCCCACTGTGTACGTGTTGCATTCGGGAGTGGCAGTCTGGACCATGCCACTCCACCAGCCAGTGTACCTCTGCTACTTCACTCCCAATAACAGAATGAAACCCTGCCGGACACTTAGTGCCTATCTCATATGTGTCCTATGTTGACTCTTTCCATGCCATACCCACTAGTCAGGATAGGGATCCCTGTAACAACACTGGTCTGCTCCCAGTTGCTGTGGAAGATGGACTGCTGGGGAGGGAGCCTGACTGGCACAGTCTTCACTCTTCTTCTTCAGTGTAAACATGATACAGAATAAATTACAAACAGTTCCTTGCATCCATATCCAAATATAGCTTAGACCAGGTTTACCTTGTAATTAGATTAGAGTCCATGTATGGTGGCAAATCCGTTATTGATGGGATGGTCCATGGCTGGCAGCATCCCGGGATTTTCAGTATAGTTAATCATTCCTAGTAGTTGAGATCAGCAGCAAATCTTAGACTCCCCTTGACTGGTCCACCGTGGCTCTGTATGCAACTACCACTACCGCCTCAGTCTTCCCCAATTTATATCACAGACAGGCCAGCTGAAACCCAAAAAAGCCTCAAACCAGTGACCAACAGTTAGCCCTTACCCCACTCATCCTGGGCCGGTAAATAACTCACTTAAGCAGGGTTCAACCTGCCTACATGTACTAATGTTCAATTTCACAAAATAAAATGCAATGGATTCTTCATATTTGAAAGCATCTTGACTACTTTATACAGCGCTCATAACCCAGTAACACTGGAAGGTGTCGGTTGAGGCAAGGAAAGGTTGAGAATTTGAATTGTGAAAACTGTGTGTAATTGTAATTTTTCTCTTGCATTTTGTCCACTTTGCGTATTTGATGCCTTGAGTGCATCTAAATTAATTCTCTATAGTATGCATTGATATTGCGGGAAGTTTAGTGTCCTGGACGTATTTAGTGAGATATTGTGAGGACAGCCTGACCTGAATATTGTAGGTGATATAGTTTATGTTCTTAACTTACTTAAGATCTCTCTCTTTTTACTTAGAGGTTGGCTGAATAAATATTCATCTTATGTGTGCTATGGTCACATAGGATTGGGCTTGCTTGTTTTGTTGATAGAGAAATAACTCGATACACTATCAAGCGTGTTGAATAGTAATGCCAAGGTTAAATAGTATAGATTCATTTAAGGGGACCTGTACTGTGGAAGCTGTGCCCCAAAATAGGAAAGAGAAGGCACAGTTGTACTCACTGATGTTATCTGTAGGCTCCCTGCAGCTTACTTTTTCCCTGTTACTGACCTGCCATGACGTGATCAGCTCTATAGGGAGGAGGCCTCTTGGTAGGGAGTTGGAATTTTTGCTTCCTCATGAAGATGTCTAGTGGGGTAATATTCAGAAAAGAGTAGGAGATGTTGAGGAAGCACAATTCCACAGAATGAATGAAGCTACAGCAGGAAGATCCTTGTACTGTAGGTCTTCAGAGACAGCTTTCTCTCCAGCATGGAGAATAGTGAGCAGAACAATAATACATAACCAAATCTCACTCTAAATCTCATGAGACTAGAACTCAGAGAAACAGCAGAGTCCCTAGATGAACTCACACTGTAGAGAAACAACTAGGAGGCGCCTCAGTTTTATATTAAGAGATGTGGACAGTTTTCTTAATTTGCAAGCTATGAAACAAAAAGCCTTGATCCTCCTCTTCTCATGTACCCTGCTGGTGCTCCTGGCTCCTCCTCCCCACCGACTGTCCCTATAGAAAGCTGCTTGCTCGGAGGGCACTCGTGTGTGCTGCTCTGCCCCACCCCCCCTGCTCCCTCCTTACTGGCTGTGATTAAGTGTCTCAGCCAATGAGGAGGGAAAGACCCGGGAGAGCCGAGGCTCCAGTGCAAATCACTGAATCGAGATCAAGGTCAGGTATCAGGGGGGAGCTGTAAACTGAAGGTTTTTTTACCTTCATGCATAGAATACATGAAGCTAAAAAACCTTCATCCTTCAGAGCTACTTTAGGTACAGATTAAAAGTTTACTATGAAAAAAAGCCATTCCAGTACAGCCTAGGGCTAGATTCACACTAATGCGGGTGCAGAAAGATGTGTAAATCATGCACATTCTCACACCCACAGGCAACCACAACAAAAACGCACTGCTGTTTAGCAAACAGGTTCGGGATGCATAGGAAGATGTAGTGTGGTTTCCCGTGTAGTGTGGAAACAAGCAGAAACGCATGATGCTTTGGCTTTTGTTTCCCTGCAGCCATGTTTAAAAATAAAGGGTCAGGGACTTTTGAAATGAATTTGCCTGCACAAATCCAACCACAGGGAAACACATAGAAATGAACCTAGCCTTTATACTGGGGTATGTTCCCAACACTTCCTTGAACTGTGGAAGCTACTTGGATGAGCAGAGGAATATACTCAACATTACAGAACAAGAATGGGACTCGTTACTGCAAGCTTCTCTAGAGAACATAATGCTAGGTCACTAATGCAAATGTCAATGCTTCCTTGCAATGGTGAAAGCTGCTCCTGCACTTTCCTTTTGGCCCAATACTATGATGGACAGCCTTACTGGCCAATAGGAATATATGGAAATGGACTGGTCATTTCTCAGTAGTGCTAGGAAGAGTTGAAATTTTGTATGTGAAAGCACGCCTAGATTTAAGGCAATATTAAACCCCAAACCAAAAATGTAATATATTGCAGCTTACCATTCATCAAATGTGGTGGCTGCATTAGTTTGCTTTTTTTTAGGATTTTTCCATGTGTTTTCACCTGGTGATCTGGCCTGTAACACACCTCTTGTTTTAGAGTGTCCCCACTCTGGATGAAAAAGCACAGGGGCACCTTTGGATAGTAGCATTGTCAGTCTAGGGCAGCAATGGGCAAACTACGGCCCGGCGGACCTTTTAATCCGGCCCGCGGAGCGTGATACATTGGCTGTCAGGATGTGTGTAGGCGGGGCAGCGTGACGAACGTGAGGAGAGCTAGGCTCCTCTCACAGTCCGCCCTGAAGACTGGAACGGCGCGGGATACATTGGCTGTCAGGATGTGTGTAGGCGGGGCAGCGTGACGAACGTGAGGGGAGCTGAAGACCGGAACGGTGCGGGAACACGGCGAGAGGAACGCGCGGAGCAAAGGTAAGTAAATTGACACAATATGGGGAATGAATTACTATAGGGGGGATGAATTACTATATGGGGGATGAATTACTATGGGGGATGAATTAATATGGGGAATGAATTACTATAGGGGGGATGAATTACTATATGGGGGATGAATTACTATGGGGGATGAATTACTATATGGGGGATGAATTACTATATGGGGGATGAATTACTATGGGGGATGAATTACTATGGGGGATGAATTACTATATGGGGGATGAATTACTATGGGGGATGAATTACTATATGGGGGATGAATTACTATATGGGGGATGAATTACTATGGGGGATGAATTACTATTTGGGGGATTAATTACTATGGGGGAATATTACTATACTTACTATGGATGACACATACACATCATTCATCTACTCTTGGTCCGGCCCCCGGGTCCAATATATGAACCCATTGCGGCCCTCAAGTCAAAAAGTTTGCCCACCCCTGGTCTAGGGGGAGGGGAGTATTCAATATATTAGCACAGGGCTTAAAATTTCAAGTCCTGAGCTATTAGCCAGGCCTTAGAGTTACTCGCCACCAACAAACACACATAAACAGAGACACCTGTACACACACAGACATGTACATACACACACAGAAACATGTACACACATGCACAGAGACACATGTACACACACACACATACAGACACATGTATACACACACAGGCACGTACAGACACGCATACACACACAGAAACATGTACACACACACACATACAGACACATGTACATACACACACATACAGACACATGTATACACACACAGGCACGTACAGACATGCATAGACACAGATACATGTACATACACAGAAATATACATGCTTAGACACATGTACATACACAAACAGACACATGTACATACATACACAGACACATGTACACACAGACACATGCACGTACATACACACAAATACACACACACATGTACATGCACACACACAGACACATGTACACACACATACTGTACATGTACATACACGCAGACACATGTACAGATACACACATGTACATACACACAGACACATGTACAATTGTACATGCATACACAGACACACACAAACACACACACATGTACATGTACACACGCACGCACACACAAAAAGTTGCAGCACTTCGTTGTTCACTCACAGATCCGGGTACTGCACTCTAGGGGGAGGCAGAGAGCACAGCACACACTCCTTGCTTTGCTTTCACTGCGTTCAGCTATTGAGCAGTCTGACGGCTCCCAGTGCCAATGACAGATCCGGCCTGAGCTCCGAGTCTGCTCAGCAAGACGGCCCTGGGGGGACACACTCGCCCCCACCATAATTTCCACTCGCCATTGGCGAGCAGGCGAGTGGAAATTTCAAGCCCTGTATTAGCAGATTCAGATACACTAACAAACTGAAGCCAAACTCCAGCACAATATATAAACAGTTACAGCAAACATTTTTTTCCTTCTAAGATAAAGGTTTTATGTGAATAAATAAAAGCTGATGATTGTGAGCACCCCTATCAGTGCTAAATTGTTTGCCTCAGTTCTATAACTGCTATATTTGCAGGGGAGCTTGCAAAATTAGACTTACTGCCCAGAGCACTAGATGAAAGTAAAGAAAAGAAAGCCTAAAAACAAAACTAATGCAGCCATCGCATCTAAGAAATGGTCGACTGCAATATAATGTTAGGGTTTATTACCACTTTAAACAACCTAGGGCTCTGTAAAAGACTTTCAAAAGTGAGGTGTGATTCTTATGTCTGGGGTCACCTTAAATACCTGTAAACTTGTGCTATATAATGGTGATTTTCACAATTACCTATTTGAGAAAGGCAACACTAAGTAACAGAGTAAAGCGATTTCTAGGTTTTCAGTCTGCTACACAGATCCATGAGCCTGCCTCACAGATTTGTTTGAAAGAATGCCTTTCAAAATAGATATAGATAGGGTGGCTGCCATTACTGAACTTTTGTCCTGAAAATGCGAGACCCCTAGTAGACATGCTGACCCTCCTTCTTCAATACTTAGAATCACTGAATTGGAACAAATATGCCAACAAAGAGTTCGGAGACTTATTCAGCTTTTCCAAAGCACATACTTGTTCTGGGTCAGCAAGTATTAAAACCGGTCAGTCAGCATAGCAGCCCAACAAGCAGCCACTTAGCATTTTCAGAAGGAGGTCAACAATGGCAGCCCCCATAATACCCATGGCAGGTTTACTGCTAAAAAAAAAAGTAAAAATTGTGCTGTGATTTCTGCATGCTACATATGGAGCTTAGATTGGCTAGGCCCTCCATCAAATGCTCTAGATAACATTCTACAGCTCTGTCACTGCTGCAGTGATATATATATACATAGCATCCCAAGGGACCAAGCTGTCTTAACCTAGCTGCAAGTTGAGTTCCGGAGTGCAAACATATCAGGATAATCAATACCAGCAAAAAGGCAGAGATCAAGAGATGACAAGAGCAGAACCAAGGTCGAAGATCAAGACAGGTCATGATATATTCCTTAATCGAAAGGTGGAAAAATATATCCACTTTCTGTCTCTCATTCTAAGTGAATACGTATTTAAAGATAAACTACAGGAAAAACAGTAAAATCAATCAGCGACCATCTATTCTTACCTCGGAAAGGCTGCATTTGTGGTAAAAACAGTATAAAGAAAATTTTTAAAAAATGGTCCCGTTTCTCATTCCTAGCTAATCTGATTTTTTAAATAAAATGCTTCTAAACCCCATAATTACTTACCTTAAAGTACAATCTTATGATCCTACATGGTGTCTCTTCCAGTAGTGGGAACTGATGCTCACTTACTTTTTCTGCTGGTCTTTCACTTACCAGTCTTGTTACCACTCCCATGTGACATAACATCTGTCCTTTAAGACTGAAGGACCCTCTATGGATCCAGGTTACTTACATCTTTAGCAGCCAATAGGCAGTTTCCACATCACCAGGAAGAAATGCGGTCACTATAAGAAACCCTGTGACAGACTCCTGACACCCTGACTGGATATCTCCGCCACGAAGCTGCTTCCCAAGCTTTGGAATACGAGGAAAGTGACTAAAGCTGTATCTACCCCAAAGAAATAGACAACACCAGTTTTTGGAGTAAACAAGAAGAACTGCTTTATTAGAGAAACAGAAGAGCTAATCACATTAGTACAGACAATGCCCACCTCAGACAATCCGGCGCTCACATAGGCATACATATTACATAGTAAAACATATCTTACAATGAAAGTTCTTTTGGGGTGATCCTGAGCGAATGACAGCAATCCAAGATACCATTTGATAGCCCCGGACCCCCAGATGATATGATCCAAAAAGCGACATGTTCCGTGGACTGGGCTGGAGTAACAGCTGGTTAAAGGTACCTGGGAGCTGTAGGTAGAGTAACCGGGCAACAGTTTCATAGTCGTGGTTACCAAACCCCAGTAAGATGCACCCCAGTAAGATGCAATGCTGATATTCAGAGGTTCCCAAGCAAGCTCCCTTTCAGTAACCACCCCAGCCCATGTCCCACCAAAAAGAGAACATAGTCCCAAAAATGTGGCAGAACAATGGGCCTTCGAAGGGGCACCTAGTAAAGTTAGCGGGTATTCCTACCGGCCCTAGCTGCTATACAGTTCCACGCAAATGTGGCTAGGACCCAGTGTAGGCTAGATGGAAGTCTGGAGGGGCATAAACTAGTGACTAGCTCTTTCTGGATAACTTGAAAACACAATAAAACACAGTGCTCCCTGGGCAATGATTCTCCTGCAGCCCCAAGTCTGTGACAAACCCACCCACACTACAAAGCAGAAGATGGAAGATTTAGGAACTGCTTACTACGTGAACACCATTTCAGGTAAGTATTTGAGCTTCTTTAATCTTTTTCTTAATAAAATGGGTGCTAGGCTCTCTGTTCTGCTCAAGCCTAGCTTACTTTGTGTGCACCTGCTATTACGCACCCCTAACACTGTTACAATGCTCCACAATGAATGCAGGAAGGGTTCACTGTGCATTTGTTTCTGGGACACCCAAGCATGGTTTAAACTGATATTGTTTTTCCAAAAGGCTGCTATAAGCAAAAGAGATCAACCAGCCCAGGGCCCCTTCCTTATGCTTGCATGTAAGGGTTGCACCTATACATTTAGTGCCTTTGTCTGTACCTCACTGGAACCCTGGTATCAGCCTTGACAATGGCTCTTTCTAGATCCCAATTCTCACCTTACTTAGTACCACTGTGTACTTATTGAAGGGAGGATCAGGGTTCAGATGAGATGCCCCTTCTTTCCAGCAGAGTTCATTTGATCAAGTGCCCAAGCTTGCACCCAGTAAGACCATTAACCAAACTTTATGTTATCATTTAAGTATAGGTCCTTTTTAAATGAAACCTATACTGAAAGAAACATGTACCACTGCTGACTTCTTCTTTAGGCCTTCCACTGCTTTAAATACACCGGACATGAAAGAATAATGCAAGCTGCCATTACTGACCTCTCTTTTTGAGAATACTGGTTCTTTGGCTCATGCTGATGCTCTTGTTTAACTGACTGAAGATATGGAATTAGGACTTCCAACAGTTTTATGTCACTGTTTTGCTTCATGGTTATTTCAGGTCTGTGACTCAAAACCTGCAATTTTAAATGGAGGACAGCTTTAGCCGCCCCTTATTACTTTAACAACAGGTGTAATTTAACAAGCTTTCAGGACAGTACAACAAATTTAGGACTCTGTAGAGGGAAAGGTTGGTGAGGAGTTGGTCACCCTCCAGGTGTATCCCTCTCACCTAATTTGGGGAGCATACTGAGTTTATGCACTGTGCATCATTCAACCTAAGGCCAGCCATGGCTGTTTATGGTCATTAAAGCCAAACTGAACCTCAAATATGTATTACTGTAATGCAGTCAGGTCGCATAAACAGCTTAAGGATGTATCAATGGTTTTTATTTTTTCAACATATTAAAAGAGAAGTATGGCTAAAGCTTTTTTAGTCATACTTCTTTTGTTGGTCACCGAAGGGCACTTACTTGTGCTCTCCTGTGGACCAGAGTCAGCTAATAGGGGATTATTGCCTACTATCAACTGATGTGGCAGAGCTTCTCCAGGCTCTGGAAAAATCTCAACAATATTGTCGGGTTACACCTGGCTGCCTGATTGGCAGCTGGCTTGGCATCTCAGCACATGAATGAGAGCAGGAGTCAGCTGTGCCCAATCGTTCTACTGTCTGGTGCTCCAGTGAGCGCTGGAGGAACAGAGCAGAGAGTGGTGACTGATAATTGAGAGCTGACCAATTGGGGTCATGTGACAGGCTCAGTTCTTGGTCTTAGAGCCGACATGGGACAGCTACAGCATCAGACTGATCCTGCAGCATGGAGGTGAATATGCAAATTGTTTTTTTCAGACTCCATACTTGTCCTTTAACTTGCATTTGCCTTTACTAAAATTCTTTGTGATGACAGCACACTGAAGATATAGTCTAATTCTCAACATACAGTGCCTTGAAAAAGTATTCATACCCCTTGAAATTTTACACATTGTCACGTTACAACCAAAAAAGTAAATGTATTTTATTGGGATTTTAGTGCATTTATTAGACCAACACAAAGTGGTACATAACTGTGAAGTGGAAGGAAAATGAGAAACGGTTTTCAAATTTTTTTACAAATAAATATCTGAAAAGAACAGTGTGTATTTGTATTCAGCTCCCCTGGGTCAATACTTTGTAGAACCACCTTTTGCTGCAATTACAGCTGCAAGTCTATTTTGGGGATGTCCATACATGCTTTGCACATCTAGAGAGGGACATTTTTGCCCATTCTTCTTTGAAAAATAGCTCAAGCACTGTCGGATTGGATGGAGAGAGTCTGTGAACAGCAATTTGCAAGGCTTGCCACAGATTCTCAATTGGATTTAGGTCTGGACTTTGACTGGGACATTCTAACACATGAATATGCTTTGTAGCTCTGGCTGTATGTTTAGGGTCATTGTCCTGTTGGAAGGTAAACCTCTGCCCCAGTCTTTTGCAGACTCTAACAGGTTTTCTTCTACGATTGCACTGTATTTGGCTCCATCCATCTTCCCATCAACTCTGACCGGATTCTTTGTCCCTGCTGAAGAAAACCATCCCCATAACATGATGATGCCACCACCATGTTTCATGGTGGGGATGGTGTGTTCAGGGTGATGTGCAGTGTTTGTTTTCTGTCACACATAGCGTTTTGCTTTTAGGCCAAAAAGTTCAATTTCTGACCAGAGCACTTTCTTCCACATGTTTGCTGTGTTCCCCACATAGCTTCTTGAAAACTGCAAATGGGACTTTCTTTCAACACTGGATTTGTTCTTGCCACTCTTCCATAACGGCCAGATTTGTGGAGTGCACAACTAATAGTTGTACTGTGGACAGATTCTCCCACCTCAGCTGTGGATCTTTGCAGCTCCTCCCGAGTTACCATGGGCCTCTTGGCTGCATCTCTGCTTAATGCTGTCCTTGCCCTGCCTGTCAGTTTAGGTAGATGGCCATGTCTTAGTGGGTTTGCAGTTGTGCCATACTTTTTCCATTTTCGGATGATGGATTAACCAGTGCTCCGTGAGATGTTCAAAGCTTGGGTTATTTTTTTTTATAACCTAACCCTGCTTTAAACATCTCCACAACTTTATCCCTGACCTGTATGGTGTGTTCATTGGCCTTCATGATGCTGTTTGTTTACTAATGTTCTCTAACAAACCACCAAGGGTTTCACAGAACAGCTGTATTTATACTGAGATTCAATTACACACAGGTGGACTCTATATACTAATTAGGTGACTTCTGAAGGCAATTGGTTCCACTAGATATTAGTTAGATGTATCAGAGTAAAGGGGGCTCAATACAAATGCACACTACACATTTCAAATATTTATTTGTAAAATAAAATTTGGAAAGCCATTTATCATTTTTCTTCCACTTCACAGTTATGTGCCACTTTGTGTTGGTCTATCACATAAAATCCCCAATAAAATACATACATTTTTGGTTGTAACATTACAAAATGTGGAACATTTCAAGGGTTAGGAATTCTCTTTCAAGGCACTGTAGAGAGCAGCCGTCCAGATCTCCAGTGGTATGATATTTCCTTACACAATGCTCCAATCAACAACACTGACAAAGTTGTGTGTACATAATTAATTGGAGAACTCTGCAGTACATTGCGGTAATGCATATTTTTGCATGCACTACCATGATGCATTTACATTTTGAGTGCATCCCCCTCCAGCTGAATCCCTCTCATCCAAATTAGGATGCCATGCTGAGATTTGGGTGGCATTTTTCAAACCTATGTCAGTCCCAACTGTTTATGGTAATTAAAGGTGCACTACATACCAATGTCAATTCATGCCATTCATTTTAAATGGCACCCAAATAGATTATTACAATATCGAGCATTGTAGAATGTTGGTTTTGTTAAAAGATAATTCTGGTAAATTTTTTCATGTGCTGAGACTTTGTAATTGGCCTTTCAAAATCAATGGGATGTGCTCAGTCACTGGACATCAGTGTGTAGCCTATCAAATTCTGCTTTTGCTGTTTGTTTATTTTTTGTTTTTGGGGGCTTTTTTTGGCTCACCTGTTGTGTACTGCTCGGGATGTTTAGGGTGGTTGGGAGCTAAGTGCTGCATTGAGCCCATGCACGTTTTACTCTGTAGTACTTCTGCATCATTGTGCCTGGAATTGAATAGGCACTAGAGAAGCTAGAGTCCTGACCGAGCATGGATTGAAAAATGTCCCTGGTTTGGACTCCAGTCGCCATTTTCGAGTTGGCCAAGTGACCTACTTTGTAAGGCTCTGCAGGGAAAAGGGTGATGAACTCCTTATAAAGGGCTGGGCACATGTGCTATTTTCTGGCAAACTATGTTAAGGATAGGGACAGTGGAGGTTAAAACCCTGCCAAGAGAGGAGCAAAAAGAGACCTTGCTAAAGTACATGCAATGCCGCAGAGCATTGGAAGGCTCATCTCAGAAACGTATTAATGTGTGGCTGAATTTTGATAGTACAGACAGAACCACAAGTGTCATTTATCTAAAAGTGATTCAGAAGGTGTCATCCTGGAGGTCCCTGGTGTGGGCATGCAACTGAAGATGTATTCACCAAAATGCCATTACAGAAGTTGTCAAATACATTTATCTGCTTGCTGTGTCCTAAATAATGTGCCCCATGCTACATAGACTGTGATTGGATGCAAGTTTTTATGGAAGTTTCTTTTGTGATGGAAGCTGTTCCTGCATATATCACAGAAAAAAGTATTATTAAATCAGATTACTGTTTATTTGCCACATAGTGCTTGCACATGAAAATACACAATATTTTGAGCAAAATAAAAAATTAAATATATTCAATGCATTTATCCAATACATACATATTTCCCTATTTTTTTTGTCTCTATAAAAATGCTGCAAGTACAGAAAACCCCAGTGATCCTGCTAGAAATCCAATGAGCTTCTAATGCACTCTGCTGCACTGAAGTCTGAAGCACATTAGTCCTTCCCAGTTCAACTCTGTAGTTATGGAGAGGGGAGGTAACCAGGGGCAAGCAGGTTAGTTATCCATAGATAAAGTATGGTGAATAAACAGCCAGAGGCAAGAAAGCAGATGGACTGGGAGCACTGTGAGTTAGAAACCAGAGGCATGCATGGCGAACAGACAAACCATAGGTTCTTCTTAAAATGTACCAGGTGTGTTTAATGACTTACCCCCTCTATGTCTTGCCTGGGTTTCTCCACTGAATTGTTCAACTGTTAGAAGCCTGAGAAAAAAGCCCAGTGCCCAGTTGAAGACATAGGCTGACCTGGCTTGGAGCTATCATAGAGCTATGGATCCTTCTCCCACCCTCACAGGCCTGACCATTATGCCGCTCAAACACCCAACACTACATCATGAGAGAAAGGCCAGAGAACGCCATGGTCCACAAAATCTGAAAGTACTTGGTATCTCATGGCGCTCAAATAGATAAATAGGTTTGTAGGTGAATGCAGCAGTTTGCAGTATATGGCCAATGTTTGTGGCCATGTGACCATCACACTTATATGAGCTTGTTGGATATCCCATTTAAAAACCATGGGAATTAATCTGACATTGACCCAACCTTTGTCACTATGATAGCCTCTGATCTTCAGGTAGGGCTTTTCACAAGATTTTTGAGTGTGTCTCTGTGTGACCATTTAGCCAAAGGGGCATATATGGGGTTCTTCTGTTGGGTGAGGCATGTAAACAGTGTTCCAATTCATTTTACAGGGGTTCAGTATGGTTTAAGTGCAGCCCACTAAAGTTCCTCCACACCAATCTCATCAAATTATGTCTTTCTGGTCCTGGCTTTGTGCAGTCATACTGCACTAAACCAGAAAACTATTGCAAACAACATTTGTTGTAGCATCAACACTGCCCTTTAATGGAAAAACCTGAACTCAATCATTTAGAGAAGTGCCCTTATAATGTGGCTATATAGTGTTCGTATCTGCAATAGGGGAGGTGAACTATAAAGGAACATGAAAAAATAAGAAAAGTATGCGTTCGCTTTAACAAATTCATGGGGCAGTGGGTAAAATTCCTATCATTGTAGAAACAGAAAGGGGAGGAGCCTGGAAGTGGTACCTCAATTGATGGTCAAGCTTTGAATGCCTCTGACGTATTCAATGTAATTGTACTATGCACCTAGCAAACTTCAGCCCTGTTGTCAGGATCGTGTAACCTGCCTGTTCCATGGGAGCTCCTGGTCTCATTTCAGCATCCTGGTTTTGGCTAAGCTGCACTATCCATGTCTGATTGTCTACCTGCAGGGTGATTGGTATAGACACAGCCTCTGGATGGAGACCAAACCTTGTTTAAGCCTGCCAAGCCCTAAGTGTCATGTTTGTGATAGTGTTTGCAGCACATGTTTCAAGCTCCCTGTTCATTTGACTGATCCTTGCCCTGCCAGCTAGTTTGGATTTCCTTGTTATCGAACTCAGATTGTACTTTTGACTACTTTCTCAGCTCAGCCTGCCCTTTGACCATGGTTTTGACCCTTATTAGTCTCTGAACACTGCCTGCCCTGAAGCTGAACTGCCACTGGTCCACTCTGCCTATTAGCCAGCCACAAGTACTTGTTTGCTGTACATAGCTTGTGCCTGTTTCGACATGGTAGCCAGGCACTATAGCATTGTGTATAAGACCTGGGGGCAGTCAAGTACCAGTCGGCCTGCTTGCCTTATGGGAAATGAGGCTCCTATAGGTGAAGAACACAGAGCCAGCTATAGTGCCTGATCACCAATGCTAGGGGGTAAGCGTGACACCTGTGAACAGTGATCTCTTGTCCTAACTCCAGTGCTTGTAGGCCCCTTTCACATGTCACTCCACAAAACCAGGTGATTATGACACATTTTTTAACACGCCTCAGCTACCTGGATCAAAATCCAACACATTGATGTTGGATGGCCGCATACGTAGTGTCGTGGCTGCATGGCTTTGCGTCATGGCATGGCAAAAAAATTGTTCAGCAGGTAATAGTGCCTGGCAGTGCATAGAAGTGCAAGGAGATGCGCCACAACAACACTGCAATTGTCTCTAATGGACATGGTTGTGGTGCGGTGAAGAGGAATTTCAATGTAAAATCCCTCTTCAAAGAGGCGTGCTGGAGGCGGTATATCACCTCTTGATTGCCTGCTAATTGCAGGCCAGCCACTGCTGACAAAGCGATCCACCACAGATAGCAAGTCAGCAGCATTGCCCATGTGAAAGAAGCCTTAGAGTGTTTTTATCTTCTACAGAACACAAAGCCTAAAGGCTGAATGGCATAACTTAGATAACACTCACAGGCTGTCGTTCATGGCTTTACATACAGCATGAGGAATAAACAATTAGGCTAGCCACCTAGCAACCATTGAAAGCTCCTCCGCATCCAGCCAATTTTATTTACATTTCATTTAGCTCTTTTGCCTGTTGATCGGTTTATTTTCGCAAGCTTGGCATAAAGAAATTGAGGCTTAATGGAAGAGTTAATTTTCAAAGTGTACCGGTTCTTTCAGATAAATAAGAGGATTTGGACTGCATTGTAGGGTTTCTATAAATTGAGCGGATAATTCCAGATTGGAGGTGCACAGGATATATTCAGCTCATTTCAGAATAAAGTGCCGACAATAATGATTTGTACTGTTCCTGTGCCTTTTTTGGCAAAAATCCCCCTGATAACAGATTGCTTTGTATTTTCAGTGCTGTATGGAATAAAACCATTAATATCAGTCTTATCCACCACTAGACCTAGATTCTAATGTTCTTAGCATATGCACACTAACTTTGGGTTGTAGATGATTAACCTCCCTGGCGGTATTCCTGAGTGTAGCTGCACCACAAGCGGTCACCCTGAGCTACACTCAGGAATACCCTGCAACGCTGCTCCGGGATCTCTTCTTCATTTACCTTGTCCTGCGCTCCCGCGATGTCCCTCCTGCAGTGTCCCCGGCAATGTAATCCGGCCGATGCCGGCATCTGTCTTCTGGGTTCCGTTCCCTGCAACGTCAGGACGCACGGGGGACGGAACGGCGAGAAATTTAAAAATGTGAAAAAGTGACATTCACTAAATTCACTAAAATCACATAGTAAAACATTACTGTATCAAACCATTTCACATCCATTTTGTCCCGAGTGCTTTGTTCTGTGCCCTGCCTGCATTTTTACCTTTCTTTCTGCCTGGAAACTAAGAAAAGTCCATGGCGTCTAAAAAGCGTCCCTTTAGGTCAAAAGCGATTTTAGACCAGCTAGAGAACAGCGATAGTAAATCAGAACCACTTGCAGAATTGAGTGATAATGATTTGTGGGGAAATTCGTCATCAGACATTGAAAACGATTTTGCGACTTTGCTCAGTGATGTGCGAACTTGACGCTATATTTCAAATTTCAGTGTTTTTGCTTTGATTACATTATTGAATTACATTTATTATTATATTATTATTTTTTATGATTATTTATTATAATTTATGATTTCGTGTTTCAAATTTTAACATACCGGGGATGTTTACTAGACTCTTGTTCGGACAGATTTCAGTGAGTTATTCCTAAAAATTACAGGCCTACAATAACAAAAATACATATTTCCATGCAAAAAAATGTACCGCTTTGAGCACAGAAATACTGACATAATCAGACCGCTAGGGAGGCTACAGTGTATCTAAAGCCAAAACATTTTCTTTTAGCTTCGGATAGATTGGCGATCTCATTAGTTGTGTTTCAGGAGATTCACTCTTCCTATTTGTCCTGGTGACCACTGTCAGAAGTTCAAAAACTTGACTTGTCTCCAGAACAGTAATAGAAGGGAAATCTTTTAGTGGGGATACTTGTTCTTGTGACAACAGTGTAAGAGGGAATTTCTCATGACTTTGTCAGCGTGACAGCTCGAGAGGAGAGAAATGCCAATAACTGGCATTTCCCTGTTTACATGTGATCAGCTGTGATTGGACACAGTTGATCACATGACCGAGATGACATCTTCAGCTCTTTCCGTGATCGGTGATCCACTGTGATCCAGCACACCGTCGATCGCCGTGTTGCATGCTCCCTGAGCCGCGCATGCGCAGTGAGAATGGGAGGACGTCATATGATGTCCTCCCAGAACGAGAGAACCACCTTGCGTCCGTCATATTACTATATGGCGGGCGGGAGGTGGTTAACTGAATTAGCTGAAGGTAGAAACTGATTGTCTATCATGCACAGGTGTACCAGATTCTGAGTGCACCAGTTTTAGTAAATCTCCTCCTCTGTGTGCTACAGAGAATGCAACAGAATATTGTTTGCAGTGCTGGATTTAGATGAATGTGCTTTAAACAGAAGAACAGTGGGGAATCTGCCAACAATATCCAGCCATTCTACCAAATGTTTACAAATGTTGTTCAAGGCCTTCTGCACTGATAACCCCAAATCCATGGAGAATGTTAGTTCGAATATCTGATTGATTGCTATGCTTAGGGACGCCGTTTCTTTTTCCAGTGTTCTTTGGTGTAGTTGGTATAAATTAACCCCAAAGTCTGGTTGTGATATGGGCAGGGTTTTTTTTCTCAGAAAATAAGTGCAGGAACTAAACCATGACCCTCCAAAAAACCCCCGCCCCTCACACACACCATCCAAACTGCATCAAATAGTGGGTGTGGTCAAATTTTACTAACAGTGGGAGGGTCTTATAGGGTCGTCAAATATCAGGAGTGCATTGCGTACCAAATGCAGAGTTCAGGGGTGCGCTATGTACAGAGTTTGTGGGTGCGCTATGTACATAGTGCAGAGTTCAGGGGTGCTCGGCATACAGAGTGCAGAGTTCAGCCCTTTTCCACAGCTGCTTACCTTTGCATCCTCCATCCACATCTCACTTTCACCCCCCTTTAGCTCTGACCTCTGCATGCAACCCTACTTTACTTACTACCCATCTTCTCCCCCCTCTTTAGAAGCTCCATCATCTTTCTCATGTCTTACTTTTGTTGCTGTATTAAGCTGAAGCACCCAGCCAGCTCTAGTACCTCTCTGCTCACTGTAGGGGGCTCCATCTCTCTCACTTGCAGGGAGAACATCCAGTGGGGGTGTCGGTGTCAGAGATCAGATCTGTGGGAGCCATTGGGAGACAAGCTGTCACTTGTAAACACAGAAGACGGACTCCTGTATTTACAAGTGATAGTGGTGAGGAGGGAGCAGAGGGCCTGAGCCACAGCTGGTGGAACTGAGTTCCAACAAGTTCCAGCTGAAAAAAAGCCCTGGATATAGGACATCAAAAAAAGCAAAATTGCCATGTATATAAAAGTCTATACTTCTGCTCTAAAACTGGCAGTCAAAGTGTGGTAACATGTTTTAAGTGTGGAGAGCTTCCCTATAACATTTTCTTATTAACAAGGACCTGCATTCAATATGACCTATGAATCAGGCTTTCCATTGGGTCCCTTATGCAAACTAACAAAACTGAACCAAAAAAACACACTGAAGCTTCTGTCACAGAAATTTATTGCTGCAGCAGATTGTTATATTTTCATATTTTCTCTTTGAGGAGTTGAGCCAAGGACATATAGGAGTATGTAGCTCTAATTCTAGCCCCCACACTAACCCTTCCTGTAACCATAAAATTAACCCTCACCTTAATTGCCCCATTAACTCTAAGGCCCCATTCACACTAGGGCCTACAACCCTAACATATACCCACACTGTAACCCTAACATTACCCTCCCCGGAAACCCTAACATATAACCACCCTGTAACCCTAACACTACTCACCCTGTAACCCTAACATATAATCACCCTGTAACCCTAACACTATCCACCTATAACCCTAACATATACCCACCCTGTAACCCTAACACTACTCACCCCGTAACCCTAACATATAATCACCCTGTAACCCTAACACTACTCACCCCGTAACCCTAACATATAATCACCCTGTAACCCTAACACTACTCACCCCGTAACCCTAACATATAATCACCCTGTAACTCTAACACTACTCACCCCGTAACCCTAACATATAACCACCCTGTAACCCTAACACTACTCACCCCGTAACCCTAACATATAATCACCCTGTAACCCTAACACTATCCACCTATAACCCTAACATATACCCACCCTGTAACCCTAACACTACTCACCCCGTAACCCTAACATATAATCACCCTGTAACCCTAACACTACTCACCCCGTAACCCTAACATATAATCACCCTGTAACCCTAACATATAATCACCCTGTAACCCTAACATATAATCACCCTGTAACCCTAACACTACTCACCCCGTAACCCTAACATATAATCACCCTGTAACCCTAACACTACTCACCCCGTAACCCTAACATATAATCACCCGGTAACCCTAACACTACTCACCCCGTAACCCTAACATATAATCACCCTGTAACCCTAACACTACTCACCCCGTAACCCTAACATATAATCACCCTGTAACCCTAACACTATCCATCTATAACCCTAACATATACCCACCCTGTAACCCTAACTCTACCCTCCCCGTAACCCTAACATTTACCCTCCCCTGTGTATCAAGCTTTACCCTTCCCCAGTAACCCTAAAGATTAACTCCACTTTCGTGGGAAAAAACAGCAAATTAAAAAAACAACATAAATAAATATAAATATATATAATACAGTTGAGACGTATTTCATATTCTAATTGAATGTTATAAAAATTACCTTTCCTTTTCAATCTATAGTGCTGTCATTGTCATGGTAAATGCAATACAAAATGTCGACCTGGAGTTCTTTACACAGATGGTGTACAGAATGCCCCTCAAAAATGTCATGTGTGATTAGCTTTCTGATTCTCCCAGAAGTCTGCATTAAGATACAAGTCAGATTTTGGGCATGCAACAAAAATATAATTTTGGCGAGATAAACTTCTGATCAAGATGTCACAAATAATGGAAGCAAACCTTGCAATAAAAAACGCTGCAAACTGTGCAACCAAATCAATCCATCAAAAAGTGTCAGACACTCAAAAGGGATCTTCATTATCTCCGGATCATACAGCTGCACCTCCAGTAATGTTGTGTACCTTATCCAGTGCAGAAAATGTAGCAAAGGATCTTATGTTGGCAAAACAGGACAGAAGTTGCAAACAAGGATGAATTTGCACAGACATACCATCAAAGAACATAAAGAAGATGACCTCTGCACACCTGTAGGACACCATTTCGCACAATCAGACCACATTATGGAAGACCTCAATGTTTTAGTTCTTAAAGGAAATTTCAAAACTATTCAGGAAAGGAAAACTTTTGAACTAAGAATGATAATTCTATTTGATACAAGAGATAACGGCCTGAATTTGGACATGGGATTCCTCACTCATTATCCAACAGTTTTACGATCCCCTCTGTGAGTGTCCCCCCCCCAGTCTTTGCTTGTGCTCTGTCTTATCTCTAGTCTAATCCTAGTCTTATAACCATTGCTGTGTTAATTTGTTTGTGTGTGTTTCTTTCTGGGGTTTTTTTTTTCTCCCCCTTTCAACATCTCTTCTAACATTCTGCTAAAACTTTGTGAAATAGTACTGCCTGGACCTTGAAGGGGACATACCCCAAAAGCGTGTCCTCAAAATTGTTCAAATAAAAAAAGTATCACCTCAGTACTCAATTGTTTCTGGTGAGATAAACCCAAAGGGAAATCAAGTCTGAAGGGATGCAGACCCTGCCACTTTCCTTATCAGAACTTCGCAGGTGCGGCACTGATTGACAAATAATAAACCACTTCCATACAGATTCAGTTTGCACATGGACACAGGCAAACAGCTATTCCTTCAGAATAACAAAAAGTAGCAATCTGTAACAATGTTAAATCCCTTGCAATGTACTTAGATCACCCAGAGGGGAGTGGGTTTTCTTTCCAAAACAAAAGTGGAGTTACTTTTTACCATGTATCCACCCTAGGTAAACATATTTATTTATTTTAGGTACTTATATAGCTCTGTCAATTTACACAGCACTTTACATATATATTGTACATTCGTATCAGTCCCTAACACTCAAGGGGCGTACAATCTAAGGTCCCTAACTCACATTCAAGAATACACATACCAGGGCCAATGTAGACAGGATCCAATTAACCTACCAGCATGTCTTTGGGGTGTGGGAGGAAACTGGAGTACCCGGAGAAAACCCACAGAGGCACAGTGAGAACATGCAAACTCCAGACAGGGGGTGCTGTGGTTGAGATTCGAGCCAATGACCCTAATGCTGCCAGGTGGAAGTGCTAACCATTTAGCCACAATTCAGCCCCACTTAACCCTTTGTTTGTAGCTTCAATTCTCATCTACCAGCATCCTCTACACTAAACACCAACTTTCCTGCACCAACAGATACCAATGCCAAATTCAGACATTCTGGGCTTGAGTACCCCTTAAAAATAATATAATTAGGATTTTTAGATAACAGGAATGGAATGCATTGTAGAAAAAGGGGATTTAATGATCCATAATATTTCCATGGACACATCATTTGAAAGAATGACAGGTTCCAAGTGTGACAATGCTGTCATCAGAGCACCAGAGTCTGCAAACCCAAAACTAAACTTGTGTGCTCACCTGATGTCAAAAGATGAGCTGAGCTTCTGTAGATATTGTCTTTAATTAAGGAAACGGCGAAGTGTCAGCTTCATGTTTTATGTAGAGTACTGGCTCTTTCTTTAATTAAACCCGTAAAAACACTGATTAAAACTGTCTGCGCTTTCACAGTGATTAAAGTGTTAGGAGTGAAGGTTTTTCTCTCTTTTTACTATGCTTATCAGCCACCTGTAATAAAGAGACAACTTGGCCCATTTTTATATCGCTGAAGGATGATTTTTTTTTTCAAGGGCTGAATGGCTCATAAAACTCCACTGACAAGTACTGTAAATCACAGAAGCAGTGAGGACACCGTGTGCAGGAGGTGGAGAGGCGCTCAGAGCTTGTAATTCAGAACTAGGACTTACAAAGTCTATTTGATTGGTTTCCCACATTTATTTAATATGCAACGCTGAATTCTTGTCACTGTATATATCAAGAATAAGCGCCTACTAAGTTTAAAGACTTTGAAAGGCGTCTTGCTGGAAAGACTATTAATACACTTGCAATAGTTTTCTGAGAGTTAAAGGTACACTCCATACAATATTAAAAATTAAAGCAAATCTGTCAGAAACTTTACATGTATGCATGAATAAATTTCTGGCATGCCAATGACAATATACAGTAGCAGTATTCTTTTTTTAAAAAAGCTATCATCATTAAAATTATTCCTCAGGCTCCAGTCCTATATTTTGGCTTAAGCTGAGATGATGACATCAGTCTGCTGCAGGCAGAAAGTAGAATTTCCTCAGTCTCCTTTCCCCATTGATCCCACTGCAACATTGTAACTTTGCAGTAAGTCACAAGGGGAGAGGTTGCAGCAAAAGACTGATCTATGTATGTTAGACACTTGTGAACACAACCAAGAATCATATAAACCAAAAAACGGTGCCGTGCTGCTACATAATAAATTCAGTGCAAATAAATATACATAAACATTTCAATACCCATACATGTGCTTCATCAAATATTGAAAATTATAATATATGGAGTATATTAATAATAATTATTGATATATAATATTTTAATAATATAATTGATAATAATAATGTATGAAAATAATAAAGTCATATAATATTATCATATACAGAGTACATAATTATGATATCACAATATGAATCCCCCTTATAATCATCTCTATTATATGAATATACACTCACCGGCCACTTTATTAGGTACACCTTGCTAGTACTGGATTGGACTCCCTTTTGTATTCAGAACTGTCTTAACCTCCCTGACGGTATTCCCGAGTGTAGCTCAGGGTAAAATTTCAGTACCAAAAGTGGTAACCCCGAGCTACACTCAGGCTTACCATGCGGCGCTGCATAGGGATTCCCTGCAGAGCTTACCTTGTCCCTCGCTCCCGCGATGTGTCCCTTGCAGCGTCCCCGGCCATCTCCTGCCGGCATCCGGCTTCTGTGTTCCGGTCCCTGTGACGTCGGGACGTTCCGGCGGGAAATTTGAAAATTTAAAAAAATGTCATTTTTTTCTAAACGAATTTTACATAGTAAAACATTGCTGTTTCAAACCATTTCACATACATTTTGTCCCGAGTGCTTTGTCCTGTCCCCTGTCTGCATTTATACTGTTCTTTCTGCCTGGAAACTTAGAAAACTCCATGGCGTCCAAAAAGCGTCCCTTTAGGTCAAAAGCGGGTTTAGATCAGCTAGAGAACAGCAATAGTAAATTAGAACCACTTGCAGAATTGAGTGATAATGATTTGTGGGGGAAATTCGTCATCAGACGCTAAAAACGATTTTGCGACTTTGCACAGTGATGTGCGAACTTGGCGCTATATTTAAAATTTCAGTGTTTTTGGTTTGATTATATTATTTAATTAAATGTATTATTATTATTATTATATTATTATTTTTTATGATTATTTATTAAATTATAATTTATGATTTTGTGTTTCAAATGTTATCATACCCGGGATGTTTACTAGACTCTTGTTCGGACAGATTTCAGTGAGTTATTCCTAAAAATGACAGCCTACAATAAAAAAACGACATATTTCCATGCAAAATAATGGTACCGCTTTCAGCACCAAAAATCTGAAATAATCATACCGCCAGGGAGGTTAACTTTACGTGGCATAGATTCAACAAGGTGTTGTAAACATTCCTCAGAGATTTTGGTCCATATTGACATGATAGCATTACATAGTTGCTGCAGATCTGTTGGTTGCACATCCATGATGCAAATCTCCCATTCCAACACATCCCAAAAGTGCTCTATTGGATTGAGATCTGGTGACTGTGTAGGCCATTGGAGTACAGTGAACCCATTGTCATGTTCAAGAAACCAGTTTGAAATGATTTGAGCTTTGTGACATGGTGCATTATGCTGCTGGAAGTAGCCATCAGAAGATGGGGTACACTGTAGTCATAAAGGGATGGACATGGTCAGCAACAATACTCAGGTAGGACGTGGTGTTTAAACCATGCTCAGTTGGTACTAAGGGGCAAAAGTGTGCCAAGAAAATATCCTCCACACCATTATACCACCACCAGCCTGAGCCGTTGATATAAGGCAGGATGGATCCATGCTTTCATGTTGTTTACACCGAATTCTGACCCTACCATCTGAATGTTGCAGCTGAAATCGAAACTAATCAGACAAGTCCACATTTTTCCAATCTTCTATTGTCCAATTTTGGTGGGCCTGTGTGAATTGTAGCCTCCGTTTCCTGTTATTAGCTGACAGAAATGGCACCCAGTGTGGTCTTCCACTGCTGTAGCCCATCTGCTTCAGGCTCGATGTGTTGTGCGTTCAGAGATGGTATTCTGCATATGTTGATTGTAACAAGTGTTTTTTTTTTTAGTTACTATTGCCTTTCTATCATTTTGAACCGTCTGCCCATTCTCCTCTGATCTCTGACATCAACAAGGCATTTTCGTCCACACAACTGCCAATCACTGGATATGGTCTCTTTCTGACCATTCTCTGTAAACCTTAGGGATGGTTGTGCATGAAAATCCCAGTAGATCAACAGTTTTTGAAATACTCAGAGCAGCCCATCTGGCACCAACAACCATGCCACATTCAAAATCATTTTAATCCCCTTTCTTCCCCATTCTGTTGCTCGGTTTGACCTTCAGCAAGTCGTCTTCAGCACGCCTAGATGTCTAAATGCATTGAGTTGATGCCATGTGATTGGCTGATTAGCAATTTGTGTTACCAAACAATTGAACCGGTGTACCTAATAAAGTGGCAAGTGAGTGTATATCTCAGTGTAAATACAATCACATATAAAGTGCTCTATAATACACAAATTGCTGCTTCAAAAAATGTGCAGTTCATTAGTTATTTTCTTCCATTTGTGCAAATAAAAAGTGCTTCATGCAAAAACGATTGCTGCCAAGTAATTGGCTGATTAGCAATTTACGTTACCAAGCAATTGAACCGATGTACCTAATAAAGAGGCCAGAGAGTGTATGTGTAATCACACTTCCAACCAACACGTGGGTGCAAATAAAATATCCTTCCTTCTTAGTGATTAACAATCTGTGTGAACTACAGCTTCAGTGATCACTACTCCAGTGTTTGTGTTCCACTTCTGTGCAACCGTGCAACCAGTGCCCTCACCTTCCAGATATGACCCACATCACATAGGCCATAAGAGCATAGGGACTCTTCTCACAGTACCTAATACTTCAGATCTTGCTCTATCCACCCAGGTTACTTCTCAACAAAAACAAGATGTCTGCCCCTTTAAGGGGCCAGAGTTCCACTTGTCCACTCAAATATAAATAAAGGACAACTCCATAGTATAGTGTAAAAATACATTCTGCAAGATTTATTACAAATGCACTTGCATATTGTTTAACCTCCCTGGCGGTATTCCCGAGTGTAGCTCGGGGTAACATTTCAGCTACACTCGGGCTTACCATGCGGCGTTGCTCAGGGATTCCCTGCAGCGCTTACCTTGTCCTTCGCTCCCGCGATGTGTCCCCTGCAGTGTCCCCGGCCATCTCCTCCGGCCAATGCCGGCATCCGGCTTCCGTGTTCTGGTCCCTGTGACATCGGGACGTACGGGCGCCGGACCCGGCGGCAAATTTGAAATTTTTAAAAAATGTAATTTTTTTAAAAAATTATTATTATATAGTAAAACATTGCTGTTTCAATGCATTTCACATATATTTTGTCCCTACTGCTTTGTCCTGTGCCCTGCCTACATTTTGACTGTTCTTTCTGCCTGGAAACTTAGAAAAGTCCATGGCGTCCAAAAAGCGTCCCTTTATGTCAAAAGCGGTTTTAGACCAGCTAGAGAACAGCGATAGTAAATTAGAACTACTTGCAGAATTGAGTTATAATGATTTGTGGGGAAATTCGTCATCAGACACTGAAAACGATTTTGCGACTTTCAAATTTCAGTGTTGTTGGTTTGATTATATTATTGAATTAAATTTATTATTATTATATTATTATTTTTTATGATTATTAATTAAATTATAATTTATGATTTCGTGTTTCAAGTTTCATCATATCCGGAATGTTTACTAGACTCTTGTTCGGACAGATTTCAGTGAGTTATTCCTAAAAATGACAGCCTACAATAAAAAACTACATATTTCCATGCAAAAAAATGGTACCGCTTTCAGCACAAAAAATCGGAAAGAATCATACCGCCAGGGAGGTTAAAAACAATTGCATGTCACATAAATTAGCTTTGTGGTTACAGAAAAATAGCGGCACCTTACTTCCAGTCATGGTGCATGATGACATCACCTGGCTCCACCCAACATTTTCTGTCACAACCACGTGACTTCTCCAATGGATGAGGGGACAACCAAGAACTGCACCAGCACCAGAATTTTCGTAATTATGTCATTCCTGAGTTAGGCTCTCAGTCCAAGAAGCAAATGCTGACCCTGAATTTTGGTTGAATAAAGATGGCTCTGTCCTTCAGAAGAGAAAAGCAGATTAAAGAATTGTCAGGGGAATATCGTGACCTCAGTGAAAGGAAATAAATACCCATAAGGGTTACACTTACACATTACTTTGTACTCATACACTTAAAGAGAAATCTGGGATAGGCAAAAAAATCTCCCATTAGTCCACCCCCTACACAAAACACTAAACAGTTAATGAAATGTTGAAAATCCTTACCATTTAGGAGAAAAGTATGCCTGAATTCTCAGCAGGGATTACATCATATCCTCTCCTCTCTCTCTACAGTAAAAGGAAACTACAGTTCCCATCAACCACAGCGATTTGTAGTGAATGTGGGCGGTACACTAGGCCTGTACATGTTGAATGTTTCTGAGAGTCTTGGTCCACCCACCAGTGCAAGTGAGGCTGAATGGCATCACTGCTTCCTGAAAGACCTACAGAAGGGATATGCCAAAACCAGTGGCTGGGGGAATAGGAGGCGTAGCAGCCACTGGTCCTACAAGCAAGAAACCAACGAAAATTATTGGTTTGATTTGAAAATTAATAGGATATTTCAGAGCAACTACTGAGTGAACCAGAAAATCAATGACATATTCAGTGAAGGTAGGAAATCAGCAACAAGGACATGTAAAAAAAGGTTTTGCCTTAAAGTGATTTTTTTTAAAATAACAAATATGTTATATTTACTTGCTTTTGCACAGAGCAGCTGTCACGTACCTGATGGGAGACTGAATTGACGAGGTCGGCCTCACTTGTGTCACTAGTCCTGACCCCGCTGAGGTTGGAACAGAGGGAGTCTAGGGACAAGAGCGCCAGTGGTTTGCTTGTGGCTCTTGTGGATGATGGCCTTGGTAGGCAGGGTATCAGTTGCTTAGGGTAGTACAGCGATAGCCCAGGCAGATTCGGTGGATTGCCAGATGCATGGCAGAGCCAGGTATGCAGCCAGGAGACAGGACTGGAGCGGAGTTGCAGGATAGCCAGGGTCATAAAAGTCCGGCAGCGTGGTACCGAATCAGAGGGAGAAGCCAAAGTCAGGATCAGAGACAAAGTCGGGAACCAGGGACAGGAGAGTAGTCGGGTCAGCAACAAGGAACATGTTTTGAAACAGGCAGGACACAGGAGGGAACCTGAAGACCAGTCAGCACTGACTCAGCACCAAGGTGCTCTTTAAATAGCCCGCCCAGTGCCAACAGGCGCGCCTGGGTCCTAGTGCCTGCCTGGCGCCGTCATTGGTGACAGGCGTGCCTGGGTCCTAGTGCCCGGCTGACTGTATGCCTTGTCGGGATCCTGCGCATGCGCAGATTCATGCGCTGCGGCGATCTTCTTGTTCCCTGACAGCAGCCCTGAACTTCATTTTCTGGGGTCCCCTGTTGGCACTCCTGGCTACTTCTGCTGTTCGAGTGCCCCCTTGCTAGGGGTGCACTCATGTGGCCTCAATCCCGAGCTGGACTGTGTGTGTCTGTTGACACACACCGCGCAGTTCAACCCCACCCCCCACTCCCTCGTCACTGGATTTGATTGACAGCAGTAGGAGAAAATTACTGCTACCACTGAGTCCAGTGAGGAGGGAGAGAAAGAGCAGTGCCGCTGCTTTCAGGCAAAGTGCTGGAATCGAGATTCAGTTCAAGTAAGTATTTAGAGGATAGGAGGGAGCTGCACCTAAAAGCTTTTTTTCCTTAATGCAAACAATGCCTTTGCAACCACTTTAAAAAAAAATATAACCAACAATAGCTACTTTAAACAATATGTAGACCCAACTTTTTATATACGCCTGCTGTACCATGTACTTGTATGAAAAAGCATCCTCTTCTTTTTGTATTGCTTCCTTTGTGAGAAATCCCTGGTGATCCTGCCAGTCCCTCTGCTTTCCTATTAAAAACTGACCACAATAAGCAGGAGAGCACAATGTGGTCACTTTTTATACTACTCTCTTCCAATGACTGGACTTCTCCTGACCTGCCCCCTTGCACAGCCATTCACTGGGAAGATGAGTGCCCTGCTGTGTCTCCTCCTCCACCTCTCTGTACTTGAGAACAGAAGGTATGTGAACATATTTAAAAATGAGGAGAAAAGTATTTACAATATTTTTTTTTTATATCTATACACAAATGTGTTGCCTTTCATTTTCATTGTAAACTGAAAGGGTTGTTTTACAAGCTGAGGGTTTACATATACTTTAATTCCTAAAAGGTATGGTGTTTAGACTGTGGGTGTTTAGACTGATGTCAGTCCTTACAAAAGGAAAGATAGGCTTCATCAATATCCTGATTTATAACTACAAGCATTCACTGGGTGTAATAAATTCTAGGCATTCAAAATAGTGTGACAAATTATGCTAAAATGTCACTAATTTTTGTAAGGATACTCAAGATAAAAATGAATAGCCCATTGTCAAATAAAATATCAAAACCAACTTTTGCTGGAATATTCACCCTCAATCTGGGCATTTAAAACAGTGCTTTGTTTGTTGCAATAGATGCACTTATTTCGATGGACAGATTCATTCAACTCACTTCCTCTGAGCCCAGATTGTCCTGGACAATGAAAGGCGAAGCAGCCCAATGATGAGTTCAACTCATCGTTTTCGTCCTATCTGCATGCTTTTTGTCAAGACATGAATTGACTGGCTCCTTGAATTGCTTCTGCCTCCAACAGCCCAGCCCTGTTATACAGAGACTGCAAGAAGCTGATACCAGGTTTCATTCTAGTACTGAAAGTGCATGCATTTGAAAATTACATTACATTTGATTATTATGGAGCTGCATTAATTGTGCCAGATTAATGTATCCCTCCAGAGGTTGTAGTTATCAAGGAAGGGTTCCAGTCATGTGGGAGATCCTACTTTCTTTGTGTCTGCAATCATTGGATTAGTATTATTTTTGACAACAACCATGACATTCATAAATGCGCTTTTTAAGGTGTCCCGCCTCGTCTCAATCGTAGTGCAATCAATAACTGTGAATACTACAGTATGTGTCATAGTCCCTGAACCACAAGTAGCCAAGTCTAACAGACACCTACAGTATATGCAGCACAATGGCTAAATGGTTAGCACTTCTGCTTGGCAATGCTAGTGTCATTGGTTCAAGTCCCAACCACGGCACCACCTGCCTGGAGTTTGCATGTTCTCCCTGTGCCTGTGTGGGTTTCCTCCCACACTTCAAAGACATGCTGGTAGGTTGATTGGATCCTGCCAAACGAGTCCTAGTATGTGTGTACATTAAGGACCTTAGATTGTACACCCCTTGAGGACAGGGACTGATGTGAATGTACGATATATATATGTAAATTGATTCTGCTATATAAGTACCTGTAATTATAATATATGGTTTCTAAGGGTAAAGATTTGAAAATATCCAACATAGTGTAAACCTGAAAGAAATATAGTGATTGATGCTGCTGACCTTTTTCTGAAAAGGTTTTCTCAGCTGATTTTGGCTTACTTTTAACACAGACTTGAAACAAGTAGATCAAGAAAGTCAGAGAAAAGTCCTTATCTAAATGCTTGTTATGGGATAGTGACTGATATTATTGAAATCAGAGGGCCAAGAGTGAGGCAAATAACATTTTCAGAAGGATAGATCAGATATGACATCTTCCATTTTTTTTCTAATGACTGGTTTCATTATAATTATTTATGACGATCAAGGCCATATTAAAGGCAAAGTTCCAGAGAGGGCATTATTCAACTGTGGTCAAAGCTGCATTGTTTGTTTTTATCTACATACACCCCTTATCTTCATTGGCAGTTTTTATGGTAAAGGTAAACTATGCCTTTAAATCTGTAGTGTTTATGCTGGCAGTCTGAAAGACATGTTTCCCTCAGATTTCGATGTTTCCACCCCTCTTTATTTCTGGTTGTGTCATCAAGGAAAATCTCCCCCTAAAACAAGGATGTAGGCAGGTGCAGTCTGTTTTCTTCACTGTAGGTTGCTCTGGACTGGAGTGGTACTGCAGCTGGAGGGCAGATAAGAGAAGCATACTCTCACTACAGTTCCCTTGGTCCCCTGGAGCAGAGTTCTGGTTGGCTATGCTCCATTCAGGTGACCTTGGTGGCCATTTTGGGTCACACAGAGTCTTTGACCCTGCCCCCAGGTTTTGGTGCCCATTTGCAAAGTGACTAGTGTAGGGACAGCACTAAAGGTAGGGAGAGGTTCTGAAGGCCTAGGCAACGCTAAGGGCCTATGTCTGCACTTCCCCAAGCTCCCTCTTGGGTTGGACCAGCCAGACTGGATTCCACCTCCCCTGTCAGGTGCTATCTTGAGTTTGTTCCTGCTACCGCTGATTCTCTGCTACACTGACTATAAATTCCCAGTCGATTGAGCTCCCCACTGGGCTGCTGTACTGTTTAGAAGTTCTTCAATACATGGGTTACTGCACTCTTGGCCTCTATGTGATTACTTCCGCCGCACCACGCTGCACCTACCCAACAAGGACACTGACACCAACTAAACACAACAGAAGTTCTAACCTTTCTCCACTGTCTAAAACTAGAAACAATAATTTGTGATGGTTTGGGGATGAGCAAATCTGCCTGGTTTGTTTCACAAATCTTGCTTGCAGTCCATGAACTCGGGTAAAGTGTTAATAAACCTACAACAGTAAAATCAGTCTATATATGCAGTATAGCATGCTTGTTATACTCACTGTAGAGCCTAAGATATTAATCCTCCATATTGTGTAAAAATGATGTTTGATCCTCTCTTCTCTGATCTTCCCCTTCTTCCAGTGTCTCCCAAATATCTCCTGATAGAAAAGAGGCTAGGGGCAAACTGCACATGCTCAGTTTGGTGTGTACTACTAGAGAGTTTTTTTTTCTTGGGAGAGCGCATGTGATCAGCACAGGGCCAATCAGCACTCTCCAGACAGAGGTCAGAGGACCTGCATTCTGCTACAGGAGAATGAAAACTCCTCCTACAAGCTGTAACCAGTGCAATGCTGGACACTGATAGAAGTCACAAGACTGCTCAATCTGCTGATAAGAAAAGGTATTTTGCAATTTATATTTACTAAGATATATGCATTTCCATGCTCTGTGTACTGTGGAAGACCAGATAAAGTGAATGCAGTGTCCTGGGTTTAGTAACACTTTAAAGTCTATGGAAGTGTAAATCTTGATATTCAATACTGCCTTGCTTTACAACTAATAGACAAGCTATTGTAGCGCTACCCTCGTGAGGTCTGCTGTAAGATGACAGTCCCCAAAGGTTGCTCTAACCTTGCAAGCCTCCTGACACCCTGGGTTCAGACATAGTGCACAAGAAATCACGATTTCTGCGTATTTACTAATGGTTCTTTAGTTGCAGACAGTTAAAGCAAATACTTCTTAAGGTAGTCACCTGATTACTAATCTCAAAGTGAAACACAAATATACCTGCAGTAGTGAACACAATAAGTTAAACAGTACTTCAAATATACTCAAAGGGAGCCTTTGACCTCAGGTACGAAAGACTTTGCTTCAGTGTTAGCCTGCTCCCTTAGAATCCTGATGCCACAGGTACAAAAATAACAACACACTTTGGGAGAGCTAGACATATAAACTATGCTATAAACAAAATCTAAATTGGGTTCCCCTTTAATATGAGCACCAGTGTGAGGCACAAAGTCCTTGGTTGAAGAGTAGTGAAAGGGAGTCTTGATGAATAAAGTGTCCTGAATCTTTAGCTAGCTCAATAGGGCCCACAGAGATTGGTGTGCAATGGCCACCAGCAAACCCTGATAATGTAGGTCAGCCTTTCAACCTTTTCAACGCAAAGGAAGCCTTGACATAACTTCCCGGTCTCAGGGAACCCCTGCTAAAAATGACTTTATCTACAATTCATGATACATTAGTGTGATAGTCAGAGGTAAGAATGCTCCTTACACTTCATTGAGAAGAATTACCCCCTTACAGATAGCTAAAAAGATCAATGGTGTCAGTGGGAACTTATCTGAGAGGCAAAAATTGCTCATTGTTTAAGGAACCCCTGGAAAAGTCTGGAAGAACCCTAGGGTTCCACGGAATCCTGGTTGAGAAACCCTGATATAGGTAAATGGCTCCTAGTAAAGGTCACTGATTTACTATCAGACCTGTGGTCAGGGGCTTATCTACCACGAGGCAAACAAGGTGTTTGCCTAGGGCGGCAACTTTTAGGGGAGCAGCACCGCCCCCTGGAAGAAGGGATCTTTTGAGCAACAGCAAACAGCAGGAGGATCGATGAGGTGGGGCGTAGAAGAGGGCTGTTGCAGAGCGACAGTCGTGTACCTCTCCCTCCAGCAGCTGACGAGCCAGGACCAGGGACAGCCTGGAGCAGGGAGCCCTGCTTACCAATCCTGACGACGCTGCAGCTCAAGGGATTCAGGATGTTCTGGAAGGGCTCCCGCAGAATCTGAAACCATCTGAAACCATCTTTGGGGCATCAGGCAGTATTCATAAAATACTGCTCCTTTAGTCTAGTGAGATGTAATTCAGAAAAATGTGTTGCCTTATTTCTCAGCCCAGCAGGCTTCTTCACCATTGTTCCAGGATTGACAACCAATCTCACAATGCAGCTCCTCTTCTGCCAGTCATGTGGCCAACCCCCGCCAATGTCATCATGTACCAGTCCAGTCCTGTATTGTATGTGCTGATGTCGGGGGGCCCACCCACATTCAGGAGCTGGAGCAGGAGTGATGAAGACTGCTGGCAAACATGAAAATCAAGGAATGAGTTAAGCATTTTTCAGCATCACATGCCCCTAGATAAACTATTCTCAGCCAGGGTCCCATAGAACCCTAGGGTTCTTCCAGCGTTGGCTCTGGGTTCCCTAAGCTGTGGCTGTATGGCCTCCCATTTTTATGGTCAGTATCAAAACACCAGTGTTCTTTTTAGCCATCTGTAAGGGTAGCATCCTTGACCACCACTGTAAGGTGGGGGGTTTCCCACTGACCACCCATGTAAGGAACATTTTTCCTAAAGACACCAATTAATTGGTTTTAAAAGGGGTTACCAAAACGTGAAAATATTACAAGCATTCCTCTGGGGTAAAAAGGTTGGGAAAGGCTGGGCCTAGCTGTAATTCATTAATATATGGAGACATTTATTATGGCTGACCAGAATTCGGCTTTATTTACTAAATTTTTTTAACTCAAAAACAAGAACAAGCATCCTTCAGTTGCTCTAAAATGTCCTGCTACATGACTGCCTCCGTGTTTTTGCTCTGGAAAAATGAGAGTGTTTGGCAAGGATTCCAGTACTGACACACGAAACATTATCATTCATTTGCATGCGGCCAGCTCACTGTAAATTTATTGGTATTGCATAACGGTGTGTCATTGTCATCATTGAGAACAACAACGCTGGTGACTGGTGGTTACTGCAAACCATGCATTTAAAGTGGAACTCCAATAAGGATGCAGAATGTTTTTATATAGCTATATACTAGTGGAAAAAGGATAGAAAGATTGATGACAATCAATTTTATTTTCTCACAGTTCCTTCAGCTTTGAACTTAGGGTAGACAAAACAACATACATTAAAGGAAGCGTGTCATGAGAAAATCATGGAGGCTGCCATTGCTAACCAGTTCTACGTGACTGACCTCTTATGCTGATGCATTGGCTTCATTACATTGTGTCAACAATTTAGAACAAGTATAAAGTGATAAGAAATTCTCTTGCAGCGCACACCCCAGACTGGTTTTGCAGTTTTGTCCCAGGTTCTATTCCCTTTTGGGTACATGGCAGCCAGGCACACAGTGGTTTCCCAGTCTCTAACCAAGCACACTAACCAGGCAGCAAGTGTCTTTTTAGGATTGATTGCTTGAAGAACTTGGAAGGGGTATAGGGTGAGCCTTGGGATACTCCAAATTTAGTGCAAACTATAACAGAAGACAGTCTCTAGGATTACTCAATCCCTCAGGGCTCTACACACTGTGTCTCTTTGTACATAGATGCCGGCTTCCAATACCAGCCAGACCCTATACCGCAAGCCTCCAGGCCAGATCCTCAGCATACTTTCTCCAAACTGTTCTCAGTAGCTTTAGAAATAGGCCACCCAGCTCCCCCTGAGATGGGACATTGTTGAAACTCCTGGAGCCTTCAGCTAATCTGCCCAGAAGGGCAGCAGCCCTTGAGGCTGGGTCTTCTCTAAAAGGAAAAGGACTCTGCTGTTCCAGACCCCAAACTATTTATACACACATCAGCATTATGCTGGCCACCCCCTTGACCAGGGATTGGCTGTGGCTGTATGAATATTCAGCCCATGGTCTTACTCTTCCAGCCCACTATATTCCTAGAAGACAGGGGTAAGTAGCTGAGCATGCAATCAGCTAGGCCCAGAATAGCCAAAATCAATCAAACTCTGCTCCACTGGCTACAGAGGAGCTGAAAACTAAACTTCCATTCTTGGGGAAAAAAACTCCATGTATGCAGATAAATTGAAGTTCATGAACAAGGTTGTTGTAGTCGTATTTGTGCACTTGTAACAATACAGTTCACTATTGTCCGTCAGTACTGCTTGGATCAAAAAGGGGTTATGCTCGCAAGCCTAGGCATATGAGCCTATATCCAGTCCTGTGGGTTTTACTGGGGACTTTTATGTATTTTTGGTAAACAGTAGCTTTATGGTGCTGTTGGATTCAAATTAAATAAATTACATGCTTCTTATTCAAAACACCTTTCCTTGTGTCCTTTGCCAAGTGCATCTTCAAATCAATGGTGAATCTGCTCGTTGGATTTTTTCTATTTCATCATATTTGTTGTTTCATCACTAATTAATAACCACAAAGTTTCTTTTGTTCTAACTCTTTCACCCTTGTCTGCAGGGCATAATACGAGTTTTAAATAATTTTCAGGATAACTAATTAGCTGTTTTCTCTGCCCTAGTTAAAACGGGTTTATGGATTCCTCTGTCATTCACCTAGATCACTCAATATAATGGCCTTGGCACCATGCATGAGTTAAACACATAGGCAATTGTTCTGTCTGACTCTAGGAATTGTGTTTATCAGTATTCCATGGAAGTGTATGAGAATTGCTTAAAGGCAGGATTCACAAATTTAGGTAAATAAATTAAGATCTGTAAACATAAAATAAAACAAAAACAGAATTCATAAAGTGGTTGTAAATGCAAAAAAGTTTTTTAAACCTTACTGCATTATATGCAGCTAGGTAAAAAACCTTCTGCATGCAGCTTCCCCAGCAGCACCCCACCCCCCCCCCCCCCCCCCCCACACACACACCCCCAATACATACACTAATGGCCAAAACTATTGTTTTCTGTCAGATAATGCATCACTTCACCCAGAAAATTGTCGCAGTTACAAATGTTTAGGCATTCCTGTGTTTATTTCTTTTGATTGTATTGATATAACACAAAAACTGTGGAGAAACAAAAAGCCAAAATCTGACACATTTCACGCAAAACTCCAAAAATGGATTGGACAAAATTATTGTCACCTTCTCAAAATTGTAAGAAATAATTGCACTCCAAGTTTGTGATGCTCCTGTAATTTGTAATTAAACTCACCTGTATCCATTAACAGGTGCTGACAATATAGAAATCACACCGGCAACCAGTTAAAATGGTGAAAAAGTGACTCAACCTTTCTGTTGTGTGTCTCTGTGTGCCACATGGAGCATAGAGAGCATAGAGAAGAAAAAGAGCAGCAAATAATTGAGAATTTGAGAACAAAAAAATGTGGAAAAGCATGGACAATATCAAGGTTACAAGTCCATCTCCAGAGATCATGTTCCTTTGTCCACTGTGCACAACATTTTCAAGACGTTTATAGCCCTTGGCACTGTAGCTAATCTCCCTGGATGTGGACGAAAGAGAAAAATTGGTCACAGATTGCAATGAAGAATTGTTAGAATGGTGGCTAAAGAACCTCAACCAACTTGAAGACAAATTCAAGCTGACCTTCAGGCACAGGGTACAACTGTGTCAGCTCGCACTATGTCACCATCTGACTGAAAAGGGACGCTATGGTAGGAGACCCAGGAGGACCCCATTGCTGACACAGAATCATAAAAAAGCCAGATTGGAGTTTGCCAAAACGTACCCGAGGAAGCCAAAATTCTTTTGAGAGAATGGGCTGTGGCCAGATGAAACAAAATGACAGCTTTTTGATAAAGCCCATCATTCTACTGTTTTCAGAAAAGAAATGAGGCCTTTAAAGAAAATAATACAGTCACACATGGTGGAGGTTCACTGATGTTTTGGGGTTGATTTGCTGCTTCAGCCATTGGATGTCTTGACCATATGCCTGGTATTATGAAATCTAAAGATTACCAAAGAATGCTGTTGTGCAATGTAGGGCTCAGTGTTAGAAAGTTGGCTCTGTCAGAGGTCATGGGTCTTACAGCAGGACAATGACCCAAAGCACATGTCAAGGAGCACCCAGAAATGGTTTCATACAAAGTGCTGGAGAGGACTAAACTGACCAGCAATAAGTCCAGATCTCAATCCCATAGAGCACCTGTGGAGAGATCTCAAAACAGCAGTTGGGAAAAGGAACCCTTCCAATTTGAGAGACCTGGGGAAGTTGGTGAAAAAAGAGTGGTCTAAAATTCTAATAGAGAGGTGTAAGAAACTCATTAATGGTTACAGGAAGCCATTGCTTTCAGTTATTTTTTCCAAGGAGTGTACTACCAAATATTAAATTGCTGGTGCCAATAGTTTTGTCCAGTCCATTTTTGGAGTTTTTTGCGAAATGTGTCAGATTTGGCTTTTTGTTTCTCCACTTTTTTTGTGTCATACCAATACAAACAAAATAAATAAACATGAGAATGCCTAAACATTTGTAATTGCAACAATTTTCTTGGTGAAGTGGTGCATTACCTGACAGAAATGCAGTGGTGCCAATATTTTTGGCCATGACTGTAACTTAGCCTGATCTCGATCCAGCAAAGTGTACGAGATTCAAGGTTGTCTCTGCTCTCTCACTCCTCATTGGCTCAGATACAACAGCAGAAGCCTTTGGCTCCCGCTGCTGTCAATCAGAGTCAATAACAAGGGGTGGGGCAAGTCCTATTCTCTCTCTTATGAACACACAGAGCAGGGCTCAGGAGCGAGCACGCATGAGTGGCCATGGAGAAAGCCATGTGGTGGTGGGGGGGGAGCCCTGAGTGCTTGCCAGGGACCCCCGAAGAAGAGAATTGAGGCTGCTCTGTGCAAAACCATTGCACAGAGCAGATACGTATGACATGTTTGTTTTTTTTTTTAAATAAAAAGAGAGCCTTTAATATCACTTTAAATGCAGCTAATCACTATTTACTTTCTTCTAAAGTCACAACAGTATATGATGTATTCTGATTGGTTGTTGCAGGTTGCTACACATAAAGGTGAACTTCAGGCAAACAGAGAAACTACATATAAGGGAACTGTTTTACTTGCCAAAGGCTTTGTAATTCTGTTCAGTTTTCTGATCCATCCACCCAACAGATGACATAGCCAGATCATTCACCTCCACAGTGTTGAAAGCACAGCATGGTGAAGAAAAGGCACTAGACTTATGAAGCAGAAGCAGCATATGACAATAGAGAGGTCTGGGGATCCCTGAAATGTGTGGAAGTCGTACTGTGTCACCTTTATTCCTCACTTCTTTTGTTAAAGGTGACTCCTTTAATAAAATGATCGAGCTCAAGATAATATGACAGAAAACAGTTCAAGCCAGGAGCAAAGCAGAAGGATTGTAAAAGCAGAGATGCCTTTAAAAGGCTCCTAATGTAACTCTGCCATAAATAGCCAGGTGGTCTTGAGACTGGTCTGAGCAATATACCGTACATTTTTTAACCACTTGCTACCCACCCTATAGTAGAAATACTGCTACAGGGCAGCTGGGCTGCGCAAAGTCACGTGTATATATACATGATTTCCATTTCCAGGTAGGGGGCGCGCCTGCCACCCTACCTGTGCCGCCATTGGCAGCTACAGATGTCAATCACCAGGTCCCACCTGCAGATTCTCCGCCGGCACCCGGTGATCGCCGAGTAACACCGACAGGGGAGAGACCTGTGTGTAAACAACACAGGTCTCTCTCCTGTCAGCAATAACATGCTGCTGTGTACTTCTCTGCACAGTAGCATGTTTCCCTAGTAAAACACACAGAGCATCTTATGTAAAACAGCACACAGTTAACCCTTTGATCGTCCCAGATGTTAACCCATTCCTGCCCAGTGTCATTAGCACTGATCACTGTATTAGTGTCATTGGGATGTCAGTGGAAGTTAGTCAGTTCCCTCCCCCCAATGTTAGGATGTCCGCTGCAGTCCTGCTATAAGTCGCTGATCACCGCCATTACTAGTATAACAAAAATTAAAATTACAGTATACTGTATATACTGCCATTTGTTGACACTATAGCTTTGACATAAACCAATTAATTTACATGTATTGTGATTTGTTTTAGCAAAGACATGTAGCAGACTACATTTTGGCCTAAGTTTATGAAGAAATTCGATTTTTTAAATTTTTTCACTGGATATGTTTTATAGCAGAGTCAAAAATATTGTTTTTTTTCTTTTTCAAAATTGTCAGTCAGAGGTGACCGAATACCACCAAAAAATAGCTCTGTTTGTGGAAACAAAAGCACATAAATCTAATATGGGTGCAGCATTGCATGACCGTGCAATTGTCAGTTAAAGTAACGCAGCACCTTATCGCAAAAAATGGCCTGGTCAGGAGGGGGGGGGGGGGGGAGAGTCCTCTGAAGGACAAGTGGTTAACTACCAGAGCCAAACTCTATTCATGTTCCATAAATCATACTGGGATGAAGTTACCTTGATATAAAAGGTGGTTACACTGATATATGAGAAGTTTACAAACAGACAATAAACACACCTATATTACAAGGTCCATGAGGCTAATAAAACTGAGCAAGATGTACTTTATATATTATATTCATTCAAATATGCATTATGTTGTATATTTACTTAAAATAGTTGAGATTAAAGTTAAAGTCCTGCAGTGTACAGCCCAAATTTGTTTAATGCCTAAGAGTCTGATGGAGTCGGAAGCACTGGAATACCAATGCCATTTTTAGTGCTTTTTGCAGAAACACACTACAGTCCATTTAACATAGCTTCCTATGGAACATGTTCACATCTATGCTTTCTTGAGCTGCTGCTTTTTTGGAAAGGGTCAGGGACTTTTTTAAAAGCAAAAAGCAGTGTTTTTGCTACAATAGAGTTCAATGGAGAATATGCTGAAATGCATGGTAGTGCGTTATTGCCACGTTTTGCATTTTTGTTCTGCCCAGCAAAAAAGAAAATTCCACTTAAAAAAAAAAGCTCCACAAAACATGGTAAAAAGCGTAAAAAACGCATTAACATGCGTAGAGAAACGCAAAACGAAATGCAAAATGGACAAAAAGCTAACTGCCTAGGTGTGAACGGAGCCTGAAGGCAGGTAGGAGGTTCAGAGTGGTGCCCTTCTATAGCAGGAACCTTTATACTGTATCTTTTTATAGCCCAGCAGGGTCACTTTAAGAATTAGCTCTCTATATTGAAAAATCCTGTAAGTGTCTCTGGTCAGAAAGCAGGAAGACTGAATCCTCTCTGGACTAATATCTATATGCTGTTTGGATCTACAGGAACTACTCAAGGTCTGGTTACTCTAACAATGAGCCCCAGTGACTGAAAGCACCAAGATGTCTCTGATAAGGGCTGTGTCCAAGGTGCTCATGCATGTCTAATGACTGACGCAGCTGGATGCTATATTTAAAAGTGCTGTTCTGGTTATTTTTGTGTGAATTAATATTTAGACATTTAACACTTTCTTTACTTATCATTGGAGCGCTTTGAATCTGACTTCTATGAAGTAATATTTTTTGATTTTCTAATAGTGATTCATACTGTATACAGCACCATTGTAATTTACTTTATTATTTCTATCCTTAAAATAGACATCTTTTTGCTAGCATAGCAATGTATTGTGTATTGAACCTAAGGAGGCATATTTATAAACCAATAACTGTGGCAGTCACCTACCATTCACAGGTGGTTAATCATTCCTTACAATTTATAACATGCACACAACGAAGATTCAACTGCAGTGAATATTTGGGGAATGTCATATTCACTGCTTTACAAAAAAAAATGCCCCAAGAGGTGCTTTCACACCTTGTCAGGACAATGTCCTGTTCATTGACATAACAGAGGGCCTTGTAGTAATACTGATGTCACAGGGAACATTATGAATAATGAAGCCTAGTCTTTATGTTGACCATTACTTTGGACCTCAATAATAGGCAGACTATATTATCAATTTGCTTGATGCCCTAAATGCTTTTTAAAATACCCATGTGTAGTTCGTTCCGTTCCGAATCGAAATTTGGACGCATTTTCCGTAATTCTGAGATTCTGATGTATCCGAATTCCGAATTACAAAAGTAAGGAGTTTAAACGAATCTGAATAACAAAACAAAATTTGGCCGAAATGCAAAGCGATTCGAATTCAAAAGCAAATTCAAATTTGAAAACCAATTTGAATTTGAAAACAAGAACAGAGTAAAATAGAACAGAAAATCAAGAAATAGAAAAGAATAAAATAGAATAGAAAATAAAGAATAGCATAGCAAAGAATAGAGGAAAAAAGAACAGAATAGATAATAAAAGAATAGAACAGAACACAGTAGAAAATAATAGAGTAAAACAGAACAAAATAGAACATAAAATAAAGGAACAGACAAAAATCAATTAGAATAGAATAAAAAAGATTAGAAAAGAATAGAAAAATGAAAGAACAGAAAAGGAAATAGAAAAGATTAGAATAGAGAATCAAAGAATAAAATAGAATAGTATAGAAAAACAATAAAATAGAAAGAATATAACTGCCTTCTGAAATTCAAAAAATATTAGAAAAGAAAATCAAAGAATAGAATAGAAAAGAATAGAGTAAATCAGAGCAAAATAGAACAGAAAATAAAGGAATATAATAGAATCAATTAGAATAGAATAAAAAAAAATAAAAAAGAATAGAAAAATGAAAGAATAGAAAAGATTAGAATAAAGAATCAAAGAAAAAAATAGAATAGTATAGTAAAACAATAAAATAGCATCAAATAGAAAGAATATAACTGCCTTCAGAAATTCAAATTTTGAATACAATGAATTTGAATTCGAAAATAATACATTAGAATAGAATAGAAAATAATAGAAAAGAATTAAAAACAATAGAATAGATTAGAAAATACTACAATACTTTACAAAAAATTGTGAGCTGCGCTATGGTGACATGAGTAGTGCAAAATTTTGCTGAAATAGAGATTTCCAATATGGTCACGCAATCTTCATATAGCACATATACCTTCAAAAACACATATGGATTGTGGATTATGGATTGTAACCTTAGAATTATTATTGGATCTGTTAGAATTATTTTTGAATCCGTTAGAATTGTTTTCCACCCTATCAGAATTATTGTTGAATCTGTTAAAAATATTTTCAAATCCATTCGAAATTTCAAATTCGGTTGAATTCAAATAAACGAAACAAATTCCAAAAAACAAAATAAATGAATTTAACTAATCGAACGAAATAAAATGAATCAAGTAACGCATCAAAACAAAACAAATGTTTAATTTTGCACATGTTTAAACAGGAAAGCTTCTAAATTCTTTTTTTGCCAACCTTTCCAATTCAACAACCCACAAAAGAACCTCTGTTAGTACCACAGTAGGTTAATTGGACTCTATTCTATGAAGGAGCATCCACAGGAAAATACGTGCCATGCTTTGTCAAAAATTGTTACCAGCACCGTGACCATGGACTGTGGGCTCTTCTGTAGTCCATTGTGGTGTGGCCTTATGCAGTGAAATGTACCTGTTTGACTCTTTTAAGAATTGTCTCTAACCTCTTCCCATACCGCATGGCTTTGCAAAAAGTAAAGGCCTCCTTGAATGCTTGCAGCGCATAGGATGTACCAGGGAGTAGGAGCTGCACCTACAGAGAGCTTGGTAATGTAGTTTCAAAGGGAATGTATAGTGGTTTTGAATGTATTTTCTTTAGTTATTATAGTCTTTGCTTTGATATGAAATGTTGCAAATTTTTATTTTGTATTGTAGTTCGGTCCATATATATTTGAACACAGGCACAATTTTCATTTTTTTTTCAGGTATTTACCAAAACATATTCAAGCTATAGTTATATAATGGATATGGGCTGAAAGTGCACACTCTCAGGTTTAATTTGAGGGTATGTACATCCAAATTGAATTCTGCAGTGTTTAGAGATATACTGTCAGCCCAGATTTTACAATATTATTTTTTTATTTTTTGCAATTTTTTTTAGGACCCTGTTGGGAGCTTTGTGGAAATATCAGGGGTCTAAACAGACTTCTGATGCTCCACCTTTGGGACAGAGAAAGGAGATTGAGGGCACAGCCCTCAATCTCCTTCTCTGCAGCCTCAGCAGTACAGAATGAATGACAGAAATAACTTTGGATGGAGCTTCCTGTCCATTCATAAACTGAAGTATAGTAAACACAGTTTACACAGCTTGTTACACATCACTGACTGTTTATTCAGAAAAAAGAAAGGGTGTGTAACTTACACATTTACCAGCCCCTTCTCCACTCTGCATCCTGACAGATCCCGCAGAGTGGAGAAGGGGCTGGCGGGAGAGGGGAGGGGGGAACCTGGCAGAGCTGTGGTTGAGAGGACGTAGGAAAGAGCATGAGAAACTAAGAACATGTGGGGCCAAGAAACACGGGGAGGGAGATGTAGAGAGCACAGGGGCCAGAGAGAACTGGAGAGCACGTGGGCCAAGGAGTATGGGGGGGGAGATGTAGAGAGCACAGGGGCCAGAGAGAACTGGAGAGCATGTGGGCCAAGGAGTATGGGGGCCAGCAGAAAGAAGCTGGATAGGGGATGCGGTGCTGGTGGCTGAATACAGAGGAATCAATTTCTCCATGTTCCTCCTGCAGCTGCTGAATGCTTGCGGGAGAGAGAGGAGAAGAAGCTTGCATTCAGTGATTACAGGAGGAACATGGAGAGATTGATAGCCCTGTATGCAGCCGTCCCTGCCTCCTATCCAGACATACAGAGGGGTTGCACAGGTCCCCTGCAGCATGGGGCCGGGTCACAATTGCGACCCCTGCAACCCCTGTAGGTTCACCCCTTGGCAGGGGACAGCTGCAGCTGGGATCCGTGGTGCACCCATCTAGTTCAGTATGATGTTTGTTTTTTTATATTATTATACAGTATTTATAAAGCGCCAATGGTACGCTCAGCGCTGTACATTCCCAAACTTCTCTTTTAATTATTGTTTTATATCTGCCTGTAGTTCAGCTTCAATTGACTACATACAGGTAAGGCAAGCATAATGTAAAAAGATAATGGCCACCGAAGGGGAGTCTCTGTAGTTTGTTCCCTACTGCATTTGCTTTCCTAGTGCTGATACAGTATCGGGAAATGTTGCTTTTGTTGAGCGTTCCCATCAAAGGCATTATGAAGCCCTTCTAAGTTTTTGTGTCTTTATATTTAAAAATAGATGGTAAATGCTTACCTCTCCTGCTGCTCTCCCTACTCTGATGAAAAGAAATCATCATCTATAAAACGTTGGGGTCAGCAATAGGAACAACACGCTCAGTGAAGAAACTTCGGAGGACAATTTCTCTTTATCAGAGCGGCTTTCAGCAGAGGTAAGTATTCACCTTCTTTTTGACAGAGACAGCTTTTCTTCACACTTCCTTTTAGCAGGGGGGCAAGGAAAAGATCACTGTAAAATGCAGCAGCCATAACAGTCTATTAGGTTTAATTCTGCTGTAGTCAAATTCATGGAAGATTATCCTTGACTTAATGCTCTATGCACAATGCTCCTCCCTTATTAAAAACAAAGCTCCCATCAAGCCACTAAAAGCAAATTTGAACTACATATTGTATATAGCAACAGTTTTACCTGCCAAAAGGTTTGTAATTCTGCATGGTCACTTATTTGATCCAGGCGCCAATGCCAGAAATCAGAACCAGATCTGTGGCCTCCCTGTAGACTAATTGCAGTCTAGCAGGGAAGCCTAGATACCAACATGCCCCAATCTCTGTGTGGACAATGAAGCAACAACAGAACATGGCTGAGGTCATTGGTCTGCTGCTATCAATAAGCTCCCAGAGATACTGTACATTGGCACTGTTCTATGTAGTTGAATTTGAGTCACTTACAGCGACACCCTTCCCTCTTCCAGTCTGACTTCTGCGAGGCTGGGGACCACTGGAGGATAATTTTTGGACAGATTTAGGTACTTAGGCTAGCTATATTCAATAATGCATTATTTTTATTTAGATTTGTTAACAAGCTCATTAATTTCAATATATGTTTATGAACGTTTTAAGGGTGGGGGCAGATACAAGGTCACAACGAATAAGATGTTATCTACAAGTGGGAACACATAATTACATATACAGCACAATCTTAGGTAGACATTATTAAATAGGCAAAAGAGGCACAATAATGTAGTAGTCATTCTGTACACATAGATGTTTGGGTAGGTGCAAATAACAAGACTTGTATTGAAGAAATGGCCCAAATATACAAACAGCCAAGAGGAAGCCATCAAGCTGGGAAACACTCTTTGCATGTTCTGATGCACCAACAGTGTCTGTCTTTGAGGGTGCAATGCAGCCTGGCCAGTCTGAGCCCAATGGGGAGCTTTCCAATAGAAGATCCCTAGCCTGTCCCTACTTGTCCATAACCTTTACCTACCACTATTCACTTTCCCTGGCAGACAAGTGCTCTATCCCTACACTTTCCACTTGCAAATTTCCAGCAAGTGCAGTGAGCCAGAGCTTTTTCTAAGCTCTGCCCTCACTAAAGATTGCTAGAGTCAAATGGGACAGAGACATCCAACCGGATCCAACTCAGGAAACCATAGAGTAATAAGTAGGGAAAAAGATGAAAAAAAAGAAGGATTTTGAATTATTAAACAACAATGGTTGAATAATAAGGTATGTAGATTCTTCTTTTCAGGAAGCCCAAAGCTGGCCATAGATGGATCTTGGACAAGATTTGATCCATATATAGGCAGGCTGGTTGCACTGAAGTCGGTCAATCAATCAACTTCAGTACCACCAGCCTGGTGGATTTTTTTCATGCGATCATTGTGGGCGGCTATACCTGCCAGCAGTGATTACTGTGTTCTGCCAACAGGGAAGTCTCCATACCAACAGAATACAATAGCACTGCTGAAAGGAATCCCCCATCAACCTTGACTGTGTTGATGGGGGAATCAAGCAATTATCTTTCCTTCCATCTGTGGTGGAAGAAAAGAAAATTGCATATATTGACAGCTTTACAGAGGCTCAAACTGTAAATATCAGAGCTGAAAGGGGAACGTGAAGAAAGGAAAAATGCCACTTCAATCTGTACAATAAAAGCTTTCTCATTGGTCTACTTCACAACCAATTATGGCACTCTTCTCCATATTTAAACCCCTTCCTGCTTGTTAAAGTCCTTAATACAGTCTTCTTCCTGCTGATTTGTCTTCTGTACCACTTTTGGCCTGTGACCTTGATCCTGAACCTTCTCTGCCTGCCTGCTGAACACCAACTACAAATCTGCTCCTCCACTCAAACAGTAGGGTGCTGCTTCACCTTCAGTCTCTGTTTGTGGTCTTCTTCCTGGTTTTAAGGTTTTGCTCAAATGTATGTGGCAGCCTAGTTTAGGTTAGGGACCAGAAGCATGAAGCGGTTTAAGCAGAAAGGGGAGTGCTGTGATTATTTGTGAAGGAGACCAAAGAGAAGGCTGGGATTGTACAACAAGCAAGAGAAAATGCCAAACAATAAAAATGCTTCTGTGCTGTCTTCCTAGTACAGAGGCAATACAAAATGTCACAAAATGCTGGGTCCTGGGTTGGCCAAGCTTGACTGTCACATCCAGCGTAGCAAAACCTTAAAAGCAGGAAACAAACCCACAAACAGATTATGAAGCTGAATGCTGTTGGGAGTCAAAGGGTAAACTCGTAGTTGGTGTTCAGGAAGAGTTTGGCGCAGGCAGTGAAGGTTCAGGATCGAGGTCCCAGGCCAAGGTCAGTACAAAAACAATACAGCAAAACCCTCTCAAGCACATTGTACTAGTAGTTTTCTTCGGAGACCAAATCTGTGTCAAAGACCTAAACTGTACAAAACTAAACTGTACAATGAAATCTTAAATATTTCTGTATTCCCAGACAACCAAGCATGGTGACCTACAACCTCTGTCCATCAGAAAGTTAAAGTTGTTGCCTCTTTAGTCTCCAAGAAAAAAACTCAGACCCTGAGAGACTATAGATCATTGTACTGCAGTTTGTTCATCAGATGCTATGTAACTTACATTTAGACATTTAGTACGTTGGCACACAGCTAACTGGCAAAACATCTAACAGTGACAGACTAGCTTCTCTAGTGCCTGCGTCTTTGTACAGTCCAGCTGAGGACTATAGATGAATAGGCTATGACAGATTTACTCTGCTTTCACAAAGCAGCAACAGTCTTGTAGTTCTCTGCCTATAACTCATGCTGACAGTTTGTTTTACTGTACTGAACTAAGTTATGACAGTTCACTGCTGCTCTTCGTGGTGGGGGTTGTGGCATAAACAGAAAGAAAGCTCCTGCCTATAGCCTGACATCTCTGGAACACTCTTAAAATGTTATACAAAAAATGCTTAAAGTGTGTTTCTACTTTTGCTGTCAAATTTTAAAAATGTTTGTTATGTGTTTGCATTCACTTAACATCTCTTAAGAAACAAAAATCTTGCCTTTTCAGTTTTCCTTAGCAGGATGCCTCATGGCTGACTGCAGGTGCAGCAAGTAGATAAACCTCTCAGTAATGCTATTACTAGGCTGCATCTAGAGGGAGTGCTAATGATTTGTATTGTAACTTTAGGAGACTAATACCAACAAGCTCACATTAAACTTGGAATGAGCAAATGAGCAACATGTGTTTGGTCCAAAAGTGTGGTAAAAATACACACTCACCAGATGCGTATTATAAATACACATGTATTATGTATAATCAGAGGTCCCCTTTAAGGATGGATGAGGTAAGCCGGGTATGGATATCTCCTGGATACTCAATGAACTATTCCTGCCAGAGGTCCCCTTTAAGGATGGATGGATGTTTGCAGCCTGAGATGGAAACTCCCTCCTCTGGGTCCTGTGTGATACTGCAGCAAACTTCCAGGGTGGGCTCTGCAAATTAATTAGCTCAACAGGGAGCCAAACAGAAGATTGCCCATAGTGCAGTATTGTAAAGGTAAGGTTTATCTCTTCACGCCGTCCGCACACAAAGGGGCAACCTCCTGGCGTCTGGGCCTAGACGCCGAGCGGCCGCACATTTGTGTGCAATTTAATAAAACATACGTGCTCAGAGTGCGCGCCCTGGACGCTCCCAGCACGCATGTCCGGTACTCACGGAAAGGTCCCAATCTCTTCTTTCGATCGGGACATTTCCGGATCATGTGACCGCCGTGACGCCGAATCACGGTGGTCACATGACCCTAAAATCACGGCTTCTGAAACCCTTAAAGGGCCGGGAGGTGCCGGAGCCAAGGGGTTAATATCCACGTTTGTAAAAGGTAATAAAATTGTAAAACAACAAGTGCTGGTGAGCAGTGCTGTATGAAGGGCCTGACCGTCCACTGAGCAAGAAGGTCCGGCGGCCATCTTGCTCAGTGGACGGTGAGCCCCTTCATACAGCACTGCTCACCAGCACTTGTTGTTTTACCATTTTGTTAGCTTTTACATCGTCGATACTAATAAACCTTACCTTTAGAATACTGCACCATGGGCAATCTTCTGTTTGGCTCCCTGTTGAGCTAATTAATTTGCAGAGCCCACCCTGGAAGTTTGCTGCAGTATCACACAAGACCCAGAGGAGGGAGTTTCCATCTCACGCTGCAAACACCCATCCATGCTTAAAGTGGACCTCTGGCAGGAATAGTTTCTTGAGTATTCAGGAGATATCCATTGGGCTGTACACCATCTAGAGGGAGGAGATTCCGTACCCGGCTTACCTCATCCATCCTTAAAGGGGACCTCTGATTATACATAATACATGCATATTTATAATACGCATCTGGTGAGTGCGTATTTTTACCACACTTTTGAGCACATCACTGAATATTGATATAATCTACAGCTGTGATTGGCACCCTAGCATGAACTGTCACTTTATGAACATTTTATCTTTATTTTATGACATATTCATTTATACCTATTTCAACGGACATAATTAGATTTTTTAGCGCTGCACTTTTTAGTTCATATGTTTATTGAGGTTTTATTTGGTTACCTTAGTGTGCAATAGCAGCTATTTTTGAGCGCTCACTGATCCCTACCTTTTAACATGTGTTTGGTGCTCTCCTCTTTGATACAGGTTAGTCACACTTTGTTTATGCTATCTTTGTTCAGTTTTGTGTTTGTTCTGACATTCACTTTTGCTGTTTAGTATCCTGTAAGTTAGTAGTGGTAATTCTCTAGTACAAATTGAGGCGCTTTTGCAAGTGGCCTGTGCTGCCGCTATCAGAAAGTAATTATCTGTATAATGTGATCCATTTCTGTTTAAAACATTAAACTCTGAATGAGCAAGTGAGCAACATGTGTTTTGTGTTCTCTTCTTTGATACAGACACTTCAGGCTGCACCTTTGTCATTCCTCGCACTCAGATCACTGATAATCCTGTAACACAGGCATTTCTGAATAATGTCTGAGTCAGTCTGTGCCAACAGAATGGCTTAAACAGGCCTAGTCTCTTCTCAATAAAATAATATGTAAGAAGCCCAGCCTTGAAATCTTTAACCTCCTTTTAGAAGAAACACATTTCAAACCTTGTTTTTACAATTTATAATAAGATCTGCCAGCACACTGTAGATAGGATTTTTCATGGCTGGAGTTATCAGAAAAGAGCATTTAAAAAGGGTAAGCAGCAATTCTCTCTTCTTCTTTTTTTTTTTGTTATGCTATGGGAATGAGAAAATGTAAAAAATATAAAGCAGGTGTTATCCCAATTTGGCTGCAAAAGTAGCAATCTACTTTAAGAATGGAAACACATTTCTATACCACTTGGACCAATATTCTCTAAATATTCCTTTCTAACACTAGTTAATAAATGTATAAAGCATTAAGTTCACAGATGCAAACAATTGTAAACAATAGAGACAGTGGCAGTCTACGTCAAGCTGATAATTACAACAAATAAAAGTCTACAATATCATAATATAATGTTTAAAAGCAGATGATGATTAAAGTTCATATTAAAAAGTTACAATGATTGGGATAGAGATCTCAGAAGCTCGATAAGTCCAACCATTATATTTGATTCTGCGCTTTCATCAAACAATGCTCCTTATGCCCACATGGCTCCGTACACCTCTAGAGATCACACCGCTCAATCAGGCACTTACCAGGAGCTCTTAAACCTCACAATACAAGTCTAGGAAGCACATTATACCACTGGTCATCTGGGAAATACTCACTTGCACTCTTTAATCTTGTTGTTGCGAAAACAATTTTTTTACAAATTAATTTCTCTATCCAAATAGTTGGAACTTTTTGTTATGAATGTTTATCATCATCTGTTGAATCATAGTAACTTTTTTTTTAATTTTTATTATTTGCAGATTAAACATTGCAGCTTCACAAACAGATCATTGCTGTTCTCACGGTCTGCCAGGGAGGGATCCATCTCAGGGCCCAAACTCATAAACTAGCACGTGATATTCTGGTCTGCTCAGCATGAAACAACACAGGTGCGCTACATTTGCCCCGGCCACTGGAGCCTTTAGGACTTTTGATGCCTGACCTGTGGTTTGAGGACTGCTTCTGGCTTGAAGGCAGGTGTAGTTCAGCCTCCCTTCACAGCTGATGCTTTTACAGCAGCTGCCATGCAGAGAGGATTGAGGGTAAGGAATTCTTGTTCCTCTGAGGCCTCTGTAGGCATCTTCAGGAGAGCAGCCGTCCAGTTGGATGCTGCTACCATATGCCCTCTGCGGCCATCTTTAGTGAGGGCAGTGCTAATAAATAGCACTGCCCCACTACAATTGGCATGCATTTGCGAAGTGACTAGGTCAGGGCAGGAACCCGCTGGTGAGGAACAGTGTGTCCAGCATAGGGAAAGGTTCCAGTGGAGAAGGGATAAAGTAGGGACCTCACACCTGAGCCCTCCATCTAGGAGTTCCTTCTGTGTATCGGCTGCCCTTGCCACCAAAATGCCTACCAGTCACCTCTTTCATCAGATACTGTTGGTGCTGTAAACTTTCCACTGTGTCCCTTAATGTATTGAGATTGTGTCCTTAAAGCCCCTCTGTAAGGAACTGTGGAACACTTTAGTTGCGAGTTTCAGGTTCTGTTACTACCTTGCTGGAACTTTGCTCTTTGGTACCTAATATGCGCCCTTGGACCCCAGCTATCGGAAGTGTGAGCATTGATTTATACTGTAGGGACTACAGTATCAATGATCATTAGCAATTTCATGTAGCATGTCTACAGTCACTGTATTTCCCCTGAAGCATGTCACTAGTCTCCAGCCAAATCTGAAACATCCAAAATCTCGGACCATTTTATCTAATAGGTCTACAGTATCTGACAGTCTTCTGTAACATTAGATATGCTGCATACCATGTGTGGCTACCTTGGTTACCTCAGGACCTGCAGTTGAGACCCCTTGTACCTTGTAAGTTGACAGCCACTGCTGCAAGCACAAAACCTCACCCATACTCACACCCCTCTGTTAGGATTACCTGTTACACAAAATAGTTTCTTGTTTTACTGCTTCTTAAAATTAACATTTGCTTTTTCATACAGGAAAAAACAACTTCACTAGACTGCCTTCACTTCCCTTCCCAGCTACCCACATTCACCATGAATGATGCCTGCAGGAGATACCTGGGAATTGTAGGTATAGGGGAGTGCTCCTTGTAACAGCACTGGTGGATATTTGCTGCTGGTGGGGCAGCCATTAAAGTCAATCAGGTGCATGGGAATGTACAGGTTCCCTTTAAATACAAGCACCATCCAGTGAGGTAACCTAAACATCAACAGGATTGCTATCTACTAAATGATTATGGACAGGGAATATTATTGCCTAGTCTTTGATTGGCCCATTTAACCAGTCTAAATACAGCCTTCATAGACATAGCATACTTTCAGCATGTGTGGCGATTTGTCCACCTATTCTTTTTACAACAATTACCCTTGTAAGCCTCTTGTTTTTTTAATTGTTAATCTAATTACAGCTCAAGACTGTCCTAAATCTGCCAAGGAACATCTAGCTTGAGGTAAACATAGCACTTTTATGATTCTTGAGGATGAGCCAAGACTCGTTAAAATAGATTTGTGCAGAAAATTAATTGGCAAGGCAGGATCCAATGAAAGATTTAAATGGAGACGTATAGCTCAGTATTCATATGGATGTGATATTGCCTGACATCTCTGAGAGCTGATAAAAATAGAACGAGACGTTACACAATAGCACTGATACTGAGCTCAATGCACTCAGTGAGATGGTAGGAAGAACCATTAATATCACACATACAAATCAGATAGGATGGAAAGGACAGTGCACTTACTATAGAATGATGTAATCTTTAACATGATCTCATTGCTGCTTGATGTTCTTATTGTTATTCAAGTCAAAACTATTTTGGCATTTTGGCTTACTATCAGGGATAATCAGTGACGATCTCATAAATTGAGACATAAATTAGAAGTTGTTTTTTTAAATGAGGTTTAAAAAGGCAACTATAGGCCATATCAGTTGGTGCACTCCTAGTGTCCTCCAGGAAAGGTTTTGATATGCACCAAGGTCATTCATGTCTAATGATTCCTGGATATAATTGGAGAATGAGCTCAGGCAGTCCATGTAAAGCATAGGGTAGCTGTAGGACTTGGTGAAGGTGGTGAAAGTTAAGCACTCCCATACCAAATTAAAGGGCCACACTGCTAGCAGAATTTACATTTACTATTCCACTAGCCAGTGGTTAACTAGGGCCAAATATTTTATAGAGAGGCCACATTGTTATTGGCATTCTCTTATAATTCAGCACCATTCACCTCTGGGACAGTGAATACTATTATTGGTAGAGTCGTGTCTCTCTCATTCACCTCCTAGAGCATTCTGGAAGTGCCCTTTATAGTTTATTAAAGAATTGGAAAAATACTACCAATTTCATTGTGTTACTATATTATACTACTGTAACATACTATTGCTTTTACTGATGTTCACTCTGTGTAAACAATACTTCTCTGCAGGGCTTAATTTAATTTTTTCTAATGAAGTTCATTCTTTAGTTATTGGTGTGTCTGTGTACTGTGCATCCAATTACAGGGCAGATCATCAATGAAAAAGCTAGGAAAACCCAACATTTACCTGCATCTCCTGCAGGTGTAGTGCTACAGCTACCAGGAAGGTTGGTGGTGACAATGAGACCTGCTTGACTAACTGGTAGGCTGTAGCCTAAAGGATTGGACTTTGCAGAATACAAGAGAAGCTGTTGTCTCATGTTGTGTCAGTACAATTGAGGTTGATAGAAAAAAATAGAACATACAATGTCTGGAATGAATGATGTGTAAACTAAGATTCTATAGCTTGCATGTGAAAGAAACCAATTGTTCTTCATGATGGGCCAAAAGTGATTGGTGTCCACCTGTGGGTCCAGATGAAAAAAACTGGAGGTAAGAGGAAACAGATGTGCATCCTGATTGGTGTGATGTCTTCCAAAGAGCAGAGGTCTTGATCAATGATTCTTGATCAATGATTTGGGTCACAGTGGTTGGGACAAAAAGTAACAGACAGACAAGATTGGGAGACCTTGTGTTGAGGAGGTGCAGCTTAGTGCAGCGTCAAAAAGCACACAAATCTTGGATAGCCAAAAACAATGTATTGCAGAACATGTAAACCAGTACAAACAAGCCCAGCAGGAAGGCTCATAAGACTGGGGCACTTACAACAGTTAAGAGCAGAGTCAGGGGTATTTTGGTCTAAACTGCCAACAGCATCTGTCAAGGGGAGCAGAGTGTGGCCTGGCCTGTCCATCCCAAATGGGAGTTTCCTGAAGAGGCAGACATAGGCCCTACTGTTTCCCTACTTCACAGAAACCTCTCCCTACCACTAGTGTTGTCCCAAACAGATGGATATCCTGTCCCTACACTAGCCACATGCATAAAGTGTGCCAAAACCTGGGAGTAGGAACTTAAAAAGATTCTGCAAGACTGAAGATGGCTGCCAGGGTCACCTGGATTAAGCACATCCAACCCGATCACTGCTCCAGGAGGCTAAGGAAACCATATAGAAACTCAGTTTCTCTCAACTTCCTCCTCCAGTTGTAATGCTGTTACAGATGAGTGCCACCTGCAGTGGAGACTATAGACTGCACCTGCCTACACCTCTCTGTAGCATACATGTATATTGCATGCTCATGGCCACTCATTTTCAGCAGAGGATGAAATTGGTGACCATGTTCCAGTGACCTTTCAGTACACTCATAAATTCAGCAGTGGTATATTTTTTTTAATTCTTTTACTTTGCCTAGGCTAAAGGGATGACATCAGCCTGCTGCAGGCAGGAGGAAGCATTTCCTCAGTCTGTTCCCTTCAGTGATGAGACTGCACCATTGTTGGTTTCTTTGTCAGACAAGAAAGAGAAACCCAAACAAGGGTTCTTTGTCAGACATTTGTGAAAAACGTCTTGTTGATGAGTTAAAACATTTTTTGAAACAGCAAGGATTGCATACCAATTTGGTATGTGCTGAAAGATAGCATAATAGTTATTTTGTCTTGGTGTTACTATACTGCTTTTATTTAAATAAAATGTTATGCAGGGTAATGGTAATTATTTTCTTCTGTGTGGCCTGGAGTCAAGTCATTAGGCTGGGGCAGTTTGGTGACCAAGCTGTATTTCTTAGCTCGAGAGAAAAAAAAAATTATATCACCAACCTTGGCAGATATGCTTGGATCACAAGACTGAATGAACAGAATTTCAAATGTTTTAGTGGATTGTTTGTTCTTTGCTAGCATTGGAAAAAGAAAGTAGTGTGGGCAAATGTGGATTGTCAAATGGAACCCTGTCTATGTATCCAGAATAAATTACAGATAACATTTCACACCAAAACCAAATATTACCACAATCTCCCATCCTCAGACATGAACTAAGCATATCCCTCTATAGTGTGTACTTGTCTCAATTAAGGGCAGTAAGTCTAATTTCTGCCTGCTGATTTGTTGCTCTACTATCAGCATGAATCACTTCTGACAAATTTTCCTGACACCAAGAGTAATAAAGGTGACAGAGGAGGGACCGCCAACACACAGCCTGATTGACAGCCTCAGGTCTGTTCCTGTGAGCTGTGTGGAGGGGGTGTGCCCCTTCCCTCCACTCAGCTCTCAGAGCTCCCTTCACTGAGCTCTGCAGTGTGTAATTGCAGCTCTCCGCCCCCTGTTTTCTGAATGCTCAGACAAGCATTATACATTTTGGACTTTGAATGGCTGTAGAGAAGTGAAGACTGCAGATAAACAGGTGCAGCTTATGCAGGAAGAATAATTTCATTTCTGGGTATCACCTGAGGCCAGTCACTGCACTGAGTATATGCAAAAGTTTATAACCATTTTAATTAGTTTAGTATAGTATAGCCTGTCCTGCTACTCCTATACACTGCTGAAAGCTATGGAAGCAGCCAAGTAAATGGATTTGGTGCAAGGTTTGATATTTTATAAAAAGAAAGTAGCATAGAAAGGCTTAATTTCTGACAAAATAACATTTGCAAAGAATCAGCACTTACCATTAAAACCATTTGCTACTTAACATTTACTATAAAGTAGTGTTGCACAAAAAATAAAAAGTGGCATGTATGTCTGTGGTGACTTGCGAAGGCAAATTTTTCTTTATACTTAGTGTGAAACCATTGCTCTTACCTTTCGGCATGGAAAACAATGCTAAAATAAAATTTCCCTGACCTCTAATCTAATCTGAATCATGAATTAAGACCTAACATTTAGCTCTGACATTCATTCCAACCCAAGCATTTAACCCCTTCGCACCAGCTCCTCCTGGCCCAGGGGAGGACTTACCATTTGGAAACTTCGGGCACTGCCCGAGGGCCCGGGGTCAATAGGGGGCCCCATGAGATGCCCCTGGTACCTTTTTCATAGGCTTTTTTGAGTTTGGGCAAGGACACAGGGGCCCCATGATCCCCCATTGCCAGGGGGGCCCATGAGTTGTCAGTCCGCCCCTGTCCCGGCCCTTTAAGGTGTTTGTGATGCCGGGAGGGTGGGCGGGGTTTAGGGTCATATGACTGCTGTGATTGACTGTCACAGCAGTCACATGATCGGAAAGCTCCCGATGACAAGTAGTGACCGGGACCTTTCCATGAGTCTCTAGTAAATGTACCAGGAGCTCGCAGGGCGTGCGCTCTCGGCACATGTTTGTTTACATTGGGTATGCAAATATGTGTCCTCTCGGCTTCAAGGTCCAGTCGCTAAGAGGCCACATATTTGCGTACTGTCGGTGCCAAGGAGTTAAGCTAACCCTTACAATTAAAATGTAAAAATAAAAGTTTGACCTAAACCCTAAACTTTAAACTTCACTTGTGTGTCAAGGCAAAAAAAAACCCAATATATTTATTACATCTCTGGAATGTATGCACATTTGCCCATATTTTATCCCTATTAAACACATTGCAAGTACAAAATAATAACTGTGGTTGTGCTAGAAATATAGTACGTTTCTATATTCCTCTTTCTCCTGACAACAGAGCACTTAATTTCCAAGTATGAGGTGTCAACCCTGCCTAATTCATTTCTGATGAATTATAAAAAACACAGACCTTTCCAACTCAATAACCCCTCCTCGTGCACAGGCAGAGAGCATGGGAAGTTTATCACAATATTTCTGGCAAAATCAACAGGTATTTTTGCACTGAAATGCAGAAAATAAAGGAAAGTTCAATATTAGGGGTTTACACGCATTTAAAAAAATCCCCTAAAGTTGTCCTTGAAATTATCTGAACCTAAAATGGTGCAGTTATCAAATGTATCCCTTAATAAAGTAATATACATTTTATATATATATATATATATATATATATATATATATATATATATATATATATATATATATATGGAACCAAGTCAATGATAAATGTCCAGTCATTAAAAAAAAAAAAAGAAACACAGGAAAGGAAAGTTTGACTACTCTAACCCAGGGGTCCTCAAACTACGGCCTGCCAAAGACATTTACCCTGCCCGCCGGGCCAGCTGGAAAAGAAAAAAAATTGCACCGACCGGCAAATGGCTAGGCCGCTCGTTGGGTCCTCGGCCAAAAGGACCCAGAAAGTTGCAGCCTGGAAGCCCCTAATTTCACCTGCTGCAGCCAGAGGAGCAACAGAAGAGGAGGAGGAGAGCACACCAGGTAGCAGATACAGTGCATTGTGGTGTCCAGTGTATTAGTGTACAGTGCATTGCGGTATCAAAGTGCATTAGAGAGTACAGTGCATTTGAAATATTGTATTTTTTTTTTCCTGTTTTTTTTTTGCAATACAAATAAGATATGTTCGGTCTGCTTAGGAATTTGTTCACATTTTTTTCAAACTATAGTCCGACTCCCCAAAAGTGTGAAGGTCAGTGAACTGGCTCCCTGTTTAATAGTTTGGGGAACCCTGCTCTAACTAGTCAAGCCTTCGCTTTTTATTTGTTTTCATTTCCTCACCTGTAATAAAAGAAATCTATGTTGTTCTGTTTGGTATGGGTAACACTTGTTTTCCTATCTTTTTTTTTTATGAAAGAGTCATTGTTGTATGAAAGCAGGGAATAACATATTGTCATTTTCTTTCTCTAGATTTCAGTATGAATGGACTGCTTCCTATGAAATAAAGTGGAACCATTTAGCATGCATGGAGCTTTATCATATTAATAGGCAGCCACAAAGACTAGATGAATGCAACAATGTGGACTGGGGCTATAATGTCAAAGACCCAAAAGCCTTTTGTTATGAGAACCATTGTGTTACCTCTGCTTTGTCGCCCGATCAATATGAGTCGATATCACTGAGTACTTCTGATGAAGGTCATGGTCTTAAATTATCTCAAGATGACTACAGCAAAGAGAGGAGGAAAGTTTGCTGCTTGGAAGAACTGGAAACCTCTTTTACATACGTTGATGAAAATGTCAACATAGAACTTGTCGCCCATCCAACTCTTAGGGACGACCATGGCCACCAGCACCAGGTCTCAGATAGGGAAATCCAACAAGATGGCATTAATGAAGCTTCCATTATGTCTGATGATGAAGCAACTTCAGAAGCTTCAGGAAAATCTGTAGATTATGGCTTCATTAGTGCTGTGACGTTCCTAATAACTGGGATTCTTCTTGTTATCATCTCATACCTGGTCCCCAGAGATAACAGATCTGATCCAAATTCCATCCCAGCAAGGGAAATGGAAAAAATTGAAAAGAAAAATGCTATAATTGGAGCTCATTTGGATAGGTGTGTAATTGCTGGACTTTGTCTGTTAACTCTAGGTGGAGTTGTGTTGTCGATTTTATTGATGATATCAATGTGGAAAGGTGAACTCTACAGGAGGAAAGCATTTGCTGCTAAAGACTCTGCAAAACTGTATGGATCCATTAATTTTAACCATTCCAAGTCTGGTGGAACTGAGAATACCTTGGTCCAGGAGGAAACAATTGACATAGTTGCCTAAGTACCAATATGTTTATGTGATAAAAGTAAAATGCATTGTATGATCAGTGAAATACCACAGATGGAGAAAGTGGACTGTGGGATGACCACAAGGTAACTGAGATTTTGCCACCATCCATCAGTGTTTATATGAGCAGAATGAGCATTTAATAGGAACCAGCTTTACCTCTCTGAGATGGCTTGATTTGGTATTATTTCCATGTATACCTCCAAGCTTAATACATCAGTTGTCAGCCCTGAGCGCAAGCAGCATCCAGGTCAGCTTCCATGGGGACCTTACAGTTTGACACTGAGCTGACTTTTCTGCTGTTACTGAAAGATAATATAACTAAATACTAGGATACACATACAGTTATCTCTGAGTGGTACAGTTTTGCTGCTATAACCACCTAACAATGGAGAGACAGCTGTCTATTCTTGGCCTGTTCATTTTAAAGGAGGAGACTAAATTCAATAATAGGCTGCCCTCCCCAGCAAAAAATAGACATTTACATGAAACATGCAAAGACACATTAACTGTCCAAGTTTTTCCTGTGCAATGCAAATGTTCAATGTGAGCCCCGTTGGTGACATGACAGATGATTGATGTTTACTATTGTTGTCACTCTTGTTAAAAGTTTTTACTTTTGCTCCATGACAACAATAGTAAATGGGCAAATGTTGAAAACAGAATGGCTTAAGCCACAGATGGAGGAAGATCTGCCCAACCTAGTCTTTCAGCAGGATGGCGCTCATCCCCATTTTAAACTGGATGTTTGTCAATACATAACTAATACCCCACCAGAACTTGGATCAGCTATGGAGGAAAGAACGATTTACTAATGTCGCTCCGGCCTCCATGATTGCCAGGCCTAAAATCCTGTGACTTCTTTCTGTAGGGGTACACCAAGGACTTGGTGTATGCCCCCCCATGCCACAGGACCTAAATGACCTGAGACGATGGGAGCTCACGTAGAACATTTGTAGTGCAGGGGCAAAACTTGGACAGTTAATGTGTCTTTTCATGTTACTACAGTTGTGTTAGGTTCATTACATTATGATGAAATCAGCTTTACTTTTCAACCATCATTTTTGAATCACTGAACAACCCCAATTCCAAAAAGTTTGCTTTTTTATTTTAATGGGGAAATTGCGTTTTCAATTGAACTTCACGGATATGCATGAAAATGTGTCTGCAGCAGGGGCGGACTGACCATTTGGAAACTCGGGCACTGCCCGAGGGCCCAGGGTCAGTAGGGGGCCCCATGAGATGCCCCTGGTACCTTTTTCATAGGATTTTTTGAGTTTGGGCAAGGACACAGGGGCCCCATGATCCCCTATTTCCCGGGGGCCCCATGAGTTGTCAGTCCACCCCTGGTGTGCAGTTTTTAACATGTATTGCACAGTGCTAGGTTTGCACTTTGATAGCTTTTCATGCATTTCTAATAATTTTAGTTAAAACACATATACATGAAAAGTATAAATGTAGCTGGGAAGGAATCATCAGTAAAATTCTGGCTGAATTTCTGAGAAAGAAAGTTATACAAAATATTAGTGCCTTCACAAGAACAATCTGCAGAAATGATAAAAAGGTTAAAGCGGAATTAAACTCTCCTAATCAACATGACCTATTTTTAATCCTTATGCTGCTAGCCTTAGTAAATAGATAGAAAGGTATATTACATTTACTTACTTTACCTTTTTTCATTTCTTTAGTTACTTCCTGGTTTCTTGCCTAGGCAAAAGTGATATCATACATCCCAGAAGTCTTCATGGGCATTTTTTTTCTTTTTTCTGGAGGAAGGGAGGAGGAGCTTTCTCAACTAAGCACACATCTTCCTGCCTGCATGTCTGGATTCCAGGAAGTGACCATAGCTAGAAATGCTAGGGTGGTGTTTTTTAAAGCGATTTTTCAACAAATTAAAGCAAGTAGACATGGATGGATGGGTGAGTTTGCTGTGAATATTCAAAATGATTTAATAGCACTTTCAGTTTGTGGCGCTCAGATACAGTTTAGTTCCGCTTTAAAGTGTATGAAATCTTTCAGCACTCAATGGGCCTCCACCTATGTGATGGTTATGTATCCAAATGTTCTCTCTTAAAAAGTACTTTGTGTATGTAAGACAATATAAAACATCTTTGTTTTCTTTATATAGTGTAATCATCTTCATCAACCTATACAGTGTACTTTAGACACAACACTGTTTTCTGACATATTGCAGGTCCATGGTATTAATTCAGAGAGTGTATGTTAAATATTCTGTCAAGAACTTGATGAGAATGTTGTGAAGATCATCCAAGTGGGCAGCTGTACTCCATCATTATGAAAAGGTTATATTTGGCCATACCTGGGAAATTGCTTTTAGAAATTTCAACACACATTCAGCTTCTTTGCATTATCCGAATGGCCATCTGTGAACTACATCTGTTGTTTGAATTGCCATGCATTATTTTCTAATATTTACCATCAAAGCGAGTCTTTCTAGTCGTTTTTTTCTTTCAAAAAGAGATCAACCGATTTTTCCAAGATAATTAACACGTTTTAATTTTGATTGTAAAATTCAGTTCACAAAGATTATTGCATAGGATATGATTCCATAAATCCCAGTCAAAGCCTCAGTAATTATTACTGTAGTGCAGTCAGAATTAATAAATAGACTTTCATATACTTTCTGTATTTTTCTACAATCACTCCAGCAATGAAGTGTATGTGAGTGCTTTTAATATGAGCACTGTGCAGGGGCGCCGGAGATCCATGCAGCTGCATTATTTGTAGGAGCAGTGGTCCGGCTCCCCATCGTGATGCTGGCACCAAGTATTTTCACTTTTGCCGCAGCACCTAGTATTTAAAAAAAAAATCAGATGTAAGAGAATATTATTACTGTATATGCAGTCTAACTACATTACAATAGAGTCAGAGGCTTCAAATGTACTCTGTTATTAGCAAAAAAAAACTACTGTGTGTATAAAGTGCAGGGACCTCAGGTCCCCAAATTGAAGAAAGTGGGTTGGGGGGGGAGGAGTGGGGGGAGGTTGGATGGGCTGTGTCGTAATTCAAAGGGGATTTCCAGTAGAACTCTAACTAAGCCTAAATCTACCCCCCCCCCCCATTCTAAGACTATTCTAACTACCCTGTGAAAGAAAGAATGCCTATAATTACCTATTCTGAAGCTGCTCTGGTCTCATTATCGGGTCCCAGTGCCGGCTTCTGTATAGAGGAGAGGCAGTGACAATGGCTCCAGGGGCTGGGCAATGACATCACCCATAGATTTACTATGGGGCATCCGTTGTCGGTTGTCCCTCCTCTACACTGAAGCCAGCGCTGGGACCTGATCATGTGACTGGACCAGAGCAGCTTCAGAATAGGTTATTATAGGCATCTTTCCTTTCACAGGGTACCCGCTGGGATCCAATCATGTGACAGGACAGGAGCGATTTCAGGATAGGTAAGTATAGACTTCTTTCACAGGGTAGTTACAATAGTCTTAGCATGGAGGTGGGAGTAGACTTAGGCTTAGGCTAGGTTCACACTGTGGTGGGTGTTTGCGGGTAGTTGCGGATGTGGGAATCGCAGCTGTTCCTGTACCTGCAACCACCTGCAGCCAAAATGCGCTGCTCTGTAGAGAGATGCGGGGTTGCCATTTATTCTTAAAGGCACCCCCATGCATCCAAAAACGCAGCGCCTTTTTTCTGCTTGAAACTAAGGCACAGCAGCCCATTCAAATGAATGGGCTGCCATGCCCACGCAAACACAGGCTGCAAACCCGCAACAGTGTGAACCTAATCTTAGTTAGAATTTGACTGGTATTCCACCACTATATTTTGCTGGTCTTCCAGGTTGATTAATGAGTCTTTCACACCACTTCCTGTGAACCCAAGCTGTCATGGATCCTCCACCCATGACATTGAAGAAGAAGAAGTACCTGTGACATCATACCAGTCTAAAGAAGGCTGGAAAAAAATTATGTAGAGGGTCTTATAAAGCGCAACTCTGGAATTTACAAACCCTTGTATTGGGCTTCCCATACTGCAGTCAAATGCTATTTACCTCTAGGTAATGAGGAATTAGGTGTATTCCTCCTCTATGGACTATTACTCCAAAATGGGGGAGTCTATAATGTACTCTAGGCCAGAGTCACATGCTGATGTCATCAAGTACAATGCAGGCGCTGGAGTTCCACTTTATCAAATCTGAAATTCTGGAAACTGATTTTAATGCACTTGATCTTGTTTACAACCGATGTATATATGTGAGAACTGATTTTCTTTTTCTTTCAAAATAAAGTGTTTTTTGTGCAGAAACACTGACACTTTCATTTGGCTCTGGCAGTGTGAGCAATTTTTCTGTTCGCATACAGTATGTCATACATTCATTGCTTTTATGTGTTTCACATTTTAAATCATGACCCTATTAAAAAGTGAAATTAACTGCTGAAATGCTAATGCAACCAAGAAATATTCAGCTCTGCTAGATGTTTTATCCTTCTGTTATGTGAATAAAACAAGTAACTGAGGACAGAGACAATAAACCCTGACATCATGTTTATTATACACGTTATAAATGTCCATACAGTTGCTGATGAGTCACATAGTATGCAAGTTAGCAAATTTTTAAATTTACTTACAAAAGCATAGCAAATCCAAACACAAATCATAAGAATGATAAGCTTTTATCATGAAAGTTGAAAAAGCACACAAGGCATACTTAAAATGGCAAAAATCAAAAAAAGAAATATTTTTCTTAAACGGCAATTTAATTTGAGAAAAAGGAAGGACGTGCAGGGAGCTATAGAAGATTTGGGGGTAAAAGTCTGCTTTAATCTAACTTATAGTGGTTTATTTATTGTATTTACTCTCTGGCGCTTCAGGAAATGGACAGCCAAAGGGAAACCAAGGGAACCAGGACAGAGATAACCAAAAGAAGATGCTTCAGGGGTGCAGCCCTCCTCAGACAGGGAGATCAGCCACTAGATAAAGAGTAAACAGGTGGCACACACACCTAGTGCATTATCCAGGGTTTATTCAAAGGTATAAAAGATAAAACATACTCACAGATGAAGCATGTACAGTTGTGTTCAAAATAATAGCAGTCAGACATCACTAACCTGATCAATCACTGTTTTTGGTAGAAATGATATTTCTACATGGCAAATAATTTACTAGCAGTTTTTGAAAAATGCAGTTTTTGAGGCAAAATCAAGAAATAGAGAAGAACTGTGGAATGTAGTCCAATCATCCTGGGCTGGAATACCTGTTCACAGGTGCCAGAAGTTGGTTGACTCCATGCAACACAGATGTACAGCAGTTCTCAGAAACAGTGCTTATACAACGAAATATTAATTAAATGATTCAAAGGAAAGCAAAATCTTCAAACATTTTTCAGTTTATATAGTGAATGTTTGAGTTTGTAAAGAAGAATACAAACACTGCTATTTTTTTGAACAGTCTAATATTCACTTTTCTTCAATTTTTTTTAGAGGAACAACACCAATTTGATATATTTTTCTTCATGTTTTGATTTGGAATAGAATGTGTAGTGTTCCAATCACGTGGGGGGGGGCGGGGCCTGAACATGGCGGCAGGAGAGAGCTCAATGTAGGAGCTCGTGGACGGAGCTCCGCTGTCTGACCTCCCCAAGCCTCCAAGCCTAGCCCCTGAGACATGTTAGAGCCCAGCGGTGTGGGACTTACCCGGCCTGGCGCCTCCCGTTGGAGGGGGGTTTGGCGCGGGCGAGGGGAGTGGGGGGAGCGTCTGGAGACTGACAGAGAGAGAGTCCCTGGACGCTGGGAGACGAAGGGGGCCGGTGCGATCACGTGACCGGCCGCAAAGCATTACTGGGAGATCGGGAACCGGCCGGCCGGCGTTTTGCAGTGAGAGAGCAACGCCGACCTCTTTGCCGCTGACAGATTCATTCTCCCCCTATCCCACTAGTACCCCTTGAGCCCAAAAGAAATTATAAGAAGATCTACAGAGAACTGGACAAGCAGGCCGAAGAGACCCTGGGGAGTCCCCCCCCCATGAATGGACCCTCAGAGGAACTGAGCGAGAAGGCACTCACTGGAAGAGGATACAGGAGGAGGGTGAGTGATTATGAATGAACTGTGATTTGCTTTGGAGGAACTAGTGTGTTGATCTCCAAGAAACAGAGTGTAAGTGAAAGGGGGGACCCCTGGAGAATGTCCAAAAGGTGGAAGACGCCCCCAGAGAGAAGAAGAGAGGCTTAAGGGGAAGGAGGGGGTGAGGGGAGAAGGAAGAAGAGGAAAAAAAAGGAGAAAAAGGAAAACCAGCAAGGGGACAGGGCAGAAACTTGAAAAGTTTAAAGAACTATTTCCCCTCCTCACCCACGAATTTATACAGGACTATAAGAAGGAAAAGTGCCATAGAGAAAAATGAAAAATAAAAACGTAAAAGGAAGTGGGCTTAAAGGGTCCCAGGCTGCTACAATTAAAAAATATACATTCCAAGGAAACGTAACCCCAGAAAGACCCCAGAGCAGGACTGAAAGAGGAGAAGCAGACCTCAGTTCGGAAAGCAGTCCTAGAGTATCATTAGGCCTTGATACTAGTAATCAGCAAGTACCAGGCAATACAGCGATGGAAAAAGATCTACAAATACCTAATAAAAAAGAAATGGCAGAAATGTTTAAAGAACTGGAGAAAACAATAAAACAAGAAATGGTAAATATTCGTAGTGATCTGGGACACCTGTTGGAGAGAGTTGAGGAAACGGAGGAGAAAGTTAAAGGTCAGGCCCAGGCTATCTCTGAACTGGAAAAAAAACTAACCAATATAGGGAGAGCCCAAGAGAAACTGCTGTATAAGGTTGAGTTACAAGAAAATAAAGATAGGAAGAGGAACATCTTGATACGTGGGGTCCCAGAAAACTCAAAGGGAGAAAATCTGCAAGAGGTGGTTTGTAAAATATTTAACACTATAACAGACAGCTCAGAAATGGAAGGGTCTAAAATAGAAGGAACCTTTAGAAAAGGAAAATCTCTGAGAAACCTGGGGGAAGAAAGGCCGAGAGATATAATAGCTAAATTCTATGAACTTCGGGATAAAGAAAAAATCTGGAAGAAGTCCAAGGGAAAATCAGTAATTAAGTATGAAGGAGGAGATATACAGATATATGCGGATCTGGCTCCAGAGACTCTGTGGAGAAGGAGAATTTTGAGACCCCTATTGGAAAGGTTGAAAGAACAAAATGTGCAATATAGATGGGGGACTCCCGAGTGCCTAATAGGATGGAAAAATGGGACTACAGCATACCTCAGGTTTCCAGAAGATTTGAAAAATTTCTGTGATAGTTTAAAAATCCAAAGAATGGAAATCCCTGGTTGGGAAGAAGAACAATGGGAAAATAGAATGAAGAGAAAAGAGGACTGGCAATATGTGGGTGGGAGGAGATGGAGGGCAGGGGATAGGGGGAGAGGGATGGAGGAAGAGAAATAGGTTTCCATTATCTTTTTCTGTTCCCCCCCTATCACCCTCGTTATTCTTTTCGGTGCCTATGATAAATATGGGAGGGGCTTGGGGGGTAATGGGGAGGTTAGATAAGGGGAAAGTCGTCCATGGACGGAGTCTTAGCCCAAGGAATAAATCAAAAGTGGACTTTGTAATCCATAAATGATTAGTAGGCAAATGTTAGGCCTAAAAAGAGGGGGGGGGAGGGGGTTGGAGGGGGGGAGGGAGGGGGGTGGGTTGGGAGAAAAGGAGGGTGGGAGGAGGGGATGGGAGTTGGCTGGGGGAGGGAGGGGAGGAGGTATTGGGTTAACACTCTGCATGACAGATGGGATAAAGAGGAAGAGGCAATCTGGAAGAGAGATGGCGTTAATTGGGAAAGATGGAAGATATACAGTTTATAACCTATAATGTGAATGGGCTGAGTTGTCCAGGGAAGAGATTTAGGTTGTTTAATGAGTTACATCATAGGGCTGCGTCAGTGGTGTTTTTGCAGGAGACGCATTTTGAGATAGAGGCAAATGTGAAATTGAAATCCAAATATTTTCCAACATGGTATTATGCAGATTCTCCAATTAAAAGAGCAAAAGGGGTTGCAATAGGCTTAGCAAAGAATATGAGATTTGAGCTGGAGGATAGAAGAACCGACCCGGAGGGGAGGTTTTTATTCTTAAAAGGTAGACTTCAGGGGATTGAGTGTACTTTAGCCAATATATACTGCCCTAATAAAAACCCGGAGACGTATATGAAGGGTCTGTTGAGAAAATTAATGGAGTTTAAAAAGGGGCGCTTGATAGTAGCAGGAGATCTAAATTTCTGTATGGACCCACAAAAGGATAATACCTCTTCCGTGCAAAGAGAGGGGAGTAGGTCTCTGAGAGCCTTGAAAAAAGTGATGCATGAATATCAACTGGTGGACATCTGGAGAATAATGCATATGAAAGACAGAGACTATACCTTCTTCTCTAATGCACATGAGATATACTCGAGATTGGATTACATCTTAATAGACCATCAACTTATAGACCACCTGGTTAAAATTGACATAGAGACGAGGACGTTCTCGGATCATGCCCCGGTCGTAATGAAAATGGGATGGGGAAGCAGGTGGACTGGAGGATTGGGATGGAGGTTGAATGAGGCTCTTCTTCTGGATGAGGATTTAGCTCAGAAAATCGAGAAAGAGATTAAGGTATACTTTAGGGAGAACGAGACAGAGGAAGTGTCGATCGCTACAATCTGGGAAAGCCACAAGGTATTTATAAGAGGAATCTTGATTGCGGCAGGAGCAAGGAAAAAAAAGGAAAGAAGAGAGAGGGTCAGTGGGCTTTTAAAAGAAATATTGGACTTGGAGCAGGTCCATAAGAAGAAAATAACAAAAGATACGAGACAGAAGTTATTGGACAAGAAAGATGAGCTTGAGAGGTTGATGGATGAGGAGAAGAGAAGAGTATACAACAGGGTTTTGAACGAGAGATATAGATGGGGAGACAGGCCAGGAAGATATCTAATGAGAGCTTTGAATAAAAAGAAAAATAGGAACTATATAGAAAAGATAAAAAGTTCAAAGGGGGAGTTGGTCCACTCAACTAAAGAGATTATTAAAGTGTTTACGGAGTATTACAAAAAGTTATATAATATTAGTCCCCATGCTCCGATAAAAGAAGCTCAAGAGGGAAGTAATGAAAAAAAGATGATATACTTAAAAAATGCGGGATTACCAAAACTAAGTGAAGTACAGTTGAACTCCTTAGACGCAGAAATTTCCCAGGAAGAAATTAAAACAGCGTTAAGAAGCACAGGGGGGGGGAAAAAGCCCAGGCCCGGATGGCTATACAGTTAGGTACTATAAGAAATTTAGTGAAGTACTGCTACCCAAGTTGGAGAAATATATGAATGCTCTGGGAGGTGGGATGGAGGTGAGGAGAGAATCCCTACAGGCCCATGTGGTACTTATTCACAAGGAGGGAAAAGATCCATCTCAGTGCTCCAGCTATAGACCTATCTCATTATTGAACACAGATACTAAACTGTATGCAAAGGTGTTAGCAAACAGGTTGAAAGATCTAATGCCTGAATGGATCCATGGAGACCAGGTGGGCTTTGTTCCAGGGAGAGAAGGTAGAGATAACGGCTTGAGAACCCTGATGCTTATTCAGAAAAGTAGAAAAGGGAAAGCCCCGGTGGTGCTCTTGTCAATTGATGCAGAGAAGGCATTTGATAGAGTGGACTGGGGCTTTATGATGGACAACTTAAAAGTACTGGGGATAGGTGATAGAATGCGTGAATGGATAAGTAAACTTTATAGAGAGCCCACTGCAATTATCACGGTAAATGGGGAGAGATCAGAACCCATTGGAATGACTAATGGTACAAGACAGGGCTGCCCACTGTCCCCTTTACTATATGTGTTGTCACTCGAACCTCTGTTGTCAACAATAAGGAACAGTGGATCAGTGAAGGGAATTCAGATAGAAACCATAGAACATAGAGTAGCGGCCTTTGCGGACGACTTATTGTTCTATGTGGGGAATCCCCGAATAACTCTCCCAAATATAATGAAGATCCTGAAGGAGTACGGTGAACTATCAAATCTAAAAATTAATCCAACGAAAACAGAGATCCTGAATATTAATATATCAAAGAATGAAAAAGAAAAATTACAAAAAGAATTCCCCTTTATATGGAGAGAAAAGGAGATAAAATACCTAGGAATAAAACTCACTGCCTCATATAAGCATCTGTATAGATTAAACTATATCTCTTTGATAAACGAGATCAGGGAAGATTTAAAAAGACTAGAAGGAGGAAACCCATCCTGGATAGGACGTATAAACCTAGTTAAAATGGTAATTATGCCTAAAATACTGTATAGATTTCAAATGGTACCAATTAAAATTCCAGAGGCCTTCTTTAAGATAATGAAAAAAATGTTAACAAGATACATATGGAAGAATAAAAAACCTAGAATTGCATATGAAACATTGAGTAGGACTAAAGAGAAAGGGGGATTGGCTCTACCAGATGTCAAGAGATACTACAAGGCAGTGGTTTTAGCAAGAATATATGACTGGACATTTAACCATAAGGGGAAAAGTTGGGCAACAATAGAAAATGATCTTAGTGGCATCAGATTGAGTCAGGTGATATGGGTTCCACCACAGTTTAGAGGAATTAAAGAAAGCACAAGTATTTACACTTTAAATGTTTTAAGGATATGGGACAATTTACACAAAAATATGAAATGGGAATTTAACTCTATATTAATGCCTCTCACAAACACTGAGTTCTTTCCCCCGGGAAAGAATAAGATATCAGGGAGATGGTTTAGAAAGGAGGATACCCAACTGAGAGACGTTTTGGTGGAGGGGGAATTGAGATCACTTAAAGATTTAATAGAGAAGAAGGGAGACATTTTTATTAGAATAGATGAGTGGAAATATCATCAATTGAAATGTTTTATTGGAAATCTACCGAAACCCCTGAGATTAAAACAGGAGTGGAACATGTTTGAAAGGTTGTTGGAGACACGAAGGGATGGGAAGCACGGTATATCAAAAGTGTACAGAATACTCACAGAATTAGACACAAACACAAAGTTAATTTTTATAACTAAATGGGAAAGGGATATGGGAGTTGGGTTTGATGAGGATAAACAGAGAAAAATGTTTAGATTGATACACGATAATGTTAGTATGAGAGAGGTTGAGATTAATTATAAGTGTGTGACACGATGGCACATTACTCCGAGTGTAGAGCACAAGATGAATGGGGAAAACTCAAATGTGTGTTGGAGAGGATGTGGAGAGATAGGCACGGTGTTTCACATATGGTGGGAATGTCCAAGAATTCAGATTTTTTGGAAGAGAATAGTCAAATTGATTGAAGAAATAACTGAAATCGACATAGGGCTAGACCCAACGACGTGCCTCCTACACAATGTGGAGACATCGGTAAATAAATATAAAGACTCAGGTATATGGTATTTCTTGAATGCGGCGAAAGGGCTGATACCCAAGTTTTGGCGGAAATCTGAGGTTCCGAGGGAGGAGGACTGGATAAAAAGAGTGAACCAGATAGGTAGAATGGAAAGATCATACCATATGCAGGAAGATAGGATGAGAGTCTATTACAGGAGATGGGAAAAGTGGGAAAGAGCAGGATTGAAAGAGAAATATAGGGAAATATAAACTAGGATGTTAGCAAAAAATCATTAAGCCTCGAGAGACTAGAATGGGCCAGAGTCTGCAGAGGGGGGGGAGGGGGACGGGGGGTGGGATGGGGGGGTGGTGGGATGGGAAAGAAAAGAGTTTTTAGCGGGGGGAAAGGGAGAAATGTTATAAATGTTTATCTGTATGAGAAGTATTTCCCCTTTTTGGGTATTTGTATTGCTATGAAAAATTTAATAAATATTTAAATTAAAAAAAAAAGAATGTGTAGTGTTCCCAATGCATTTGTGTGTATGGAAATAAAAGCTATTAGAAGGATTTTGAGCTTTATTCACTTTTTTGAACACACTGCTATTATTTTGAACACAACTGTATATAAAAAGCTTTCGCATTAAGAAGATGGCCCCAATGGCAAGCTAGGAGTTCCAAGTGTCAGTGTGGTCAAATGGCTGACACGTTTCGGGGATGAGTCCCTTTCCTCAGAGCTGATGACCAGCCTTAATATTAGACCTAAAAGAAATAGGTTACACAGAACTTAGGCGAGTATCCCCTGCAGCCACATCCACATGTGCTCCCTTTAAGGGACCTCCACTTGCTGGTTCCTGTGTTAATCGAGCTTAGGCTTTCCAGCCTTCTCCTGGTATTGGCTATGGGCCCATACAGTTGACAGTAAGAACACCTCGCTTGTCATTGTGGCCATCTTCTTAATGCAAAAGCTTTTTATATACATGCTTCATCTGTGAGTGTGTTTTTATCTTTTATACCTTTGAATAAACCTTGGATAATGCACTAGGTGTGTGTGCCACCTCTTTATTCTTTATCTAGTGGTTTGTTTATTTATTGCACTAAGGCTAGGTTCACACTAGTGTGGGTCGGAAACTGGTGCTAATTGTGGGAGTTCTCAACCCACACAAAAACATGCTGCTTTTTAGCAGATATGGGGGATGCCATTATTTTTTAATGGCACCGCCATGCAACAGCACCCATGGCGTGATTTCACGTGCACCAAATTGCATGGTGCCACAGCACCATGTAGTTTGCCGCTGAGTGATTTGAAAAAGGGTAAGGGGCTTCTTCTCCTGCATTTCTTGTGGGTCCAGCAGCCAATTCAAATGAACGGGCTGCTATACTCACACGTGTGCATGCAAACAAGCTGCACTAGTGTGAACCAAGCCTCAGTCATTCTCCAAGACCACTATAATGGTTTTAAAAGGATAAAGATGTCTCTGAATACTAATTGGTATCATCTAAAGAAATGTAAACCTCTTTGTAAGCAATTTCACGAAACATTGATTTACTTTTATCAAAGCATCAGTGCTTTCCAATATAAATAGATCAAGCTATACATTCATTAAGACAACTAAGCCTTGGAACTTTAGATGAAGCTCGTATAATCATTTTAGATTAAACACATTTAATAGACTTTAATTAATTAGGATGTTCAAGTCTGGGAGCTTCAGATGAAATCAAATAATATAAACATTATTTTCCAAGGATCGAAAAGAACCGGAATAGTTATTAAAGCTAAACTATAGGCACAAAAAATGTGTATTTAAATATATTCCTCAACAGCCACAAAACATAAATATCCACCTTGTGAATGCAGCAGTGACATCATCACTGTACTGTGCATAGACTGTGCAGAGAGCAGAGCTGTGGGAGGGACCCAGCAGACCCCATCTTCTACAGGCTGCCTGCAGAAAACTATAGAGGGGGTGGAAACAAGACCAGTCACTCTGCACAAGAAGACAGAATATCAGTGGCTGGTCCTTATTACAGTAAACTCCTTCACAAAGGCAAAGGGTCACACTGGATTACTGCACAGATCTGTAAGAAATACACAAAGAACACCAAGAATAAAGGAAGAATACACATGCCTCTTGTGTAGGGTGACTGGTTTGTTTCCAACCCTTCTGTAGTTTTCTACAGGCAGCCTGTAGTAGGTGGAGTCTGCTGGGTGCCTCCTACTGGGAGCTCAGGTGGGTCCCTCCCACAGGGAGCTCAGGCGCTCAGGAGCAAAAAAGAATAATAGCAAAGTGATGATGCAAACTCTAAACATTAAACATAAATGTAAGTGCACAACTTAAAGTAAACAAGTAATGACTAATATACAACTGTTCAATCTCATACACAAACCAATGTAATGTGAACGAAAACGTCCATAAAAAAAGTCCACCATAAAAAGTGTAAAACTAATGCTGTCCTAACAAAGACAAGAAAAGGAATCTTTCAAATTGATGTGAAACAAAAATCAGCAAACTAGACTCTTCCACCAATCTACCAACGTGCATAAGATTGGACCCTTACCAAATGGTGCAACCACCAGTTAAGGTATGGTCAAAAAGGCTTCAAATCAATCCACGCTTGGGGTACGCATATCCTGCATGGCTTGGCTCCTCCCGACATAGCATCTCAAAAGTATTGATAGAAATAGATAGTCCCTGGTGTTTCTATCGTAAGGTAGTATGTTTAAAAAAACTTGAAATTTATTAAAAGCAAAAGCTACTCACAAAAATGATAAATAGCCAGGCAGTATTTGTACACTCTTCACAATGTATTTCCTCCTTTGCTCATGTCGTGCACAACTCCACTTCCGGGTCGCAATCAGCATAACGACATCACATCCCATGGCCCCGCCAAAATATTATTATTATTACACAGGATCAATATAGCGTCAAAGGTTGCAACATAAAGCAGACAGTACAATTACAATACAATTTATTATAGTAGGAATTTGAGGACCCTGCTCATTAGAGCTTACAATCTAAAAGGGAGGGTCAATTGATACAAAAGGTAATAACTGTGTGTGGGTGGCTGGGGGTTGGGGCTTAAGCACAAGGTTTTATTTCTTTCTCAAGATTGTTGATTCTGAAGATGTGTTAGCTCATAGAATTGACCCCAGAGACATGTCAAATATTATAGCTACCTGTAACCTTTATACATTTGAAAAGTTCACATAATCTACCTTTAATATGAGTTTTCTTGTCATCTTTTGAAGCCTAATTCAGCAAGTTATCATGTGTTACTGCAGTCTCTCATCATAATATTCTGTGTTTGGCCATGTCGCAGTATTCAAAAAGATTCTACAAGGTTTGGATGAGAGAACTTTGCATTGTGCATCTTCTTATGCTCAGGAATTCATGTTCATCAAATTAACACCAAGTATATATTAGAAATTGGGTGCCCTTGTGCACTACAGCCATTTTAAGGGGACAACAGAACAAGAGGTAAGTTATGTCCATTGTATACAAACAAAAATGACCCCCTATGGGACTTTAATGCAGCACACATATCATCACACATGTACTCATAAGGAACTCTTTTTGGTCATGCACTTTATTGTACAAAAATATTAATAAAAGATACATTACAATTAAAAACACACTGACTCTGATAACTATTCCAGGGATGTATTCCATTTAAGTTGCAACAATACAACATTCCCAAAATAACTCAGACGCATGTTGATCATTTAACTTTTAGATCTTCAGGGGGCATAAGCACAAAAGGGATCTCTGAATAAACATACTTGAGATTAATAATAATTTATATATAGAATCATCAATAACAGTTATATAATCTCTATTTTCATACTTACAAAAGAATTAAACGTTTAATGTTGATCAGAGCGATCATAAAAATACTGTCATCCAAGATGGGACTGCATAGTCCCATCAGAGGGGAAGAGTGGTCAAATATTCATCTTGTGATACTGGCGGCAGAGAAGGAAAGCCAAAAGCTGTTTCAGAATTTATTTGCATTCTTTTTCTTTTCTTATGGGAGAATACCTTAAGCTCAGCTCCAGACAAAACGTTTCTTAAGCCTTTGTAAAGAGAGTGGCAGGCTTGGCACTTGCATAACATTTGACAAAATCAATAATAAAATAAAAATCAAGTCAATAATGAAATTAAAAGATTTGGAAAGTGTGTTAATTTCCCATTGTGGAGTTTTTCTTTAATTCCTGTCCTAGTGACAACTTTAGTGTCAGGGTTTGACATGGTGTCACCAAAACAGGAAGTGAGATTGAACCCACCCTTGTTTACAAAAAAAATGATACTGGTTCAAACTTTTACCTTCCCTATCCAGAACTAAACAAATAATTTGTTTTTTTAAAAACAGAAAAACACATAATTATGCATCATGATGTTGATACAATGGGAGGCTGTACTTGAAAGAGAACTTGATATCCTGTATTTTAGCTTTCTATACAGTACAACACTTCTAGAAAATTTTCCTATGCCAGGGCTTCACGACTGAACTGGAACATGGAACAAGAGATTTCAAGGTAACCTTGGTAATGATATGGCATCATTTTGCATTTATTCATGATTAGGATACAACATAACACTCATACCACTAACATTACTGAAGGACTTCTAATAGAGCTGCAACCTTTTAACCGTACCAAATAAAGATACCACCAGCCAAAGGTGGTATCGCTCCAGTTCACTCTTCTTCCCTTCATTTTCACCTTATTTTGTTTCTTTTTCCTTTTTTACCCTTCCCCTTGCTGAGGAATGATATTTACAGGAACTACCACTTGTTTGAGTATTTTATGTTGCTCTTATATTTTTTTCTTTTACTTTAGATCTACTTATGAAAGCGAGTTGGATTTAATGGGGTGTTTTTTTTAGAGCCGTGGTCTCCAAACTGCAGCCCAAGGACAAGATGTAGCCTTTTGCTTGCCTTGATCTGGCCCTTAGGGCACTGTTCTTCCCACTGATAGCAACAATGGGTCATAATTCCTGTCACTGATACCAACAATAGGGCACAATTCCCACAGCTGACCCCAACAATGGGGAACTATTTTTTCTACTGACACTAATGATGGGGCATTAATTCTCCCACTGACACCAACAGCAGGACACTATTCTTCCCACTGCCACAAGGGATGGTGTTCTGTTTCTTCCCCTGACACCAATGATGGTCCACTATTCCTTCCCCTAATACCAACAATGGGGCACTCTACTCACACTGTTCCGCAATCTAGCCCCCTTAAACTTCATACCTTTAATACCAGGAATTATAGTAATGTAATATGTATAAATGTTTCACTCCCAACAACTTCTGTATGTTATGGTCTGGGGTCAGGCTATGAGGTCAGTGGCTGTAGCAGTAGAGAGGTTCACGCAGTAATCAGCTAAATAAATACACAAGCAGAACCCCTAGTGGATGATGAAGGCTAGCCCAAGGTGTGGGGTCTAAGCACTAGTTAGTCTTCTCTGGAGCTCCTGATGGTGAACATGTTTTTTCCTGTGTGCTAATGCCAGTCCAGGACCCTATGGATTGCTCCAGCAGAGAGAGTGCAATTAGGGTTCCAGTAGTGGTTAAAGCCAATAGGGAACAAGCAGAAGCATTGTTGAAGAACAAGCCAAATGATCGATAATGAGTAGTACCTAGCTGGGATCAGGAAGGAGTGTAGTCAATAAAAAAGACAAAGGTCAGTAATGAGTGGTAGCAAAGATAAGGACAGCAGAAGAAATGCAAGGAGCAAGATATCGGTTGGAGAGAGTGCAATAATCTGGCAAACAAGAACTGCAAGGACATGACTTAATAGGAAATTAATTGGAGGAGCAAAGAGTTCAAGGTTCGACTGAAACAAGGATTAAAGCAGTAATGTTCATTGAACAAGAAGGAGAGCATTCCAGCATTTCAGGTGGCACAACCAGGTACCACAGAGGTCCTGGGTTCAGATTTGGATCCAGACAGTACTTCCCTCCTTCCAAGATCATCCCTGGACCTCTTAGGGCCAGGTTTGTGAGGAAACTTCTGGTGGAATTCTCTTGTCAATCTCGGGGCATAAACACTCTCCTCAGATTCCCAAGAATTGTTCCGTAGTCCATATCCTTCTCATTGAACCAGATATTGTCATTTGTTCCTAAAGATCCTGGAATCAAGACTTCTTTTAGCCAAAAATTCTTCTTCACCCTGAACCTTGACAGGTGGAGGGGGTGTGAGAATTCTCAGAGAAAAATTATTTTCATGAAATGGTTTGAGTAGTGTAATGTGAAACATAGGGTGAATCTTCTTACTTTCAGGAAGTTTTAACCAAAAGGTGACCTGATTGATTTGAGCAGACATCTGAAAAGCTTTTGGCCCAATTTAGCGGATGGAACGTGAACCTTCAAATTTTTGGTACCCATAAGAAAAATAGGGAGTGATCTAACATGTCTGTCAGCAGCCTTTTTGCAATATTCCTGAGCTTCCTTCAAAGTTTCAATCAATGTATCCTGAATTTCCTGCAATGAAGTTAATCTGTTGTTACCAGCAGGAAATTAAGTTAATCTGCTGGCAACAGAAGGAATTGGAGTTGATGCAGGCAGATCATGAATAAAAACTTGTAGATAAACAGCATTTTAAAGGGCTTTGTGACGTTGAACTATGCTTAGAATTGTTATGAGCAAACAATAAGCATGAAAGCTACTGTTCCAGAGCTTGATTGGTCCTCTCAGTCTGGCCATTAGATTGAGGATAAGCAACACCTGTAACACCTTGTAACACCTAAAGCTGCATATAAGCTTTTCCAAAATTTTGATGAAAGTTGTACTTCTCTGCCAGACACTACTTCATCAGGAATTCCATGTAGTCTAAAGAATTCTCAGACCATCAACTGTGAAGTTTGTTCCATCATGGATACCCCCTTAGTTTGTATAAAGTGAACCTTCTTAGTGAGTAGGGATGGGCTTGATGTTCGAATTGAAAGTCAGTAAGCTGCAGGGAGATGGGGGCTAAAGAATTCTCAGACCATCAACTGTGAAGTTTGTTCCATCATGGATACCCCCTTAGCTTGTATAAAGTGAACCTTCTTAGTGAGTAGGGATGGGCTTGATGTTCGAATTGAAATCAGTAAGCTGCAGGGAGATGGGGGCTAAAGAATTCTCAGACCATCAACTGTGAGGTTTGTTCCATCATGGATACCCCCTTAGTGTGTATAAAGTGAACCTTCTTAGTGAGTAGGGATGGGCTTGATGTTCGAATTGAAAGTCAGTAAGCTGCAGGGAGATGGGGGCGCCCTGGTAAGCCTCAGGAAGATGGGGGCACTCATTTTTCCCCCACCCTTTCCTGGCCTGTGCACCAATAAAGAGTCTTGTAGGAATTTAGGGGGCACACCACATTTTTTCCCCCCATTTTTTGGGGGGTGGGGTTCCTCTTAAACGTCCTACCAGGTCTAAAGGGCTCGGTATGTCTTTTAGGGGGAACCTCATGCACCCCCCCATTTTTGGGAGGTGGGATTCCCCTTAAAAGTCCTACCAGACCTAAAGGGCCTGCTGTGGCCTTTAGGGGGAACCTGCTTTTTAAAAAAAAAAAAAAAAAAAAAAAACATTTTTACTGTGGGGACCCTCCTAACCTTTCTACCAGATTCTATGGATTCGAGGGAGGCCCCCAGGCTGTTTTATTTTTTTTTTGTCAAAAAATGTCAGTCATGCTGCAGCAGGTTCTATACATTGTACAGATGTGCAACTTTTTCAAGTACTTTAAGGGGACCCCCAAGGCATCATATTTAAAGGAATTTTTCTATATATATTTTTTAACTTTAAGCAATGAAAAATGACTGCACCTTTAAAAAGAGCACTTTTAAACAAAAAAAAAAATTCACTGATTCATGTCCCTCAGGGCAGTACCTGAGTCCCCATACCCTTTTTATGGCCAATAACTTGCGTAGAAACCTTCAAAATGGGCACTTTTTTATTTACGAGTTTTAGTTACGAGTCACATAGACTTGCATTTAGTTAAAAGTTTGCAGTCCAGCATTCATTAGGTTCAAATGTTTGGCCGCGAACCAAACACGGGGATGTTCGGTCCATCACTAATAGTGAGACGGTTGACGACCACTAAAGTAAAGGTAATTTCTTTTGAGAGGGGTAGATCGACCACAAAATCAATAGAAATTGACTCCCGTGGTTTTGATGGGATAGGGAGTGATTGCAGTAATTTTGGAGGAGAAGATTAAGGTGTCTTATTGCGTGCAGAAGTCAGACACAAGGCCACATACATTTTGGCGTTCTTCTGAATACACTCACCAAACAAATCTCAGGCTTTGTAGAAAAAAATTTAAAACCGTTAGTCAAGAATACTGCTAGTTTCCTGCAAGACACAACTGACTTTCTGAACAAGATCAACAACATACAGCAATTACCATCTAATACATTTCTAGTGACTATGGATGTAGTATCCCTGTATAGTAATATCCCTCACAAGGATGGATTAGCTGCATGTCACAGATCCTTATCATCCTCACCAAACCATAAATACACTGCTGAGGATGTTACACACCTCATTAAATTCATACTTACACACAACTACTTTGCCTTCAATAAAGACATCTATCTTCAATGTATGGGCACTGTGATGGGAAGTAAAATAGCACCCCAATATGCCAATTTATTTATGGCTGACCGGGCGGAAAAATTCCTGAACAGCATGGAACAAAAACCATACAGATACTATCGCTATATTGATGATATTTTCATCATATGGACAGAAGGTGAAGAAAACCTAAAACAATTTTACTCATTGATCAACACTTTTCATCCATCAATCAAACTTAAAATGGAATACTCAAACACACACGTCAACTTCCTAGACACCACAGTATACATCAGGGATGATACCCTTCACACCTCAATATACAGGAAACCCACCGACAGATGCAACTACCTCCACAGTTTTAGCTTCCACCCCAACACACGAAATGTGCCATCATACACAGTCAGGCCATTAGATACCACCGAATATGTTCTGACCCAAGAGACAGAGATACACATCTTGGGACACTAGCAGACTCCTTCCATAAGAAAGGTTACAAGGACAAAACTATCAACACCAGCATAAACACAGCCTTGAGAACCCAAAGGGAAAATCTACTTCAGTACAAAGAGAAAAAAACAAACAACCGTGTACCTCTAGTAACCACATACAACCCAGCACTAGAAGGAAGAAAAATAATCAAAGATTTACAACCCATCATAACAGAGGATGGAACTCTGAAAGAAATATTCCAGCAACCCTCAATACTGGCCTTCAGACAACCCCCCAACCTCAGAAATAAACTAATCAGTAGGAAACTTCCTTCTGATTATGAGGTCACAAATAATGGAAGCAAACCCTGCAATAAAAAACGCTGCAAACGGTCCAAATATATCAGTCCATCAAAAAGTGTCAGACACTCAAAAGGGATCTTCAATATTTCCGGATCATACAACTGCACCTCTAGTAATATTGTGTACCTTATCCAGTGCAGAAAGTGTAGCAGAGGATCTTATGTTGGCGAAACAGGACAGAAGTTGCAAACAAGGATGAATTTGCACAGACATACCATCAAGGAACATAAAGAAGATGACTTTTGCACACCTGTAGGACACCATTTCGCATAACCAGGCCACATTATGGAAGACCTCAATGTTTTAGTTCTTAAAGGAAATTTCAAATCCATTCAGGAAAGAAAAACTTTTGAACTAAGAATGATAATTCTATTTGACACAAGAGATAACGGCCTTAATTTGGACATGGGATTCCTCAATCATTATCCAAAATTTTTAAGACTCTCTTTGTGAGTGTTGTTCCCCCCCCCAGTCTTTGCTTTTGCTTTGCTGTGTCTTATCTCTAGGCTAACCCTAGGCTTGTGTTTCTTTCTGCTTTTTTTTTTTTTTCTCAGCCCCCACATCTCTAACATTCTGCCAAAACTTTGTAATAATAGTACTGCTTGGACCTTGAAGAAGGGGACATATCCCGAAAGCTTGTCCTCAAAATTGTATGTTAGTGCAAATAAAAAAAGTATCACGTCAGTACTCAATTGTTTCTGGTGTTCTTCTTGTAACCTGGCCACCAAAGGAACACAATAAAAGTTCCTCTGTCTTAAAGGCTCCAAAATGTCATGGAAGTTTAGAATCATGAACTAACCTGAGGGCTTCTGGCAGCACAGCTTCAGGTACATAGATGTGACGCAATTGACTTCAAAAGTCATTCTAGTAACTGAGGTTAATGTCCTTAGCACAATGATTAAGAAGTAGAACATTATTATAACCCTCTTTGAGCATTATCAGAAAAGCCTTAGAAGTTTTGGCCCGTAGGAAGGTTTTTTGAGGCATGATAGTACATTCAGAGATGCTTTTCTGAAAAGATCCAGGCAACATCCGTAATAAGGCATTTACTTTGTGATTCCTGGACCCAGGGTTATATGAAGTAACAAAACTGAATCTAGAAAAGAATAGAATCCAATGAAGACCATCTCTTGGCTGAATGGATGAATTCTAAATATTTATGGTCAGTGGGAACAAATACAGTATGCTTGGATCCTTCCAGATGCCGTCTTTAGTTGCCAGCAACTCCTTATTCCCAATGTCATAATTCTTTTCAGCTGAAGATATTAAGCAAGAAAAATACACACAAGGATGAAGCTGCATCTTTTCTCCTCTTCGCTGAGAAAAGATAACTCCCACAGCAGAATCTGAAGTATCCACTTCCACAGTGAAAGGTAGTTTAGGTTTAGGCTGTGCCAGTGAGTCCATCTTTTAACAGTTTAGAGAGCCCCTGGAGGAACTATCATTTTTGTGCAGCTGGGTTAAAAGTGGTATTTGAAATCCACAGTCAGCAGTAGCCCAGCAGTTGGGATCACTGAAAACTTGAAAACAAAAGATTTTACATTATTCATAATGGTGGTTGATATCAAACAATACTTTCTTTTTCTCAGAAGTAAATGCAGCAGCTTGCATCTAGGAACATATGCAACATTGATTAAGGAAACCTCTGTGCAATGATGGGGGTCTCCATTGAACTTGAGTGGTAGGGGCATATCTGTATTAGCATCATCTTGGGAATGTAAGTTCTGCTATTGTATTTGCAGGGCATGAATTAACTCTTATTGTCCTTTTACCACACTATCCAGTTCAGAAATGTTCTCCATGTTTGGGAAAAATTAATCTGCAATGGTTTGGGGGTCAGTCTTGGAGGCCAGTAGCTGTAGCAGTAGAGAGGTCCATGCAGTAATCAACAGGATAAATACATAAGCAGATTCCCCTAGCAGATGATATGGGCTCGCCCATGGCGTGGAGTCTAAGCACTAACTAGCCTTCACCACAGCTCCTAATGGTGGAGATGGGTTTCTATGCATGTTAATGCAAGGTCAAGGCTCTCAGGATTGCCCAAGCAGGAAGAAAAAAGGCGGGGTCTGGTAGTGGAAGAAGCAGATAGGGAACAAGCAGAAACGTATTTGAAGAACAAGCCAAACGGTCGGTAATAAGTAGTAGCTGGCTGGGATCAGGGTGAAGCATAGTCGATAAAGAAGCCAAGAGCCGGTAATTAGTGGTAGTGAAGATAAGGACAGCAGTAGGAATGCAAGCATCAAGATATCAGCTGGAGAGAGCACAATAATTTAGCAAACAGGAAGTGCAAGAACATGGCTTAAATAAGAAGTTCATGGGAAGAGTAAAGAGTTCAAGATTCAACTGAGACAGAGTAAAAAGCAGGAATGTCCATGGAACCAAACAGAGAGCTGCCCAACATTTGACTGTACTGTGGATTTATTTCACACCAATGTGGTTTGTTGTATGCTATAAAATAGGACATGTAGTGTTTTTACTTAACACAGCAAAAGTAAAAAAATGCAGCACATGTGCATTACGGTGTGAATGATCCCTGAAAGTCATCTTCATCTGGAGACCAATCAATATTTCCAAGATGATGTGAACAGATCTCTTGCTGCTGATTGGTTGGTTGTGAGTCCTCCAAAATAAAATATTGTAAACGTTTTGGTGTTCAAAACTGAATTTCTTTTGAATCATGGATTCAAATCTTAGCACAGGCCTACTGTCAGTGAAAGCTTCAAAAGAATAGGAATGAGCAAAATTGGAGGTTTTCGTTTTGCCTACATTTTGTAAAAAATTGGGAGATTTTAACAAGATGTCACAATTTTGACAAAATGGAACAAAGTCAATAGGGAAGGTGGACTTAAAGTGTATGTCTAGCCAAAACTTTTTTTTTAAAGTGGTGCCAAAAATGCTGCTGAACCAGACAAACTTCTGGCTATCTTTCACCAGCTACAGGTACAGGTCTGTCCACTGCTCCAAGAAACACTAACAATACAAAAGAGATCAAGATCCACCTGAATACTGTTTTTTAATTCAATTGTCTTTACTGGGTTTTATGATACAACTACCATATCTCTTTATCGCCATTGATAGTGTGAGGTCGCCCTAAAGGCTAAGTCGACCTTTAGAAACATGTTACATGTTAAACCTATATTTATTGTGTAACGTGTAATATGCTCCTATGTGCCCACCTCCCGCCGCCGCTTCCTGCTCTGTGGCTGCCGGCGGGGAGTCCTCTCCCCACTCCTGTTGTCACAATTTGAAAACAGTGTGGCCATGTGGAGCTCCGCCCACACAGCTACACCTTTCATTCACAATTTCCTGTGAATGAATAGACTACAAGTACCATCAGCCATTGCCGCTGTCGAATTGTAGTTCTCAATGAACTGCAAGGGTGCTGGTGAGTGCTCTCTTAGTTAATTCATCTTCCTGCTCTCAATTAAATGCCTGCCTTTACAGAAGGTATGGACAGACAGCTTACTGAGAGTTTGCAGAAGCCTGACATTGCACCCGCAATCTACTGATTGTGGGTGCAATGCTCTGCATTTATTTAAGGTGAACTTATCCTTCAAGCAAAGCTGGTCATTAGCATTATTTGTTCCATAACAGTCTGCAGAAATTAACCACATCGGCTGACCAAGGTCTAACTGGCATTTCAAATAGTTTTTCATCATTTATTTTTTTAGCTTGCAAAATCACCGAGACATCATTAAAATCCAAAAAGATTTGATATGCATTGATTTGTCAGATGTTTTTTGCAGTAAACACTGAACTGTATTATAAAAGTCTCAAATACTGTAATCAGCAATGTTTTGCTATTTTTTTTTACAGAAATGTAATGAATAGGGGAATAATGTTTGTCCTTTTGGATGTAGTGCTAAAGAATATAAACATGGGATGTAGAATACAAGGTTATTGGAAATATTTTTTTATTTAAAAAAAAATCAAAACCTAAAACTACGAAATACTAAATGATTAATGAATCAATCAACTGGCAAATAGTTGCATTTTTAGTTATAAAATTATTTAATAATGTAATAGGAGACTGCATATTTCTAATTGCTTAATAGATGGTGCTTCTTATTAATCAAATATCAATGATAGATAGATAGATAGATAGATAGATAGATAGATAGATAGATAGATAGATAGATTTTCAATTGTGAAATGTTTTGCCTTTTATATTTTATATTGTACAGAAAGGTACTGTATATTAAAATTGTAATAATTTTATTTAGCAAATGTTCTCTTAGATTCCTATAAAATATTTGGAAATCCGTCACATACAGAGAGTAGAACAAATCCACAAATGCTTCAGTGGAAAGATAAGTTTCCTTCTGTATAAATGTAATTAATCTTAGGAGTCACCACACATTAGCTGGTGTATTTTTCACTGCATTTATACAGTGGATATGCCACAAATGCATAAAATAGTGTATATGGTGAGTGTCATATACAGTAGTTGCCCAGTGTCCCTCTTTTTGCCAGATTGCGCCCCCAACATTGAAAATTGCCCTATGCATTCCAGGTCCTGAGGAATATCATACCATAAATAGGGGGGTGGGCAATACAAGTTGCCATGGCAGATACTATAGTGCACAATCATTTTTTTCCTATCGCAGGAAAGTGTCCTTCTCATTCCCTACACAATTAATGAAATTCTTTCCTTTTTATATTAGGAAGCAGCACATCAGTGCTGCTTACTAGTAATGAGTTAGCCAAACAAAGTTCCTTTCAAAGAAATATTGCTGAACAACTGAAAAATCCTGCAAACCCAAACATGAAGTCTGAATCCCATTAAAGTCTATTGGTGCCAAATCTTGGCTTTTTTTAAGGCCAATTTGCATTTTTTGGGGGTAAAAATTGCATGAAAAGTTAGGCACTGACATACCAATGCAAAAATAAATAAATAAATAAAAACATTAACAAAAATATAGTTCAGCGTGCAACAGGTCTTACAGATAGTGGGTATTTGTTGGATGGACTGCAAAAATGACATTTAGAAAAAAAATTGCCTCTACATGAGATTTCTTAGGCAGCTTCCTTTTGTTTGGAAAAAATGTCAAGTAATCCAACAAAATCCATACCTGGGCCTTATCCAGGCATGCTGCATGGCTAGCCAGTAAACGAGGGGCAGTGAGTATATGCTCCCTTCCTGAACTCTACAAGCCACATTAAACCAAAGATCTATAATGTCTATATACTCCACACTATAAACCCAAGTGCTAAACTCAAAACTATAAATCCCAAAAACAAACAGTCCAATGACCAAAATAAAGAATTAATTGTGTAAAGTCACTCAAAAATAAGAATAGGAATAAAGGCACTGCAACAAAATCCAGCTTGTCACATTCTTTGGTGCTGAGCCCCTCCACTGGCTCTTAGAGGACAGAAAATACCTCAAAAGAAAGAAAACACTACATAGTGTATTACCTTAATCAATAAATCACAAAAAGTATCATTCCTTCCTCAAAAACGTGCACAAATTCAAAGTAGTGCAAAAATAGTGAACACTGTGCAACGTGAATAGTAGTGCATCACTCTGTGAGTACAGCAAAAGAACAAGTGACCACAACACTGTATACTTCTATAGTGAAAAAGCATATATACTCCTACCAGAACAAAAAAGTAAAAACACTTTATTCATATACAGTGGGGCAAAAAAGTATTTAGTCAGCCACCAATTGTGCGAGTTCTCCAACTTAAAAAGATGAGAGAGACCTGTAATTGGCATCATAGGTAGACCTCAACTATGAGAGACAAAATGAGAAAAAAAATCCAGACAATCACATTGGCTGATTTGGAAAGAATTTATTTGCAAATTATGGTGGAAAATAAGTATTTGGTCAATATCAAACATTCATCTCAATACTTTGTTATATATCCTTTGTTGGCAATGACAGAGGTCAAATGTTTCCTGTAAGTCTTCACAAGGTTGGCACACACTGTTGCTGGTATGTTGGCCCATTCCTCCATGCAGATCTCCTCTAGAGCAGTGATGTTTTGGGGCTGTCGCTGGGCAACACGGGCTTTCAACTCCCTCCAAAGGTTTTCTATGGGGTTGAGATCTGGAGACTGGCTAGGCCACTCCAGGACCTTGAAATGCTTCTTACGAAGCCACTCCTTCGTTGCCCGGGCGGTATGTTTGGGATCATTGTCATGTTGGAAGACCCAGCCATGTTTCATCATCAATGCCCTTGCTGATGGAAGAAGGTTTTCACTCAAAATCTCACGATACATGGCCCCATTCATTCTGTCCTGTACATGGATCAGTCGTCCTGGTCCCTTTGCGGAGAAACAGCCCCAAAGCATGATGTTGCCACCCCCATGCTTCACAGTAGGTATGGTCTTCTTTGGATGCAACTCAGCATTCTCTCTTCTCCAAACAGGACGAGTTGTGTTTCTACCAAACAGTTCTATTTTGGTTTCCTCTGACCATATGACATTCTCCCAATCCTCTTCTGGATCATCCAAATGCTCTCTAGCAAACTTCAGACGGGCCCGGACATGTACTGGCTTAAGCAGGGGGACACGTCTGGCACTGCAGGATCTGAGTCCCTGGCGGCGTAGTGTGTTACTGATGGTAGCCTTTGTTACGTTGGTCCCAGCTCTCTGCAGGTCATTCACTAGGTCCACCGGGTGGTCCTGGGATTTTTGCTCACCATTCTTGTGATCATTTTGACCCCACGGGGTGAGATCTTGAGTGGAGCCCCAGATCGAGGGAGATTATCAGTGGTCTTGTATGTCTTCCATTTTCTAAATATTGTCTGGATTTTTTTTCTCATTTTGTCTCTCATAGTTGAGGTCTACCTATCATGCCAATTACAGGCCTCTCTCATTTTTTTAAGTGGGAGAACCTGCACAATTGGTGGCTGACTAAATACTTTTTTGCCCCACTGTAGTAGGAATCATCAGCATACTTTCACTCCTTTCCGCCACTCCTGAAGTATACCTCTTAGGATGTCATCCACCATATCCTCCTGTGCATCCTCATGGTTTAAACGGGCATTCCCAAGAATCCAGGGTGCTCATGTAACAGATGTATGGATATAATATATAGTGTAATTCTGTTTTTTATAAGATTATAATTTTATTATAACTGCTTACATTAAAGGTTAAAAAAAGTTTATTCCCATGCCCAAAACCACTCAGGGTTGCTGAGCAGCTTCCTCCCAACTTGCCATGCGGTTTTGCCAACTTCCAAAATGGCCAACACGCCACTGCCAGTTCCTTTCCTGTGCGTCCCAAGTATGTGAAAGTATATTTGGGTTAGTCTAGTGGTAGGTGATACCGTACTTATATTTATATACAAGCCACATGCCAACATTAAAAGGGTATCTTTCCAGGAGAATCCCCCAGAGTCGTTATCCAAATATGGTCCTGACTTAGCCAAAGACATCACCTAGGATACCTGGCCAATTTGTTGATATTCAGCTGTCATATGCAATGGGAGGGATGGCATTAGTACTGGTGGGCTGTTGTGGCATCATTCATTGTGATTGATGTTGGGTCTACATCGCTTTTGAGAAAGTAATTGATGTTGGATTTATTTTGGGGGACAATATTTTTTTTATTTTTAAGCCTATGAAAAAGGTACCAGGGGCATCTCATGGGGCCCCCTACTGACCCCGGGCCCTTGGGCAGTGCCTGAGTTTCCAAATAGTCAGTCCGCCCCTGCTTTTGTAAAATATGAACTGTCGGTATTTAATTTTGAACTTGGTGCATTCATTGCTCCACAATGTAAAAGTGGTGCATTTTAGAACTACCCAAATTTGGTGCATGAGCTTGATTCAAAAGTGTTGCATACGCTTCATGAATTTGGTGCAATACACCAACAAGAGGGATTAATGCTAGAAAAGCAGAGCAGCAGATTTATCGAATTCCACCCGTCCATCCTAACAAAGGGTTAAAAATGTAGAAACTGACTGTCCAGGAAATACTATGTCCAGGACAATCAGCTATGATACCTTCTCATTAGAAACATCTGAAAGGTAAGAAATATATGTATATATATTTATTTTTTTTTGCTCTGGTATGTTGTGTGAATGGGAACATATAAACATATAGTGGTTTTCTTAAATTTGACTGCAAAAGTGAAAATGCCCTTTAAATTGAATTGGTTGGAATAAGATAATGCACATTCAATATCATGATTGTTCTTTGAATGTCTAAATTGAACAAGCCCGGCAGAACAGAGGATATTCTCTTGTGTCTCTCTCTCTAAGCCTGTGACAATGGCTTCCCACCCCCTCCACATCTCTACCCATAGAGCCACAGATTAACAGTACGTTACAGCTGTCTAAACCTTCAGAACACTGTGGAAATGCTGTAATAGGAATGGATGGATCTTCACTTCCGTTATCATTCTGTGGACGCCTGAGGAACAAAACGACAGATTCTTTATTGTGGATGTGTGAGTGAGAAACATCAGTTATTGCGGCACATAATGAGAGAAGATGTCCTTTAAACCTTAGAATGAGGCTTTGTTCTACATGCACATTCATTGTGACATCTGTATGGTACAGCCTGCCAAGCCTCCTGCGCATAACATGCTCTGAAGTTATTTGTGAGACTCCTGTGGAAATGGAAGCTGATGGAGGCTGACTGGCGATGCCCAACAGCAGCTCGATGAGCAGGACTAGCATGTGGCACTGAATGAAAATCCACATGTTGCTCACTGACAGTCATGCATCGAAGGATATTTTGCAATATATGTCCACATTAATGGTGGCCAAACATGCTTATTATCCGATGGATGTGTGATTTAATCAAAATGACCAAAGCTGCAAACAATCAAAAAGCCATAACTGCCCTTCCAATTAAATTAAACTCATTTTAGATTGGATTCAATCAAACTGAGTTGATCAACCAGCGTGGAAAATTACTTATAATTATGCATCTTTGGTCATGAATTCAATCGATCAGTTTGCATGGCAGAAAAGAGATACAATCAATAGCTTGTAATCGTATCTTCTAACTATTGATCAAAATCCACATCCCCGTGTTTGGCGTATCAGTCAATTGGGTTGTTAAATATAGATCATAAATTGATCATTTATTGAAGCATGTATGGCCACCATAAGAGAACATGAACTCTTATTTAAGAGTATAGTTTTTTTGTGCTTTTTTTTTATAAAGATTAACACAAGGATAATGTATTTATGTATTATAGGTACTTATATAGCGCTGTCAATTTACACAGTGCTTTACATACATATATTGCACATTCACATCACCCCCTAACCCTTAACCTCCCTAGCGGTATGATTATATTCATATTTCTTTGCTGAAAGCGGTACATTTTTTGCATGGAAATATGTTGTTTTTTTATTGTAGGCCTGTAATTTTTAGGAATAACTCACTGAAATCTGTCTTAACAAGAGTCTAGTAAACATCCCGAGTATGATAAAATTTGAAACACAAAATCATAAATTATAATTTAATAAATAATCATAAAAAATAATAATATAATAATAATAAATTTAATTGAATAATATAATCAAACCAAAAACACTGAAATTTGAAATATAGCGCCAAGTTCGCACATCACTGAGCAAAGTCGCAAAATCGTTTTCAGTGTCTGATGACAAATTTCCCCACGAATCATTATCACTCAATTCTGCAAGTGGTTCTGGTTTACTATCGCTGTTCTCTAGCTGGTCTAAAACCACTTTTGACCTAAAAGGGACGCTTTTTGGACGCCATGGACTTTTCTCAGTTTCCAGGCAGAAAGAACAGTAAAAATGCAGGCAGGACACAGGACAAAGCACTCGGGACAAAATGTATGTGAAATGGTTTGATACAGGAATGTTTTACTATGTAATATTCGTTTATATAAAAATGACAGTTTTTAAATTTGCCGCCGATTCCGGCACCCGTACGTCCCGACGCTCGCAGGGACCGGAACAAGGAAGCTGGATGCTGGCATCGGCCGGAGGAGATGGCCGGGGACGCTGCAGGGGACACATCGCGGGAGTGAAGGACAAGGACGTTCATTGGTGTGCTGGCTCTTCAATGTGGTGGTGGCCCTAGAACTATGCAGGCACCAACCATAAAATAGGAGGTCAATTAGCAACTGTGGGAGAGAGAGGGGGAGGGAGAGAGTGGGAGGGAGAGAGAGAGGGGGGAGAGATAGAGTGAGAGGGGGAAGGGAGAGAGAGTGGGGAGGAGAAAGAAAGGGGAGGGAGAGGGGGAGAGAGAGAGCTTAGGGAGGGAGAGAGGGGGGAAGTGGGGGAGAGAAAGAGAGGGAGAGAGAGAGGGGGGAGAGGGGGGGGGGGAGAGAAACATTTCCCTGTACAAAACATTGGTAAAATTTCATCTTAAAGCGCAGTTCAGTTTTTGGCTCAAAAAGTGATGTTGAGGAACTGGAGAGAGTGCAAAGGCAAATAATGAATAAGGGGCATAGATGAGTCCACAGGGAGTCGCTTACTTGTATTCATTTTTTCAATGAATACAAAGCGTTCTCTGATTGGGCTGGGTGGAGATGAGGGGTGGATGGTGCCATGGTTTAAAAAATACAAGGCGATCTCCGAATGGTGGCGAGCCAAACTGGACCAATGTAGCGCTGTGCAAACTGTTGGCGCTATATACAAAAATAAATAAATGATCATAATAAAATGTAAATTCACAAAAAAGATCGTTCCTGGAATTTAGCTTTAAAGTGAAATTCCAGCCTGAATGGGCTGAATTTGCAACTGCACAGAACTGCATGTGAATTGTACAGGAACCTCACAGCATTCCTGTGCGATTGGCATGCAGTTCCTAGTGTGAACCGACCTTTAGTCCAGCAGTCCATTTTTGTAGCACCACCCCCTTAGGAGTGGCTGAGTTTTGAGTCCCCCTTAAGCTCTACGCGGCCAGACAACACGCATTTTCCACAGTTTACACACTGGAGTCAAAGAACAGTCCTTAAACTTGTTTTTGTGATTTTTATTAAGGGGTTAAAAACTTGGACGGGATCTAGGGGTTTATGGGATGCCAGAGGAACTGCAGAAACTGAGGACAAACTCCTTAGCAACTATGTGCAAAAAATGTGGATAGCAGCAGTTTCTCTTTCAGGGGTGCTAAAGCCCGTTCAGTGTACTTCCTAAGACCCTGGATGATTCCTCCTATTCACTCAGCTGCCTTGAGGGTATCCCTGGGCAAGGGGGGCCCAGAAGCTGCCAATTTAAAGCAGCAGTCCCGGATAAGAAGCTAGTTGGATTTTCCGCCTGACTGGCCTCTATATTGCAGAGTACCAATCATTAGATATGGTGGCTGTATTAGTTTTAATTTTTTAGTCTTTTTTCTCCTTTTTTTCACCTGGAAGGCTAGGAAGTGACTTAATGGCAGGATTGCCAATTTAAAGTAAAGGGAAAAAAAGTGAAAAAAGAAAAGGAAAACGAATTGGGCCACCACATTTAAGGACCAGTTGATTGCTCATTTTTGCCTAGGAGAACAATAAATAAGATTTTCTTACCTGGTCCTTTGCCTCTCCCCGCAGCTTCTGCTCCCCTACACTCTAGTGGTCTAGGTTTCTGACATCATCAAGACCAAAGCAGGGTCCATAGCCCTGCACTGGACCTGACAACACCAAGGGACAGTCCACTGTCCAAGTATGGGGGGGCGCAACCTGTCGGGGGAGAGGAGGACCAGGTAAGTAAAACTGTTTCTCCTCTCCTCTAGACAAAATGAGCTATCAACCTTTGCAGTAGCAGTGGAGGTGCAGCCCCCCCCCCTTCAAGGGATAATTTTACATTTTCACAAGGTTGGGCTTTAAGGGTCTGAAAATGGTCAGACATGTGACATTTTATAACCTAACTTTGGTAAGGATTTTCTGGTTGGGGAAAGGAAAACCCTTTTAAAGTAGGAATTGCGGGTTTTTTGTACCATGAGCTTAGACTTCTGTTTGAGTGTCAACAGGGTACACTTGTCCACAGTTACCTTTTATTTTATTTATTACAGGTACTTATATAGCACCATCAATTTACATATATATTGTACATTCACATCAATCCCTAACCCTCAATCTAAGTTCCCTAACTCAGATTCATACACATACTAGGGCCACTGTAGACAGGATCCAATTGAACCTACCAGTATGTCTTTGGATTGTGGGAGGAAACCCACACAGGCACAGGGAGAACATGCAAATTCCAGGCAGGTGGTGTCATGGTTGGGATTCAAACCAATGACCCTAGTACTGCCAGGCTACCATTTAGCCACTGTCCTTTGGGATGTAGTTGTCCAGAGCATAACAAAACAAACATTTCCTTTCAACAGGTAAATGTTCAACCTAATTTCTATTTGGAACTCCACGGTGTGTAAAATGAAATCACACTTTTTAAATCACACTATCCCCTGCTGCTGCATGAAAAGATGCCTTGCAGGGGCGGACTGACACCTCATGGGGCCCCCGGGCAATAGGGGATCATGGGGCCCTTGTGTCCTTGCCCAAACTCAAAAAAACCTATGAAAAAGGTACCAGGGGCATCTCATGGGGCCCCCTACTGACCCCGGGCCCTTGGGCAGTGCCCGAGTTTCCAAATGGTCAGTCCACCCCTGATGCCTTGTACATAACAGAACAATACATTGTAACACATGCAGTGGTTTTTCTATACTCTACACCATCTTGAAAGGAAGAAGGTAAGAAGCTTTTTCAGAAGAGATGCAGTGGGGTTCATTTACTAACGGCAAATAGCCTGTTCACTTTTCAGGGGAAGTTACACTTTGCATGGGAATTTTCCTTAGAGCTTACAGTATAACTAAAGGCAAAACTTTTTTTTTATAAAGTGCAGAGAGATTAGAACCCCTGTCAGTTTTTGTTGCTGTCTGTGCCCCCGTTAGGGAGATTCAGCCTCTCTGTTTGTCCTGTTTGCCATTATTATTGAAAGTGAAAGCAAAAAAAAATCAAACATTTTGGGTTGTCTCCAGAAAAGTAATAGAGGAGATATCTTCCAATGGGAACACTAGATCTGGGGACCTGGTGGTTCCCAAGGAATTCCCTTAATTTGCAAGGATTTCCTCTCATTTCCTCTTTGGCTTTGGGTCAGGAAGTGAAGGGAAATCTCTGTAATGGGACACAGATGGTGAAAAAAAATCTGACAGGGGTTATAACCCTCCTTTACCCCTGGTTCACACAAATGCATTTTTTAGTGCTTTTTGCAGAAACGCACTACAGTCCAATTAACATGGCTTCCTATAGGATATGTTCACATCTATGCTTTTTGAGCTGCTGCATTTTTGGAAAAGGTCAGGGACTTTTTTAAATGCAAAAAGCAGCATTTTTGCTACAATAGAGTTCAATGGAGAAGCTACTGAAATGCATATAGCAGGTGTTTTTCCGCGTTTTTACAGCAGTTTGCGTTTTGTATTTTTTTTTCTGCTCAGCAACAAAAAAAATTCCACTTTAACAAAAAAAAAAGAAGCTGGCAAAAAGCGGCAATAATGCAGATGTAAAGATGCAAAGCACAATGCAAAAAGCATTATAGAACAGATCAAAAACAAACTGCATAGGTGAGAACCAAACCTTACTCTATCGAAATTAAAAAAAAAAAAGTTTTGACTATAGTTCTACTTTAATGAATGAAGTGAACCTCAACTGACTTCCATTATTTAATCACTTTCTAGCAAAAATGCTGATTTTTATTTTCTTTGCACACGATTAGGTATTCATTGCAAAGTGAAATTTCACCACATTCACTAAGTTGTGGGAAAAAATTTCATACAAAGTACAAGTTCCCTTGCAAAGTGAACAGCATATTTGCCTTTAATAGATCAACTCCAGTAAGTCAATGTGATAAAAACCCTTCCTGCTGGTGGGTTTTCCAATCCAAGGCTACACTTTCGGTTAGCCATTAAAAGGTAGCACCTAAACTTCCAACGTTATGCATCCATTGGTATCTAAGACAGTATTTGATTCTTTAAAAAGTCAATTTGACAAATAAATAGTCAATTTTATTAATTGTAAATGACAGAAAAATCCATGTTCAGCTGATGAATTCCTGTTTTTATTTTGTATCCTTTTCTTAATATATGTCTCCATATTCACATGCAGATCAAGCTGTCCAGAAAACATGACAGTGATAGAGATTGGGGCAAACCAACTATCAACTGTCACTGCAACTGCTACAGGCCTTGACACTGTTAAAGTTTGTCCCAATCCTTGTCTCTCTCACTTTTGGTCTGCCTGTAAATGTGGAGAAAAATATAAAGGTAAAGTGTATACAAAAAAACAAGTAATTCAAGGTTTCTATCATAGTGGCTTGGCTGGCATGTAAAAATGGCCATTGAATCCTGCCCTGGTAAGAGGGGGCAAGACTGTGCACCCTTGGAGCACAGGCATCACACTGGGCTGGGGGACTCTTTCCATTCTTTATAGGGAACTGGTAGCCTTTTGGACCACTTTTTGGTGGTGGGAATAATGGAGTCTACCAAATTACTGGAGAGGATTTCCTTTATTCACCAACCCCTAAGACTGTGCTGAATATGAGATTCAAGCCAGAGGCCCACAATATATTTAAACAAGATTAAATATAATAGCCATGAAGCTGGCATCTCAGAAAAGAGCAGCACTGAGAACTCTCATTATTCTGCACTAAAAGGCTCACTGACTATTCTGATGGTACTTTTGATACTCTACTGCATTCTATATTTCACCCACTAGAGGGCAGTATTTGCTTACAGTTTCAGGTTGATCCACTAAGTATTTTCAGTTCTAAAGCATGAAGTGTAGTAAGAGGAGAATATATTCACTTTACTGAAGTTATATTCTGCTTGGGAACATCTCTTTGCATTGAGTGTTTTCATACTCCTTGAACTATTTTGTTTAAGAATGGAAATTTTTACAGAATCGCTTGTTTGTAGTACATAATGGGGGGGATTTACTAAAATTGGTGCACTCAGAATCTGGTGAAGCTGTGCATGGCAGCCAATCAGTTTCAGCTTTTTTATTTAGCTTTGACAATAAAACCTGGAAGCTGGTTTCTATGCAGAGCTGCACCAGATTTTGCACCATTCAGTTATAGTAAATCAACCCCATACAGTCCATAGTGAAGATTGTGCTCAAGATGCATAAATGCACGCAAACGGTAGCCATGCAGGTATGCTCAGACATGCGCATTTGCACGTGTGCACATGCATGGCTAGCCACGTGCACATCCATCACTGACGCAAGCACCAAATGGCTATTTCAGTGGAGTTGCTGCACTATCCCATTGCTGTCTGACCTACAACATTTCTGTGTAACCTGCAATCTGTTCCTGTGCTTGACCCAGCTGGCCTCTGACTATGCTTGAACTCTACCTGCATTGGCCTCGGCTTGTCTCTGGAATCTGCCTCTGCCTCCTGCCATACCTGTATCCACTGACCGTTGCTGACCTTGGCCTGCACCTTGACTATTCCTCCATCTCCTGCTTATGCTCGTTCTGACCGTCGGTTACCAACCTGGCATGCCTGACCCTGCTTCCTGCCATCTCTTTCCAGCCAAGTGCCTGCAGACTAGTCTTCTACTTACCTAATCTTCACCTGCCAGTCTAGTACCTGCAACCTGTCGTCTGCCAGCCAAGTACCTGCCAGCCTGCTGCCTTCTAGTCCGGTGTCTGCTGATGTCTGTCCACCACCAGTTAGTGGCTCCTCATCATCTGTTGGCCATTCGATCAGTCATGTCGGAACTCAGCCACTGTCAGCTGTCTCTACCATCCAGCTCATCTCAATAGACACATCAGCTACCTGCCAGCATGGACTACTAAAAGAGTTACTGGTACTTGTCCCTCTCCTTGCTCTTGTGACTTCTGTCACTCTACCAGGGGCCCTTGAGCAGGAGCTGTAAGAGAGGTCTTCCTCTTCACGCCAGGTTCTACCACCATATACAGGACACCTGTATCTGTACAGAGACTTAATGTGCACTAAGCTTCTACAGAACAGTTTCTCTCTCTTACACTCAAGGACAGCAACAGAATCATCATGCTCTGCCTGAAAACTGAAAGACACAGAAAAAGATATCAGTACATCTGCCCTCGACATTCACGGGACCCCCAAGGGGTATATATAAACTGCTTTATTTACTGAATAGTAAAATGGTATTACAGAGTTAAAATGTTAGCATCTCTTCCACAATCCTGCACTGATGTACATTTCCTCCAGTAATCTGAGTCTGTATCTTTAGCATGGGTTACATTTTTACAAATATTCTCCTGAATGACGACAGAATGACTGGATAAGGCCCAAGTTGGGACCCGCTTAGGGGAAAACATGTAGCCTGCTTACCACCAACTGCTGGAGCTCTCCATGTTTCTGCTATTCCCATACACCACATTAGTAGTTTCACCACCACTATATACATCCGGCAGCGGGAATGGAATGCCAGCTAAGACTGGCAGGAGACATGGCAGGGCCCCACTCTAAATGGGAAATTAACCCCTCTTACAAATGAGAAAGTCTAACTAAGCAGGTTATGTTGAGGTGGGCCAAAATAAAGCAAGAAAGCCCTCCAAAGAGTGCATAGCACAGTACAGCCTGCATAGAACAGAAGGTATAGGGTTTGTTGGTTCCTTTTGGCCCACCTGAATATGACTTGTCAGGTATTCTGTCACTGTTTTATTTGAAAAGCCAACTTATGTATGCTAATGTGCTATATATAGTGCAGATAAGTTTACAGTGCTTTACATTAAAGCATACCTTCGGTCAGTTGATAAAAATCTCCTTTTTTACTCCCCAGTATAGTAAATGATGTATAGGATATGATGGGTCCTCTGTTCTTTGCCTCAACTTTCTCAAGAACCTCAGCCCCTCTGACGTATCAGGTTGGGTGTACAAACATACCATATCCAAGGAGTTCACTGAAAGTAATACTTGGTACCCAATGGTAGTGTTATATCAAAGAAAACAGGCACCATACCAGGTAGTAAAGGCAAACCTAATATATTGTCACCAACTATAGATGGTAACTAGGCAAGCATAAAATTGGTTAACAATGGTAATATCACAGTCTAGCATACAAAGTGATTAACATTAAGACTAGGCATAAGATGACATTTGCCGTCCAGATCAGCATAAACAATAAAAAGGCCATCTCAAGTGCAGCAGTGAGCTGTATTAAAGTTGAATCCACCGAGTGCTGGAACTATACTGCCAGAGTGCATTTATGGCAGCGATGCTAGTCCTAGACCGACTGGGCATGCAGTGTGCAAAAGAAGCTGATGATGGTAGTGGCAGGGGAACAAAGGGCACTTGCAGAATAGTTATTATGGGAGGGGCAGTTTTCTGAGATGTTCTTCTGCCGGCTATTGCTGGGGCCCTTTAAGAGCGTCAGTGCACCTAATGACAGCCCCAGTTAACCTGCATGCATTATAGGTACAGTATGGGTACGTATAGTCTCAGCACAGGTGTAAGGTAGATGTGGTTCAGATGCGGTAATGGTTCAGTATAATGCAGTATAGGGATGATATAGGTGCAGTCTAGGTTTGGAATAAGTGCAGTATAAAGTGCAGTTTGGGTGCGATATGGATTGAGTACGCTTGGTGTCCTGCACTCAGCAGCTCAGTCCCTGCTTGCAGTACTAGCAATAGACGAATAGCCCTCTCCGCAATCCCCAGGATGCTGCAGTGACCTCTTGCTGTAGAAGGGACAGACAGTTACAGGCTCCCCAGGATGGGAAGGGGCTAACTGTGTCTAGACTCTTTTTCCTGGCTTTTTTAATCCTGCCCCACAAAAATACAGGAGGATGTCTCAGAGCTCTAGTTCTCTTCTACATGGTATTTACAGAGGATGAACTACTGCAACATGTAAGCCTTGCTGTAGCACATAGCCCCTTCTGAGTCACCCTGCTAAGATTCTGCCTGGACTAGGAACCTATCATCACTAGATTTTGGGTGAATGGACTTGGCTTCCCTGGAAGGTATAAATCTGGCAGCTTGCATTAGTTAGGCCTGGTTTGAAGTTACTCTAAAGAGGTGCATGATGGTTTCTGGCGTATGAAATAAGAGGGCCTGTAAAGTACATATGGAGCAGAAGCGGACTGACCATTTGGAAACTCGGGCACTGCTCAGGGCCCGGGGTCAGTAGGGGGCCCCATGAGATGCCCCTAGTACCTTTTTCATAGGCTTTTTTGAGTTTGGGCAAGGACACAGGGGCCCCATGATCCCCTATTGCCCGGGGGCCCCATGAGTTGTCAGTCTGCCCCTGATATGGAGTATTAAACAAGTCTACTACAAACTTAACTCAGCAGGAGGAGTGGAAGGGTAGTTGCCACGGGTAACCAAGGACTGGTGTAAAGTGTTTCAGCAGCTTGTCATGAACTGTGGTACCTGGCACCTCCGGTAGCGAGAAGGTCGACTCCTTTCCCAGCGGTCGGTTCCCCAGAGTTCGGAACTGAACCCGTGTTATGGAGACCCACAGCCTGAACACATGATATGTGAGAGCAGAAAGACGTGCAGCTAAGTGCACACATGAGGTCCATGCTAGGTGTATGGTGGAACCCAGTCTGTCACTTGGAGTGAGGTAACAGGATTATGCGAGACAGGTGGAGAGGGCATAGGCTCAGCGGTGTCTCTCCTAAATGCATCAGTTCACAAACAGGGTATGTAGTGATACAGAACATTATGCCTCACAGAGGAACTCTGTAGATTTAACTACTGCACATGGTGTATGGCTCACGATGTAAGTTGGGATACCACCATAATGTTTGCCTTCACATGAACACACCCCTCCTGGTCCCGGGCATTGATGATTGTGTACCCAGGCTAAAGGTACCCCCAAATGCACAGACGAAGGTAAGTCCTGTCCACAACCGGATGTAGTCCAACCATCTCTTTCCCCCCACTTCCCTACAACTTGGTGTAGTCAGCAAGGATATATCACCCCACGTAATCCTCCAGTACCATCTCCTCTATCCCATGTCCACCTCCTCCAGCCCTATCTCCTCCATCCCACGTCATCCTCCAGTACCATCTCCTCCATCCCATGTTCTCCTCCAGCCCCCTACTGAAAGACCCAACTGCCCAATTATTGCCCCCTCCCCCCACTGACAGACCCCACCCCCAATTACCGCCCCCTTTCTCCACTGACAGAACCCCAACTACCACCCCCTCCCCCCACTGACAGACCCCCATCCCCCAACTACCACCCCCTCCGCCCACTGACAGACCCCCATCCCCCAACTACCACCCCCACCCCCCCACTGACAGATCCCACCCCATTTTACATTTTCATTTTGAGGACTGCATCAGTGTCCGGACACATCAATGCCCTCATACATCAGTGTTTCCATTCATCAGGTGTCCCCATCAGTGTTGCCATCCATCAGCGTCCCCATACATCATTGTCCTCCTACATCAGGTATCCCCATCAGTGTCCCTATACATCAGTGTCTCAATACATCAGAGTTGCCCCCTTCCCCTTGTATTCACAGATGTTGTTCCCACCTGCAATCCAAGCAGTTTCTCCTTCCTCTCCCAGGACAAGACTGTGAGTTCTCATTTCTGGCTCTCTCTTGCCACCTGCTGGAGGGAGGAATCCTTTCTCCTGCAGAAGCCAGCCACTGCTCCTATCATAGAGGAGAAGCCTGAGAGGCCCAGTAGTTCCAGCCTAGTTTAGCAGGGGGCACAGAATAACCTGCGGGGGGTAATTGCCCCCTTGTAGTGATGCCACTGCTTGGCATTGATGCCATTAACTGCTTTCAGTAGCTGCAGGGATACTGAGCTTCAATGGACACCTATCTTACTGCTACCGGTGGTCCTGACTAGGACACACTCACTCCCCACATTATTCCCACTCACCAAATGCAAGCCAGTCTAGTCAAAACTGAAAAAATGTTGACTCTAGTTATACTTTAAGGTTAAAGTTACTTCCCTGAACTGCTGCCAACTTATCCTCACCCTGGGCGCTTGTATTGTACTGCTGAGTATGCTGACAGCTTTTCTGTTACCTTTCTTTGACCCAGCATGCCCCCATCGATGACATCACAAGGGGGCAGGGTCACCCAGTGACATCACCAGGTTATCTTGCCCCTTAGTTTATTTAGCGGTGGAGGGTGGGAAGCGGAGCTGTCAGCAGGTGGGAGCCAAGGATCGGGTACAGACTATTTTTTTGTTTTGTTTTTTCATTTGTCTTTTCCTTTTTTCAATAAAGGACTTTTCAAAAACTGTTTTTTATTTACTTTGGCCATTTTTTTGGTACTATGTACTATTTACCTCTACTCATTCATATGGGGGGGGCTGGGATCGCTTGCCCCCCCCCTTTTCATGGCCTGTTGGGCTGCATGCTCGCAGGCCAGGAAAAGTTATTCACTGGTGGTTAAAGATGCCAGCGGGGTCGGTTTTCACTACTAAAATATAGTATCACATCAAGAAATAGAGCATGTGGTATTTTAGTAATTTTTTTAGTGAATTGCAAAAAAACATTTTTAAAAAAAGCTACGAGCTATTTTGCTGCTGATCTTAAAGCAGTAGATAACGTTTCAAGAATTTATCTTCCAGTCACTAAAATCTTATATGAGCCTTGACATGTATGTATTTCAAAAGTGTTTATAATATAATAGTAATATTTTCAATATTTTAAAATCTGTAGCTTTTATTCAAACAATGCCCAGGGATTCTGCTATGAAAGTCCTTGTTCAAGCACTTCATGCTATACAGCAGAGGTCTCCAAACTTTCTAAGCAAAGGGCCAGTTTACTATCCTTTAGGCTTTAGGGGGGCCGGACTGTGGCCAGCTGGAGTAGGAAAGGCATTGGCATCAGTGCCCCATCATTGGTTTTAATGGGAGGAATAGTGCTCAATTGTTGATATCAATGAGAAGAATATTGCCCCATTGATGGTGTCAGTAGAGGGAATGGTGCTTCATCCGTTGGTGGAATAGTGGTCCAAAGGCCAGATAAAGGCAAACAAAGGGCTACATCTGGCCCCCCAGGCCACAGTTTGGAGAACACTGTTACAGAGTAACAGCATTCTGTCCCTGTGTTCCAATTGTGCTACTACATAGCTTCCATTTCATCTGGAGGGACTGTCACTCCTTTGTTGCCAAATTTCTCTGTCTGTCTTTTCCTCTGTTATTGGCGCTCATTTTGGTCTGATGTGTAGAGTTTTTAAAATATATTATTTAACTACCAAAAGTGTTATACTACACTCAGCCTGTTGGTTAACCTCTAAATGATTGCATTTGTTATTTTGATAAACCAGTACGAAGGGAAAGCAGTGGTCTAAAAAACATTTTAGCATATTTATTCATTAGTTCACAGAATTTGGGATGGAGGTAGGTGTTTTCCTTGCCTATATAGCTGGCTTCCCCAGAAAGTGGGAGGTATATATCAAACTTTGTGAAAAAACATATGGCGCCGCTCCAAGACAAGAAGCAAAAAACGAGAAGACACTCCGCCAACAAAGAAGTGGGAGCAGCATCCAAAAGTCGTTCCAGAAACTTAGCATGGGGGAAAATGAATTCCGCTCAAACCTGTACCAGGAGTCCATTTCACATGTAATGGCCTCAGCCGACAATCTGGCCTCGCCCGTTGATGTGGTTCACCCAGGCTTGATCACATTAAATGTGCATCAAACTCCCGGGGCAGGTTTGAGTGGCGTCCATTTGCCCCCACACATGCTAAGTTCCTGGGAGGTATATACTGCATGTTTATTGTTACCTTTGGTCTTTCCTTTTGGCAATCCTTATCCACAGCCACAGACTTAGCATTTTCAAAGACCTAACAGACCTTGTTTCTTACAAGGAGTAGAGCAGACGCTAAGAACTCCATACTAAATGCCTAGCGTGACCTCACACACCCACACTGACTGCCCACTGTTGTCACCATTAGGAAACCCACCTTGAGAAATGTCATGCAGCCATTGATAGACGTGGTGACTGCAAAGAAACTTGAGGAGATCAGCAGCATCAGGACTCAATGAAGGGTGGAAAAATGGTGAAAGCAAACATTTTATTGTTTAAAAACTTGACCTCTGGAAAGGTCAACCTTTCCTAACCAGGGCATTTTTTTTCTATTCAGCACTGTGCTACTTTAACTGGCAATTATGTGGTCATGCAACACTGTACCCAAATTAAATTTATATTTTTTTTTGACACAAATAGAATTTTCTTTTGGTGGGTTTTGATAACCACTGGGGTTTTTTTATTATTTAAACAAAAAAAGGCTGAAACTTTTCTTTAAAAAAGACAATGTATTCTATTTTCTGTTATAAAACATATCCAATAAAATCACATTTCTTTATAAATTTAGACCAAAATGTATTCTGCTACATATTTTTGGTAAAAAAAATCCCAATAAGTGTATGTTAATTGGTTTGTGTGAAAATTATAGCATCTACAAACTATGGTAGATATACTGGAATTTACACAGCTATAGATGCTATACTAATAATGGCAGTGATCAGTGACTTATAGTTTGACTGTGATAGTGTGGTGGGCAATCTGGTACTAACTAACACTGGCTGGGAAGGACACTAATGTCGATAGTGAGACTAATACAGTGATCAGTGATAATACTGTACACTGTAGTAATGACACTGGCTGGGAAGGGGTTAACATCAAGGGGTTAACTGTGTGCCTAACAAAGTGCAATGTGTGCTGCTTTTACTCACACATCTTGTTGTTTTTTTCACCTGACTTTTCATGAAGAGGACTCAACCAGATTGTTGTTCTGTGTGTTTGTAAACACAGAATTCTGTGCTGTAATTGGTCACAGCTGATCAGCAGGTTTATAGCCAAAATCATTGGCTGGAACCTGCTGACAAACATGTGCTGTATCCAATCACAACACAGACTATAACTATATTCCCTTCGCACACATTCCTGGAAGTATGGCTCATCAATAGAGGGTGCTTAAGTGACTACCAGTTGGGACTGGAAACATCATAGGGAAATGTACATATTTGCCAGCACACCACGGATCTCGATATGGTCCAAAAAGGTTTTTATTCCAAAACTCAAGTGCAGGACCCCTTCGTCAGGCATGTGATAAGGGTGCAGTACTGACTATACAGACTATATATACATAAACCACCAATCAAAACCAAGAACATATCCCCCCCCACCCCCATCTGGCATCCCATGACATCACAATTCTGCCAAAATATGTAAAATATGATAAAATAGAGACATAGTATTATGTCGAGGCTCGGTGTTGCCGTTGTTAAGCAACGGAGGGTGGCCACCAATCAGGGTGTGCCTCACGTGGCGCATGTGCACATAGCTGCTGACTGGCAGGACGCCATCGCCATGGCAACGCATGACATGGAATCGCTCGTCAGGCCAGGGGCAAGCTCAGTTCCGAGAAAGGAGCTGTAAAGACACCAGGGACAGTGAAAAAAAGTAAAGTGGAGGTGAAGGTGAAAAATAAAGAATGTAACAGTTATCAGGAACAAAAAAAGGAAACCACGAGGAAAAGAAAAAAGGGGAAAAAAAGGGGAAACAAAAAGAAAAAAGGGAAAAAAAATATAAAAAAGAGGGAAGAAAAAGGAAAAAAAGGGAAAAAAGGGGGGAAAAAGGAGAAAAAAGGAAAAAAGGGAAAAGGGGGGGGTGGAAAATAAGGAAATAAAAGGGGAAAAAAAGGAAGAAAAAATGGAGAAAAAGGGAGAGAAAAGGAGAAAAAAGAGAAAAAAAGGAGAAAAGGAAAAAAAAAGGAGCAAAAAAGATAAAAAAGAAATAAAAAAGAGGAAAAAAAGGGGGGAACTAACACAGGTCAGTAGGGGGTGCATGCACAAGTTCCTAAAACTCATCACCAAGCCTGGCTGTGCCGCCTGACCACTGTACATGTACTGTGGGCAGGCGGCAAGCAGTTAAAAAAATGGGAATTGTTTATCATTTACAGTTCTTTCCCAAACTACCGGTAAGTGTCATTCAGCTAAGGTTTTCATCAACGTTAGATATAATCAAAGGTCCAGAGTTAAATACTAATGATATGAATTGAGCTCATGGAAGAAAATTACTGGACATTTCCACAAAAAGCTCAGGCAAACCACTTTTTCTGCAAGACATAAATCCGGCTAACAGGTAAGTACAGTGACCTGTATTTGGACAAATAATGGCTTTGTTGCTCTAATGTAACTGAAATGTTGGCTCGCCATTTAATATTTCATTTTTATGGGAGGTAATAAAGGATTTCTAGTAATCCTTTAGTTACATAGGGCTATTTTTTTCTACTTAGTCTGCAATATATACATCTCTGGAGATACTGGAGTCAGTTCCAGCAAACACGTGTGTATACACCATGAGACATAAAAAATACATTAGGATGAATACGACATTTTCAGTAATAGCTTTAAACAGTCATGTCTGCGAATCGGAAAGGAATTCTATGCAAAAATCTTGGTAGTTTCCATTCCTCTGGAGATCATTTGGCAACCATTAAAATGACTAAATGTAACTAGTCACTGAAATAATGTCATTGATAATAAAATACTGTGATTGTCTTATAAAACATGCACACGGTTAATCAGTCTCAAAAAGAACGCCGCTATTCATCATTATTAATCAAAATGGCAAGGTAATACTGTATCATTGTCATTCATTTTTCTTCCACGCCACCTCACCATGACATAGTTGACCTAGCTGAATCAGAAAACAAGACTTTGGCTCACACAGTGCAAATGCAGCTTACCAGTCATTAGATGTTGGTGACTGTTAGGAACGTTCAAATCTGCCAGGGTTCATTTTGCAAATTTTGCTTGAAACTCCCAAACTTGTGTGAATGCCAGGCAGCCGTACACCAATGATGTCACAATATTTTTGACCACTTGCCCTCCAGAAGATTTACCCCCCTTCCTGACCAGGCCGTTTTTTGAGATACAGTGCTGCATTTCTTTTACAATGCAATTTGTCAACTGCATGGTCATGCAACGCTGTACATAAATTAAATTTATGTCTTTTTTTCCCCACAAATAGAGCTTTCTTTCAGTGGTATTTGATCACCTCTGCATTTTTTTATTTTTTGCTCTATAAACACAAAAATACCAACAATTTTGGAAAAAAAAAACAATATTTTGACTTTTTGCTATAAAACATATCTAAAAATAAATAAATAAATAAAATGTCATCATAAATTTAGGCCAAAATGTATTCTGCAACATGTCTTTGCTAAAAAAAATCCCAATAAGTGTGTATTAATTGGTTTACCTGAAAGTTATAGCGTCTACAGCAGTATATGTAATGGAATTTATATATATTTTTTTATACTAGTAATCACAATGGTCAGTGACTTATAGTGGGACTGCGGGACTGTGGTGGGCATTCTGACACTGGGGGGGGGGGGGGCGGGAACTGACTAACTGCTACTGACATCTTCAGTGACACTAATACAGTGATCAGTGCTAATAAGAAGCATTGACACTGTATTGATGACACTGGGCAGCAAGGGGTTAACATCTGGGGTGATCGAAGGGTTAACTGTGTGTTAGGGAGTGATTTTATTGTGTACTGTGTGCTGTTTTACTAAACAGACCTGCTACCAGGGGTGGACTGACCATTTGGAAACTCAAGCACTGCCTGAGGGCCTGGGGTCAGTAGGGGGCCCCATGAGATGACCCTGGTACCTTTTTCATAGGCTTTTTTGAGTTTGGGCAAGGACACAGGGGCCCCATGATCCCCTATTGCCCAGGGGCCCCATGAATTGTCAGTCCGCCCCTGCCTGCTGCTGTCTATCTCACTGCTGTGCAAAGATAGAAAGCAGCACATCCATGCTGACAGGAGAGAGATCTCTGTTGTTTACACACAGATCTCTCCCCTCTCAGCTATGCCGACGATCATCAATATGTGCCATTGCCAGAAGGTTTGCTTTGTACCCAGCACAGTCTCAAGAGCATGGAGGAGATTCCAGGAGACAGGCAATTACTCTAGGAGAGCTGGACAGGGTCGTAGAAGGTCCTTAACCCATCAGCAGGACCATTACCTGCTCCTTTGTGCAAGGAGGAACAGGATGAACACTGCCAGAGCCCTACAAAATGACCTCCAGCAGGCCACTGGTGTGAATGTTTCTGACCAAACAATCAGAAACAAACTTCATGAGGGTGGTGTGAGGGCCCAACATCCTCTAGAGGGCCCTGTACTCACTGTGTTCACTGCCCAGCACCATAGAGCTTGATTGGCATTTGCCATTGAACACCAGAATTGGCAGGTCCACTACTGGTGCCCTGTGCTTTTCAAAGATGAGAGCAGGTTCACCCTGAGCACATGTGACAGATGTGAAAGGGTCTGGAGAAGCCACGGAGAATGTTATGCTGCCTGTAACATCATTCAGAATGGCCATTTTGGTGGTGGATCAGTGTTGGTCTGGGGAGTCATATCCATGGAGGGATATACAGACCTCTACAGGCTAGATAATGGCACTCTGACTGCCATTAAGTATCAGGATGAAATCTTTAGACCCATTGTCAGACCCTACACTGGTGCAGTGGGTCCTGGGTTCCTCCTGGTGCATGACAATGCCCGGCCTCATGTGGCGAGAGTATACAGGCAGTTCCTGGAGGATGAAGGAATTGATACCGTTGAATGGCCCCCACGCTCACCTGACCTAATTCCAAAAGGACACCTCTGGGATATCATGTTTCGGTCCATCTGACGCCATAGTGCATATCCAGATAAAAAAGTCCCAAAGTGCAAAAAGAAAACTTCTCCACCTTGTCACCAAACGTGTGCAATCCTCCACCTCTATGCACTCACCAGAAAGCTAAAATACAAAAGCATGTATTATAGCCAATGCTGTATGTTCCAGATACTCTCCTCAGCATTCAAGCCCCTGTTGGCCTGTATATCCAAAGTGCTTCTCCACAGAATCCAAGCTCCTGAGCACCAATCAAGTATGCTGCTGATAGAGGAACTTGAAATCACATCAAGTCCAATCCATATTCATTGAATAGGGGTCTTAGCCTCAAATCACAAGTATGCAAATCTGTAGCATGAGTTCTCAGGCAAATAGACTGTGCACTCTGCTAACGGAAGTTGCTCAAGAGCTTAGTAGATGAGATGAAGCTTCATTTTGCAAAGAACACCCGATCACATACAAGGAAAATAAAAAAAATGCATTTTTGCTTCCATATGATTGGATGATGAAGTCAGCAGAGCTTCACCTCATTTACAAAACTCTATAGCAACTGCACTTGCAAAGTGTACAGTCTATTTGCCTTTGGTCAATCCATCCGATCGCTTCTTTCTTGCAGCACTTCTAGTATGGATCAGAGTTATACTGTCACAGAGCATCGTTCTGATCTGCCCTGGAAGTGCTGCAGAAAGAAGAGGGAGAAGAGTATTTCAAATCTACACCGCATGCATGGGAAGTCACAACTCATCACCTTCATAGGTAAGTACAGCCACAACCAAGGGGGAGCAGAGGGTGTACGGTGTTCACATTTAAATTTTATATGAAAGGCTGAACTAAACCTTTAAATAGTTGTGAACAGTATTATTTTCACAAAAGGGTCACTTTAATCTTTTATGTGAAAATCTAGTTTGAATAAATAAATAAAAATAGCCACACTAAACTGCTGTTAAAAGAATGTCCTAACATTTTTTACATTTCTAACCCATTGGTTTTGGCACAAGCATTCTTATATGACACCAGCTGAAGTATGTTGATCCTGGATGAACTTCTGTATTTGACCCCACTCAGTACACTTCATGGGGAGATTGTCATGTCCCGGACTCCTGTATCAGCAGAAATGCCATTACGATGAAGCGGAAAATGACTATAATGTCTATGTTCCACCCTTCTTACTGCACTACAACTATGAAACTGAATTGACGCTAAGGCCAAGAGCTACAATTAATAGTAATTTATTGTGAAAGTAAAGTGAATTTACATTGGCATAAACAGAACTGCCGCTTAACTCTACTTGTAACAATGCGTAAAATAGCTCCTGAGGTCGGCAGGAAGCCATCTTGCTCCCAGACACACAAGGACAAATTATATTTTTCTTCCCATTTATGCTATTTCATTAAACTATTTTTCTCGGACATGGTTGCAATTTTCCACTTACTATGGGAAATTTTACAAAAGTAGATATAATATGAAGGTATTTTGGTGAAATCCAGTCTAAACCTGCATAGCAAGCATGCTCCATTCTCTCTGAAATAAAGATTTTTACCAGGCAAGAAATAAGCTTCATAAGTGAAATGCTTGAGTAATGCAGGAGAGACTTCTCATTCCATGATCATAATCTTCAACTGAAATTAAAGGCAGATTTTTTTTGGTTTAAAAATAATAAACATGTCATATTAACCTGCTCTGTGTAATGGTTTTGCACAGAGCAGCCCCAATCCTCCTCTTCTCAGATCCCCCACCAATGCTCCTGGCCCCTCCCTCCTGCCTAGTGCCCCCGTGGCAAGCACCTTGCTATGGGGGAACCCAAGTAGGCTCACTCCCAAACCACTGTGTCTATTCACACATGGAGCATAGCTCGGCCTCACCCTTAACCTTTCTCCTACTGTCTCACCCGATGAGGAAAAAAAGACCTGGCACATCGCTGGATAGAGATGGGGCTCGGGTAGATATTAGGGAGGGAGGCTGCTTGTTGGAATACAGTGTTCATGTATTTTGTGCAACAACTACATCAGTATTCAATAAAGATATATACTTTAACCAGTAGATGGCAGTGTTTATTAGTTTGTAGCTGTATCTATGGTACTGTAAACTCTAAGTCTTTTCACTGAAATTAAGTTTCCTGTTTCCTTGTTGCAGTGAAACAGAAAAGCACATATGGACTGTGACCTGTCTATTCTACAGACCCAGTTTCCCACTCATAGTTAGCTACAGAAAATAAGTGTAAGATACAGCAACAGAACGAAGACTGCAACAGAATAAAAGAAAAATGGCCAGTAACACGGCTGCAACAAAGCTTTTATTTGCAAATCTGACAAACCAGAACTACCAGTCTTGGAAATCCAAGATGAAAATGCATATGTAGAAATGTAGAAATGAAGTCAGACCAGAACACCCTTCAGATGAGTGGATAGAGGAAGACCAGAAAGCCCAGAGAACAATCTTTCTTAGCATAGAAGATGATTAAATCATACATACTGTATATGTAAGTGTGAAACTGCTACAGAAATGTGGGAAATATTACAAAAGGTGCATGAAAGAGCTAATCTCAGCAATAAACTGTATAGGATTAGGAAGCTATACCAAACCAAGCTGATGACAGGCCAGGATATGCAGGCACACCTTGGAAATGGTTGAACGCCTGAGAGGTATCGGTGAAGAAAGACTTCCAACCAGTGAGAAACCAAAGTGGATCAGATGCTTTGTCAAAACCACTTACAAGAAACAGAGTTATAGAACTGAGATTCGAAATGGGATTAATATAAGGATTAGTTGTTGAGTGGGGTGTTGGAATACAGTGTTCATGTATTTTGTGCAACAACCACATCAGTATTCAATAGAGATATATTCTTCAACCAGTAGATGGCAGTGTTTATACATTTGTAGCTGCATCAATGGTTAAATGCAATGTCTTTTCTCTAAAATAAAGTTTCCCATTTTCTTGTTCTGTGAGACTATATACAGAATATCTAACACTGCTGAACACAGAAGGTTGTTTACCTCCATGAAAAAACCTTGAGCCTTTACAACCACTTTAACTGCACCACATTAAAATCAGGTCTCACGCTCTACCACAAAGGGCAGAGCTATGTAAATCTCGGGACTGGATGAACAGAAGTAGAAATTCTTCAACAGGTAAAATAGCCCCCATATATGTAGTTCATCTGTGTATTTAGGGATTTTCCTGAAGTTCAGCTTTGAAGCCTAAGGTTAGTAAAAAATAAATAAAATGAGCACAAGGGACATTACTTATTATCAATGTGATGTGTCCCTTGTGCTGCTGGTTCCTGGTTTAGTTAATATCTTCCTCCTCTGTTTCTGTCCCCCAACACACGCAGACAGTCGTGCAACCATAATCTTCTGGTGTGTCAGCTGTTAATAGAGTCAACAAACCTTTAACTGGTACTCATGAGGAGTGCCTGACAATGCCCGCCATTTCCAACACCCTTCCACATTCATAGAAGCTCTACTATCTACAACTGAGTGAAAAACAATCTATGCATGGAGGAGGCAGACATTTCTTTCATCCAGCCATGCTCCATTCATAGATCGCTTTTTAAATCATAGAAGCTATAATACAGCTTCTATGAATGGAGCAGGAGGGGTGGAAAGGGCAGGCATAGTTGGGCACTCTTGATGAGAGCTTGACACAGGTCCCTTGGCTCTTTTCACCACTGCCAAACTAGAGGATTATGGTGACCGATGTGGGGGGGATTGGAGCCAGGAGCCAGCAGCACAAGGAACACATCCTACTGATAGCAAGTAATGTCCTGTTTTCGTATTTGTTTAATTTTTTTTTACTTAACTGATGGGGAAATTGCATTTTCCTATAAGTTGGCTCATAATATCTAATAATGTATTCTAAACCTGGTCAAGGGACCATACAAGGAGAAAGTCTGGTTACCTTAGCTGACTCATACCAAAGGAATGTTATTGCAAAATGACCAAGTCCTTAAAAGGTCATATTGTTGCTTACCAGGGGAGTTGGCCAAGGGTTGTCCATTCCTTACACACAAGTCTATACAGTTATGACTTGGAACATTCAGCCACCACCACAGCTTGCAATGATGCATGCATCTGTGATCACCTGTGTGCCGCACTGTGAAATCGGGCGGGACTCATTGGTGAAACAACATCTTTAGTTAAGTATTCTTGTTATATTTTTCTAGTACTGTACCTGTATCTGTCTGCTTAATGAAACATTATAGTTATGAGTATTTGTGTGACCTCTCTTGGCACATATAAAGTACAAACCCAATAAACTGCCATTGTGCTACATGCTGGGTGTCCAGTGTGCTCCTGTACCTTTCAGGAGGGGTGGGCTCCCTCAGGTCCACCTGCCCTTGGTCTATCCATTAAATACATGTGCCTCTACTATGGGGGCTCTCAAAATGTGTAGAGTTAGGACCACAGATTATTGGGGTGTCTTGACGTGGCTCTGTGGCTTACGTATGTATTTGCAAATGTGTGCTAACTAAACCCCTGTTTTTAACGCATTGTGTTAGACAGGTTAATTCGCTTGTTGGCAAACTGGCTGGCAAGTTGAGCTGGGAACTTTCTTTTCTTCTTTAGACATGCATCTGTGATCACTTGGGTGCCACGCTGTGAAATCGGGCGGGACTCATTGATGAAACAACATCTTTAGTTAAGTATTCTTGTTATATTTTTCTAGTACTGTACATGTATCTGTCTGCTTAATTAAACATTATACTTATAAGTATTTGTGTGACCTCTCTTTGCACATATACAGTACAAACCCAAAAAACATAAACTATCACATGACCATGATAAAACATTAACTAAGGCTTTCAGAAAACCCACTGCAGGCTGATCAGGCATCTTCTAGCACGTTTACTAAGATCTGCAGCATCTTGACATATTATTCCAATTTATACATCTGGCTGATGTAGCCATCTGCTGGGAAAATATAATTACCATTTACCCCATTGGAAGGGAAACTACATCGTATTTTCTACTAATCAAAACAGCAGCCTCTGTTGGCTTGGCCACCTAAATTCAGCATGGGTTTCTAATCTATATAAGATTATTTTAGGACTTGTGAAATGTGTTTGCTTTTAGACTGCACTTGCCATGTGTTCACATGATAAAAACCAAAAGCACAAACTGACCCTAACGTTGAACTCCCAGCAGTTACAAAGAAACATCGATAAATGCAGTTACGTATTTATCAAAATCTACAGCAGAGGTTCTCAAACTTTTTATTCTGAGGACCCAAATTAGAAAATTGTTACCATACTGGGACCCAAGAAGAAAATTATTACCAAAATGTCAACAAAGACAAATCGCAATGTCTACATAACACATTGCGTATGCTCTTGTCTATTTTTATCACCTTTAACCATTTGCCCTCCTGAGGATTTACCCCCCTTAATGACCAGGCCTCTTTTTGCTACTCGGTGCTGCACTAATTCAACTGATAATTGCGCGGTCATGCAATGCTGCACCCAAATGAAATTTACGTCCTTTTTTTCACACAAATAGAGCTTTCTTTCGGTGGTATTTGATCACCTGTGCGTTTTTTATTTTTCACGCTATAAACAAAAAAAGGCCAAAAATTTTGAAGAAAAACAATATTTTTTACTTTCAGCTATAAAAAATATATAGTAAACTCAAAGTTGGTTATAAATTTAGGCCAAAATGTATTCTGCTCCATGTTTTTGTTAAAAAAAATCCCAATAAGTGTATACTGATTGCATTGTGTGAAAGTTATAACGTCTACAAACTATGGTATAGATACTGCAATTTATGCCATTTTTTTGCTATACAGCGCTGCGCTAGTTTAACGGACAATTGCGCGGTCATGCAATACGGTACATAAATGAAACTTACATCCTTTTTTTTCCCACAAATTGAGCTTTCTTCCGGTGGTATTTGATCGCCTGCGAGTATTTTATTTTTTGTGCTATAAAAAAAAAGTCTGACAATTTTGAGGAAAAAAAACAATATTTTGGACTTTTTGCTACAAAACATGTCCAGTGAAAAAAAATTTTAAAATCAAATTTAGTCATAAATTTCTGCCAAAATGCATTCTGCGACATGTCTTTGCTTAAAAAAAAAACCCAATACGTGTAAATTAATTGGTTTACTTGAATGTTATAGGGTTTTTTTTATACTAATAATGGCGGTGATCGGCGACTTATGGCGGCGATCAGTGACTTATGGCGGCGATCAGCAACTTATGGCGGGATTGCGGGACTGCAGCAGACATTCTGACATTGGGGGGTACTGACTTGGGGTCACTGACATCCCCAGTGACACCAATACAGTGATCAGTGCAAAAAAAAAAACACTGACACTGTACTAATGGCACTGGGGAGGAAGGGGTTAAGTTTATTATTCACTGAAAGGGTTAACTGTGTGACGGGAGTGTTTTACTAGGGGCGGGGGTGTGTACTGCAGGGAACACTGCTGATCGGGAGAGAGAAACTCTTCTGTCCTGACCAGCGTGTCCTGGAGCTGTCAGGGAACTGACAGAAAGCACAGCTACTGCAGCTGTGCTCTCTGTCAGCGATTGCCGCCGATCGCCGGGACATAGCCGGTAACGACCGGCTGTGACCCGGCGACTGACATCAGCAGCTGTGATCAGCGGGACAGGTAGGGCGGCGGCGCGCCTCGCATGCGCCCCCTACCTGTTTACAAAACACACGTTTTAAAACGTGCTTTTGCCCAGCCGTGCCGCCCTGCCGCCGTATTTATACAGTGGCTGGACGGCATGTGGTCAATGAACCTGGAGAAATACATTCTTCGTTAAGTTTTCTTTAACAACTAGATCCTTTAGGACTTTTCACCTCACCTTGTCTGTGTCATTCCCTCCTTCCCCCTGCTTTGTACATGCTCTAGTCCCCCAATGTGTGTCCATTCTCAGCGAATAGGTGCAGGAACCCAACCATGTCCCCCACATGCACACCCGCCAAATGGCATCAAATAGTAGTTGTGATCAAATTTCACTAACAGGGAGAGGGTGTTATGGGGCCTTAAATACCAGGAGTGCATTATGTACAGAGTGCAGAATTCAGGGGTGCAATACACACAGATTGCAGAGTTCAGGAGTGCGCTACATACAGATTGCAGACTTCAGGGATACACTACCCAAAAGAGTGCAGAGTCCAGGCCTCTTCCACAGCTGCTTACCTTGACATCCCCCATCAACATCTGTCATTTGTCCCTTTTCAGCTCTGACCTCTGCACAGAACCCCCCCCCCCCCCCCGCCTCCACTGCCTTCATCTTCTCCCCCACTAAAAGCTGCACCATCTTCCACATACCTTACTTTGGTGCCATGTTAACCACTTCCCATCCGGCCACTGTATATAAACGGCCGGACGGTGGCAGTCCAGGGGCGGGTTGCCGTTCATAAACGGTGCCCGCCATTTTGGACTGTACGCGCTCCCTGGGAGCGTGTGGCACCGCGATCCGGTGCCCACTGTACAGGACCTCTGTGTGTACACCGTATGTACACCAATTGCTGTACAGGACCTCTGTGTGAGGTCCCGATCATGTGATCACTGATTGGCCAATCAGTGATCACATGAATAGGTGTAAGCAAGATGTCACTTCTGACATCATTGCTTACTACTTGTGAAATCTGTGAATGATCACAGAGATCACATGGTACAAGGCTATTCACAACAGCCTTGTGACAAGCTTACCATGTGACAAGCTGTGACCAATCACAGCTCACACAGTATTTCTCAATGGCTGCAAGAATGCAGTCAGAGAGAAGGAGAAATGATTGCTTTTACAGCCTTTATGGGTGTAAAAGCAATCAGTGTAAAAAAAGAAAACAAAATCTTCATCACCCCCCACAAGTAGTACAGTGTCTGTATGGTGACACTGTACTGCTAGGGTGACAGTATGTTTAAAAAAAAAACATAAATAATAATAATATAAAAAAATTAAATAAAAATGAAATTTTTTAAAAATTATAATTTTTGGTCATAAACTAATTTGGGTTATTTTTTTTACTAAAAAGATAACTGAATCAATTTTGGCCAAGATTTATGAAGAAAGATTATTTATTTGCAAAATTTTAAAAGAAAAATACTTTTTTTTTTTTTTGGACTTTTTCATTTATATAGCAAAAGAAATAAAAATCCCAGCGGTGAATAAATACCACCACAATAAAGTTTTATCTGTCTCACAAAAATGCTAAAAAATTCATATGATTACAGTGTTGCATGACTGCGCAATTGCCATTCATAGTGTGACAGCGCTGAAAGCTGAAAATTGGCCTGGACAGGAAGGGGGTAAAAGTGTCCAGACATGAAGTGGTTAACCACTTTACAACCATGCTATAGCCTAAGGATGGGTACAGCGCAGTTGTCCAGTTCTGGGAGGGCGTCATATGACGTGCACCTGGCACTGTCTGTGATCGCTGTGTCCTACGGACACATCTGATCACATGACAAGGTAAAAGGCCAATCACAGCAGCCTTTTACCACATGATCAGCTGTGTCCAATGACACAGCTGATCACAAAGTAAATACAATTGCCAGTTATCAGCAGCACTTTCCTCACTCTGTCACAGCATGAGGAAAGTACTGCTGATAACTGGCAAGTGTCACAGAGGACATCTGCACTGAAAATCAGGGAACTGATTATCAGAGCCCTAATTATCAGTGCAGCCCCAAAAGTGCCCAGCAGTGCCACCCATCAGTCCCACCAATCAATGCCCAGTAGTGCCACCCATCAGTGTCGCCCATCAGTGCCACCAGCCAGTGCAGTCAGTCAGTGCCGTTAGTACTATCAGACAGTGACACCAGTCAGTGCCCATCAGTGCCGCCTAGCGGCGCCCATCAGTGCTGCATATCAGTGCAGCAGCATTGGTGACTCCTCATCAATTACAACCAGTGCCGTCTCATCAGTGCAGCCTATCAGTGCCCATCAGTTTTGCCTATCAATGCAGCCTCATAAATGCACATCAGTGAAGGAGAAAATGTACCTGTTTGCTAAATTTTAAAATAGAAACAAAGAAAAAACTTTTCTAATAGTTTTATTTAATGCAGCAACATCCACACATGTAGGACACCCAACGTTAGAGGTGATTTATTCTTCCAAAGCAAATACCCATTTGCATGATGGTACTGAGTAGTATTCCAGTGTTTCTCTTCTCCCTCAGTTTTTCTTCATCACTGAACTAATGTGACCCCAGCAGCAGGGGCGGACTGACCATTTGGGAACTCGGGCACTGCCCAAAGGCCTGGAGTCAGTAGGGGGCCCCATGAGATGTCCCTGGTACCTTTCATAGGCTTTTTTGGGTGTGGTTTGAGTGTGGGCGAGGACACAAGGGCCCCATGATCCCCTATTGCCCAGGGGCCCCATGAGTTGTCAGTCTGCCCCTGCCCAGCACTGACGGAGAGGGGCAGGTGATGGTTTAACTAGAATGCTGTGCAGGCAGCTGACATCCTCCTTATCAACCTATGATGTCATTGGCGGTGGCTAATGTCGTAATGGTGCACAATGAAAACCTCTGACTTTGTATAGCCAAAAGGCAGGCTTGTTCCACCCGCTGGCTTGTATACAAGTTTTGGGCAATTTTTAGACATTTTGCCTAGGCACCCCTGAAAAAACCTCAAGGCACCCCAGGGTGCCTGGGCACCCTGGTTGAGAAAGGCTGGGTTAAAGACAGGTTTTTATAAGCAAGTGTGCTATAGTGCTGCACTGATTGGTTGATATGGTGAAAGGTAAGTGTTCCTAAAAGACATGTGTTTTTGTGTCACACTTGTAGGCAGGTGCTTAGCAAATAGTCCACTTTATCTTGTAATGATCTTTTCTTTGCACTGTGTGTTTTGCAATTGTACTGTGCTGCAGTGCCTCCTAGTTAGGGAATGGTTAAGTGTGCTGCCAGCCTACTCCCTGGAGTTCATGATACCACCTGCTAGTAGCTTATAAATACTGGGGAGGCAGGCCTCGTGGTCAACTGGTCTATGTATGGGTAGAGTGAAGAGGACCTGTGTTATTATGTGATCACACTCTGTTCTTATGTTGCCCTTTGGCAGGAGCCCAATCAGGGTTCCAGAAACTGTATTTTGTTCCTGAAGGGAACTGCAGACGGCACAGCACTGGATTGATAAAGGACTTAGCTAAGCATTTGGGGGGAGGGATATTTACAGGACCTATTTCTTGTGTGTTGAGGCATATTGATGGTCCATTCAAAGTGAAAAAGTGTATGCCGAAGCGTATTCATGGCATGAGCCTTCAAGAAAGCTACAGGTTGAGTATTTTTGGCAGGAAAGGGAAGTATTTCAGTTTGATTGCATGTGAGTGACACCTTCATAATGACTTTATCTGGAAAATGTTATCTTTCCATTTTCACACGTATATTAAAAAAAGATGCTCTCCCCTGATATTCTGTACTGCAAACCCTGGACTTGTCCATTCAGACACTGTCTTATGAGTTGGGGTTTATTGCCACTTAGGGGATAAGATCTCTTTATTTGTTCTTAATTGTTACTATTTGAGGGTTTTTTGTTGTCTTTTCTGATTGCTTTTATGTGGAGTCCAGTGTATTGGATAGGGGTTGGGAAGCCCTCAGATCCCTGCTTGCCCATCACTAGGAAGGTGAGAGGGGCCGAGATGATGACTTTTCCCCTTAGCTATGATACATGACTATGGGATCTAACGTATCTTTTCATGCCACATGCTTGCTAGACAAAGATGATCTGGTTATGTTCATGAAAGGACAGTTAGTATTAGTGTTAGACGTATAATCTAAAACTTGCCGATAAAAATCACTGGAACAATTGGCAGGCGATTCAGATCACTAGTAGTCACCAAAATACAGATGACTTTATCTTCACATTTTAGTTATAGGCTTATTTTAAACAAGTACATTTAGGAAGTGATAGAAGGACCCCACTGAGCCTGAGTCTTGGAAAGAAAATTATTTACTGAGATTCTGCAATGTCAACAACAAAGTCAATATGAAAGCAAAGCTTTGAGATCAGATATCTGCATAACAAGTCATTTTCTGCAGCATGGCCACCTGTGTGATCAGCAGATCAGATAGCCTCATATACAAGGTATCTAATTCAAGCCTTGTCCATATTATAAGCTGAGATCATTCCTTATCTGGTTACTGCACTCTCCAACCGCATATTCTGTCTGTATTCTATTACAGAAAACTTTCTGTCCGTCTCTAACATTAGTCATGATTACTTTTGCACTGATCAAGCGCAAGCCTCCCAATGTAGGGAACGTGTGGTGCAGTGATACATTTACATAAGTAGAGTGTTCCAACTGTACACTAGAGACTTGTAATGCCGCAACTCTACACTGCAGGTTACAAATGATCTTTTAAAGCAATGGTCTGCACACTGTGGCCCTTTGCTTGCTTTTGCCTGGCCCTTGGAGCACCACTTTATTCACTGACAGCAATGAAGGGGCACAATTCCTCCCAATGACACCAACAATGGGACACAATTCCTTCTAATGACACCAAAGATGGGGGACAGTTCCTCCCAATGACACAAAAATTAAGGCCCAATAACACCAGTGACGGGGAACAATTTTTTCTAGTGACACCAGTGATGGGGCACAATTCCTCGCATTGACACCAGTGATAGGGCAAGATTCCTCCCAATGACACCAACAATAGTGCTCAATGACACCAATGTTGGGGAACAATTCCTACCAAGTTTGGGACACACTTCCTACCAATAATGGGGAACAATTCCTACCAATGACACCAAGGAAGGGGCATTGTTTACTCCAACTGATGCCGGGACATTTTCTACTCCAAATGGCCACAGTCTGGCCCCCCTGAAGTCTGAAGGACAGAAATCTGGCCCTTTGTTTATAGAGTTTGGAGACCACTGTTTTAACCACCTCCCACCCGCCATATAGTAATATGGCAGACGCAAAGGGGTTCTCTCATTCTGGTAGGATTTCATATGATGTCCTCCCATTCTAACCGCGCATGCGCGGCTCCCGGAGCGCGCAGCGCGGCGATCGGCGGTGCGCTGGATCACCAATCCATGGAAAGAGCCGAAGATGTCGGCTCGGTCATGTGATCAGCTGTGTCCAATCACAGCTGATCACATGTAAACAGGGACATGCCGGTTATCGGCATTTCTCTCCTCTCGAGCTGTCATGCTGTCATGCTGACAGCTGGAGAGGAGAGCCGGTAATCAGCATTCCGCGGAGGGGACACGTACACTGATCATCAGAGCACTGATGATCAGCGTGCCCTGATCATCAGTGTAGCCCCAGCAGTGCCACCTGTCAGTGTCCATCAGTGCCTTGTGTCAGTGTTCATCAGTGCCATGTGCCAGTGCCTACCAGTGCACATCAATGCCACATATCAGTGCCCATCTGAGCTGCCTTTCAGTGTCACCCATCAGTGCCAGTCAATTCCACCTATCAATGCCAATCAGTGCCACCTATCAGTGCTGCCAATCAGTAACACCTATCAGTGCCAGTCAGTGCCGCCTATCAGTGCCAGTCAGTACCACCTATCAGTGCGCATCAGTGCTGCCTATCACTGCCCATCAGTGCCGCCTATCAGTGCCAGTCAGTGCCGCCTAACAGTGCCAGTCAGTGCCACCTAACAGTGCCAGTCAGTGCTGCCTATCAGGGCCAGTCAGTGCCACCTATCAGTGCCATATATTAGTGCTACCTTTCAGTGCCCATCAGTGATGTCTGTCAATGCCCATCAGTGCCACCTACCAGTGCCTCCTCATCACTGCCCATCAGTGCCACCTATCAGTGTCCATCAGTGCAGCCTATCAGTGTCCATCACTGCAGCCTCATTAGCGCACATCAGTGAAAGAGAAAAATCACTTATTTACAAAATTTTATAACAAAAACTAAGAAAAAACTTTTTTTTTTTCAAAATTTTCTGTGGTTTTTGGTTTGTTTAAGAAAAAATAAAAAACCCAGAGGTGATTAAATACCACCAAAATAAAGCTCTATCTGTCACAAATTAATGATAAAAATTTCATATGGGTACAGTGTTGCATAACCGCGCAATTCTCATTCAATGTGCAACAGCACATTGGAAAGCTGGAAATTGGCCTGGGCAGGAAGGGGGTATAAGTGCCCTGTAGGCTTGTGGTTAATGCATCAACACATGTAGTGGAAGTTGCTAACATGAAAGTTGACCTAGCATAAGATGTATTTTTCATGTTAAGGAGGAATTGCAATATTCTTCCCCTTACTGTCACCCAAGGAAAATAGGAAAACAAGCAATGCCTTTTTTAAGGTGGTAGTAATGTTTGTTTTTTAACTTGTACCTAGAGCTACGCCTATAATAAGGCTGACCTGTAGGTACTGTAAATATCTCTGAGATGTGTGTCATTTAGGAGATATTTACCCGTGTAGTGCCATTCCTTCAGATCTGTGTGCCGTAAAAAGTGACTCCTGCGCACATGCACGAGAGAGACGTCAGCACGGCTCAGCCATTCAAGCCACCAGAGCCTTTGAACCTGGAAGGACTGAGTGAAGATGGAAGCCCTGTCAGCGGTGAGAGCGAGCCACTGGAGGGCTTCATTTGTAAGTTTCACATAATGTGCTAGTATGTCTTTGTGTGTTTTACAGGAGAAAACATATTTTTTCACTAGAGTTTATTACCGCTATAAGGGAAATCATACTCTGCTGCTAATCCTCTCAAAGTATTTCTACCCCCTTGGAAATTCCTTCAGTCAACCAGTATTTCAGCACCGGAGCTGTGTCCCACATTGGGCGCAGTGGTGCTTCTGTCCTTTTCTAAGCTGGTGGGGCCATGGGGTACTGTGTATACTGTGTATGGGGTCTATTCTCCAAAGGCCCCATATGAAAACCCATCTCCCTGAAGGCTTGCAATGATGCTAATTCTGTGATTAAAACTGGCAGATGATAGTGTTTGTTTCTATGGGATTTAAGGGCGGTCAGTGTTGGTCAAACCTCAAAAAACAGGCAACAGGTATATGAATGTAACCTACCACAAACAGTTTCCTTCAACACCATTGAATGGTCTACATAACATGTGTCAAACACACACAAATTCCACAGGAAAATCCAGACCACCAGGCCATTTCATGCCCCCCCCCCCCCCGCAGTTCTGCTGGCTTCCCTGATTCTTTCAGTTGCTGTGGGTACACAGGGGGATGGAGAGAGAGGATGGGGCTGGTAAATAAGTAATTTACTGGCCCCTTCCTTTTCTGCATGGACACAGTGAGTGACCGGTACCCATTGCTCCTGTGTCCATTAATACCTTAAACCCTGTCAGGTACAATTCCCTCTTCCGCCAGCTGCTGTGGGTACACAGGGGGATGGAGAGAGGGGAAGGGGTCAGTAAATATGTCATTTACCGGCCCCTTCCTTTTCTGAATGGACACAGTGAGCGATTTGTACCCATGGCTCCTGTGTCCAATAATAACTGAAGCCCTGCAGGTAGACTGTACAGGGCCCTGTGATTTGTAAAAGCAGCCCTTGCTGGCACCATCACATAAGATATCACTCTGCTCAATAGTATGTCATAATTGGATTGCCTGGTCCGGGAAATCAGTGTGTTCCAGCACTCAGCAACCACTGCCACTGCACAGTGTCTTGGCTAAAGCAATACAGCCTGTTGTACACAGACTTTGTGGGAGAGTGTCCAAAATCACAGGACTGTCTTTTGGGACAATTGATAACTAATGGGTAAGGGTCCAGAGACACTTAGGAAAGGCCCTGCTTCTCCATGTCACCCCTTTGTGCTGCACAGAGTAAGGAAGGGAGTCTCTATTACAAGAGTCCACCAATTTAAAGGTGCAACCAAGTGGGCAGAGCAAATTGGCAGACTCTAGTTTGACACAAGCACTCAGAAGGTATCAAACATGGTTAGTGGAGGAGTTAATTTACTAAAGGCAAATAGATTGTGTAATTTTCAAATGCAGTAGCACTTTTAAAGTGCAATTGTTCCAGAGCTTAGTAAATGAGTGGAAGCTCTGCTGACGTCCATTTTCCAAACATGAGCAAGTAAAAACACAGTTTTTTTTTCCTTGCATGTGATTGATTATTCTTGGCAAAATGAAGTTTCATCTCATTTAACTAAGCTCTGGAGCAACTGTACTTGCAGACTCTAACTGTACTTGCAAAGTGCACACACTGTTTGCCTTTCGTAAATGAACCCCAATGTATATCACCTGCCAGAAGTGAGGTCATCCTACGGGAGTAAGAAGGCCTTGCAAGAGCCAAACACACCACCTGCCATTTCTTATTGTTTACATAACCATTGCTGCTAAAATTATGTTACTAATTTACAGAACACTTTTCGTTCTAGAATGGCATGCTGGAATTCTGTTAGTAGAGTTGCTATAATGCTTCAGTTATGTATGTGAAGAAAAAAATCAACACCATATCTGTGAAGAGGTTCCATTGACCTGATAAAAAGAGTTGTCCTATCCTAGGCCTCCTGACTACTTTCCAATGTCCACTATTATTACGCATGCATGTCTGTAGGTGGGAAAGAGCATGCATTTGTGTGTATGTGTGTCAGTTAGGTGAAACATCCTTCATCATTCTGATTGTGACTTAATATCTTTCTGCCAGCCTATGAAGGAAAAGCAATGGATTTCATCTTTGGAACAACTGGAAACATGTCTAGGTATGAAGTTTTACTTTGGTTACAACATTTGGGCTCTGTTTCTCTTTCCAGTAAAAGGAAGAGAAATGCCAAGAAAGGGAGTTTTCCTCCATGAGCATCCGGCCTTGCTCATGTTGGAAATCTAACCAACAAGACGTCTGAAAGGAAAATACTCGAACCTGTGTAAGATCCAACATAACACACAGTGACATGAGACAAAATGGAGGAGTACAAAGAAATATGACCTTCCCGGGTTTTTTACAAAACAAACACTGTGGATAATTTACACATCCCGCATTTCGAGGCAGAGCCAACTTGTTGAAGTTTGTGGTAGTCTCCAGACAACCTATTTGGTTTTAACATGACTGATTAACAAAACACAGCATAGGATATTAGAAGGAAAACTACAATGGTTGGCATAAGTGCAATCCAGTTATATTAGTTCTTGTTTTATTAAAGATAATGAAAGTGTTGACAGCTATAATGCCATTGCACCTTGTATACTGTGTTTTGTCTGGTTTTTATGCAAACCTTCTACTGCTGTTGAGGTCAACAGAAAAAAAATGAATTACGTACAAAACGGCACTTTGTGGAGGGTATAGATTTCTAGAATGTATTCCTACTCAGGTATTACTGAAATGGAATAGAGAGGCCTAGAGCCACAGGCTGCAAGCATCAACACAAGGCCTTCATGGCTGGGTTTACAATGGGGGCTATGCAGAAGAAGGAGTTAATAGATTTTAATGTGGTGGGGGAGGAAGGACACTTACCCAATTAGGTTGTCTGAGTTGACCAGGAAGAGCTTCAGAGGCTTAAAGTGTTACTAAACCCAGGACCCCGCTTTCACTATATCTCGTGTCCCACAGTACACAGAACATGGAAATGCAATTATTTTAGTAAATATAAACTGCTAAATGCCTTTTCTCATCAGCAGTATATAGCAGTTTTGTGACTTTTATAAGTGTTCAGCAGAGCACTAGTTAAAGCTTGTAGTAGGAGTTTTCTTTCTGCTCTAGGAGGATGCAGACCCCTGACCCCTGTCTGGACAGTGCCAATTGGCCCTGTGCTGATCACATGATCTCTCCCAAGAAAAAAAAAATATCTCTAGCAATACACACTAAACTGAGCATGTGCAGAATGGCTACAGGTTCAATCTGTCTTATCAGGAGATAAGACATGGACATTTGAACAAGAGGAGTAGCAGATAAAACTGGATCAAATGGCTTTTTTACACAATGCAGTGGATTAACCCTTTAGGTTCCACAGTGAGTATAACAAGCATGCTTTACTGCATATACAGACTGATTTTACTGTTGTGGGTTTAGTAACACTTTAAGGTAGGAGGGTTAATTTTGCTTCTAGTTAGAGTTCAGCAAGCATTCAGCAAACTTCCTGCCTACCCACCCTATTTGTGTTGATTGCTAGGGTCCACAATTTTTTAAGTATGCTAATACTTGTTATAGCAGCTTGGTGGGGTCTTTAGAGATGCTCAATGTAAAAGTGGGAGAGACCTGTCTCAGATATGGCATTCCTTCTTCAGTGAAATCAAGTTCTTAAGGCAATGTGGGATAACATATCTTGCATGTTTTTCCTCCCAGTACATACATACATACAGTATAGATATGCATCATATGTGGATGACAGATGGTGTCAAAGGCTCCCATCCCTGTTTAGCTATAGCTGTCCCAGTTTGATGTAGATGGCCTTTTCCACTCCTCTTGTGAACAAATTGTCTTCTCTGTCCAAAATTTGCACCTAACTATCCTTTAAGGAATGTCTTTGTACGGAGACTGAATTGCAGAGTTTGCCCTCTTAGCATTTAAGACATCATAGACATTTTAGACCCAACTTGCTTGATGTCAACTTTGCTTGACATATTCTTTATGATTTTGTAATAAAATGACCTCTATGACCATTACATTTAAAATAAGGTGAGGTATTTTTATTAGCTGGTATATTGTGGGTTAAGGGGGGGTTTGGGTAGGCAGTTTGGTGACAGTGTCATGTGAAAAACCATAGTTATGATCTGTGAGATGAATGTTCTGCTTATTTATGGTGTGAATGGACAAAAACAAAACCACATAGAAGGCTCTATAGCATACTAGAAAAAAGGGCAAATTTTAGGAAGAGGTCCTTACGTTTCTATTGGACTAATGATTTTATGTTGTATCTTTTCTTGGTGATAGCTATCCCCTACAAAAGCCAATAGTGAACTGAGCAATTAGTATGGGTAGACCAGAAAAGAAAATTATATTACATTTAGATACGTTTGGAGGTTAGTTTTCATTGGTCACTTTGGGTTGTTGTCTTATCCTTACTGCTCTTATTGCATTCCTCTTTATTTAATATTCATGAAATATCCTTCTCCCGTAAAACTTTAGTTTTTACCTTAGTGGCCATTGCTGCTGAGACTGAACCTGAAGCACCAGAACAGGAATAGAGGGGAAATCTAGTGGGGATACTTGTTTTGGTGGTAACTGTCTAAGAAGGAATTTTTCTCTCTTTAGAGTGATTTCCCTTCATTCCTGAATGTGTTTACTGGACAGAAAGTGAAGGAAGAATCTCCCCAAAGGCACAAAAATGGTATAAAATACTGACAAGGATTTCAACCATTTCCTTTTTTATAAAAAATTGGGAATAACCAGGTTTTAGCTTCAGAAACATGCCATGGTGAAAGCATTGCGTCGTCCATTGCTGACCTTTCCTTCTGAAAATGCTAGTTGTCTCTGGTTGTAATGGGTAATTAAAGTTTATCAATTGTCCTTTGCCTAATTAAATAAAACATATTTTTCACCTTTTCCACTAAATAGACCTTTTATTATTTTCTGAAACTAGACTTATTAGAATGTCCTCTCCTCACCCCTTTCTGACCTCTTCTTCAGAGCCCTGAAATCCCTCCCCTGTAAGCCAACAAAACAAGTGATGAGAAAGCCTTTTCCAGTTAAATAGAAAACATATTATGGAACACAGCCTACAAGTACTATGGACAACCACGGAGATATCTCCCTTTTTCCCAAGTGTTCATGTATGTAGCTGATGTGCTGTTACTTCCTGGGGTAGCAACATCAGTAAAAGAACATCATAAAGTAATCACATTCAAAACTGCTGAACAATGAGGTTAAGTTGCTGATTTTGGACAATTTTGAAGTCACTATGATAAATTTGGATTGTTACACTATCTTAGATGAAGACTTTTTAATTGACCATTGGCGCTGGTATCTCCATATTGTGTTTTTTATAGGGAATAATGAGCCCCTCAGGTATTACATTTTTTTATTTTGTCTGTTTGCAATATTTTCATATTGGGAAGTACAGAATGACTTAATTTTTGTTTGCCTTAGGCTAAACTCTTTTGATGATGGTTCTAAAGACAAATTGTTAGGAATAATTGTAGTAAAATATATTTGAAGCCATTTTCATTAGATTAGAGAGATTAGTGGGTTAGAACCTCTATCAGGTTTTTACTGATTTCTGTATCTCTGTTGGGAAGATTTTATCTTCAATCAGTCTCATGAATAGGAAGTAAGATGACTTTCCAATGTGGACACATTTAATTTGACCTTTAGTGCAGCCATTCTCAATCAAGGTTCCTCCAGAGGTTGCTAAGGATTTCTTAAGCTTCAGATGATTGACCTCCTATTTGATGGTGCCATCGCGTACCTGGTTATGACTGGAATGTTGTGGAGGTTTCTCTTGCACCTCCTGCCCAACACTTCTACAGGTGGAGACAGAGAGGTTGAGGACATGAAGTGGCATGAGTGGCTGGCTGGCAAAGTCTGTTCTTTAGGTGGATGAAGCTAGGTAGTTGCAGTCCTCAGGACAAGATGCTGAACCAGCTTGGCACCAGAACAGGAGATGTTAGCAGAGCATATATGCAGGCAGTGACCAGTGGCAGCCAGTAAACAACGGAGAGTCAGCTGAGAGAGCAAGTCCAGAAAACAGGCCAGGGTTGGTAACAGCCAGGCAGCACATTACAGAATAAGCGGGCAAAGAAAACTCCAGTGAACATGCTGAAATCAGAGTCATCAGATGAACAGCGTTAAAAGAGAAGTAGGGCTTTTTATTTTTTTCCTCCATTATACTTACCTTGGTGGATGCAGCATCGGTGTGATACTGCATCTGTTCCCACCCGGCACTAACAGTGAGAACTCAGCGTTCACATGATTCTCACAGCTGCTCTGAGCAGAGAGAGTGGTGACTGTCAGTCATCGTTGTCTACTCTTACCCCCCCCCAGCGCTCACTGGAGCGCTGGGCTGTGGAGGGAGAGGGAACGGCTGGCTTAGGCTCTCAGCGGCTCGCTGATAGGCTGAGCCAGGTGCCACTCCAGACTCTGGGGTGGATCCAGACTTTGAAGTTGGGATCTTTCCCCAGCCTGGACTGGCTGAAGACCATTCAGCAATCGTTCAAAGTGACAGACCATTCTAAATAGGACACCGTGCACCAAGTGTGCATGCTAATTGGTAAACGCACGTGTTCTTGTGCACGCATGAATGTAAGCACGATGAACTAGAATAGTTCATCTAACATTAAAATGGATACACAGTCCTCCTGCGCTTATGGAAGCAACCTACGCACATCAGCAGCTGACACTCTAACTGATACCTTAACAGTGATCAACAGTGCAAAACAAATATAGCGCTCTAATGACCCCACACCCCCTAAACTAATAAATGACAAGTAAATAAAAACGTGCCACAAAACAAAAATAAATAAATAAATGTATCACATGACCTAAATCTTAGTGCTCAATAATAGTGAATATACCAACAACTAAAAAAACATGTGGCAGCTGAATGATTAAATCAAGAAAAACCCTAAATAAAGGGGTATTAAGTGATTAAGTGAACAAACGTGATCAAACACAGAATCAATCAAAAACAATGTCCATAAACTTGTGCTTCAAACACCATGCAGCATCGTGTGGTGAAGGGAACTGTGAATGTGTCAGCATATACCCCGAGGAAGTCACGAGGTTGGTGACGTAACGCGTAGGTACGCCGTGATGCACTTCCGGCGTCGGACGCCATTTTGAGGAACCTGAAAGACCCCTATTTCATGCAATATACTCAGGCATGAGGGATCTGCTGTGGATGACACAGTCTATGTGAGTGGGCATTTTTAATTCTGGTATTAAAAAACATTTATTATTGCATACTACACTATGGAGGATTATTTTTTCTCACCCTGTGGGGTGTGAGATATTTTCAAACAGAAAACCTTCCTGTTTTTTTGGAGAGGAACCACAGGTCCCAGAACCACTTGCCAGTGTTGGAGTAGGATCCTGGGTGATCCTGAAAGTGAAGTGGCCCATTGGGTCGCAGAGGGGAGGTGAGGAGGCAATCTAGCCATTTGAGGATCTGAGTGTGCTGACACATTCACAGTTACCTTCACCACACGATGCTGCATGGTGTTTGAAGCACAGGTTTATGGACATTGTTTTTGATTGATTCTGTGTTTGATCACGTTTGTTCACTTAATCACTTAATACCCCTTTATTTAGGGGTGCTTCTTGATTTAATCATTCAGTTGCCACATGTTTTTTTAGTTGTTGGTATATTCACTATTATTGAGCACTAAGATTTAGGTCATGTGATACATTTATTTTTTTTTTTTTGTGGCACGTTTTTATTTACTTGTCATTTATTGGTTTGGGGGGTGCGCTGCACTATATTTGTTTTGCACTGTTCATCTAACATTGCCTCTTCGCGTAGAAGAATGAGCATGTGTGCAATGTGCATGTGCATGAACATGAGCATAACCCCGCACTGGTTTTCTGCTGCTGGGAATCTGGTTTACCTTACAGGTGCCTGCATAGTTCTGGGGTAAGCACCACTTATCAAAGATAGTTCTATCCAATGACCACCAATGTAGGGGGCATTTTCTCATTGACCCCAAAATAATTAGTCTTAGCAGGGGTTCCTCAAGACCTGAAAATAATTTTTAAAGGTTCATCTAGGGCAGTGGTTCTCAACCTGTGGATCGCGACCCCTTTGGGGGTCGAACGACCCTTTCACAGGGGCCACCTAAGACCATCAGAAAACACATATATTATACTGTGTAGAAAGCAGCTGCTGTGTTGAAAGCAGCTGCTGTGTAGAAAGCAGCTACTGTGTAGAAAGCAGCTACTGTGTTGGAAGAAGCTACTGTGTTGGAAGCAGCTACTGTGTTGAAAGCAGCTACCGTGTAGAAAGCAGCAGTATTGGAGGTAAAACGACACTTCATGAATTATAATTACTGGGTAAATAATTATAGGGTTGGGGGTCACCAAAACATGAGGAGCTGTATTAAAGGGTCGCGGCATTAGGAAGGTTGAGAACCACTGATCTAGGGTATAAAAGGTTGAGAACAGATGCTATAGTGACTAGAAATATTTTAGTACATTTTGGATATTGAACTAAAATAGGATAGCATGACAGGAATTGTGGATTAAAGCCTGATTCCACAAAACTTTTTTATAAATAGCTAGGAAAAGTTAGAACTTTTGTCAGATTTATTTTTTTCTATGTCCCCATTTGGAGATTTCACTTTCTGTCTGGGTGACAGGACATTATTAGGAAAGGAAGTCTTGGCAAATTGCTCTAAAGGGGACAGAGACAACAACAAAAAAACACTTTATTTTCAGTTTTAAGTGGGGGGATTTCATTTAAGAGCTATAATTGCTCTCAGGATGCTGAGAGTGTCTTCCTATGTCCTATCCTGATGATCACACCACAAGAAATCTCCCGGAAATAGTCAGAGACAGAAATCATAGAATGAAAACAGTTTTAACCTTTCCTTGCTTTATCCAAAACCAAAGAAAAAGCTTTGCATGGAGCTGGGCTTTACATGCTGTACAATATTGGTGAAATATCAATGAATAAGGAATATGGATGATTCACAGATAGTTACATAGTTAGTCTGGCTGATAGAATACAAAAGTCCATTCAGTTCAACTATATATAAAAAAAAAAAAGTTATAATCCTACATCCACAGTTGATCCAGAGGAAGGCAAAAAAAAACAGCAAAGCATGATCCAATTTGCTCCTGTGGGAAAAAAAATTCCTTCCTGATCCCCTGAGAGGCAATCGGATATTCCCTGGATCAACTTTACCTATAAATGTTAGTATCCAGTTATATTCTGTGTATCTAAGAAAGAATCCAGGACTTTTTTAAAGCAATCCACTGAACTGGCCAGAACCAACTCTTGAGGGAGTCTATTCCACAGTTTCACAGCTCTTACTGTGAAGAAACCTTTCCGTGTTTAAAACTAAATCTTTTTTCCTCCAGACTTAAAGAGTGCCCCCTTGTCCTCTGTGATGACCTCAGGGTGAATAGTTCTACACCGAGTTCACTATATGAACCACTGATGTATTTATACGTGTTGATCATATCCCCCCTAATCTCCTCTTCTCAAGAGAGAATAAATTCAGTTCCTCTAATCTTTCCTCATAGCTGATCTCCTCCATGCCTCTTATCAGTTTAGTTGTCCTTCTCTGTACTTTCTCCAGTTCCCCAATGTTCTTTTTGTGAATTGCTTCCCAAAACTGAACTGCATATTCCAGATGAGGTGTTACTAATGGTTTGTACCGGGGTAATATGATCTCTCTCTCTCTCTCTGGAGTCTATACCTCTTTTAATACAAGAGAGGATTTTGTCACTTTAGAAACCGCAGCTTGGCATTGCATGCCATTGTTAAGCTTGTGATCTACCAGAACTCCCAGATCCTTCTCCACCATTGATTCCCCCAGTTGTACCCCCCCCCCCAGTGTGTATGATGCATGCATATTCTTAGCCCCCAAGTGCATAACCTTACATTTATCAACATTAAACCTCATTTGCCACATAGTTGCCCAATTAAACAGTGCATTGAGGTCGGCTTGTAAATTGGAGATATCCTGTAAGGACGTTATTCCATGGCACAGCTTGGAGTCATCTGCAAAGACTGAAATGGGATTTATAATCCCAGACCCTATATCCTTTATAAATATATTAAAAAGTAAGGGTCCCAACACTGAACCTTGGGGTACACCACTGACAACCCTAGACCATTCAGAGTATGAATCATTAACCACTACTCTCTGAATACGATCTTTTAGCCAGTTTTCTACCCATTTACATTTCGATTTTTCCAAGCCTGTAGACTTTACCTTACACCTTATCTGTGTGTGGGGAACTGTGTCAAAAGCTTTTGCAAGATCTTCTAAAGTCACCAGAAATACAAATGGCAAAATAATAGAAAACGAGAAAATAGGGTCATGTGTGTTAGAGATTTTTTATATGTCAGGATAATTTGAAGTAATCATAGATTTTGGTGAAGCTGTACTGTAATGCTCAAAAGTACAAGGAGTGCAGCGCTACATCAAATTAAATGGCAAAAATAAAAAATAAAAAAAAATAAAAAAATTTAATACAGTAAAATAATATCAATATAGTCAAATATTAACATAAGTCCACTGTAATATAAATATATGGATTCCTCAGTCCACAGTGAAATATCAGACGTTGTAGGTGCAATCTGGTCTCCCGTTGTGATAATATGAATAGATTGCCTACTCACCAGAAACCCAGTAATGCTTGTACTATTGAGTTTATTAGAAAGGTTTTGTGGTTCCTTTTAGTGCATTGGTCGCTTGTCGGATTGCGCTCACTAACATATATTTTTTGTACTGTAATGCTGAACTATATACTCTTCAGATACACTTGCCTTGTGATAAATCTGAAATCCATAAAGTGTATTTAAACTCAGCTTCCTGCAGCTTACCGGTTCTTAGATGTGAAGGTTGTACTAGTTTTCTCTTTTAGCCTGGTGATTCTGCCAGTTAAACACATCCCGTCCAACATTGACAAGGTTCACCCACTGTACTGTATCTATGAAGAAGCGACATTGTCACCTTAGGATAGGAAGTGTGTTACAACAACAAAATGTCTCCCTCTCCATAACATGGGGTAAGTGTTCTGTAGTCAACAGTGAGAACTGGGAATGTTATTTTTCACAGAGCATATAATATATTTAACAGAACAAAAGGAAGCAAATAAAACTAATTCCGTGTTGTGGTCTACATACCACTTTGATGAAAACATTAATGAATGCATGCCTTCCTTCCTTCCTTCCTTCCTTCCTTCCTTCCCTGTTCTACTCCTTTCCTGCTAATCTTTTCCTTCTTTCCCCTTTTCCCTCTTCATTCTTTCCTCCCTTGAAAGTCATGTGACCCTAACCCTTTCATAATGTAGTCCTTAGGACTTTAGTGGATAATGTGTAGAACTGAGCACCGTCAAATAGGGAGGAGGACCATGCAGTCAGTACTGGGTCAGGTCCATCCAGCACCTAGGGCAAGAATGCGGAACTGCACCCCCTCCCTCACTACTAATGCATTTTGTAGAATGGGTATACCACCCTACATTCATTCTCTGTCCTCCTTGGTGTGCTGTGCCCAGGACAGCTTCCCCTTCTGCCCATCCCTTGTCCCGGCCCTGCACAAAGTAAATAACTGTAGCACACTATTAACCCTGGAAGGTGGATCAGGACCACCAGACAGCTTGATGGGCTAGCATCTCAAAGCTTGGGGCAGAATCCTTTGTGGGGTGTCACAGTTACTTTAATACATTTTAAGAATTTATTAAGGCACGATAAACTCAACATGAGAAGGGTAGGGCACAGGATTCCCAGAAAGTGACGAACAATGAAACCCTATACTTTTCTGCTAGCAACATTCAATACAGAAGTAGAAACCTCTAAGCTGAGGCCAGCAATATGTACTCTTCAGACTGTTGAGCATCTTCAAGCACTTCAAATATCTATCTGTTGAGCAACTAGACTTCCTGCAATGTAGACCAGAAGCAGCTTGTACCCAGTTCTTTAGGACACTCTCTAGCCACGAAGTTCTTTCCCCTGGTGCTCCAACAAGGTCCCTGCTTCACTCATCCTTAATGTACTCTCATGAAAGCCAGCTCTACCAGGCCCCAAACTAGGCTCACCCTTGGGTTCACCATCGCCAGGCAGCACGCCGGGAAGAATGAAAACAGACAGAGCACTCCAGGTGAGTATGTGAATCATCCGTCCCTCTGGACAACAACAGGTGCAGGTCCGGTTTGTGACCGCAGCATCGGACATAAAAGATGGAACTTGAACCGCATTCCAACAATGTATCAGATAAGGCTTTAATTTATTGAAATCTTCGTAAAAGCATGAATCACAACTCCAACAAAAGTACAGAGGACAGTTAACGCGTTCCACATAAAAACATGCGCTTACTCATAACTAGCATATACTGATCAGAGGGCAGCTTAAATAATTAAAAAAAAATAAAAAAACAGATGACCTGGGAGGCAGAGGCTTCCAACACAGCCTGCTCTCCTGGCAACAGCCCAGGATGCAAGAACAAAATCCTTTTCTGGAAATACTAAGTATTTAGATTCAAAATTATTGTAACTTCAGAGCTCAGGTTGACTACAGCCTAGTAATAACACTTAATTTAAACTAAAGACACTCCTGATTAAGGCAGGGTCCCTACACAAGTATCAACAATAATTTGCCAGCAGGCAATAGCACAGCAGGCAGCAGCTGTAAGTAAAACTCTAGGTAGATTTTAGTCTACCTAAAAAAGAGCTGATATCACAGCAGGGATGTCACAGTACAGCATCCCTGAGACCCCTATATGATTTTCTCATCTACAAATTACAGTACATTAGTGTGATCAGTGAGTTGTAGATATAACAATAAATATGTAAATATAAAAAAAACTCACAAACATTGATAAAATATAATTGCATACCTAACTTCTTCATGATGTAAAACAAATCTTAACGCCTGATACCAGTTTTGCACATATTAAGGCAACAAAGCAGTCTATTCAGGTGAATTACTGTATACCTTGTTTTTTTTTAGTACAGAATAGGCTTTCATTTGGTGGTAAATACAATATTATTGGATATCGCCTGATTCTTTTTATTATCAAAAGAAATCTGGCTCAAAATAGTAGAAAAATATAATTTTTTATAATGTAGCTGTATATTTCATATTTCTTTTTTCTTTTTGTTTTACCAGGGCCTACTATAATGGCAACTTTGGGAATTCCAGGTAAAACTCCAGACACTAACTTGAGGAAAACAAACTTTATTAACCAGCTGGTGACCTAGCCAGACTAATGTTTGCAAAGCTAAGTGTCTTGAAAAAGCATCTTACAGGGTATACATATCAGCAATTACGTCACAATGCATATATTTCCTCTTTCACTTTCTGTACATTTAAAAGACTTTCAAAATGTTTGGCTCTAATCGCACCGCACACAAACCACATGTGATTTGCACAGGAATGCGGTACGGTTCCTGTGTGAATCACATGCAATGTACCGCACCACATCAGTGTGAACCCAGGCTCAGTGTTTTATCAGCGTTTTTACAGTACACGTAGAGCTGGAAAAAAGCTGTTAGGAGTGTTTTAATAGCGTTTAGGAGTGTTCAGAGTTTTTTTCTGCCAGAAAAACTCTCCCAAAAACTCTACAAAAAACAATTTTTTTTCTGCTCTTAAACACTGAAGCTTGAAAAATGCTACTAGCCTAAAACTAGTAGGAACAGAAGAAAAATGCTGACAAGAGCTCTAGGAGCTTAAAGGATATGTTCACCTTTTAGTAAAAAATAATAAATGCTAATTTTTTTTGCAGGTCGCTTGTGCCATGCAGGTCTCCTGCAGACCTGTCAGTAATTCTGCTTGCCCATACGGGATATACGGCCAATCAGATATACTGACAGGAAGAATGAATGAACTACCACGGATATTACATGTTACACCCGTTTTTAGGACTTAAAGTCTGCAGCATCCTGGCATTGCACCCGTGATCTACTGTTCACTGGTGCAATGCCTTACAGGCTACATGTAAAAAAATAATAAATGCACATTTTTTACCTGCAAAAAGATATGCATTTATTATTTTTTAATAAAAGGTGGACTTATCCTTTAAACTCTTTGCAACATAATCTAAAGTATGTAGACCTACCTTTCTCAACATAAGAATTGCTTGAAATCATATTGAGGTCTCAGGACACCCCTAAAAAATGATGACATTTGCATTTTGCAATACAATAGCATGATAAGGAAGCTGATACAAATAAAGTGCAGTGCTAAAATAACAACATAAATACAAAAAAATATTAAAGTGAAAACGAAGACACACCAATTCTGAATGCACAATAAAAATAAATAGATATTTTAAAGGGTAAATAGCAAGTGAAATGAGGAAAAAGTTCTGAAAGCAAATTCCAATAAGTCCAAAGAGTAAAAAGATTCATAAAAAAAAGTTTGAGAAATAAAGATGAAAAGAGGTCTTCTTAAACTTAGGTAGAAACAAAGAGATCTCTCCCTTTGTACAGAGCCCGGTGTTGACAATCAACACAGGGCTCTAGGCTGTGATTGGGCACAGCTAATCAGCAGTTCCCGGCTACGAATCATTGGCCTGCTGGCAAAATGCCACTGTGTCTAATAACAGGGACAGTCGGCAGGCGGGCAGGCACACGCTCCCTGTACCTGGAAGAGGCCAGCAATGTATAGGTATAACACTGTGCCTGTACGGGCCATCCATCTGAAGTACATTGCGGGCTGTATTGAAGTGGTTCAGGATAGACACAAATTATTAGAGCACTGCAATCGTCAATGCCTCATTAAATTTATTTTTTTTTAATACGAGTGGTGTAAGTATCTGAATATGACTTGGTATCAGCCGCTTGCAATCTACTGTGCATTGTGTTCAGCAGAACTCAAAGAGAGAGAGAAACAAACAGCACAAGGAGACATGCTGATAGGAGGAGAAAGCAGAGTGACAGACATACAGTATGAGCTAGCTCTCCTTTCACTCTCCTGTCAGAGAGTGAGTATAGGAAGATGACCTGTGAGTGAAAGTGAAACTGCTGCAGAGAAAAATCAGGTCCCCTTCGCTGCTAGAAAGAGCTGTGCTATGTATATCTCAGAGCTGGATGGATAGAAATAGAAACCAAATAAAAAAAGTTCTCATTTATGTGTTTCATCTGTGATTTTCAACTATCTTTTTTTGTGTGTTTGGAAAGCCTTATAATGCACTTCCTGCCCTCCCACTCTAGCGCTCCTTGATGGAACTGAGGAGAAAGGGCTACGTTCCTCATTAGAAGCATCATCATGCCCAGAGCTTTTTATCAGCGGGAACATGGGGGAGCACAGTCCCAGCACCTCCAGCACTGAATGTATGGAGCGGCAAGGGGTGCTTTGGTTTGCTGGAGGGTCTAATGATGCTGGCTACTGAGGGATTTATTGTTGCGGGGGGGTCTATTGTTGCTGGGGAGGTTTATTGTGACTGGGGGGAATCTATTGTTGCTAGTGTTGAGTCTTGTGTTGCTGGGGGGGTCAATTGTTGCTGGGGAGGATCTACTGTTGATGGAGGGATCTATTGTTGCTGACTCTTGGGGGTCTATTGATGCTGGCCATGGGAAGATCTGGTTGTTGCTGAAGGGGATCTATTTTTGCGGGGGTGGGGAGTATATCATTGCTGGGGAGGTTTATTGTTGCTAGTGGGTGGAACCAAGGAACGGTGCTTGTAGGTGGGTAGGGGGTGGAACCAAGAAACAGTGCTTGGATGTGAGTAGGGGGTTGAGCCAATAGACTTGTGATTGTAGGTGGGTGATCGTAGGAGGGTAGGGGGTTGTACCAAAGAGCAGTGCTTGGAGGTGGGTAGGGGTGGTACCAAGGAACAGTGGTTGGAGGTGGGTTGGGGGTGGAACCAAGGAACAGTGCTTGGGGGTGGGTAGGGGGTGGAACCAAGTAATAGTGCTTGGAGGTGGGTTGGGGGTGGAACCAAGGAACAGTGCTTGGAGGTGTGTAGGGGGTTTAACCAAGGAACGTTGCTTGGAGGTGGGTAGGGGGTGGAACCAAGGAACACTGCTTGGAGGTGGGTAGGGGGTGGAACCAAGGAACAGTGCTTGGAGGTGGGTAGGGGGTGGAACCAAGGAACAGTGCTTGGAGGTGGGTAGGGGGTGGAACCAAGGAACAGTGCTTGGAGGTGGGCAGGGGGTGGAACCAAGGAACAGTGCTTGGAGGTGGGCAGGGGTGGAACCAAGGAACAGTGCTTGGAGGTGGGTAGGGGTGGAACCAAGGAACAGTGCTTGGAGGTGGGTAGGGGGTGGAACCAAGGAACAGTGCTTGGAAGTGGGTAGGGGGTGGAACTAAGGGACAGTGCTTGGGGGTGGGTAGGGGGTGGAACCAAGGAATAGTGCTTGGAGGTGGGTTGGGGGTGGAACCAAGGAACAGTGCTTGGAGGTGTGTAGGAGGTTTAACCAAGGAACGTTGCTTGGAGGTGGGTAGGGGGTGGAACCAAGGAACAGTGCTTGGAGGTGGGTAGGTGGTGGAACCAAGGAACAGTGCTTGGAGGTGGGTAGGGGGTGGAACCAAGGAACAGTGCTTGGAGGTGGGTAGGGGGTGGAACCAAGGAACAGTGCTTGGAGGTGGGCAGGGGTGGAACCAAGGAACAGTGCTTGGAGGTGGGTAGGGGTGGAACCAAGGAACAGTGCTTGGAGGTGGGTAGGGGGTGGAACCAAGGAACAGTGCTTGGAGGTGGGTAGGGGGTGGAACTAAGGGACAGTGCTTGGGGGTGGGTAGGGGGTGGAACCAAGGAATAGTGCTTGGAGGTGGGTTGGGGGTGGAACCAAGGAACAGTGCTTGGAGGTGTGTAGGGGGTTTAACCAAGGAACGTTGCTTGGAGGTGGGTAGGGGGTGGAACCAAGGAACAGTGCTTGGAGGTGGGTAGGGGGTGGAACCAAGGAACAGTGCTTGGAGGTAGGTAAGGGGTGGTGCCAAGGAATAATCCTAGGAGGTGGGTAGGGGGCACTAAGGGGTGACTTGGAAAGGGAGAGTTCCTGCACCTGTTCTCTGAGAAAAAAAAGCCCTGCTCATACACAATTGCACCGCAGAACAGAGGACCATGTCTGATCATGATTGCACAGCCATATTTAGACACTGCTTGAAACTGGAGGCAAGACTATTAGGCAGACGGCCTAAGGGAATTTTGATTGGTTTTGAACAAATAAGCCCATATTTCCAGCTTAGCAGGTTCCCTATAGTTAAGTGTTTATGGAGCATTGTATTCATTCCATTTCTGAAATCACATGTTCTGCAGTCTGTTCCAAAGTTGTCTCCTTCCAGGCCAAAGACCTTATAGTAAATGAGAACATTGTTCATGTAATGCCATCATTTATCATTCTGAAATTTTACCTACATCCACATCATTGTTCACTTAATCATATTACTTTATAAACTTCTGTGAATAAACACTGAGAGTTTTTGGGAGGGAATTATGCTTTTTTAAAATGAAATTAATAGATGAACAATTTTGGTCCCTGTCATTCATTTCAGGTTGTCACTCCTGATCAAATAACATAACTGGGGGTTTTTATGCGTGCCAGCATGATTACTGCATACTTCTAACAGGGAATATTTATTTGAAGTGCACAGCACTGATTTACAGCAATCCTCTTTTTCTGCATGTTATCAGAGCCAAGATTGCTTCACACGGATTAGCGACAGCAATTAGGAAATCATTTCTAGATTTCTTATGAGTGTTTAGAGATTTTAATGGGTTTTCAAATTACACGATAGCTATTTGGAGGGCAAATAAATAAAATGAGGCTTTGTGTGATACAAATATTAATGAGGTGCCTATTGGATTGATTGCAAGGTATGGTTCCAAGTACAATGTAAAGGAATGGATATACTAGACGCAGTGTAATTTATACCCTGCTATAATATCGACATGTGGTCTATTATAGAGGTGAATGAATTGATTTGCGCAAGCCATAGTTTACAGCAAATTTAAGATGCTGTTCATTCAGTGAACTAGTAAAATGAGCAAAAGTACCACTTACCAGCTCACCTCCAGGTGGCTAAAAGCCCAGAAGAGCACCACCAGGAATCTCCCAACCATTAGGTGACCTGTACTCATTTGATGGGATCCAATGATGTTCTAGTTTTCAAAGCAAAATCTGTTGTTTCCTAAAAAAAAAGTCTAAACAATGGCTACTATAATAGTAGACTCTGAATACTTACCTCTCTGGTGGGCAGGAAATGCAAAATCAGTTGTTTTTAAGTTCTAGTGGCTCCACCAGCATCTTCAACTTTTGGGCAAGAATCCCAAACTTGTGCTAAGAATGGCTTGATGACCTGAAAGCGCAAGCAGCTTTTCATCACCATCTCGGCAGCGGGTACACTGCGAATGTACTGCTTTTGATTGTGATTTCTGACCTTTTAAGCTGATTGCCATGGTAAGTGGACTTTCTACATGCAGAAGCTTCTACTGGGCCACTGACAGGTGCTGAAACTTGTGGGTGCATTTTCACGAAATTAATAACAACCTTTTATGCTACAACCAGGTTGATGAACTCTTGTCTACTTCTATTTATGTTTACTTTGGTTTGGCAAGATCTATGTTTCTATCACATCAACATCAGAGCATTGTGCTCCATGAGTTCAGACATAGATACCACCAGATTGCAAATTAATGTCTCCTCAGCCAACTTTTCTACACTTACAACCAGGGGCAGACTGACCATTTGGAAACTCGGGCACTACCCGAGGGCCCGGGGTCAGTAGGGGGCCCCATGAGATGCCCCTGGTACCTTTTTCATAGGCTTTTTTGAGTTTGGGCAAGGACACAGGGGCCCCATGAACCCCTATTGCCCGGGGGCCCCATGAGTTGTCAGTCCGCCCCTGCTTACAACTAATTGCAACTCTGAAGCCTTAGTTTTAGCATACATTTTCAAATATCTGTTGAAGCCACACTTCTAAATTGCTTTTTTACTTTTTCTAGCTAGCTTGAAAGTGTATTGAGGACCTTTCCCCCTCTTAGCTAATCTCAAGCTGATCTGGGCATCTGCCATTGCTGTTTTTTTACTTTATTGTGCATCCCAATGTACTTTTTTGGATTTTAGGAACTCCCACTTCCTGCAATGTAAATATTGCCTAATAGAAAAAGGACACCGATGTTACAGAGGATCGTTCAAGGGAAGGTACATTCATGTTGGGCCTGCCCTCTCTGCATTTCTTTGCTTGTTAGTGTAAATTATTTGTGTTTTAGAACTGTAGCACTGCCCTCGTGAGCTTCTCTGTGCACAGCCAGGCAACAGGTATTTCTCACACACATTTGCATCCAAAAGACAGGGACCAGTTCATGGGCTTGGTTTTGTTGCTTTGTTAGGGGAAATCAACTTGGATAGGGAAATAGGGGTTATGGGATGCCCAGTTTAGCTTGAATCAATGGAAGGCGGACACTTCCTTCCTATGTACGAAAGCAGATCCTGGACTGTTCTTTTCCCGAAAGCCGTCAGTCGTTGCAGATCAGTAGTAGCACCTCAAAAATAATGCACAGCAGTGGTTAAATGGTTAGCACTTCCGCCTGGCAGTACTAGGGTTGTTGGTTTGAATCCCGACCACAGCACCACCCGCCTGGAGTTTGCATGTTCTCCCTGTGCCTGTGTGGGTTTCCTCCCACACTCCAAAGATATTCTGGTAGGTAATTGGATCCTGTCTAAATTGTCCTGTGTATGTATGAATGTTTGTTAGGGATTTTAGATTGTATGCCCCTTGAGGGTTATGAATGTACAATATATATATAAAGCACTGTGTAAAACTGATAGCTCTATATAAATACCTGTAATAAATAAATAAATCAGCTTAACTTTTTGTAGCTACATGCAGAGATCTTCTCTCCCCCTGCAGAGCTGCTCCCAGCTCCGCAGCCTGCAAGCACCACCAGCCCTCCTGGCTTCTTGGAAGACCTCCCGGGACAAGGATAAAGGATTGAGCACAGCCCTGTCCCTAGAAAGCTTGCTACATGTGGCAGTCTTTCCCCTTGTAGATTCCAGAGAGTGCTGCTGTACTCACACTGTCCTTGCCGCTCCAGGTCTTGATCACATTCCTGCCTTACTACTGAATGTATCCACCCAAGCCCAGCCTGGAGGCTGGCCCCCTAGACCTAGGGGACCCCTGCCAGACACAGACAGTCTCCTGAGCATTCCATCTTAGACCCGATTCCTCTGTCAGCCTGACTCTCCCATATTCATGGGCCATTCCACCACTCTACCAGGGCCTCCAAACCTGGGATTGGCCGGACTCACATCAACATGAAGATTAGATCTCCAGGAGGAGGCAATAGAGCTGCAACCTGTTAAGTCATCCCGTTGACCTGCAATAACCCGACCTCAATTACAGACTTGCACAGTTACCATGTGTCAGGGATCACGGCGCCGGAATCCTGCATCACGGCGCCGTCCCCCCGCGCATGCGCACTGGCGGCGAGCCGCGGCTGACAGGATGCCGCGCATGCGCAGTAGAGAGTCGAGGGCGCGCCTCAGGCGTCCAATGACAGCCGGGGGCGCGTCCCAGCCAGCCAATGACAGTGCAGGGCGCACTATTTAAAGATGCCCTGCACTGTCACCCATTGCCGCAAGGTCTTATGTGATCCTGGATACCTGCTCCTGTTCTGTGACCCTGTTTTCGACCCTGACTACGCTGCCAGCCCCTGTGTTTGACCCGGCTTGTCCTGACTACTCTGCCTGCTCCTGCGTTTTGACTCGGATATCCTGACTATTCTACGGACTGATTTACCTGGCTGACCCTGCATGTGACCTGACTACTCCTTGCCCGCTGATTTGGTACCCCGCTTACCCCCCACGGAACCACTATCCGTGCCACCCTGCTGGGGCCGTCATCCGCCTCATATCTGGCTCTCCCGGTACCTACACGCATCCCCGGAGGCCTTCCCAGCCGCTGGTGGGCCCGCCCAGAGGTCGTGACCTGGCCCGGGACTGTTTCAAGTCCATCCCCACCATCAGGGGCCCTGGTGAAGGCACAGCCCGGGCTTAGACCCCACGCTCTGGGTTGGTCTATCAGTTGGCAGCCGGAAGGCTCCGCCTGGCGGATCATAACAGTACCTTGCGGCCATGACAGAGCCAGGAGGTGGACCGGCGTCCCTAGAGGATATTTGCCAGCACCTGGCAACTTTGACCCAGGCCTTCCAGAACTTCCACAGTCGCTGCGCCCGACTGGAAGACCGCATGGAGACATTAGCCCCCCAGACTCCCCCTGCTCAGAGTCCCCCGTCTGGGGAACCTCCCGCTACCCCGACATCCGGAGCGGTTGCCACACCCTTAGCTCCTGAGCCCCGTGTTCCCCTGCCGGAACGGTTCCGTGGTGACCGGAGCCGCTTCCGAGCCTTCCGGAATGCTTGCACACTATATTTTGACTTGCAGCCCCGCACATTCTCCTCCGAGACCGTCAGGGTGGGGTTTATAGTCTCTCTCCTTCAGGATGAGCCCCAGGATTGGGCTCACCGTCTGATGGAGAGGCGTGACCCCCAGCTTGACTCCGTGACCAAGTTCTTTCAGGCCATGGCAGTATTGTATGACGACCCTCAGCGGGCTGCCTCCGCAGAGGCTACCCTATACTCTCTGCGGCAAGGCCGCCGGGCAGCTGAAGAATACGCGTCCGACTTTAGGCGATGCATGGGAGACACCAGATGGAACGATGCGGCCTTATGTCACCAGTTCCGCATCGGGCTGTCTGAGTCTCTCAAGGACGAACTAGCACGAGTAGGCCTACCAGACTCCCTGGAAAGACTGATTGAGTTGGCCATCCAGATTGACCGTAGGTTAAGGGAACGTCGGCTGGAAAGGAGCAGCCAGGGTCAAAGGGTGGCATGGATCCCACCGAGAGACACAGCTCCAACCCCAGGGAACCATCCCCGAGGCACGGAATCGGGGGACAACCCGGAACCCATGCAGCTGGGACTGGCCCGTTCCCACTTGTCGGTCGAGGAACGTCAAAGGAGACGATCGCTGAACCTATGCCTGTACTGCGGGGAAGCTGGTCACCAGGTGCGCTCCTGTCCTGCAAAGATGAGTAAGTCCGCTTCCTTTTCTTTTACCTTACCCGCAGGAAGGGATGATCAGTCCAATTACCTGGCCATACCTGTGTCTTTGCAGCTCCCGGGAAGAACACTATCGGTGACCGCAATCGTTGACTCTGGAGCTTGTAGTTGCTTTGTCGACCTGACTTTTGCCCACCGGCAAAAAATACCACTGCAGACCAAAGAAAGGGGGTTCAACATCTTCTTGGCAGACGGCTCCAGTATAAAATCAGGGGTGGTGGACCAGGAGACACCACCCATTTTTACCACAATAGCAGACCATCACCAGGAGTTCCTCCGTTTGGATGCCATCGCATCACCCCTATTTCCAGTCATTCTGGGGCTCCCTTGGCTGCGGGCCCATAACCCCCAGGTTGACTGGGAAAGGGGGACGATTCAATTTAGGTCACCCTACTGTTTGAATCACTGCCAGGTCACGGGATCCGTGGGTCCCCGGTTCCTCCTGTGCTTGGACGGTGATGCCAATCTATCCCAGACTATTCCCCCGGCCTACCATGACTTCTTGGACGTTTTTAGTAAGCGAGGGGCTGACGTTCTTCCCCCACACCGTTCTTACGATTGTCCTATAGACCTCCTACCCGGATCTGAGATCTCGTTCGGCCGGATCTTTCCCTTGTCAGAAACGGAATCGGGTGTACTGAGGGAATATATTGACGAGAACCTGCGGAAGGGGTTTATTCGTCCTTCCACATCCCCAGCCGGGGCCGGGCTGTTCTTCGTAGAGAAGAAGGACAAATCGTTACGGCCCTGCATAGACTACCGTGATCTAAACAAGATAACGGTAAAGAACCGTTATCCCTTACCGTTAGTCCCCGAGCTCCTCCAGAGATTAAAATCGGCAATGATATTCACTAAACTAGACCTGCGGGGGGCCTATAACCTTGTCCGTATCAGGGAGGGGGATGAGTGGAAGACGGCCTTCCGTACGAGATTCGGTCACTACGAATATCTAGTGATGCCATTCGGGCTCTGTAATGCACCGGCAACCTTCCAGCATTTCATCAACGATGTTTTTCGTGATTTCCTCGATGTCTTTGTAGTAGTTTATTTGGATGACATCCTAATTTTCTCCCCTTCACTGGAGGTTCATCGAGGTCACGTAGTACGGGTATTAGAACGGTTGCGTCAACACGGGCTATACGCCAAGGCAGAAAAGTGCTGTTTCGAACAGCGCGAAATCACGTTCTTGGGACTGGTTCTCTCTTCCGCGGGGGTCGCGATGGATCCCCAGAAAGTCACGGCGATCTTAGATTGGCCAATACCCGCCGACAAAAAGGGGGTACAGCGTTTCATCGGCTTTTCCAATTTTTATAGAAAGTTTGTTAGGAACTTCTCCGGTCTGGTCTCCCCGATCACGCAACTGACGAAACAAGGGGTCCGTTTTAAGTGGACTTCCGAAGCCCAGACGGCATTCGAGAAGCTCAAAAAATTATTCACGTCTGCGCCCATCCTCTGCCATCCGGATACTTCCCTCCCATATGTCTTGGAAGTGGATGCCTCTGAGAACGCGGTAGGAGCGGTTCTGTCCCAAAGAAATGGAACCAAGGAACTACTGCACCCCGTGGCGTTCTTCTCCAGGAAGTTGACGCCGGCTGAACGTAACTATGACATTGGAGATCGGGAGCTCCTGGCCATCAAATCCGCTCTAGAAGAATGGAGGTACTTACTGGAAGGAGCCACACACCCAATCCTAGTCTTCACAGATCACAAGAACCTGGAATATTTAAGAACAGCGAAACGACTGAGACCTCGCCAGGCAAGATGGGCTCTTTTCTTCTCGCGATTCACTCTCCATATTACGTACCGACCCGGTACTAAGAACACAAAACCAGACGCTCTGTCCCGCATGTTTGAGGACCCCGATGACACAGTGGCACCTGACACCATCTTACCTTCCGGAAGTTTCCTTGCTCTACAAACAGAACTTCGTTCCAGACTCCTCGACGCTTCTACAGGACTACCAGTTCCGTCGGGGTCACCCCTCCTGAACCACGGCGGGCTGTTTTGGAAGGAAGACCGGATCATGGTCCCAGAAGAGGTGCGAACCCTGGTCCTAGGGCACTGCCACGACCATCGAATGGCAGGTCACTTCGGGGTTGCGAAAACTCTGGAACTACTACGGCGCTCGTTCTGGTGGCCGAACATGAATAAGGACTGCGAGCGTTACGTCCAGACCTGCTCCACCTGTCAAAGGAACAAGCCCTCCAGGAGCCGGGCATGGGGATTGTTACGTCCATTACCAATACCCAAGCGGGCCTGGCAAATGATCGCCATGGACTTTGTGGTCGAACTCCCACCATCCCAAGGCTACACAGCAATAATGGTGGTCGTGGACCGCTTCTCAAAGATGGCACATTTTATACCCCTGGAGAAAACCCCATCGGCACCTGAAACGGCACGGATCTTCATTAAGGAAGTAGTCAGGCTTCATGGGGTCCCCGAAGATATAGTGTCAGATCGGGGAGTCCAATTCACCTCCAGGTTCTGGAACTCCTTGTGTAAAGCACTAGGAATCAAGCTGTCGCTTTCATCCGCCTACCACCCACAGACCAACGGCCAAACCGAGAGGACCAACCAAACGCTGGAACAATACCTGCGATGTTACACGTCCTACCTTCAGGATGACTGGTTGACGTTGTTGCCGTCCGCAGAATTCGCGTACAACAACTCGAGTCACTCTGCAACGGGGCAATCCCCGTTCTTCGCCAATTACGGGTATCATCCCACATTTCTCCCTGACCTGATGCCTGAAAACCCGGTACCGGCATCTCAGGACGTCTTAAACTTCTTCTCTGTCAATAACAAGACAATTCAGGAAGCCATCGCCAAAGCCCAAGGGGACAGTAAGAGGGCGTTCGACAGGAAAAGAAGAGGAGAATTACTGCTTCAACCAGGGGATCGGGTATGGCTGTCAACGACCAACTTGAAGATGCTGCATCCTTCGAGGAAGCTGGGACCCAAGTACATTGGCCCATTTCCGGTAAAGCGTGTAGTCAACAAGGTGGCCTACGAGCTTGAGCTTCCGCAGACCTTCAGGGTACATCCTGTGTTCCATGTGTCTCTCCTGAAGCCATCCAGACCGGATCCTTTCCCGGACCGTGAGTCCAGACCTCCCGAGGCAATCTCCGTAGATGACCAGGAGGAATACGAAGTGGAGACTATCCTCAGTTGCCGACGGAGGGGGAACCAGACCCAGTTCCTGATAAAATGGAAGGGTTATGGCCCTGAGGAGAACTCATGGGAACCCGCCCAGAACATTCACGCTCCCCGGCTCATCCGGGAATTTTTTCGTGGACACCCGCGGTGGAGAGATCAGTGGGGCTCCCGGAGGGTGCCCATTGGGGGGGGGCAGTGTCAGGGATCACGGCGCCGGAATCCTGCATCACGGCGCCGTCCCCCCGCGCATGCGCACTGGCGGCGAGCCGCGGCTGACAGGATGCCGCGCATGCGCAGTAGAGAGTCGAGGGCGCGCCTCAGGCGTCCAATGACAGCCGGGGGCGCGTCCCAGCCAGCCAATGACAGTGCAGGGCGCACTATTTAAAGATGCCCTGCACTGTCACCCATTGCCGCAAGGTCTTATGTGATCCTGGATACCTGCTCCTGTTCTGTGACCCTGTTTTCGACCCTGACTACGCTGCCAGCCCCTGTGTTTGACCCGGCTTGTCCTGACTACTCTGCCTGCTCCTGCGTTTTGACTCGGATATCCTGACTATTCTACGGACTGATTTACCTGGCTGACCCTGTATGTGACCTGACTACTCCTTGCCCGCTGATTTGGTACCCCGCTTACCCCCCACGGAACCACTATCCGTGCCACCCTGCTGGGGCCGTCATCCGCCTCATATCTGGCTCTCCCGGTACCTACACGCATCCCCGGAGGCCTTCCCAGCCGCTGGTGGGCCCGCCCAGAGGTCGTGACCTGGCCCGGGACTGTTTCAAGTCCATCCCCACCATCAGGGGCCCTGGTGAAGGCACAGCCCGGGCTTAGACCCCACGCTCTGGGTTGGTCTATCAGTTGGCAGCCGGAAGGCTCCGCCTGGCGGATCATAACACCATGAGTCATACACAATGATTTTACCCATGATACACTACACTATTCTATTTTACACTATTCTATTTTACTCTATTCTACACGATTCTAGTAGCACACTAGAGGGTGCTACAAAACTGTTTTTACCAGTTATTTTAAGGAAATCAAGTGGTAGGGCATGCAACGGATCCATCTGGACTAAAACAGGGACCGAATGAGTCAAATCCAACTGCATAGGCATGCATTGGCATTTTTTTACCTTGTACAGTAAATAGATAACTGAAATGATGTAAAACTTGGGCTCTACCTACCTGTGCTGAGCTAAAGGACTATATAGTATAAAGGGGATGATAACACTTTACAAAACTTGAAGTCTTCGGACTTGATGTCACTGCCCAACCTACTCCTTGAAATGCCGATGAAAATAACCACACAACCTACCCACAGCTCTCTACTTCCACTTACTTAGAAACCAATTTCATATAAACCTGCATAGGCAGAAAGACAGATTCATTTCTATGAACATCAAACATTTTACTGTAGATGGTAAGCTCTACCTTGTCCTTCTGCCCTATGGGTTTCCTTGAAGATAAATGAGGCCATCCATAACTTTAAAGTACTAATAGTAAGTCTAACGAGGCAGGAGAGGCTAGAAACAAACTCAAATGTTACTGTGAAGGTTGAGGTTTGTATATAACTTTAACTTAGGCTAGTTTTTTTTATAAATTGGGCTTTTAAACCTCCCTGGTTTCTCATACCCTCTTGAAATTTAAATGTAATTATACCTTGCCAGTTTCCACTGGCTATAATGAAGAGCCAATTCATGTTTATTACACTGTAAAAAGTCCTGCTTGCTGCATCTTTGGTTTTACATTCCATGGGGTTGAATGGCAACCTATGTAACATATATGCAAAATGTACCTAAAACCTAATGCACTGCAATGCATGGAAATGCATACAAGCATACAAATCCTAAAAGGAGCTCCTGACATTGCATGTCCCAGAAATTACAGAAGACAAGGAGCAAGAACAGTCCAAAACAAATTATTGTTTCGATGTGAAAATGTCCACAGACATGAAAGACAGTAAGCTTTTCCTAGACAGAAAATTGGCAAAGAATCTCAGTATCAGAAACACAAGTGAAAGAATTCCATCAGAGCACATAGCTCTGCGTCCACAATAAACGACATGATAAGTACTTGATTGTTTTGTTTGGGCCATGCATTTCATTATGCGATCACTAAATTGTGTAATTTTTCAGCAGATAATATTTGACTTTGGAGTCAATGTTTTCACAGATTTTCAGGTCAGGGAACCGCCATCAATTCTCATTTTATCACGTCAAAACATTTCACTAGCTTGGTTCCTGCCATGGGTGCATTAGTGGTTTTACAGGAATGTTAATGGCTGACAATTACCTTCTGTCACTGCATATAACTATTTACTATTAATGTTCTCTTCAATGCCGAGCTGGAATTATAAAGAACTGGTATTAATGGAAACAACAAGTGGAGCAGCAGAAGATATCCACTCTTGCAGTTTAAAGAAACACTCAATTGTTAACCCTCTGTAAAATGATAGGGTAGTAAAGGTCAAACAAGGGTGGACTGACCATTTGGAAACTCGGGCACTGCCTGAGGGCCCGGGGTCAATAGGGGGCCCCATGAGATGCCCCTGATACCTTTTTTATAGGCTTTTTTGAGTTTGGGCAAGGACACAGGGGCCCCATGATTCCCTATTGCACGGGGGCCCCATGAGTTGTCAGTCCGCCCCTGAGGTCAAATTTATCTTTATTGACATTCAGTTGAAGAGTAATTTTTCTTTTTTTTGGAAATACACAATCATACATGCAGGAAAAAAGGAACCTGTTTATGTAAATTGCTGTCAGAGATGACATCATTGGGGTTTCCCTTGTAATCACAGTACAGAAACATTGTGGCTATGTTGTGCAGGAGACATTATAGATCTGAGTAGAAGTCTGGGAGAAGATTGATGTGGTCCCTGAGTTGATTGCTGGATTTTGGCTGTCACTGCAAGCTCCACCCTTAAAAAAGTTGCCATTTTCGATGGACACCTATGACTTAAAGAGGGACTAAAGTCCTGCAATTAAAAATTGCTAGGAGTCACTTTTTCCTAAATGCCTTTTCCCTTTGCATGTTTTAAGCTTTCAGTGTGCACTGCATGGCATTTGTGAAATGCAGTGCACACTCCTGGCCTGTTCCTGGAACCAGTAAGGGCTGGTTCACACCATATGTGGTGTGGGAAACGCACATTTCCTGCCCGAGAACACACTGTCCTTATTAGACGTGTTCTGTTGTCCATTATTTGTTAATGGCACCCCAAACACAGTACCATATGGTTTGGTGCAGATGTGATTTTAAAGGTTGCACTTGCTACTCTTGGGAAAAGTTTTCACAAACACTTTTCTACTGCTGGGACAAAATCTGATATACTTCACAGCAAAGTGTACAGTATGAGTACAGATTTCCCCAACAATATAAAAGCAGAAGGGCTGAAAACACCAGAGGTGATGGTGGAGAGGATTAATCTTGCGATAATTTGTCCATTGTCACTGTGTACATAGTGTCTCTGCTAACCAGTACCATCCTTAGAGGAGGAACCTCTATCAGCGGCTAAAGCATCTTTGTAGGTCTAGAGGAGTGGAGGAATATTACCCATATAACCTGTGGCTGATTACATTCTATCTATTGTCCATGGAGCCTGGTGGGTTCAGAGAAGTAGAGGAATGCCATCTGTATCATTAAAGCGCAATACTTCTGTATGCTGTCCAAAGGGTGTGCTGAGGATCCTTCTCACTTTTCTTTCTGGATCACCATTGAACTTTTCATTTGGATTGGAGCACCTGTGTGGACTATTATTTGTACTTTTTTGTGAATGGTGAAATGTACTCTGTGTACATTTCTTTATGTTTCTATTTGGAATAACCTATATGGTTTTTCACATTATCACTTTTTTTTATTAGTGTATTTAAGTCCTGCCTTGTTTATATACATAGCTACTTTAAATGGTTTCAGAAAAATGTTGAAATCACTTATCTGCATACTTATCTGTGCAGCCTACTAGCTGCAATACTTCTCTTATATTGCACAGAAAGAGAGAAAGGTGTGTCTGACTATTTCTGTTACTGAGTGCTGATTACTGGGTGCACTGGGTCTGTCTCTGGTGTCTATTGGACAACACAGTCATATTTAAATACCTTGCACAACTGTTGTACGGGGATGTGTATGTATGATATCACTTGCCTGTTACTCTTTGGAAGAGGCTCCAGAGTTGTGTATCAGTGAGTAGAGAGCTCTGTCTGTTTTGTCAGCTGGAGTTAGTCATCATTGGGTTGGACCTAGTTTGACAAAACAGGCATGCAATGGATTCTTGGCTGGAAGGGTTCTTGTTAGCCCCTCCACACTGGGTATGCAAGCTCTGTTGAAGAATACATGGTTGTGTTCCTAGTTTGATGCTGCAGCCCAAGCCTAGAGGATATCACCTCTTTGTTGGAGAAGACAGGCCATGTGGGCCTAAGAAGAGATTTTCCGTTACAGTCAACACTGACAGAGAACTGCACTCAAACCTCTTGTTTTGTGGCTGAAGTTCCGATTATGTTCTGTAAAATGCTTCTGGATGCTGGCACCAACACCCAGTAACTGCTGGCCAAGAAATAGTAGGAGACCAGTGTGAGTTTTGGGTATTTCAGTTCTCTTGTCCTCTTGTTCTCCCTACCAAGTTCAATTTCAAGTAAAGCATTGAAAATAACTTTCAAGTGTGAACCCTCTTCCTTCAAGGGAATGTAAGTGTTATCTATCCTGGGGACTAGTGTTGTCTTATGGGGAAATCCCTCAAGTATCCACTAGTCCCTTTGGGTGGAGACACTCTAAAGATGTGAGAACATCAGGACAGTTGTAAAACTCCCACTTAGTGGAAGCTCAGGATTCTCTGTTACCCAATGCTACAGCATTGGGATGCAATGTTCTCCCCCCTCTTCCCAAAACACCTCTACAACTGTACACGAGAGGTAAGACTAGGAAAATGGGATTGTTAGTACAATATCTAATTTCATATCTATTTTTGCGACCTCAGTTTGGCTTTTCGAAAAGGCAGAGTCAGTACCAAGGCTACAGATAACTATACAGTTGCTATGTCATGAATTTGCCAAAAAGACTAAGAGAAAAAAAAATCTAAAACAAAGGGCCAACATTCCCAAACCTTTGCATGGATTTGTTGAGCCCTCATTATTTTTATTACTATTGTTGATATAATCTTTATTGTTATTATTTCTTGGAAAATATGTTTTTGCCACACATCCTAAAATAAACCTTTGTTGAATTCTTGGTATGGTCGTTAACATTCACAATGCTGAGCAGTGTTATATGAACCTCCTGTACATACATCAATTATATAGAAACTGTGCTGATTTCGGCTGCAGAAAAATCCAGGAGTTTCTTTTGGACAGAACTTTTTCACGTTATTTTAATAGACGTGCCTTCCTAGTGAAAATGAAAACCAGTTATTCCTTCGTTTCTGCGCCAATTTCACTCACAAGAGAATTAAATATGCACGCAAGGCCAGGAATTTAAATTGTACACAGATTTTAATAGAAAAAAAGAAGCAAGTATACCTTAAAGCTGAAGGGCAATACATTTGATTCAGTCTTATTTCATATTTAGATCTCCCCTGGAACTCTTGTTTAAATTATATTTTTTTTACTTTTTTTTGGGGGGGGGGGAGTTCCCTTAAATAATATAGGAAACACTCAGCCTCATTTGATAAACTTTTGTAAAAAAAATAAATAAATGCACATCTTTTTGAAGGTAAAAAAATGTGCATTTACAATTTTTTTACCATGAGCCTACAAAGCATTACACCTGTGATCAGCAGATCGCGGGTGCAGTGCAGGGCTCTTGCAGACTTGTCAGTGTATCTGCCTGCTCATACCTCATACGAGCGGGCAATTACACTCTGACAGGAAGATTCAATGAACTACTAGAGTGCTCAACAGCACCGTGGTAGTTCATTGAGAACTGCAAGCTAACAGCTGCAAAGGCTGTCAGTACTTGTAGTTTCCCATTCACAGAACACTGTGAATAAATGATGAATAAATGATGATGAGGCCACATTTTTTAACATTGTGACAGCGAGCAGGGGGGAGCAGATTCCACACTCGCTGACAAAACAATGGATTGGGTGCAAGTGCATCTCTAATGTTACAAAAGGTGAAATTCCTAGATTGTAAGCTCCAAGGAGCAGGGCCCTCCTTTCCCTCTTGTATTGAACTGTATTGTTGCTGTATTGTCTCCCGTTATATTGTAAAGCACTGAGCAAACTGTTGGCACTGTATAAATACTGTATAATAATAATAATTATTATCCTTTAAAAAAAATTTTAGTGGTCACAGTCATAGCTTAAATATTTATTTATTTATTATAATTAAATATTTATTATTTATTTATTACAGATACTTATATAGTATCATCAATTTACACAGCGCTTTACATATATATTGTACATTCACATCAGTTCTTGCCTTTTAGGAGTTTACAATCTATGGTCACTAACTCACATTCATACATTCGCATGCTAGGATCAACCTAATCTTGCAGGAGAGCTTGTTCCTTTGAAAAATAACAGACTTACTGGCTAGATCACCAAAGAAAACTAATGCCGTAGCAATCTTGAACATATAAGGGCAACAAGTTAGCTTTCGTTACAAGTTAACTTTCATTACAAACTGTGAAACAAAAGGGCAATTGTGACAACAAATGGGAAATGACAGTATTATATAATAATAGCCAAGTTTTCCTACTTTCTCCTCTTACCTATACTTCAGGCCTTCAGCAGCAGGATGTAGTTTCCATCGGGGGAATAAGGGATGTGTGTGGCTAGAAGGAGAAGCTGTAGGAAGAGGAGGCACAGCCTATACCTCTTACTGTCTCTCTTCTCTTCAGTAGCATCAGCTCTCCACTCGGCTCCACTCCCCTAGAGTATATTTTCGGCAGCCCAGAAGTTGTAATGAAGCTTTGGAGCTTAAAAATATGTGGCACTAAAGATTCTGAAATAACACTATACATACAGCTATACACCCTTACAATTTCAAGCAAATGTTTTCATAAAAACTGGAATTTTTGGTTTACACACATTGCAATACATTTTCAAGCTGGACAACATGTAGTGATCTCTTCCTAGCCAGCCCCTATTATACACTACAACACGCCAAAAACTTTCTTACTTATAGCATACAGCTATAATATATATATGTATGTACTGCCACATGTGTGTCCCCACACTAAAGATTCTTAGTTAACCCTACATTCAGATTTCCACCCTTACACATTTCAAGCACATTTCTGCCTAAAAATTTGGGTTTTTGGTTTGCATATATTTCAACCCATGTTCAAGCTGGCAAAACTGTGTCAAAGTGATCCTTCTCTGACCAGTCCCTCCTCTACTATGTAGAATGCCAAATACTTACTTGTTTGTCTGCCCCATATTGGCACTATATGACCATTAAAAGACAAACTTCTCTTGTGGGTCACAAGAGTGCACTTTCTTGTGCTCGCCAGTGACCCAGAATCAGCCAATAGTGGGCAAAAGTCTGCTGTTGGCTGACTTGCCAGAGCAGCTGCAGGCTCTGGAAAAGTCCCAATAATAATGTCAGATCCACTTGGATGCCTGATTGGCAGCTGGCTCAGCCTCTCAGCTCACCAGTAAAAGTCCGAACCAGCCACACCCATCCCCTCTCCTGCCTGGCATTCCAGTGAACACTAGAGACATAGAGCAGACCAAGAACTGAGTAATCAGCAGTCATGTAATCTCTCAGTTCTCAGGCTTAGAGCAGGGGACAGCTGCAGAATTGCACTGGTGCTGCAGCACGGAGGTGAGTATGCGTGGTTATTTTCTACATTCCCATACTTCTCCTTTAAAGTATGCTATAAGCAAGAAAGTATTTGGCATCTGCACAGTAGAGTAGGGACTGGCCAATGAGGGATCACTTTGATGCAGTTGGCCAGTTTGAACATATATTGTTATTGTATTGCTGTTGACATGTGGTCACACCCCCCTAGCACCTCATGCCTTCCATATATGTAAGCATTTTGGATTTTGGCACAGACATAACATTCAGTAATAGTCATGAAATATAGGGTACTGCAATATTTAGCTATGTCTGCTTGATCAATTTTATCCCTTCTACTGTTGAACAAATAATGACACAAAATTTGTAACATAGTTTTAAGATCACGGGCGTTTGTGGGTCTGGCCCTCCAATCCTGGGTGACTATAAAAGGGAGAGGGATTTGGAACTCGAGAGTCCAGAGCGTCTTCAGAGTGCTCCAAAGAGCTGCCATTGAGTCCCTAGGGAGACTTCCATCAAACTCAGCTTGGGAACTGTATACTGCCACTATGTAGAATGGCTACTGGGATTTATAGTCCTCTGTGAGGAACACTGACTCATCGAAACACCGCCTACATGGACTCCCACCATTCTGGACTTACCACTTATGGACTCTACCTATGCAGGTATGCTGGGGCATCCTAAGTTGGGGTTAGTTAAGAAAAAGACTTTGAACCATTGTTCTTACTGGTCTGAAGTCACTCCAAAGGGGTGTATGAAAATAACCTGCACAATGCACAGACACTTGAAGCTTGGGTCAGGTAAAGCATATTGGGGTATGAAGTCAGCCTCTTCAAAAGTCATCATGGTTCGGAAGATAGGGAAGTGGTTGTAAAGAGTAACCAAAGTTTAGTATCCAGTACAAGCAGCCTGTTCTGAAGTGTGGTACCTGTGCTAGGTGAGGTGTCCTCCAGTAGTGTGGGGGTTGCTTCTGAGCCTTCATAGCAATGGGAACAGATCAGCATCATGGAGGTCCTTGGCTTAGCTACCAGGTATGGAAGAATAAGAGGAACTATGGTAGGTTTATGCATGAGGTCTGTGCTATGTGCACTGTGGGACCCCATTCTGTCTGGGAGTGAGGTGACAGAGGTATACTGGACAGGTGGAGTAAGCATAGGTTCAGCGTGTCCCTCCTAATTGCAACTGTTGACACATACCAGCGGGTTAGCTGGAATCTGGCGTATTCACTCAATGTACACAGTGTTCATCCCATCTCTAAATTGGAGGACTGCCTTAAGGTTGACTTTCCCTGAAAGCGGTCCCTGCTTTTTTTCTGGGTATTCATGAGTGCGGCACAGCAAAAGGTACTGTGACTCTGCCCACAGTGCCTAGAGTAGACTAGAAAAACCCAATAATCCCCACCCCCTGCCCTCAAACTGTAAACAAATAACCATACCAACATAAAAATAACAACTATGGGCCAGATAAACCCATGTCCCAAGCCACTCCCCATCAACTTAAAGACAGCTGAAAATCAAGTATTTCATACTGCTTCAAGAGACAAAGCTCTTGGTAAAATCATGAATGACCTGCCAAAGGGAAGCTCCATATCACCAGATGGACCACTGATTTGTAGCAATTCAAACTTTTCAATAGACCCGTTCTAGTAATCCACACTTGCTACCCCTATGGCTTATCTCTACCATCTAACCTCAACCGCTAAATTAGGTAAGGCCTCATCATACTTTATGCGCTGACCCTTTCTGGCCCTATTTCTCCCATTAGTCATGCAACCTTTCTCTCTAGTTTATTTTTTGTTTTGTTTTGAAAGAAAACCCTATGTGCCCTACCATTTTGGAACCATGCCAGGAATGAAGCCTGTCTCCAACTCAATTGTAACCCATCCCCCTATTCGCAGGATGGTCTAACTACAAAGCTGTTCTCACCTCCTGGGAACATCATTTTTAGAATTCAGCACAGACAGCTCTACAGCTGTCAAATACAAAAGAAATTCCTGGGATACCCTATTATTAAGGGAGTTAACTACATTTTTTCTTTTAATCATGACTGGAGCCATCCTTTAAAGGAGCAGTTGGCAATGCCAGCAAAGCTTTTCTACAAACCTGGGCCTGGTCCTACATGTGAGAGCATTTTTAAGTGGAATCATCTCAATATTTTGTAAGTGGGCTTGCATCTGTTTAGAAAGGGAATGCCAGATTTGGTTGTCTTTAAGTGTTTAAATGCAAAAATTATGTAGACATGAGGGAAGCATTCTCTCGGGGACACAGGAGTTGAAAACTCATCATAAGGGGACCAGAAAGGGGATGCATCGGATTGCACATCAAGTTACCTACAGTGATCTTTTTCCTTTTCTGCACTTAGGGGGATCAAAGCCAGATGTAAATAAGAAAAATAAGTTAGCAGATGGAAGAAAGGAGTAAAATAGCTTATATCGTTCTCTGAAAAATGCTAACAGAAAGCGCATTGTACATCTAATTACATGTACACTTACCCAGATCATCTGATGCTGAGAATTAAAGAGAACCAGTCACAGGTATAATTAGGCAGATTAATATTTGGTTTTAGATTATTATATTTATGCAAGCTTGCTATAAAAAAATCAATATTTGATTCTTATTAAATTTTACTCAAAGTTAATCTAAACCCAAAATTTTTATTTGTTTTTCATTTTGGATAGAGTAGATAATATTTAAACCCTTGTCAGGTTTTTTGCTATCTATGTCCCATTAGGGAGATTTCCTTTTACTTCCTGTACTGTAGACACAACAGGAAATGAGAGAAAACCTATCTAAAGTGCCAACATGGAGTGAGTGGTTCCTTTGCCTTCTCTAGGACTTCTGTATCTGGTGAGTTGTACCCAGTCACAGAATTGCTAATATGTCATAAGCTTCAGATTTCAGGAGGTCAGTGGTAGTTTATGAGAAAAATCCCCTCCGGATCAAAGTAGTAGCAGGCAAGGACCACTTCGCCTTCTGTTCTTTTAAAGCAGGGGTCTTCAAACTTTCTAAGCAAAGGGCCAGTTTACTGTCCTTCAGACTTCAGGGGGGTCGGACTGTAGGCGGAGGGAGTAGAAAAGCCCCAGCATCATTGTCCCATCATCAGTTTTAGTAGGAGGAAAAGTGCCCCATTGCTGATATCAGTGAGAAAAATAATGCTCCATTGTTGATATCAATGAGAAATATAATTCCCCATTGATGGTGTTAGTAATGGTGCTCCATCATTGGTGACAGTTGGTGAAATAGTGCCCCAAGGGCCAGAAAAAGGTAAGCAAAGGCCACATCTGGCCCCTGGGCCACAGTTTGGAGACCACTATGTTAAATCAAACCATTGTCTTGTCCAAAAATACGTAAGAGAAAAATATAACACTGTGCAACAAAGTTTGACGTCACTATGACTTAGACCTACAGTACATGTTTTGCCTGACTTGATTTCATCAGGGGAATAGAGTTTGATGTTGTAGAAGTATCAAATACCTGTAGAGCTGTTTGTACTGATGGAGATGGCTACTAGTGGTCTGCATATAAATGAAGCCTGCGCAGAGCTTGTCCATGCTTCATTCATAAATATAATTAGATCAAAAGCAGGTAGAGGTAGAAATTTAAATTACACTGTCAGTACTTTCAATATATGTTTGCAAGGACAGTAAAAGAGTTTTTGGCTGAGGGTGGGGGGAGCTGAGGTAAGAGGACTCCAACTGGGCTTCCCTTACTCTTGGTCCCATAGCAGCTGAGTGGCCCATTTTGGTGTTACTTCCTCTGCTTCATACCACAACATTCTCTTGAAACAACCCCCCCCCCTTGCCAACACAAGAAAGAACCTTCCTCATGTTGAGTGTTATTCCTCCAAATATAAGCCCCGTGTTTTTAGCATTACCTAAACATATTAGAATTACAGTGACAAATAGTTATGTTTAAGTGAGTCGACCACCTTCTGTGTCTGAAGTCATGACCTCTTGGAGTAGCATTACTCTTTCCCCTGAAATATATGGAAATAATAATCCCAGCGAAAGCTGTTTTGTATTTCCTACGACAAACTTTAAGGCAGGCATTGTTCATCATTTCAGATGATCTGTTTTTCATCACTGTGAATTGTTTGAGTGTTTTTGGATGTATGTCTTCTTCCTGAAGTGTTCCCCATGGCCAACGTATGGCATAAGCCACTGCAGCATGAAATAGTCATAACTGGACCTCCTGCAGATAGAGAGACCTTCCTCAGCTTGCTGACAGATTACATAAACTGTGTGTTATTATATGTCTAGGCTGTTTTTCACAGGCTCATCCTAAAGAACACTGGGCATATGTAAAATCTTCCTCTTATTTAAAGGAACAGTCCACCCACAACTCATAAATTACTCATTAGTATGTCTGAGAAACAAAATAAACTTGCACTGACAGAGTACAAAGGCTGCAGTTTCTAATCTGAAAATGCTAGTTGCCTGGCTGTTGTGCAGATCCAGTAGCATCAATACTTTCTGGGTAATTAACCTGGGAAAAGTGTGCGCATCAGGAGTTCCATAAGTTCCCATCTGAAAAGACCAGCAGGGAGAGAGGGGGGAGAGGACATTGCTCTGAATTATGCAGTTATGATGTACATTTATTTTTGAGCTATTAAGCTCTGTAAACAACAGGCTTATTTTTCAACAGGGCAGCTAAAAATAAACAGGTAAAAGTGAAAATGAGCCTGAAGGTCTGTCTGGAAATATAATATCATACAATAAAAAAGAGCAATATGTCATCTTTACTAGATTCACAAAAAGTACAAATATTTCTGAATTGCATTTTTTAGTTCTAAACTAAAAGAAAACACACACATATATATATATATATATATAAATATATAATTTGTTTAATGATTTTTCTTTCACATTAAAAAACAGAATTAGATTTTGCCACTTTGCAAATAATATTTTACAAAAGATTTTTTTTTTCAATTGTCTCACTGATTTGTTTGCTTTAGGCACAGTTTTTACACTTGTCTAATGCAGGCCATAGATGGGTCAAAAACCGGCCGTTTTTTTAAAAAAAAATGAAAAATCGGTCGTTCAATACGCCGACGTTACCACCAACGGTAAAAAAAAATCGCCCGTCCCGTCTACAGCCGGCATTTAATTACTTTTTTTCCCTGCAGAGAGCTCCCCTATTATATTTGACATGAAAAAGTATAATGGTTGCAACATTGTATCTATTTGTATCCATTTCGGATACAGATTTTTTTTTTATTTGGATGCAAATAGATACATTGTTGGAACCGCAATACTTTTTCATGTCAAATATAATAGCGGACTTCTTCTTCTTCTTCTTCTCCTTCTTCTTCTTCTTCGTCACGGCTCATGCGCAGATTTTTTATTGGTAAAAAGATCGGCCGATTTACCCATCATTGCCACGAAAATCGGACAATTTTTTTCCAACTTTACCGATAAAAAAATGTGCCAAAATCCAGAAAAACAGCCGACAAATTAACCCGTTAACAGTGTGAAAATCGGACGATTTTTTTTTCGACTGAAAATCGGACGATTTTCGACTTATCTATGACCTGCATAATGGAATGTCCCTGATTGCCTGATTACTACCACTGCAACCTTTAGGCTCTGTTCCTCACCAATGCTTTTTTTTTGTGCTTTTTGCAGAATCGCACTACAGGCCATTTAATATGGTTTCCTATGGAACATGCTCACATCTATGCTTTTTTGAGCTGCTACATTTTTGGAAAGGGTTAGTGACTTTGTTAAAAGCAAAAAGCAGCGTTTTTGCTACAAAAGAGTTAAATGGAGAAGCTTCTGAAATACATTGTGCATTTTTGCGGTGTTTTTGCCATGTTTTGCATTTTTATTCTGCCCAGCAACGAAAAAAATTTCCGCTTTAAAAAAAAATAAAAGAGCTGAACAAAACGCAGTAAAAACACGTAAAAAATGCATTAAAAATGCGTGTAGAAAAAACGCAAAATGAATGAATGAAAGCACAGCAAAATGGACAAAAAGCAAACTGCATAGTTGGGTTTTCATAGCTAAAAGAAAACTAAAATACTAAGAAAGTTGTGTGTGTCTAACTTTTCTAAATCCATTTTTGTAACAGAGAAATGTTGCAACCTTATAAGACACAAAAGCCATCATTTAAAATAAAACAGCAGTTATCTGATCCAGCTATAAAACGATACAGTTACTGGATCATTCCTAAAAGCCTTTTCTAGGTCAGGTGCAGTATTCAAGATATTGGCTCTGTTTACAATATAAAAACAATGAGAATGGTGCTTGGTACAAAGAGGGATTATAAAAACCACGTCTGGTGCTGTTGATAAGAAATTCAGACAAAACAGAGCAGGAGAGGCGAGATGCGAGCCATGCCGAAGTTTAGAAGACGGGATACACCTAATAGGTGGAGATGGAGGAGAGGCCTGAGAAGGGTTTGAAGTGTGTAAATTGTGATGTGTTAAGTTGTGTGTTACATATACAAATCAAGAGGATAAAACAGATCCACATGGAGTCATACTCTTTATGGATGAGCTATCTGCCTCCAACAGCCTGTCCCTCTCAGCTCACTATCTCACACTTTACTATCTCCTTCCCAGCTCCCCTAACAGAAAAGTCCCACCAATTACTCATCGGACTCACTCCCTGCTCAGAGATTTTGGGAATATATTGTTACAAGTTTATAAAAAAGGTAAATAAAAGTAGAACTTAATGGTTGTTAATGTATTGACCAGTATACAAATGCTCTAATGCTGAAAAACGCGGGAAATTGGCGTTTTTGGACTTTTTTTGAGCAAAAAAATATGAAAAAGGCTAAAAAAAGAAAACACGAAAAAAAGCGGCAAAACGCAGCTACATACTAAAAAATGATGAAAAACTCATGCTAATAACGTGACTTTACACAGCTAACGTTACCAGTGTTATTAAAACGCAAAGTATGCATGGAGCCTAAAAATGCTCTAATGCTGATAAAGGCTGATAAAAGCTGAACAATGCTAAAAAACAAGGCTATCTGGAGTTTATGAGCGTTTTTGAGCCTGCAGATTTTGTATAATTTTATAATTCTATATAATATAATATAATTTTGCTAAAAAAAAACACTAAAAAACATTGAAAAAAGCTAATGCAAAAATACCTCATTTTTAATGCAGCATTCTACAGCTAACGCTACTAGGGTTATTATAACGTCCAGTGTGCATGAGGCCCATTAATAAAAAAGAAGCTTTAGCTAAAATACTCACTTCCTCAGAAATAAAACTATTATAAGGGGATCTCATACATGGCTGGATCTAGGGGGATGCTGGGGTAGGCTGTGCCCCCCCAGATTTCAGTTGTGCCCCCCTAAGCTGGGTGCCCCCTATGTACATTATGCCCATGACCGCTGAGCTCTCCCTCATCCCTGCACTCAGAGCCAGCCGCAGTGAACTACAGTAAACAGTCCGGACAGGATAAGGGACAGCGGCAGAGAGGAGAGAGTGGGGTGGTGGTGTGGACTTCTCTGTGATCTCCATCCTCCTGTCATAACAGCGGTCCTCCATACAGAAGGTTACACAGGATCGCTCTTAGATCCAGCGGTACACTGATTGATAACCAACCCCCATCTCCTCCAAAGACTGCTCAGCTCCTGTAAATGTGGGTAGGGAAGAGTAATCAAGCCATGTACCATCAGATCTAAGAGTGATCCTGTGCAACCTTCTGTATGGAGGATCACTGTTATGACAGGAGGTGGAGATCACATGTCCTCCCTACTCCTGTAGTTCCCACATGTAAGATGGGGGAGGGGGAGCTTGTGGAAGAGGGGTGGTGGGGGGGTTGTTTGTGCTGGTAAGAATAATTGGACAGGGATGTGTTATTAGACAGGATTGGGGAGGATTTGTGTTAGGAGGGGGGAATTGGGGAGGATTAGTGCTAAGAGGGGGGGGAATTGGGGGGGGGGGATTTGTGCTAGGAGGTAGATTTGGGTGGGGGTGGGGATTTGTTCCAGGAAGAATAATATGCAGGCGGTTGTACTAGGAGTGGAAATTTGGGGGGGAAATTGTACTAGGAGGTGGGATGGGGGAATCTGTACTGGTAGGGGGGATTTGGGGGGGGGTTATACTAGGAGGGAGGATTAAGGGGGAGGATTTGTACTAAGAGGTGAGATTTGGGGAGAGCATTTATACTAGGAGTTGGGATTTGGGGGGATTTGTACTGGGGGAGATAATTTGGGGGAATTTGTCTGATTTTGTCATGGAAGATTTGTGGGAAATTGGGGGGGGATTTGAGCTGGAAGGTGGGATTGGGGGACAAAGATTTGTGCTGGGAGGAGGACTTGGACTATGAAGATGGGGAATTTTTATATTTTTGGTTGGGTAGAATTTGGGCTTGCTTAGGGGGAGAACTTGTTGCTTAGGGGTGGAAGGTGGGGGTGCAGTTTGCTAGATGATCTTTTCCCAGCATTGCCTGCACTGCACACAAGGCACTTAACAGATCTTCTCCTCCACACATAACACATAGCTGAGATCAGATTCCCTAACACAATGTGTAGCTGGCTGCTATGGTGCAGTTCTGACCCGTGAAATTCCCGGACTGGATTGGCAGCTGCAGTAGCCAGCTACACACTGTGTGGAGGGATACCGATCTCAACTATGTGCTGTGTGGGGAGGAGGAGATCTCTTAAGTGCCCTGCCAGCAGTGACCCTGTCCTCAACTCTGCTGACCACTGTCTTCCACCATGCCGACCCCTGTACCCTGCCCTGCTAACCCCTGTCCTCTGTCCTGTTGACCCCTGTCCTCTGCCATGCTAACCACTGCAAACTAATGGCCTCTGTACACTGCCGTACAAACTGCTGACCCTATCCTCTGCTCTACTGACCTCTTATATACTGCCCTGTCGACCTTGCATGCTCTGCCCCCCCTGACATTTTTCACTGCACCCCCAAATCAGACAGGTTAGATCCGGCCCTGATCTCACAACCTCCAGAAATGTAAGTAGCTAGTAGTCAGTCCTACCAACACGTTTCACCAATCATTGAAAAGGACTTTTTGGTTGACTTCTTGGTGGACTAAAGCTGGCCATACACTTTGTAGCCCTCTTTGGAGGGGTATGAGAAATGGTTTTCCATAAATAGGATATTGCTCTAAACCTGTAGGTAAATAAGCGAACCAGAACCTTCGGTAGGTGGATGAGTGGGTTTGATAATCAAGTTGGCAGTACCTCCTCTCAGGATAGTGTCTATGTAATCAGAGAGGATTCCCTTCCTAGGAAATTGACCAGTAATCTAACCAAAGTAATTGGGAGCAGAGGAACTACTGCAACCAGCATAAACTATTAACTGTAAGTATATAGATGCACACAGTATGGAAATAATACAAGATATATAAGAAAAGATTATTATCAGTACACACAACCAATATACAAACAGGTATTATCACCAAAGGCCCCAATAGGAGTTCTGGTGGAATTGTGCACATATACCCAGGTACATATACCAGAATTTCTAATAAAGATACCTCCAGATGAATGTTGCTGCAAAGTACAGTTGAGTTTGTCTTGGTATTGGAGACGTGAAGACAAGGTCTGCAGTGAAGGAAACATCAAGCCTTTGTCCAACAAGAACTTGTATATAAACTCTATTGTAATAAACAATAAAACTATTAGACCATAGTAATACTTGGATAATAGTCCCTTCTGGGTTGGGTTTAACCAGGACCTGGGGTGGACTGACCATTTGGAAACTCGGGCACTGCCCGGGGGCCCGGGGTCAGTAGGGGGCCCCATGAGATGCCCCTGGTACCTTTTTCATAGGCTTTTTTGAGTTTGGGCAAGGACACAGGGGCCCCATGATCCCTTATTGCCCGGGGGCCCCATGAGTTGTCAGTCCACCTCTGACCAGGACTGTCTTAATGCATGGGCACCCCTGGGCACTGCCCAGGCAGCCCAGGTGTATGCAGTATGATAATGCTTTTCAATAGGCCAATGATCAAACAGGAAACACAGGAAGCTGCAATAACTGTGCCATCACCTTGGATATGCAGTGCTGCATGTAGGGATGAGCTTTTGGTTCAGTTTAAACTTGAACTTTGCCTGTTTAGGTGTTCTTCTGAATGTCTGACTTTTTGCTTGTTTTGTGGGAGCCAAACGCAATATATAGTAGTGATTTTTCTTTTGCTACTATTTTTGAAAGCTTCTTGGTTGTCATGGAAGCAGCAGATGCCAGCACCTGGCGCGTGCTTAGCAACCAGTGACATCATTCATTTGCTGAACAAGAATCCCTAGCCATGTAAACAAAGGGGCAGGGATAGCACTGACATCACTGACCAAATATGGCCATGTCCACATTTGGTCAATGGACATGACCCAGGGGACCCTGCCCCTTTGTTTATGTTTAGCATCGGGAACTAGGAGATGTCCTTCGGAGGTGAGTGTGAAATAGGAGCCGATTGTGTCAGCAGTCCGTGGGTCAGCAGTCGTCGTTCATCACCAGAAGACATGGTTGATTTACAACGTAGGACATTTTGTTTTTCTTTAATAAGAATAAAATAAAATAATCCTTACTTTTCATTACATTGCGTGAATGAGTATGGGTACCTCATCTCGGTACACCAAACGACTTACAGAATGCCTACAGGTTACCCTGTAGCAATAAATAAAGAGCTCACCAGAGATTTTGTCACATGCCTTTCAAAAAAGAGCTATCGCAAAAATAATTCTAATAGGTAGATTTTCTATAATAATCAGGGCGGAAGGGTGATACTGGGAAGTCTTCCCCAGAGTCCTCAGAGACCCAAGAAGCCAGGGCCAATTTAATCAAACAACTTCAATCCTGAACTGACAAATCTTTTAGGCGGGTTGACTCTGGTGTATTTAAACATAGTTGTACATCAGTGGCCACCACAAATTCCTCCTGTAATGAATTTCTGTCATCCTATGTTGAAGGGATGGAGAAACAGGAATGTACACAGAGCTGAATCTGTTTATCAAGTGTTCTTCATGGATTTGTTTTGGCATGCCTTATACTTCCCATTTGCCAAACTTAGATGAGAGGTTACATTTTTAGACATAATTATTTTATGGCTCAAAAACAATAAACTTGGAAAGGGCCTAATTTTGTTATGAGGCTTTTTTGTCTTTAATTGGGTTCAGTTGTTATGTCTGTGAATGGATGACACACAATAGTGCTTCATGTTGTACGGTTCTTTCATATGTGTGCACCCACACATACACCCGCACACCTTAAAGTTTGTTGAAACTTTACAAAAGCTTATTGTCAAGAAGGTGACAGCAATGAGCCCAATTGAAGAGGCCACCTCAAGAGGCATTCTTGGAGGAACAGTGGGGCATGGCAGTAAAGCCAGACAGCTGCAGGTCTTATTCCAACATCCTGGTTTTATCTAAGATGCATCCCTATCTGTTTGTCCACCTGCAAGGTGGTTGATGTGGTCAGTCACTGGGTGGAGACCAAACCTGATTTAAGCCAGCCAAGCCTGCAGTCTCATGCTTGTGTAATTGTTTTTGGAACACGTGTTCCAAGCTCCCGGTTTGTCTGCTCTGCTAATTGGATTTTCCTGTGTATGACTTTGGATCAGATATCAACTATTCTTGGACCTTTGCCTGTCTGTTAACTACGGATCTGACCTTGACTACCATAAACCTTGCCTGCCTTGTACTTAGACTGTCATTGAACCACTCTGCCTGTCTGCCATCCGCAAGTACCTGTTTGCCTCGCTCAGTTTTTTACCTGCCCTGGCTTTGTATCAGGCACTATAGCATTGTGGGGCAACTAAGTACCCATAGGCCTGCTTGCCTTATGGGAAAGGGGTCTGCTACAGGTGAAGAACACAGAAGCCAGCTATAGTGTCTGACCATCTGCATCAGGAGTAAGCGTGACAAGTACGTCCTTGTTTACACTTGTGTTTATAGGTGAGCCATGTTTTTACTGCCCCAACTACTCCCCCTTATGTTGCAAATGCAAAGGTAGGGGGGAGTACATATGCTGTGGCCATGATGCTTTGCATTTTGGCGCAGCAAAAAATATCCACACTGTGGAGTTCAGTGAGCCGTACTACCCACTGAACATTAACCATTCAACAGAATAGGGGCCCCCTACAAGCATGTACACTAGTGCAGGGTTCAAGGGCAAGGCAATACAACACCGCCTGCCAAATCCAAATGCATATCGCTCTTCAGACAGCAATGCTAATTAAACTAGCCTTCACACTGGGCTTGATAAAATCACAGGTACAGTGTTACTTATTTCTATGCCTGGCCCCTGCACCTGTCAGCCTGGCTGATAAAAGTGCCAACTGTGTGACAACTGCAGAGGCAGGGCAGAGACTTTTACTGAGTGACCCTAAGCCTGCCCTTTAACAGACACGGTGTGTGTGTACAGCTCCCTCTCCCAAACCTAGCCATTGACTGGGTCATTAAAGTGGTATTGAACTCCAAAACAAAAATGTAATATACTGTATAGCAACTTACAAAATATGGTGGTTTCGTTATTTTTCCTTTAATTTTTTTTCCTTTCTTATCACCTGGTGATCTGGCTAAAAAAACACTTCCTGTCTTATCTTCTTTCCTAGCTATCTTCGGTAAACTACCAGTTACCCTGCCCCCCATGTAACTGAGGTGCAGAGATGTGGACATGTTTGTAGTTCATATTAGGAGAGAACATAGGCAGGTGCAGTTAGCTAGTCTGTCACTTGGTGGCTCTGTCTGAGAACAATGTCTGGTTACAGAAGATAGTGTCATCAGTTGCTAAGCCTCTTTTAGTTAGAGGCCTCCTGTATTGATGTCATGGGTCAGTGCCCACATAAAAGCCAGGTTGGGAGGAGCCCTAGTGCAGTTGGGTCCAAACACTCCACACCTATGAAGATGTGGCCAGCAAGTGTAGGGCCTGGACAGGGCTGGAGGCTGAGGAGAGATAGACCCACACCCAGAAGAGCTGTGAACTTCCTGGAGGTGGAGGCTAGGCAGCTTGCAAAAGTAATTTTAGGCCAGGCCAAGAGTTCCCTGAGTGAAGTTATCCCCCTGGGGGATGCTGGGAGAGGTGTACCTATGGAGGAAGTGACTGCAGAGAACTTATCCCAGTGAGTACCCTAGATGGAAAGAGACTATTTGAGGGAAGATGGCTTACTTAAAGTGTTGGATGATGCTTTCACATATGACTACTGTGGAACGTCCAGTAAATGTAACTGACAATGTACTGTCAAGTGGCCACTGATAGTAAGTTGATGTGATTGTGCCATTTTACAAGTACCACCAGTAAAGTGCCGCAATTCTGTTTATGTGTGGACATTCCTACACCCTTCTTTTGGGGATACTGTAGAAATGTTAAGGGCCAGGAGCTTCAGGAGGAGTACTCTGGCATGGAGTGGGCACAAGATGAAAGAGGCTTACAGCCTCAGCAGAAAGGTCACTGTTCTAGCAGGAGAGGAGAGGTCAGGTGCTCCTGGCACCAACAAATAGCCAATCAAAAGCCCCTCTTGCAAGCAGCCTAGGATGACAAGCAAGGCTCCCCTCCATAGATACAGTGGAGCAGTGACGTAGCCACTGAGGGACAGAAAGTGTGCTATTTTCAGAATTACCAGGTGAAATTAAAGCAAACACTTTAGAAAAAGAAAACTAATGTAGCCATCATACCAAGGACTACTAAGCTGCAATATATTAAGTTTTTGGGTTTAAAAATCTTTTTTTTGCATTAGAGGTCCATCTTGGATCAGGTCCAACTAAAATATCTCTAGCACATATAAAGAATAACTAATAGCAGTAATAATGGTTTAAACTAATGATTTAAGCAGAAAGATATTAATACTTTGTCTGATTCTAAAGCACAGAAGACTGTATATTATATAAGTGATCAGATCACCTAAAGGAGATGCCAGTAATTATTTTATGTCTGCATTTACCTATTCAAAAAGTGCATAGAATGCCTCTTTAACAGGTTGTCCAATATTGCTTAACATCATGTGATTTAATACAAGTTTACAACAAGGTTCTTGGAGAGTCATATATGGTTTGAGTTGTGGACAAAAACCTTCCAAAACTAGGCGTCAGTATAGTCATGTATTGTTAACATGAGCCCTTTTAAAGTATGTAAGTACAGATAATTCTCTGAAGCTAATGATAATGTGTGGTGCCCTATCATTCAATTGGTAGTTACTAAGTAGTAGTTACTGAGTGATGTGTCATAATGTCCACTAATTAGACGCCCCTGGTCACAGAACATAGTTAAGTCGCCACTAAGTGCTCAAACCATGTAATAATTGTGCCCGGTCTCTCCCCACAAACTCTAAACTTCTTGTTACCTTGTAATTATCCATCATATGTTAGAAAGCCGCAGGATTGTATTTCATAGAAAGAATAAAACAAGGGAACGTAATGTCAACATTTAAAGGAAAAGGCTACAAAATTGTTTTGGCTTGACAATTATTAAAATGGTCAGTGTATTGGACACCTACAGTGTGCAATGGAGAGGATTTCAAATTCAGCCGATGCCTCCACTTGGGAACTTTGAGTATTACTTGTACCTATGGGCATGTCTTAGTACATAGGTCAAGGCAAACGGCAGCACGGTGACTAAGTTCCAAAGACATGCTGGTAGGTACATTGGCCCTAGTATGTGTATGTGAGTTAGGGACCTTATTGTAAGCTCCTTGAGGGTTAGGGACTGATGTGAGTGTACAATATATATGTGTAAAGCACTGTGTAAATTGATGGTGCTATATACACTATATTGCCAAAAGTATTGGGACAACCCTCCAAATCATTGAATTCAGGTATTCCAATCACCTCCATGGCCACAGGTGTATAAAATAAAGCACCTAGGCATGCAGACTGCTTCTACAAACATTTGTGAGGAAATGGGTCGCTCTCAGGAGCTCAGTGAATTCAAATGTGGTACCGTGATAGGTTGCCACCTGTGCAATAGGTCCATCCATGAAATTTCCTTGCTACTAAACTTTCCACGGTCAACTGTTAGTGGTATTATAACAAAGTGGAAGTAACTGGGAACAACAACAACTCAGCCATGAAGTGGTAGGCCACATAAAATGATAGAGTGGGGTCAGCACATGTTGAAGCACACAGTATGCAGAAGTCACCAACTGTCTGCCGAGTCAATAGCTAAAGACCTCCAAACTTCATGTGGCCTTCAAATTAGCACAACAACAGTGCATAGAGAGCTTTATAGAATGGGATTCCATGGCCGAGCAGCTGCATCCAAGTCTTACATCATCAAATGCAATGCAAAGTGTCAGATGCAGTGGTATAAAGCACACTGGACTCTAGAGCAGTGGAGATGTGTTCTCTGGAGTGACAAATTGCGCTTTTCTGTCTGGCAATCCGATGGATGTGTTTGAGTTTGGCGATTGCCAGGAGAACGGTACTTGCCAGACTGCATTGTTTCAAGTGTGAAGTTTGGTGGAGACATTTTGGACAATTTCATGCTCTCAACTTTGTGGGAACAGTTTGGGGATGGCCCCTTCCTGTTCCAGAATGACTGCGCACCAGTGCACAAAGCAAGGTCCATAAAGACATGGATGAGCAAGTTTGGGGTGGAGGAACTTGACTGGCCTGACCTCAACCCAATAGAACACCTTTAGGATGAATTAGAGCAGATACCTAGAGCCAGGCCTTCTCATCCGACATCAGTCCCTGACCTCACAAATGTGTTTCTGAAAGAATGGTCAAATATTCCCATAGACACACTCCTATGGGACACAGAAGAGTTGAAGCTGTTATAGCTGCAAAGGGTGGGCCAGCTCAATATTGAACCCTACAGACTAAGACTGGGATGCCATTAAAGTTCATGTGCGTGTAAAGGCAGGCGTCCCAATACTTTTGGCAATATAGTGTAAGTACCTGTAATAATAAATATATACAGCATATTTTTCTGTGCTTGTACAGTGAAGCAGATACAAACTATGTTTATAGTAGAATTGTATATAGAATCAAATATACTGTATTTGATACTATACTAAAGATCACAATTCACGTTGATATTTTTGCAAGCTTTTGCATTAATGGATATTTAATGGTGGGTAATTTTAAACCAAGTCTATTACTGGAGCTTACAATGCTTCATTAAGAATGTCTATTAACATTTAGTGTTTACAATAGGTCAGTAATGGGATGTGGGAAACATATAAAATTGACTAGAGTTCCCGAATCCACTTTATAACTTTACCCCAATGTCCCAATGCACCCTAAACCTTACAGCTAGGATACAGTGTTGCATGGCTGCCAATTGTCATTCAAAGTGTGACTGCGCTGAAAGCTGAAAATTGGCCTGGACAAGAAGGGGGTAAAAGTGCCCGGTAGGGAGGTGGTTAAGTTATATATCCAGTGAGTCTGCAGAGGCTGTATGAGGACAGCCTCAGGTCCCAATCTAACAGGTGTGTAGGTGGGGGTGAATGGTTCCGAATGCACATTGTCTTTGTTCAGGGCTGTACACCTGCACCCACACGCCTGTCAAATTAGGACCTGCGGCTGTGTTCATACAGCTTTTGTGTCCCCATAGCGTAACATACGCTGCCTGTACACAGCTCCAGGTGGTTCCAGCCACATAAACAAACCACTGATTTACATTGTACAGGCCACAACGCCCATGTGAACGAGCCCCAAGATCTCAATCACACACAGAGCTTTATTTATGAACTCAGTACAATTTTATCCTTTATATTTAGCAGGGAATTTGTAAGTTATGTTGTGTTTGTGTCCACTAATAATGATTGTTCCCACTAATAATATTTGGATATTTTCTGAGGGGCCCTGTCAAGTAGGCTGTACGGGGCCCCATAATTTCTACACTAACAAATTGTTCAGTCTGTGAAAAAAACTGAGCAGATTCTTTTATACAAACTAAAGCTCAAAATTAGCCAGATCAATTCGATTCATATGTGGCCACTGTGGTTGAAAAGAAGTTTGCCAGTCTCGATTTCTCTCAACCAATTCCCATCCGGCCTATAGTCAAATAATAGATGGGCGAGACTGCTCTCGATCTGGGTGGATGTCATATCACATCCTCCCAGAATGCGCATATGGGCCTCACTGTGGCATGTACTGTCACCTGCTGTGTCCATTGAATGCAGAGGATGACAGATCAGTGTAGCGGCCTGCTGCTGGTGCCACGTGATCGCTGTGACCAATCATGCCATTCATTGTGTACTATTGTGTTGATCTCTGTGATTGATTGTAGTGATCACATGGTACAGACAGGGCCAATCACAGCTGATCTGTACCATGTGATTAGCTGTGGCCAACTACAGCTAATCACAATAATACACACTGAATGAAAAGATTTCATTCAGAAAAAAATTATCATTTATAACAGTGAGTATCACTGTTATAAGTGATCATAGCGTGTAAAAAAAAATCCTGATCACCTCCCCAGAGTAGTACAGTGGTAGTATGGTAATACTATATTACTCTGGTATCAGTATATATAAATAAAATGAAACATTTTTAAAAATGTAATAAAAAAGAAAAAATATATTTTATTAAAATTGAACAAATATGTTAATTACTTTTAAATACTGTCACCAGTCAGTGTCTCTGATCACTGCCGCACCAGTTATATGATAATGCTATACTGCACTGGTGACAGTATGTTAACAAAGTGTGAAAAAAACAAGTTTTTTTGTATTTCTTTAATTTTTAAAAAAATTGTGACAAAAACGACAACTTTAAAAAACTCACTATGCCTCTTACTAAATACCCCAGACTGTCTACTTTCCAAAGGGGAGTCATTTGAGCAGGGGGGGCTGACCATTTGGAAACTCGGGCACTGCCCAAGGGCCCGAGGTCAGTAGGGGGCCCCATGAGATGCCCCTGGTACCTTTTTCATAGGCTTTTTTTAGTTTGGGCAAGGACACAGGGGCCCCATGATCCCCTATTGCCCAGGGGCCCCATGAATTGTCAATCTGCCCCTACATTTGGGGGATATTTGTGCTCTCCTGGCATTTTCAGGCCTCAAGAAATGAGATTGAGAACTGATCAATTTTCAGATACAGTATACAGTATATACCATAGTTTGTGAACTCTAGACTTTCAGACTAAATAATAAACACTGATTTGGGTTATTTTTACCTAAGAAATATGGCAGACTACATTTTGGCCTAAATTTATAAAGAAAGATTATTTATTTGCATATTTTATATACATATATACAGTATTTTAAAACATAAAGAAAAATGCAGGTTTTTTTGCTCAAATTTGTTGGTATTTTTTCATTTATTTAGCAAAAAATAAAACACCCAGTGGTGAATAAATACCACAAAAATAAAGCTCTATTTGTGTAAAAAAAAAGGGAAAAAATATTATTTGTATACAGTGTTGCATGACTGTGCAATTGTCATTCAAAGTGCGACTGCGCTGAAAATTGGCCTGGGCTGGAAGGGGGTAAAATGTCCAGTATTTAAATGGTTAAACTGCCCTGTTGATAGATTCTTGCTCAGTCAGCACTGCAAGCTATAGACTGCAGTACTGATCAGTGTATTCTGATGGCAAAGGAGTCAGAATACAGTGACACAGTGGGGAGGATTTCCCAACCCACCTCAAATGTGTTGATGGGGGAATGCGGTCATTTGTTTTTGTTCACCCCGATGGTTGAACTAAAAAACTGAATCAGCTACGGGCTGCTTAAGGAGCAAAGATTTTTATCTGCAAAGCTGAATGTGCCCTATAATGCACTTGACCTTTGGAAAAAAAAATACCCGTGTATGGCCAACTTAACAGCGTGAATTGATAACTCCCTCCTGCTGGGCTATTGTATTCTGACAGCCACTGGTGGCTGATTGGATGCAACCACTGTTAAGCCACCACTTTTCTGTACTAATCCTTCAGTTGTTCAGATGTTGGGTAGGAGGGGGCCAACAGGGCCACCCATGAAGGGAATTTTGTCCAGTTCATCAGAAAATAGTCAAAATGTATAGTGTATGGCCAGCATTAAAGAGGCTTTTCTCTCACCTTGGAGAAATTCCCCCTCCCTTTGCATGGTGTCTTCAGGACAGAAAGTGAAGAAATAACATAGTATACAGACATGGGTTTTTAACTATTCCCTACCCTATCCAAAATTTAAAAAAATATAGCTTTATGTAAACTTTAAATAGACACACACAAAGTGGAATAAAGCAAGTGCAACTGGCATTTCACCTAAAAACTCTTCTTAGGAACCCAAGCTGTCCTCGAAGCCTCCAAGAATTTTCTTTGTTTATTTATGCCTTTTCATGGATGAAGAGGGAAAATTTAACAACCTGTTTCATTTTGGTTGTACGCTAGGCTACACTTACAACGTTTGATGCCTTTTTTCGACCGTATACACTAAGGATGTTAGACATACAGTGGTTTCACTGTGTTTGAAAGTTTATTTTATAATTGAGAAATGATGGTCTACAATAAGCACAGATGTTAGACAGAGCCGTGCGGTTTGGAATGTTATCTGAAATGTGTTATTCTCCTAAATTTGAATGAGCATAGAAGGATACTTCACCATGAGAGGAGATATAAATCTCCCTCGAAAATACGTCCTGGATGAAAATACTTTGACCCACCAGTCCAATGTTCAGCCATGTCAGAAGCAATTAATAAGAAGTCGAGCTGGGGAGGCTGTTGTTGTTTTTGGTAAATTCCACTTGCTGGATTCATTCCATTGCTGACTTTACATGTTATTTTAATTTCTGGTCACCCCATTAGCCCGTTTTAACATACACTTCCAAGTATGAGATCCAAGTGAAACAGCAGCTTCTAAGATCCCTTGGTACGCAGAGTGGGATATTTACTAACCTCTTAAAACATTGAGAGGGAGAACCAATTATTGCTCTTACAACCAAAATTCCCCTTTTTGACAGAAACAGACGTGGTGTCTGTCGTAACCAATCAGGTTTTTAGCTGTTATATTTTCAAGAAGTGAGGAATATAATTGGTCACTCTGAATATCCTCGAAATTCAGCTTTTGCTGAGAATTTTTTTTTGTCCAGTTTTTTACAAAGTTACTCAATCCATCAATCAACCAATATTGCCCCCCACTCAACATGGATGTAATATTTTGTATGAAAAAAAGATATACATTTGGACCATTTGTGTGTGATCAAACAGCCATCTGATAAAATAAATAAAGCATTGCTTCAATATAAAGTTCATATCACAAACATGGGGACATGACCTCAAACTAGCAGGAGGCAAGGTAATAACTAATCTTAGAAAGTTTAATTTTACTGACAGAGTAGATGATGCTTGGAAGAGCCTTCAAGCAGAGGTAGAGCAGTAAGTGGATTCAGACATGCGTGGGACAAACATAGATCTATACTCAGGCAAAAAAGTTAAAAAAACAATAGGGCAGACATGATGGACCACTTGGCCTTTTTCTGTTGTCACTCCTCTATATCATTTACTGTTACCACCGAAAGTTTATTGGGCTGCTTATTATCTGCGGACCAGAGACTTCATTTTTAACTTTATATGCAAATCCTCTATTTTTTTGAACCTGCAGGAATCAGGATATAAGCTGCTGACTAGATAGTACAGAGTTCTGTAGAGACTACACAAGTCTTTCCTACTGTTGTCCTCACCTGCTGCCGATGTGGGGAAGACAGGGAATGCTCTATCACATTTTTTGGACTTGTCCTCGAATTCAATCTTACTGGCAGTATGTACAGTATGTGCTTTGATTGAAAATCTTATGGACCTTTCTCATGTCCATGATCCGGCAGCCTGTTTGCTACACCGTAGCCCCCTTTCCAAATGAAAATATCAACATTTTCTAGTGAGACATCTTTTCTAGTGAGGGCCTGTATACCAGCACATTGGAAATCCCCTTCTCCCCACCCCCACTGTGTACCATTGGACAGTATATGATATAATCCACATGGAGGAATTTACAGCCTCATGGAGGAGACAGGGAGCTCATTTTAGAAAACTTAGATACAGTAGGCGCACTTTACTATTACGAAGAGATATCAGCCTTTTTTCACAAATTTGTAGATGTGGTTGGAGCAAATACAGTGGTACACAGCAATGTATTTATCTTTTTTTCCCTTCTCATCCTTTCAGTTTTTTTTTTTACTTTCTTTTATTGTTTTTTCTTTCTCTCCCTCCCATCCCTTATTTCTCTTAGGTCCCTTCTTCAAAAAAAAGCAAAAACTTTTGGAGGGGTTCTGCAATTGCATCCCCCACACATATATCTTATACTACAGAATATAATTGGATATGGTAGCTTTAATCTGTAAGAGATTATAAAGTACTGAACTGAGCAGACTCACTGGATATATAACTTAACCACCTCCCTACCGGGCACTTTTACCCCCTTCTTGTCCAGGCCAATTTTCAGCTTTCAGCGCAGTCACACTTTGAATGACAATTGGCAGCCATGCAACACTGTATCCATATGAAATAATATTTTTTTTCACACAAATAGAGCTTTCTTTTGGTGATATTTAATCACCACTGGGTGTTTTATTTTTTGTACTATAAATGAAAAAAGACTGAAAATGTAAAAAAAAAAAGTTTTTCTTTTTTTGCTAAATTTTGCAAACAGGTACATTTTCTTCTTCACTGATGTGCGTTGATGAGGCGGCACTGATAGGCACTGATGAGGTGGCACTGATAGGCAGCACTGATGGGCATTGATGAGGCTGCAGTGATGAGGCGACACTGGTGGGCATTGATGAGGAGGCACTGATGGGCACTGATAGGTGGCAATGATGGGCACTGACTAACGGCACTGAGGCACATATTGGCAGCACTGCTGGGCACAGATTGGCAGCACTGTGGGGCACTGATGGGCAGCACTGTTGGGCACTTATAGGCACTTTTGGAGCTGCACTGATCATCAGCGTAGCTGAATCCTTTCACAGTTGCCGGTTATCGGCAGTACTTTCCTCACGCTGTGAAAATGCAAGGAAAGTACTGCTGATAGCCGTCAAGTGTATTTACATAGTGATCAGCTGTGATTGGACAGAGCTGATCATGTGCTAAAAGGCCACTGTGATTGGCCCTATACCATGTCATGTGATCAACTGTGTCCAAAGGACACAGCGATCTCAGACAGCGCTGGGTACGCACCGCTGGGAGTGCGTTGGGGCATGTTCTGGGAGGACGCCCTCCCAGAACTGGACAACCATGCTGTAGCCATTATTCTGCTATAGGGCAGTCAAGAAGTGGTTAATTTACTTTTTATTTTATTTTGTCTTATTTTTGTATTATGTAATAATGAAGCATTAATGGACAATCATATTGTATACATTAGAAATATATTGTATATTTGGATAAGTGGGCATTTGTGTGTATTAAGGAATGTGATTGTTTGTATTTTAATATAATTTGTTGCTTTAAATAAAGAATCAAGAAAAAAATAGGGCAGACTTGATGGACCTCTTGGCCTTTTTCTGCCGTCACTCTTCTATGTTTCTCTGTTTTTATATAGAAATATCATTCATCGTTACCACAGAAAGTTTATTGGGCTGCACAGGAAAATGTCCAGCTATGCTTCCCCATGTGAATGTCACACTTAATCAAGTGATCTGTGATATCAAATGGTCAAAACAAAAAGACAGCATCGGGAAATGTTGCTGAAGTGAACATGAACTTAAACCGTGAAGTTTTGCTTTGCTAAAGGGAAAACCTGAAAACAAAGTATAACTAAAGGTAAAACGTTTTTTTCTTTATTTTGGATAGAGTAAGGGAGGGTTACAACTTATGTCTGTTTATTTTGTCCCATGGGGGGATTTCCGTTCACTTCCCGTTCCATAGTCAAATCAGGAAGTGAGAGGAAATCCTTCCAAAGTGAGGGAATCCCAAGGTGTCACCACAGCTAGTATCCCCATTGGAAGATTTCCCCTCTATTATTGTTCTGGTGTAAACCCAAAATTTGGGATTTTCTTATACTTTCACTTTTGGTGATACAGGTAAACAGGACAAATAGATGGGAAACCTCCCTAATGGGGCACAAACAGCAACAAAAACTGATAGGGGTTCTAATCCTGTTACACTCTATCCCAGGTGTCTCCAAACTTTTCAAACAAAGGGCCAGTATACTGTCCTTCAGACTTTAGGAGGATCAGATTAGGGTAAGCAGGGGTAGAAAATGTCCTGGTCCCAGCATCAGTGAAAATGAACATGGCCTCAGGGTTGACGGTCAGTAGGAGGAGTAGTGCTCCATCACTGGTATTAGTGGGAAGAATAGTACGCCATCTTTGGTTTCATTGGAAGTACTGCCCCATTGTTGGTCTTGGTGGGAGGAATAGGACCACAAGGGACGGATAAAGGGTAGCAAAGGGCCATATCCGGCCCTCGGACCGCAGTGTGGGAGACCCCTGATCTATCCAAAACTACAATAAAAAAAGTTTTGCCTTTAGTTATACTTTAATTGTGCTTTAGCATCACCCAGAAAAGTGGGGTGTTTATGGTAGTTAAGATTGTTGTAAAGGCTTTTAAAAGGCATTGAATTGCCCCTGAGTGTCTTGTCTGTATTTTCTGAAAGGTCCTTTGTTTTTGGGAGTAGTAAGTTATTAGGAAAGGTGTTATAGGCAAAATCTAAAAAAAACAGTAAGATTTTAAGTGCCGGTGAGTTTTTTCGTACATTTTTCCTGAGGAAGTCATGTGGGTTGTGACCCAACACGTCGGAATAGAGGCCAGTGATGTAATTTCTGGTCCAAAGTGAAGAACACATGTGAAATTCTCTGCTATACTATACACTCACCGGACACTTTAATAGGTACATCGTGCTAGTGCCAAGAATATATCCCCCACACTATTACACCACCACCACCAGCCTGAACCATTGATACAAAGCAGGATGGATCCATGCTTTCATGTTTACAACAAATTCTGACCCTACCATCTGAATGTTGCAGCTGAAATCAAGACTCATCAGACCAGGTAACGTTTTTCCAATTTCTATTGTCCAATTTTTGTGAGCCTGTGCGAATTGTAGCCTCCATTTCCTGTTCTTATCTGACAGGAGTGGCACCCGGAGTGGTCTTCTGCTGCTGTAGGCCATCTGCTTCAAGGTTCAACATGTTGTGCGTTCAGAGATGGTATTCCACATACCTTGGTTGTAATGAGTGGTAATTTGAGTTACTGTTGTCTTTCTACCAGTCTGCCCATTCTCCTCTGACCTCTGACATCAACAAGGCATTTTTGTCCATACAACTGCCGATCACCGGATATTTTCTCTTTTTCTGACCATTCTCTGTAAACCTTAGATAATGTTATGGATGAAAATCCCAGAAAATCAGCCATTTTTGAAATACTCAGACCAATCCGTCTGGCACCATCAACCATGCCTCCTTCAAAGTCAATTAAATCCCCTTTCTTCCCCATTCTGATGCTCAGTTTGAACTTCAGCAGGTCATCTTCACCACATGTAGATGCCTAAACACATTTAATTGCTGCCATGTGATTGGCTGATTAGCCATTTGTGTTACCAAGCTATTGAACAGGTGTACCTAACAAGTGGCTTTGAAATCGTGCTACTTCAAGTGAAGTTCAAAGTTGCATTCAGTATGAACCAGGGCTTACTCTTTCATTTTTCCCAATTGCTATTTGGGCTTTTTTTGCTTAATAAAATCTCAAACAACAAATACAGAAAAAAATGCAGAAAAAAAGGAAAATGACAATTATCTTGTAAATTTATATTACTTCTTTTCTTTAGCATAGTAAATGATTTTGTTTAATCCACAAATAAAATTTGTTGAGCCGGTGTAAAATGTGTCCAAACAATCAGTCAGTAAATTTTTTGGCTGGCCTGGAATTTGTGATGTGTTTTCCACTCTATGAGCTTTTGTACAGGAGAGCAAAAAATACCATATTTTTAGACGTTTTTTAGAAGGAATTTTTTTTTTTTTTTTTTGCACTGATCTGAATGCAACTCTTTGCTTTCAATGAGGTGGTAGACACTGGTGCAAAGAAGAAAAACGTAATTAAGTTCCATGTTTAGATCAGTAAAAAAAAACATCTGCACTACTGGTCAGTATTTTTGCATAAATACAGCTGCAGTGAATTACAGCTTCACCCGAAGAGTATAGCTAGAAGAATTTTTACTTACGCGTGTACACATGTAACAGTATATGGACCAATCTCACAGTTTTTGCGAAGGAACTTTCTGCCATATAGACCAGCCGTTCCTACATAGGTCCCATGTGCAAGGACCCTATTCCTGTTCTGCTAACAACTGTAAATGTTTGGATTCCTGATCACCTTCAGTCCAGGTGACAGTGGTCATCAGAACCCATACAGAAGGTAAAGCTGGCCATACACGAGTTTAATTCTGAAAGAATTTTTGTTTGAAATTCTTTTCTAAGAATTTTCATTCGAATTTCGCACCATTAGTGGGCCACAGAAACGGATGATTTTCGAGCGACCGTTGAATTTGAATGATCAGGCATGTTGAAAATTTTTTGAAAAATGAACTAATTTCTAATCAATGATGGAAGATTTGTGTGAGAAATGTAATCAATAAAGAAACGAGCATGAGCTGTGACCTGGAAAGAAAAGAAAATTATTGGCCACGAAGATTCTTTTCTGTAGCAACATGAGGTGAAATTACAGGCTTGGTTGGTCGATTTTCGAAATCAATAGTGGCACCATCGGATTACAAAATGCACGAAAGTTCCAGTTTTCTAAAGAAAATTTGTTCGGAATTTGACCCTTGTATGGTCTGCATAACAGCAATTCCACCTGCGATTCTAAATCACCAAGTGTGAATGGGGCCTAAAGCCATACACGGGTCAAATTCTGAAAGAATTTTCTTTCTAAAATCTTTTCTAAGAATTTACGTGTGAATTTAGCACTGTTAGTGGGTCACAGAAACGGCTGATTTTTGTGTGACCATCAAATTTGAGTGATCGGGCATGTTGGAAATTTTCTGAAAAACTAGCGAATTTCTTATCAATGATGGGAGAATCGTGCGGGAAATATAAATGAAAAACAAATGAGCATGAGTTATGACCTGGAAAGAAAAGAAAATTATTGGCCACGAAGATTCTTTTCTGTAGCAACATGAGGTGAAATTAAAGGCTTGGTTGGTTGAATTTCGAGATCAATGGTGGCACCATCGGATTACAAAATGCACTAAAATTTCCGATTTTCTAAAGAAAATTCATTCGGAATTTGACCCATGTATGGCCTGCATAGGTCTACCCACTGGAGATACAGACTGCAATAAAAACATGATAATGGTTATAACTCTATTCAAAACTATTTTTTTTCTTTTTTGCTTAAAGCGGACCTAACTTAGGTCCAATTTATGTCCTCCTCCACCCCACCTCCACCCCCCTTTCTGAACATTTTTTTTTGGAGGTGGAGCGGGTACTAATTTTGACAGGTGCCCTCTCTTACTTCTGCTGGAATCACAGCACAAAGCAAAGCGTGACTCGTGCATGAGTAAAGGGGAGGCGGCTGTGAAGCTGCGAGGTGTCAGTCAGCTTCCCAAAGTAAACATGCTGGTGCTGGAGACCCAAACACCAGCAAATAACCAGCCCGGTTGAGGACAGCGCTGGATCCCTGGACAGGTAAGTGTCGTTTTATTAAAAGTCAGCAGCAACAGTATTTGTAGCTGCTGACTTTTATTTAATGACTAAAAACTTTTTGAAGATAAACTTTACATCCTTAGTGGTGCAATTCTGCAATCTCTAGAGTGGATCATCAGTGTATTGTGAGTTATAAAGGACAGGGTAAGTCACTTAGCTTGGCTCTGTTTTATTAACAAAGAACTTTTAGAGAGAGGAACAAAAAACAGGTTTCAAAAGAAAATATAACTTCAGGCACCTCTAGATAAGTGAAAAAAGGTTCTTGATAATGACTGCTCTCCTGTCCAACCTCAGCTGGGCCTCACCTGAGCTCAGGTGGTCAATATGAATCAGTGTTACATAATGGATGGTGTCCAGGGCACTTGTAATACTCCCGAAACATGAGAACACACCCTTTCAAGCACAACCCTCTGGAACCCATCAGAAAACATTGGGAAGAGAAATAAATATTCATAGCTCAGAACATCAACACTCTTAGCTCAATCCTCTGGAACACATCAACAAAGGCTAGTTTAAGTAGTTTATATTCAGAGCTTTGGGAGAACTTCCAAAACTCCAGAGAGTTACCTGGACAGCTGGTTACAGACTAAGGTTAAAATACAAAAGCTGCAGCTTTATCTAAGCTGGATATGGTTAAAGCCAAACTATAATTACTGACACCCCTCATAACAACACATCCTGGGGCAAGAGCACTACTGTACATCTGAATCTTTAGTCTTCTTCGCTTATTCTTGTAACCTTCTTTTTTCAAAATCTAAAAAACTCTCTATAGTCATCTCAAAATAAGGGGCAACATATAACCATCCTGTATTACAAAGTGATATTCACACTTCAATCAGTCCCATTCCCGTGCCATTGGAATGCAAGCACAGGTTCACTGAGCTTAAAGGTACTTGCCCTCCAGGACAGTAATAACAACATATGTTGTGCCAGCGACCCCGAGTGGAGTATTTAGAGTGAGGCCTCATTCATTGTCACATGCTAGTCATTTTACAACTGCCTTCTGCCCATTTACACCTGCAATCACAGTTTATGGCAGAGGAATGTTTTCCAGCATTGAGGTGTCATGTGCTAAGAACCAGTGGAAGCTGACGCTGAAGTATGTGAAAATGTGTTTCACAATAAACTATCAGGGGAATTCATAAAGGGTGCCTGTCAGGACCTGGATCACGTGCTGGTGGCACTGTGCTCCCCAGAGCGGAAGGTTGTAGTTCCGATGTCCACCAGCAGGAGTCCCCAGGAGCCAGAAAATTGCAGTAATCAGGTCCACCTGATGCTGGTTGCCGGGAAGGTATTTAGTCCCTCCTCTACATTTCCCCTTCTTGCCTAAGTATTTTGATTTGCTGCCAGATACTGCTAGCTGTTATCCTCCTATTTGCTCTTTGCTTTGTATCTATACCCTAAATCGTGCTGCCTTGTTCCTACTTCCCCTTGTTGCTGTTCCCAGTTTTGGTTCTCCCTTCCTATATGTTCTCTGCACCTCCAGTTTATCCATCTTTTCTGTATTTCCCGTTTTTATATAGTGTATATAGTTAGGCTTTCTAGTTAGGCTTTCTGTTACTCTTTTAGGATTAGTGAGGTATATTGTCACAGCGTTTTTAGTTCACTTATATTTTTATGTTTGCTGGTGTTTGGATGGATTTTGGTTTTACTATAAATAAATCTTACTTTAAATATGGTCTGGTCCCAGTGTAGCTATTGTAGCAGATTTGGCCATCTCAGCTGCTTATTTCTGACAGTGCCACAGACAGATGCATGAATCTGTAGGTGTCCACACTGAGGTTGGTGTCTATAGTGGACACTGTTTTATCAGTGCTCTCCCACACTCCCTCCCTGGCCAATGCACCAACACAATGACCATCGCATGGCAGGGGAGTGTTGTACTAGCAGTGAGTTGAGCCTGATTGGGAACTGAGATACATGGCAGCGTACGAGTCAACAGGTGCTATTCAGTCCAATAGCAGCTTACAAATACACCCACTGCTATGCTGTCATTCAAAGGTAAGGCACAGATAGTTTTGAAGAGAGCTAGTACCAAAAAATGGTTAGAACTACTTTGAATTTCCCTACATGAGAAAACTCACCTTTCACCATGCCAAACCAACCCCTATGGCACCATGGCATACTTTACATGCCTACCAATAAAAAGCAGGTTGGTTGCATTCACCTTTCAGGACAAAGGTTCCAAGTTCTCCTCTGAACTCAGGATTGACCCAAGAATAGAGACACAGTTGGTTGGTATGCTTTAGAAGCTAAATATACAAACTAGGCAGAAAATATATATTCTTTCAAGAACAGCATGTTCATTCTGACTAAAGGTTTCAGTGACATAAACACATAAAAGAGAATCTAGCTCCTGTAGCTCATAGATGCATACCTACAACATCAAGTCAGTGTGGTTGACTTTCACTGCCAGGTGGTTCCTGTGGCTGGAGTACAGAAGGCTAGCGGTTACTCTCATTTCCTGGAGTGCCGCTAGCTCTGGAACAGTCTGATCAGCTGCATACTCACGTCTTTGACTGCTTGGACTTGTAAATCGTATTGGGTGTCTAGAAAAGGATTTTACATCAACAGGTTATGTGTGTATTTTGAAACTAAAGTCAACTGAAGACATGTGGTCTCCTAGTAACTAAAGATGAGCAAAACGTATTGGGAAAAATATAATTTTTGTCTGCTTGTGCTTGTTTTATTATGACTACTAACTGTGAGGGTGCATGTCCCTACGCACCAAAGGCCATCTGATTAAAAATGTACTTTTATTCCAATCAAATAAAAAGTATGTATTGGCTATAACCCTACATAAATATACTCATAGGGCAAGGAGTATATTCTACCTAACATGTTCACAAATGATCAGAAGTCAGAATATATTAAACCAATTGTCACATAACTACATAACTATCCAGATATATGATAAATCATGTAAGAAAGTAAAAAGAAGGTATTTGTCATAAAAAAATGACCTTTGTGAATTACAGACTCCAAAAACTGAAAGGGTATAAAGATATATACCAAACTTACCCCAACAATAAGATGGCAATATAAATGGTTCCGACTTGTAGCCCTTTGCTATCTCAAAGATATCAAGTTCCATGAGGATCTTTTACCTACATATGAACTAGAAATATAGTCTGTCTAATTCAAAGACATAATACGGGACTCATCCATGTGGCTATAATCATACCACTAAAGGACAAGCCCCATACATCACCATATCCACACAAAAATATTTCCATCTGACTATAGGGATCACTGTACATGCATCAATATATGCAATGCTCCTTGTCCCAAAAAATATTAAGAGAAAAGAACCATTTGCTCCCTTTAAAAATCAAAAGTGCTCCCAAAAAAAAATCAACAAAGAAAAACCTACATGTTAAATAGAACCTTGTCAGAGATGAAGTAAATTCAATATAAGGTTAGCAAAAGAAAAGCAAAATAAAATCACATTTATGGTGCCCATTGTTTGTTGGGCCAAATACCTTTTATTTAATTGGAATAAAAGTAAATTTTTAATCAGATGGCCTTTGGTGTGTAGGGACACGCACCCTCGTCCAGTTAGTAGTGAACTTTGCCACATAAGATTATTCAAGATTTAAGGCTTAGTTGATATTTTGATTGTTTTATTATGATATATACCAATAAAGTGATTTTATTTTCTTGATATGGATCTTACTCTCGATGATCCTGATGCTTTAATAAACTTTTTTTTTTAACAATTAGGACTAAAAGCAATTGTGGCTTATTGAATTTTATTGATATTTGTAGAAAGCTCTAATTATTTTTGTATACAAACCTCCTGGTTACAATAAAGCCAACAACAGCTCAAACAAATTGAATCTAGCACTGCACACATAGTGGTAGGTGTAATCCACTAAGCACAAGGCTCAAAGTACGCAGCTCCACTTGGCAGCAAAGCAGCAGTAAGCTCCGAGCACGTAGCCTTGCCTTTGCACTAACCATTCCCCTTCTGTGATGTCACATCCACCCATGTGTCCGCTTCAAGCAGGCTCCACGGACTTCCGAATACCTGTGCTGCGTCCAGGCATCCCTCCTTTCTATCTGTAGTTGACAGAAGCACGTTAGCGGGCCCTGCAGGACGTGGACAAGTGGCGATGTTTCCTTCTCCATATGATTGTGATGAGCGATTTTTGTCACCATATCTTGTGAGTGTTTTAAACTGTGGTCTATTAAACATCCTTTTCAATACTGCACTTAGGAGGCACTTTCTTTTTCTTCTTTCCACATACAACAAGGACACAAATGATAAAAAAATGACAAGGGTTATGACTCTCCCTTACTCTATCCAAAATTGAAAAAAAAAAAAGTTTTGCCTTTAGTTCTACTTTATCACCTTCACGCCTAGTGTACGCTGGGCCTTGATGCTGAGCGGCCACATTTTTGCGTACCGTTTGTAAACAAACATGTGCTGAGAGCGTGCATGGACCTTTTCCGATCATGTGAACGCTGTGACAGCCAATCATGGTGGTCACATGACCCTAAACACCACCCGGCGTCAGAAACCCCTTAAAGGGCTGGGAGGCGCCAGCACGACGGGGTTAATCTTCTGCCATGACCACTGCCCTGGGTTTTCTGTTTCAAGGTGGCCCCTTTCTCTTGCAGCATACTCCAGAGTTACCCTTCCATGCAGGGACTAACGTTTTGTCTCCTTTTACTGTGTGCATCAGTGGGAACACACAAAGCCCCATAGCCTAGGATGGCAAGGCACTCCGCTACTCCTACCTCCTCCAAGCTGACAGACTAACTGGAGACTGTCTTGTCCTCTGTCAACTCTTTCCTATGAAAAATAGAAGTTCAGGAAATTAGCTCCAAGAGAGCAGGAGCCAGCAGCTTTGAAAGTTGTAAACTGCAAGTATAGCTTTTAAATATTCCAAAACAAAGGAAGAGCCCCTCACCATAAAAAAAACCTTCTGTTTTATTGAAAATAATGCACAAACAGAAAACTGCAAGTGCTGGGATAAGAATTCTAACCAATAAATCACTAGGGAATGTTTTTTTTTAATTATTATTATTATGCTCAATGTAGTAATTTGTACATGTGTATACAGTTGATCAATAAAGGAAGATTTTTTTCATCCATTGTGTCACTTGGGACTCTATTGGAAATTTGGATTTTCCACTTTCTGTATGAATGACAATGGTCACCAGAACAAATAGAGAGAATGAATCTCCCCAGCAGGAACACAGACAGCAATGACAACCTATTAATGTGAAGAATCAGCTAATACAGTGACATTGTGAGTAAATGATGCAAAAAACTTCTTCCACAGTAGTGCTATGAACAGTAAAACATAGCACTACTGCTATGAGAAAACATTCATAACATAACCATCTCCGGACTTCTCGGATGTCGCTCTCTATGACTAAGTCAGAAGCAGGGGCGGACTGACAACTCATGGGGCCCCCGGGCAATAGGGGATCATGGGGCTCCCGTGTCCTTGCCCAAACTCAAAAAAGCCTATGAAGAAGGTACCAGGGGCATCTCATGGGGCCCCCTACTGACCCCGAGCCCTTGGGCAGTGCCTGAGTTTCTAAAAGATCAGTCCGCCCCTGGTCAGAAGTGACGAGACGCATCAGGTGAGGCTGTGCGGAGACCGGATGTGACGTCAAGAGCCAGAACCGGAAGTGACGGGGCAGCTCCATCCAGGGGGTCCGACGGTGGTGCCCATATGGAAGAAAAATATATTTTAAATATATATAAATATATATAATAATGTAATAATTTTAAATATACATAATATATATAAAAATGTGTAAAATATATATTATTTCAAAATATATTGACATATATTTGAAATGCTACAATTTTGGCCATATTCAATATATTTCAAAATATATTTTTATATATATATATATATATATATATATATATATATATATATATATACTGGATGTTGAAATGCATTTTTATTGCAAAATATATGAAAAAATATTTTTAAAATACATTTCAAATATACTGTATGTCTTTAAAAATACAAATCTACATTTTTGGAATGCATATACAAATATATGTAAAAATATATGTTAAAATGACTTTTTTTATATGTTAAAAAAGATCTGAAGAATATGTATTTTTTAAATATATTCTTCAGATCTTTTTAAACATACAAAAAAAGTCATTTTAACATATATCTTTACATATATTTGATTTGTATAGGCATTCCAAAAATGTAGATTTGTATTTTTAAAGACATACAGTATAATTGAAATTTATTTTTAAAAATATTTTTCATATATTTTGCAATAAAAATGCATTTCAACATACAGTGTGTATATATACTGTATGTGTATATATATATATATATATATATATATATATATATATATATATATATATATTGAAATAAGTTTTGAAATATATTGAATATGGCCAACATTGTAGCATTTCAAATATATATTTGGTAAGAATATTTTAAAAATATATTTTAACTATACTTTTCTTCCATATGGGCAGTGTTATTAGTACAGTGTCAGTGCTTTTTATTAGCACTGATCACTGTATTAGTGGCACTGTATTGGTGTCACTGGGGATGTCAGTGACAGTTAGTCAGTTCCCCCCCAGTGTCAGAATGCCTGACTCAGTTCTGCTATAAGTTGCTGATTGCCGCCATTAATAGTATAAAAATAAAAAATAAAAATTCCAGTGTGTATACCGCCATTTGTAAACACTATAATTTTCACGTAAATCAATTAATTTACATGTATTGGGATTTTTAAAGTAACACAGCACCATATCGCAAAAAATGGCCTGGTCAGGAAGGGGGGTATATCCTCTGGAGGGCAAGTGGTTGAAGATAGCAATAAAAACCTGTCTCCTGCTCTGTCCAAAACAAAAAAAAAAAAAGTTTGGCTTTGTCTCTCTGCTCGCTATATTTCATAGGCTTAGGTTTGCCATCCTCCAGGATGTTCAAAGATGGATATTTGTCCTAGAATCTTGGATATGTTCCCACTACTACATTTCTTTTACAGGATGGGAAACACAGAATACAATTACATGGCTATAAGACTTTATTATGAAGACAGAACTTTGGCCTGAGCATTCTTTGTCTGTCGTCTCTTAGAGCTGCACCAGCTAGGACAAGCTTCTCACTATGTCATATGGTGGAGCCGGTTCTGCCAGTTCTGTTCCTCATGGGTTACATTCAGACCAGGATGATGGAATATAGAAAAATATTTTTCTTGGTGAAATAATCCTTACATGATTTATTACCAGTTACTTACAGATATCCAAAAAGTTGGGAGGATCACAGTCTCTGAGAACTGAGTTGGACGGCGCTGATTAGAAAATCAATTGTCCAAATCATTCATTACATTTTTTGTACTTCTTTGGAGTTAGCCAGCTGGGTGTTTCATTGGTCTGGAATATAGCCCCTTATTGAGAAAAAATGTACTTAATCCCAAGGCTGTTCTATACAGTTCAAGTCCTCATTACTTACAGTTAAATGATCACTCTATTGCGGCAGACACTGGAGATCTAAACTGCCATTAAGCTTCTTAAAGAGGAACTACACTGCATCTGGGCACCACAAGGTAAAAACGCTATTTAATTCATTTTTGATATTCAAAGCAAACTCCCCCATCTATCCATCCATCCATGTCTCCATGTCTTATTTTGTTGAGAAATCACTTTGAAAAACAACTCGCTAGCATTTCTGGCTGTGGCCATCTTGAATAAGGGAGCATGATTCATGTAGCATTTACTTCCTGAAATCCATCTGCCCTTAGCTCAGGTATGCAGGCAGAAGGGTGTGCTTAAAGTGTTAATAAACCTGCAACAGTAAAATTAGTCTGTATATGCAGTAAAACATGCTTGTTATACTCATAGAACCTAAGGGGTAATCCTCTGCAATGTGTCAAAAGGCTGTTTGATCATGTCTTCTCTGATCCTCGTCTTCTTCCACCGAATCCAATGATGGGGCACTACTTCTCCTCCTACTGATCACAGGCACTATGCAATTGAACACCACAGCTGAGACTTTGTTTACTCTCACTGATGTTGGCCCTGAGACTTTTTCTACCCCTGATGGCCACAATCTGGCCCCCCTAAAGTCTGAAGGACAGTAAACTGGCCCTTTGTTTGGATAGTTTGGAGACCCCTGCAGTAAAGCATGCTATATATACTCATTGTGGGCCCTAAGGGGTTAATCCTCAACATTGTATTAAAAAGGCTGTTTGGTCCTGTCTTGTCTGATCCTCCCCTTCTTCCACTGTCCCCAATCTATCTTCTGATAGTACAGAGCTCTGGGATTCACTCTGCACATGCTCAGTTTAGTGTGTATTGCTATAGAGTTTCTTTTTTCTTCGGGAAGGGTGCAGGTAATCAGCACAGGACCAACCAGCACTGTCCAGACAGAGGGTCAGGGGTCATGCAGTCTTATAGGACAGTCAGTGGAAAATGAAAACTCCTCCTACTAGCTTTAACTTGTGCTCAGCCGGACACTGATAGAGGTCACAAGACTGTTCTAACTGCTGATGAGTAAAGATATTTAGCAGTTTATATTTACTAAAATAATTGCATTCCCATGTTGTGTGTACTGTGGGAGACCAGATAGAGTGAATGCTGGGTCTTGGGTGTTGTAACACTTTAAATGAGAAAATCCCTTCTCCCCTTCTGGGATGTATGACATCATTTGCCTAGGCTAGAAACCAGGAAGTAACTGAAGAAGTGTTAAAAAAAAATTTAAAACAAGTAAATATGATATACCTTCCCATCTATTTACTAATGTTAGCAGCAAAAGGAATCTGAATTGTCCATGTTGATTGGGAGAGTGAAGTTCTGCTTTAAGATATAAAGAACTCTATAACTAAGGTGTAATGATTTGAGATGAAATGGCTTATTTAACCACTTCCCCACTGCACTATAGCTGAAAGATGGCTCATTTGCACACAGCTGATCACAGATCGAGGTAAAGGGTTAATTACAGTGGTGCTTTTTGCTTTACCAGGTGATCAGCTGTATCCAATCACAGTTGATCACAAGTAACCAGACTAATCAGTTATCGGCAGTCTTTTCTTCACATGCTGCCTTGATTATCAGTGCAGCCCCATCAATGCCAATCAGTTCTAACTGGTGCAGCTCAGTGCTGCCTATCAGTGCCGCTTATCAGCGCCCATCAGTGCAGCCTTATCAGCGCCCATCAGTACTATCTCATTATTGTAGCCTCAATAGTGCCTCCTCACCAGTGCCCATCAGTGCAGCCTCATCAGCGTCCGTCAGTGCAGCCTTATCAGCGCTCATCAGTGCAGATCAGAAAAATTGCACATTTTTATAACAGAAACCAAGAAAAACTTTTTTTTCTTAATTTTTGGTCTTTTTTGGTTTGTTTAGCAAAAAATGAAAAACCCAGTGGCGATTAAATATCACCAAAAGAAATCTCTATCTGTCTAAAAAATTATATAAATTTAATTGGGGTACAGTGTTACATGACTAATCGCCATTCAAAGTGCGACAGCACTGAAAGGTGAAGATTGGCATGGGTAGGAAGGGGGTGAAAGTGCCCAGTATTGAAGTGGTTAAAAGGACCTTACTTTAACTGTTTTCCCACTGTCCTATAGCAGATATACTGCTGCAAGGCGGCAGGGGTGCGCAAAATCACGCCCTGTGCTGATCACATACACTCTCCCAAGACATAAAAAAAAACCTCTCTAGCAATACACACTAAACTGAGCATGTGCAGAGTGTCTCCACACGATATGTCTTATCAGGAGAAAAAAGGTGGACACTGGAAGAAGGGGAGGATCAGAGAAGCCAGGATCAAACAGCATTTTTAAACAGTGCAGAGGATTAACCCCTTAGGTTCCACAGTGAGTATACACACTAAAATGAGCATGTGCAGAGTGTCCCCCCACGATATGTCTTATCAGGAGAAAAGAGGGAGACACTGGAAGAAGGGGAATATCAGAGAAGCCAGGATCAAACAGCATTTTTACACAATGCAGAGGATTAACCTTTTAGGTTCCACAGTGAGTATACACACTAAACTGAGCATGTGCAGAGTGTCTCCACACGATATGTCTTATCAGGAGAAAAGAGGGAGACACTGGAAGAAGGGGAGTATCAGAGAAGCCAGGATCAAACAGCATTTAATGCAGAGGATTAACCCCTTAGGTTCCACAGTGAGTATAACAAGCATGCTTTACTGCATATACAGACTGATTTTACTGTTGTGGGTTTAGTAACACTTTAATTCATCTAATTATAATTGCATAGCTGGTGGACAACGATATGCTTTGGTATCATTAATCAGCCAAATGAGGCATTTTATAGGCTTTTTAACTTGTCTGTGTCAAAACTGTGTTCTAATAAAAGTTGCGTTCTTTTTTTACGCATGCATCTTTGTATATTACCACTTGGAGCATAGTTAAAGTCCCAATATATATATATTTTTTAGCTTTTGTTATTGTCTAAATAGGGATGATCCCTTCAGTGGTGTGATGTTACTATACAGTAAGAACCCCTCCTCCACACATATTATTGATATATAATAACAGTGTTAAATGACGCAATGCATAAACTAGTGCAAAAATGTGTAAAAATGTACAAAAAAAATTGATAGTGGCATATACATATGTTTTTGTTTGTACATTCCACCCCTCCCCCTCCCCAAATCCCTCCTCTCCTCCCCTTCCGGTGCAAATGCCACCCTAAATCCCCCCTCCAAGAACAAATCCTATCAGCTCCAATTAAACCCCCCACCCCCTTAGGCCTGGTGATTGGCTGATAGGCACTACTTGCTGGGTGGGAAGTGCCGGGGGTCACGGAACTCCCTATACCAAGAAGTACCGGATGATAATCAGGCACTCTGATGGTGGATCAGGGAGGTCCAGTATTGCAAAGAATAGGTTTGCTTTCTATGTTTTCCTTGTCATTTTTGTTTGTAAAGAAACACATTAATTTGCTCGTCGGTTTAATAGCCCCGGCCTGAATCATCACAGATGTGCGCATCTCAGCAAATCAGGCAGCACATCATTTATATTTGACCTGAACAAATACTCACAGGCAGCCTGGCTCAGGACAGAGACTTAACTTTTAATGAAATGCAGTGAAATATGGAGTGACATATTGACTCATTATTATTAACAATATAGACTCTGTCAGGGAATGGAGCTTTATTAAGGAATAGAGACAGTATTCATAAAGTTTTATGGTCTTCAGCAGCCTGAACGCTTCATGAATTTTCAAAGATCCCGTGACATGTTCCAGAGTCACAAAAACATTTTAGAGTAGATGTAAGTCTTCACTGGATGATATTTAGTTTTCCTAAAGCACTGTGAATCTTAGCAGTTGCTATTTGTTAAACTTACTCTTTTTCACCTGTTTTTGCATCTCTGTTCTTCCGATCTCCTCCAGTCGCTTTCAGCAACTTTCTGTCTACATAGTTACATAATTAGTCTGGCTGAAAAAAGACAAAAGTCCATCCAGTTCAACCATTAAAAAAAAAAAGTTCTAATCCTATACTCATAGCTGATCCAGAGGAAGGCAAAAAAACAGCAAAGAATGACCCAATTTGCTCCTGCAAGGAAAATAATTCCTTCCTGATCCCCCAAGAAGCAAGGATTCGATCATATAGTTACATAGTTAGCCTGGTTGAAAAAAAACAAAGGTCCATCTAGTTCAACCATAAAATAAACAAATAAATAAATAGTTATAATACTATACCCATAGTTTAGCATATTAGTTGCATAGTTAGTCTGGCTGAAAAAAGACAAAAGTCCATCCATTTAATCCATTAACAATAATAAAAAAAAAGTTTTAATCCTATACCCACAGTTGATCCAGAGGAAGGCAAAAAAAACCCCCAGCAAAGCATGATCCAATTTGCTCCTGCAGGGGAAAAAAATCCTCCCTGATCCCCCAAGAGGCAATCGGATATTCCCTGGATCATATTTAGTTCAACCATTAAATAAATAAATAAAATGTCATAATCCTCTATCCACAGTTAAGCATATAGTTACATAGTTAGTCTGGCTAAAAAAAAGACAAAAGTCCATCCAGTTCAACCATTAAAAAAAAAAAAAGTTATAATCCTACACCCACAGTTGATCCAGAGGAAGGCAAAAAAAACCCAGCAAAGCATGATCCAATTTGCTCCCTCTGGGAAATATATCCTCCCTAATCCCCCGAGAGGCAATCGGATATTCCCTGGATCAACTTTACCTATAAATGTTGGTATCCAGTTATATTCTGTGTATCTAAGAAAGAATCCAGACTTTTTTAAAGCAATCCACTGAGCTGGCCAGAACCAACTCTTGAGGGAGTCTATGCCACATTTTCACAGCTCACTGTGAAGAAACTTTTCTGTGTTTGGAGATTAAATTTCTTTTCCTCCAGATGTAAAGAGTGCCCCCTTGTCCTCTGTGATGACCTCAGGGTGAATAACTCTACATCGAGTTCACTATATGAACCACTGATGTATTTATACATGTTGATCATATCCCCCCTTAATCTCCTCTTCTCAAGAGAGAATAAATTCAGTTCCTCTAATCTTTCCTCATAGCTGAGCTCCTCCATGCCTCTTATCAGTTTGGTTGCCCTTCTCTGCACTTTCTCCAGTTCCCCAATGTTCTTTTTGTGAATTGGTGCCCATATTACATGAGTAACAAGTAGGGGCTAGAGCTGAACGATCAGACAGAGGACAGCTTTAACTCAAACTGAAAGTGTTACTATAGCCACAACAGTAAAATCAGTCTGTGTATGCAGTAACACAGTGGTCTCCACTGTCTGATACTGCCCTTTGCTAGCCTTTATCTGACCCTTGGGGCACTATACCTAACACTGACACCAAAAGTGGGGCATAATTCCCCCAACTGACACCAGCAATGGGACACTATTCTTCTTGCTAATATCAATGATGGGGGCCCTATTCCATCCACTGACATCAATGATGGGCCAATATTCCTTCCAGTGATAGCAATGACGGGGCACTACTCCTCCTCCTACTGACCACAGGCACTATGCAACTGAACACCACAGCTGAGACCTTGTTTACTCTCACTGATGTTGGCCCTGAGAATTTTTCTACCCCCGATGGCCACAATGCAGCCCCCCCTAAAGTCTGAAGGACAGTAAACTGGCCCTTTGTTTGGAAAGTTGGAGACCTCTGCAGTAAAGCATGCTAGTTATACTCATTGTGGACCCTAAGGGGTTAATCCTCCGCATTTTATAAAAAGGCTGTTTGATCCTGTCTTGTCTGATACTCCCCTTCTTCTACTGTCCCCAATCCATCTGCTGATAGTACAGAGCTCTAGGAGTCACTCTGCACATGCTCAGTTTAGTGTGTCTGCACATGCTCAGTTTAGCGTGTATCGCTATAGAGTTTTTTTTTTCTTTGGGAGGGTGCATGTGATCAGCACAGGGCCAATCAGTACTGTCCAGACAAAGGGTTAGGGGTCATGCTGCCTCAAAGGACAGTCAGAGGAAAATTAACCAGTGCTCAGCTGGACACTGATAGAAGTCACAAGACTGCTCTAACTGCTGATGAGAAAAGGTATTTAGCAGTTTATATTTACTAAAATAATTGCATTTCCATGTTGTGTGTACTGTGGGAGACCAGATATAGTGATTGCAGGGTCCGGGGTTTAGTAACACTTTAACTAAGCAAGTGCAGAATAGGATTAACAATGCAAACAGGGTCAAAATGGCAAAAAAGGGTGTGCATACAGTACAGAACAATAATAGAACATTATGAAGCTGTACAAACAAAAACTCATTAGAGTTAAGTCTAAATGACTTGATAAAGACACTAAGTGGCAGCACAGCACAGTTTCTGTAAGGCTCGGTTCACACTACTGTGATGTGATTTTGTTGCAAATTTCAATGCAATTATGCAGTGTGACTTTGGTTGCATTTTGGATGTGACTTGCATATTCTATGGGGCCAAAGTCATGCTGGAGTCACACCAAGGTAGTGCAGGAACCGTTTCCAAAGTTGCACCATGCTGAGTCATGTTGATATGAACAGGCACCACTGAATACAATGTGATTTCCCTTGTCATATGATTGTGTGTGACTCAAGTTCCATCAGAAATCACACCGGAGTGAACCAGCACTAAGGCTTTATAGCCACAGATACTGGAGAATGACCTCTATTTCAGCCAACTGTACAGTACATAAATGGCTACTTGTGCTCAGCCTTTGTGAAAGTTTCTTTCAGAGCCCAAGCTAGGTCTGGGTACACAGGTGAACAGCTGGAGGGATCTCTGGGCAGGCACCACAGGTGGGTGGCTGGAGGAGTCTGAGACTGGTACCACAGACAGGTGTCTGGAAATGCAGGGTCACCATACCTGATGCATAGTACTCTGGTAGCAATTAGATCAGTGCTCCTTGCAATGGCTGTACCATCCATAATTGCTGCATGCATTGGGGCTCCTGAATGGCTGGCCGCACATTGAGGACATCTGGCTGCAGATCACACGCCCAGCCACTTCTTCTTCATCAGGTGCAGTCTCACTTAGCTCCAAAGTCAGGAAACAGAGAAGTTTGTATTCCAAGAGCCCCAGAGTTTGTGGAAACCCAGGGGAATATGGGAACTCAAAGGGTTGTGGAAAAAGAAGTAAAGGAACCCGCACCTGCATCTGAGCATGAGGAGTCAAGGGATATTGTGCTAAGGGAAGAACAGGAGGTGCCAACTAACTGCAGTATGTGTATAAAAATGGTTTATTAAAAGCGGTTAAAAACACTCACAAGATGGCTAAAAACGTCAGACTTATCAGATAGTACGTTTTTAGCTCGCTCCTTTAGCAGGGTCCCCCGCTGTCATCTAGGCTGGAAGATGGGAGAATGGAGCCAGAACGCCATGTGTACATCAGGAAGTGCACCAGAACCAGCGTGGAACGCACGGGCAGAAGTGAGATCTCCAGAAGGAGGAGAGAATCGGGACCAATGTCAGGCTTGCGCTCGGAGCTGCTTGCTCCTTCTAAAGCAGGGGTGACAAACTGGGGGCCCTCCAGCTGTTGCGAAACTACAAGTCCCATCATGCCTCTGCCTTTGGGACTCATGCTTGTAACTGTCAATCTTGCAATGCCTCATGGGACTTGTAGTTTGGCAACAGCTGGAGGGCCACCAGTTTGACACCTGAGGTCTAAAGGATAGAGATGTGATGTAACAGAAAATTAACCCCCATAGACCATATGGGTCCAGTATCCCAAATTAGAGAGAGATCATATGGGTCCACTTGCAAAATTTTTAGCTGGTACTGTAGTCGTTCTGATCTAGCTAGGGTTTGGCATTTTGCTGGAGTCAATCTTTATTTTCTGACATACACCCAAGGCCCCTTCTCCTTGCTGATGTAGTTCCGCCAGTACACGTGGTTCTACAAGCATGTGCTGTGGTTTTGTTTCCTTGCTCCACAAACTAGCAGCTATCTTAGAAGGAGCAAACAGCTAAGGTCCTACTATCTGATAAGTCTGAAGTTTCTAGCCATCTTGTGAGTGTTTTTAAACGCTTTTAATAAACCATCATTATACACATACTGCACTTAGCTGGCGCCTCCTGTTCTTCCCTTACTGTCTTCCCTACAGAGCTGGTCACACTCTGCGAACGGATGCCGCCTTTGTCTCTTTGGATTTTTTTCATCTTGTGGAATTCTAGGACTTCTAAGAACTTTGTAAGAGTAATTAGGACTTATAAGGACTCCCTTACATATTGTTTGCATTATGATTGGTCCTGGTTAAGCACCAGATCATACTTTTCTTAAGGGACACTGCACTGCACATGCTCTCTTTCTTGCTGTTGCACATCATTGCTTTGGACCTGTTTCCTGAACAATGGACCATGCCTGACAAGCCACTTGTAGTCTTAACAGGGGCTGCATGTGAGGGGGTGACAACACAGGAGAAAAACTGGGAGACAGAGTGTTGTCAGCTAATAACAGGAAGTAAACTAAAAAATCCCAGCGCCAATCAAAGAAAGTGTACAATTATGCAACTGTGCACCAGTGAAAACCACCAATAATGAATAACACAAAAAACAGCGCAAAAATTAAATAAAAAATAATCACAAATAAATAAATGTCCGTGCAAAAATATATATATATATATATATAATATTTCAAACATAAGTCCTTATTCCCAATTCCCAAAAGGATTTTCAAGAAAATGTTCCAAAATGTGCTTCCACCTAATCACCACGTGACAAATAATATTGACCGCACTCACCAGATGGAGGTGAGTAATAAGCCTCATAGGATATAAGGGATCCTATAGCCCCTCAGGAGGAACTCAAATCTCCTTCTTCACCCTGCTTAGATATAGCAATCGACTCCACTCTACTTCCTTTTGGGAATTGGGAATAAGGACTTATGTTTGAAATATTATATATATATATATATATATATATATTTGTTTGCACGGACATTTATTTATTTGTGATTATTTTTTATTTAATTTTTGCGCTGTTTTTTGTGTAATAACAGGAAGTACCTGAACGAAGAAGATTGTGTCAAAATCACTAAGAAAACTGCAAATTTAGAAAAAAACCTAAAATACACTTTTGAAAATAGACCAAGATGTTAAATGTTATTCATGATTTTAGGTTTACATCTATTTTAACTGCTTTAGCGCCGCCCCATAGCAGAAATACTGCTACAGGACATGTGCAAAATCACGTATACAGTATATACGTCATTTCGCCATTTCCGGGTAGTTGGTGCAAAGACATGTATCAAAATACATTTTGGCATTAATTTATAACGAAATTTGATTTTTAACATTTTTTTACTGGACATTTTTAATAGCAAAAAGTCAAAAATATTTTAATTTTTTTTCCTTAAAATTGTCGGTCTTTTTTTTATAGCGCAAAAAATAAAAACCACACAGGCGATCAAATACCACAAAAAGAAAGCTCTATTTGTGGCAAAAAGGATTTAAATTTAATTTTCATGCAGCGCTGCATGACTGCGCAATTGTCAGTTAAAATAACGCAGCACTGTAATGCAAAAAATGACCTGGTCAGGATGGGGGGGGGGGGGGGATAAATCCTCTGGAGGGCAAGTGGTTAAGAAATACAAGGCAGATAAAAGCAGTGGGCAGGTGGAAATGAAATGTCAACCTCTCTCATAGTACAGTTATGGCTCAACAGTGCTCACAAAATGAAATGAAACCCTTTGCTAGCAACAGCCTCGTTAGTCATAAACTAAGGTCAACAAGGGATTGATCTCATGCTACTAAAAGATTAAAAAAAAACCACACATACAGTGAAAGAAAAACCTATGAAAGATATATGAGGGCTTCCACTTGTGATCTCTGGTCCATTCTAGTTCCCTGGCTGCCATTGTGATTCTCTGGCTTCATTACTTTCGGAGTTGCTCAAGTGAAACAAGGGTGCAGCCAATTTAGTCATAGTAAAGTTAGAACCAATGATGTGCAACTTTTTTTCAGATTGTTGATCATGTTATAAAGCTGAACTCCATGAATTACACAAAAAATACTCCTACAGTGGTGCCCTGGGCCACATGAAATTGACGGTGACGATCCTCTTTAACAGAGAGATCACCATGCTGGAAAATTTGGGGGTGAAGACCCTCTTTACCACTTCCATACAGGGCACTTTTACCCCCTTCCTGCCCAGGCCAATTTTCAGGTTTCAACGCTCTCACAATTTCAATGACAATTGCGCGGTCATACAACATTGTACCCAAACTAAAATTTATCATTTTGTTCACACAACTAGAGCTTTCTTTTGGTGGTATTTAATTACCGCTGTGGTTTTTATTTTTTGCTAAATTAACAAAAAAAGGCAGAAAATTGTGAAAACAAAAACACGTTTTTCTTTGTTTCTGTTATAAAAGTTTGCAAATAAATAATTGTTCTTCATAAATTTAGGCCAAGATGTATTCGGCTACAATTCTTTGGTGAAAATAACCCAAATCAGTGTTTATTATTTAGTCTGTAGGAAAGTTATAGAGTTCACAAACTATGGGATATATATCTGAAAATTGATCAGTCCTGAAGTACTGACGGCCAATCTAATTTCCTGAGGTCCAAGAATGTCAGAACAGTACAGATATCCCCCAAATGACCCCTTTTTGCAAAGTAGACAGTACGACGTGTTTCATAACAGGCATGGCGAGTTTTTTGAAGTTGTTATTTTTTTGTCATAATTTTTCAGAAAATGAAGAAATTAAAAAAATTATTTTCACAATTTTTTTTACATACTGTCACCAGTGCAGTACAGCGTCATCATATAACTGGTATGGCGGTGATCAGGTACACTGACTCCATAAAGACTACCTGTCACGTGCCTATTGCTGTCACAAGGGATGTTTACATTTCTGTGACAATAAAAGTGATAAAAAACAAATGAAAGTGACATTGTAAAAATAAAAATAAATACTTAAAAAATATTTTTTAAAGTGCCCCTGTCTCCCATGCAAAGGCGAGTGCACATGTTGTTCCCTAACGCTTGCAACCAGTGATTGTCCCACATATTTGAGGTATCACCACGAATCTCAAATCATGGGCAGTAATTCTAGCACGAGAACTCCTCTGTAAACCTAAAGTGGTAACCTAACGTAAAGGCTTTTAAAGCGTTGCCTATGGATAGTAAACTTGACATCATTTTCCGCCGTTGCACGGGCGTATGCTATTTTAAAGTGAGACATATATGGTATCTATTTACGTGGCATAACATCATCTTTTTTACTTTACTAAAATAACAGTTATGTATTGTGTTTTTTGCATTAAAATTCAAAAATGTGTATTGTTTCCCCCACAAAAAAATGCTGATCAAATATTGTGTGACATTAGAAAATGCAACAGTTTATTCTCTAGGGCTTCTGCCTTAAAAAAAAGATATAAAGTTTAAGGGTTCTAAGAAACGTTTTAGCAAAAAATACAGATTTTTACATGTAAACAAAAGTGCCAGAAAAGGCCTGGTCTTCAAGTGGTTACTAAACTAGCAAACAACGTTCGCTTTGCAAAGTGAATTTTCATTTAGCTTAGTGAATGTGGTAAAGCTAAGTAAAAAATTATTTTGCAAATAATACCCAATCATGTGCCAGAAAAAGAAAAGGTTGTTTGCAATACCCTTGAATTATATTCCTATTTGGTATGCACATTTTCAAATGCTTACATCATTTAGATACAAAACCATTCAACAAATTTAATTTTTTATTTTAGCCACACCATGGCTTAGCTGGTGTGATATTGGATGCTGGAGCATACATTCCATAGCCAACCATCCTTGTGAATAAAGTCTACATATATGCAGTACATTGTACCCTGTAAGTGTACGTACCATTAATGCACTGGTGTATGGCGTAGAAAATCAGGCCGTATTTGTGTATAGAACACCCCTGCCCATTTCCTTTGGATTAACTGTAAAACCTCATCTGGAATATGCAGTTCAGTTTTGGGCACCAATTCACAAAAATAGCATTGGGGAACTGGAGAAAGTACAGAGAAGGGCAACCGAACTGATAAGAGGCATGGAGGAGCTCAGCTATGAGGAAAGATTAGAGGAACTGAATTTATTCTCTCTTGAGAAGAGGAGATTAAGGGGGGATATGATCAACATGTATAAATACATCAGTGGGTCATATAGTGAACTCGGTGTAGAGTTATTTACCCTGAGGTCATCACAGAGGACAAGGGGGCACTCTTTACGTCTGGAGGAAAAGAAATGTAATCTCCAAACACGGAAAGGTTTCTTCACAGTGAGCTGTGAAAACGTGGAATAGACTCCCTCAAGAGTTGGTTCTGGCCAGCTCAGTGGATTTCTTTAAAAAAAGGCCTGGATTATTTCTTGAATACACAGAATATAACTGGATACTAACATTTATAGGTAAAGTTGATCCTGGGAATATCCAATTGCCTCTCGGGGGATCAGGGAGGATTTTTTTCCCTGCAGGAGCAAATTGGATACTGCTTTGCTGGGTTTTTTTTGCCTTCCTCTGGATCAACTGTGGGTATAGGATTATAACTTTTTTTTTTTTAATGGTTGAACTGGATGGGCTTTTGTCTTTTTTCAGCCAGACTAACTATGTAACTATATTCTAAACTGTGGGTATAGGATTATGACTTTTTATTTATTTATTTAATGGTTGAACTAGATGGACCTTTGTCTTTTTTCAGCCAGACTGACTATGTAACTATATGATCGAATCCTTGCTTCTCCCAGTGGATTATTTCTTATTACTGCACTAGGACTGATGGTGTGACTATAGAAGGCAGAGCCTCCACCTTGTGCAGGAAAGGACCAGATGTGAACATCTACCATACGGCACAAGGTAAGAATCTGCAATGAAGTTTTCTAATATTCTTACAATGTATAACGGAAATGGCAATGTCTCAACAAAAGTGGTATTTCTTTTTAGGGGATAATGGAGTTTTAAATTGAAATTGCTTTTGGGAAAGCTATAATAACTCAAAAAGCATCCACACTGAGAACACGTCATCGACTACCTTTAAAATTTCTCAACATAAAAAGTATGAGTGTGCCTGGATGACAATCCGCTCGACCAGTGTCAGCTAAGTAACAGGAGACGACTTTACTGAGCAGCGATAATCCTCCTGTTGCAGACATGTGCTCCTTGAGGCTTAAGTGAAATGTGTATTTTAATTGGCGTAAAGTAAGAATTACATCAATGCTTAACGGGACACTGCTTTCAGAAGTAGGCTTGAGTTATGCTTTTGTTGAAAAACAAGGTTAGAGTTCAGAAATGATTTGTATGGACACAGTCTGACACTGAAGCCTTGAGCGGGACTGTCAGTTGAGGCAGAACGATGAATTGAAAAGTACCTCTTGCTGACATGATATATTAAAACCTACATTTAGTCATAAAAAAAATTTAAAAAATCAGCACAAGGGACATGACTTACTATCAATGTGATGTGTCCCCTGTGCTGCTAACTCTTGCTTTTGTTGAAATCTCCATTCCTGTGATTCCTCTACCTCTGCCTTCGCAATATTCCAGTATGGTAGGGGTTAATAGAGCCGAAGGACCTGTCATATGTAGTCATCTAGATTGCTGACGAGTCTGCCCTTTCTGCTCCCCTTCCTTCATTCATAGAAGCTGTACAATAGCTTCCATGAATGAAAAATTATCTATGAATGGAGGAGGCACACCTTTCATTCATCCACCCATCCTCTATCAGTAAAAGGAACACACTGCATTGATTTTAAGTCAAGTCCCTTGTGCTGATTATTTCCTTTTTTTCATTTTGACTGAACTTAGGCTTTAAAGAAGAACTCCAGGATAGGCACACACATCACCCATTAGTACACCCCCTTACACAAAAGACTAAACAGTTTATAACATTTTGAAAATCCATAACATTTAGGAGAAAATTCTAATGGCATTTTCTTGACCTCATCTCTGTAATTCAAAAGACAACAGCCAAGGAGGAGATGTAACAGCAGGGATTACATCATAACCTCTACTCTCTCTCTGCAGTAAAAGGAAACTACAGTTCCCATCAATCACAGGGAATTGTAGTGAATGTGGGTGGGTACACTCGGCCTGTACATGTTAAATATCTGAGAGTCTTGGTCCACGCACCACTGCAAGTGGGGCTGAATTACATCACTGCTTCCTGGAGAAAGAACTACAGAAGGGATGTGCCAAGACCAGTGGCTGTAGGAATTGTAGGCAATTAACAGTTTGATTTGAAAATGAATAGGCTATTTCAGAGCAACTACTGAGGAACCAGAAGATGGAAGATGTAACAGCGTATACCCAGAGATGGACGCGGTTCAACCATTTTGGCTTCAACCTCCATCTTGGCAAAGGGATTAACCATCCTGACAAATATATTTCTCCCTCATTCTTCCCCCCTCCCTCTTTAGAGTTATGGGAGATTTTGGCTCTAGTTGAGGTATCCACCCATACCTTCACACCCTAAGCGGGGTATTGGTATCCTTGACTTCAGAGACACCCCCTGCTGGGGACTACAAAACAGGCTGTCAGTCCTAAGAGTCGAGTTGAAGACGTCTCCCATTTTAACATCAATACCACCTGGGGAGACCCATGCCCTTTTGCTCTGAAACTTGGATCTGCTAACAATAGGACTTTGGCAAGTACCTTAACCCTTTCACCTCTCTGTTATCTCTTTGCTGTGTTGTTGGTCTCTGTATGTTTATATATATATCTTAGTTACATCTTTTCTGTAAATATTTTTATTGCACCCGTTTGACCTTTTAGTAATAAATCTTTCCTTCTGAAAGTGTTGAACTGTTTCTATAGCGCTTTATTGCAATTTACGAATTCCTGCCTCTAAAGAAAACGCTACTGTGTTTGTTTAACCCTCTGTATAACCGTGTTATACAGACGATTACCTCAACCATTATAGTGTTATTTCTGATATTGCCGAGTTTCCTCTTTCTCTGTACAAAAAGGAGGTGGTGGCAGTGCGAAGGGTTAATCGCGTAATTAACCTGACCCAGTAACAATCGCTCAGGCTGCCGGGACATCGATTGTGGTCCAATTAGCTGGAAAATCGTTGTGCAGGGTGCAGCTGGGTGTGGCATTGTTACGCACGTGACATTGCGGTTTTAGATCGGCTAGTCCTTCGGTCACGAGTTTGGTGAGAAGGGCTGGGGTTTGACGCCGCGATTGTGACAGATGACATATTCAGCAAAGGTAGGAAATCAGCAACAAGGACATGTAAAGGAGTTTTAGCCCAGAATTCTGCTTTAAGGGCGAGCTAGCTACTCCTACTGAGGGAAAAGTTTTCAATTGGTATGTAGAAGAATGTGCTCCACGAGGCTGCCAGCCCTCTCTTCTGGCTCCCATTCATACACAGCTTGCTTCCGGATCCAGCTGAGCAGCAATTGTGAGGCCTACATATGTGAGTGGATTTTACACCTTTTGATTTGAATAAATGCACAACAGTCTGCACTTAGAGGCGCCTCTGTGTTCTTTTTCTCTAAGTGTCATTTCTGTCTGCTGTCTTGTTCCTCTGCTATCTGCATGAATCACTTCTGACAAGTTTTCTTGACACCAAGAGAAATAGGTGACAAGGGAGGGAGCTCCAGCACGCAGCCTGTGATTGACAATGGAGGAAGCTCCAGCACACAGCCTGTGATTGACAGCCTTAGCTTTGTTCCTGTGTGCTGTTTGAATGGAGGTTGTCCCTTCCCTGCAATCAGCTGTCACTGCGCTCTGCAGTGTGTAACTTCAGGTCCCTGCCTCCTGCTTCTGACAAGCTGTATGAATTCTGGACTTTGAACAGATGTAGAGAATAGAAAACTGCAAATAAACAGGTACAACCTATGTAGGAGGATTTGTTTAATCTCTGTGTATCATCTGAAGCCAGTCACTTCACTGGGTATATGTAAAGGTCCAGTGGTGATTCATAAGGGGAAGAGTGCACAGAGGAGCAAGTTATGTGTTACTCCCACTAATAGGGGAGATGCTATATTTGACCTGTGTCCACAAACAGGTCCTTGCGAGAAGGTGCCATTATCTGGCAGTGCACAATTTTATTTTGCCTTTATATGTAAAGGTTTACAACCACTTTAATGCAGGCTATGCATTATGGTAAAAAAACCCTTCCAGTACCTGTTCATCCCCTCCTCCCAAACACTTACCTGACTCCTCCACCTATCCAGCACTGTCTAGTTTGCAGCAGCATTGCTCTCTCTTCCTGGTCTCTCAGAATACACTGTTCCCACTGGTGCCAGTGAAATCCAGTGAGGACAGAGTGGAGGGCAGGGCCAAGCTGCACAGTGTGTGTCTATGGATGCAAAAAGCCCAGCTCAGAAGCGTGATTGCATGTGTGCCCCCATAACACATGACTTGCTGATTGGGCAGTCGGAGGAGAGAAGCAGCTGACAGGGGACTCCAGAGAAGAATATAACAGACTGCTCTGTGCAATGCCAAGGCGCAAGCCTTATTTCTCAGCTTTCCTTAACAGGCCAAGCTGTCCAGCAAAAGTGGCAGTTAGAAGGTTGAGACAAACTAGTTAACACTGACATGGCACCCTGTAATGCCCATGAAATGTGTTGGCCTTGGACCCTTTGTTTCTTGGGTAATTTTTACAATAAAGCATTGTTGCCCAAATGCCAGGGGCAAGAAAGGTGACTGATGTAATTTCTCTAAGCCAAAGGAACAGAATCACAACACATTCTGCTTAGAGCAAGATAAAAACTTGTTTATGAAAATTGAACATGTTTATGACATCTAGTATTTCACATTAGAAGATAAAAACCTGTTTAAAGACGTCTACTTGCTTGAGAAGTTAGAAATCTGTAAGTTTAGGGTAGATGAGAAGTTTGGGGTAGATGAGAAGAAGTTTGGGGTAGATGAAAAGCAAAAATGTGACTTTTCAGATACTGATATGGGATCAATATGGTGGTTGATCGTGACTCTGTTTTCCTCGCGGAACCCTTTTACTAGCTCCTGTGGTGGGTGTGGCGCCCGCCCACTATTGGACAGCTTCCAGGAAAATGGTTTAAAAGCGGGATTGATTAGGAAGCCCCCCTAGTTGCCAGAGGACGCTCTGACGCTGGGATTTTTGCCAAGGCTATATGGGCTCATCAATTGGTCGCACTTACGGCTTCCCTGTGACCCCCCTGAGCAGTATGGTTCCAATGGTATTTGTTCCTTCCCGCTTCCACATAGTTTTGGTAATGTATTAGTTCTATGCTGTGATGCTGCCAAATGATGTGTCTATTTCATGCTGTAATGCTCACATTATTATTGGTGTGTGTTATTATCCAGATTGTGATGACTAGAGATGAGCGAATCGAACATGGTGAAGTGGAATTCGTTTCGAATATTGGGATATATTCGATTCGCGCCGAATCCGAAAATTAGCCAACTTCGGATGCACGAATCGAATTTTCCCAAAAATGGCGGCGACATGTGTGGCGACGGAGCGGGGATCTCTGGGAAGGCGCGCAGACAAGGCGCGCTGACCCATAATGCATTCATTCATGACATGTGATCGCATTAGCCAATCAGCAGCCAGCCAGCCAGCACTGTGTAATGGTGGAGCTATAAATTGCGGCCATCTTACAATTCTCCATTAGCCTCCGGTCATTCAAGAGAGACAGACCTGTCTGTATTAGGGACAGAGTTAGGGCCAGAGAGACTTTAGGGCCACAGAATCGTTACTTAGGGACACAGAATCGTTACTCAGGGACACAGAATTGTTACTCAGGGACACAGAATTGTTACTCAGGGACAGACAGAATTGTTACTGAGGGACAGACAGAATTGTTACTGAGGGACACAGAATTGTTACTGAGGGACACAGAATTGTTACTCAGGGACAGACACAGAATTGTTACTGAGGGACACAGAATTGTTACTGAGGGACACAGAATTGTTACTCAGGGACACAGAATTGTTACTCAGGGACACAGAATTGTTACTCAGGGACAGACACAGAATTGTTACTGAGGGACACAGAATTGTTACTGAGGGACACAGAATTGTTACTGAGGGACACAGAATTGTTACTCAGGGACACAGAATTGTTACTGAGGGACACAGAATTGTTACTCAGGGACACAGAATTGTTACTCAGGGACACAGAATTGTTACTCAGGGACAGACACAGAATTGTTACTGAGGGACACAGAATCGTTACTCAGGGACACAGAATTGTTACTCAGGGACACAGAATTGTTACTCAGGGACACAGAATAGTTACTGAGGGACAGACACAGAATTGTTACTGAGGGACACAGAATTGTTACTGAGGGACACAGAATTGTTACTGAGGGACACAGAATTGTTACTCAGGGACACAGAATTGTTACTGAGGGACACAGAATTGTTACTCAGGGACACAGAACTGTTACTCAGGGACAGACACAGAATTGTTACTGAGGGACACAGAATTGTTACTCAGGGACACAGAATTGTTACTCAGGGACACAGAATTGTTACTCAGGGATAGACACAGAATTGTTACTGAGGGACACACAATTGTTACTGAGGGACACAGAATTGTTACTGAGGGACACAGAATTGTTACTCAGGGACACAGAATTGTTACTGAGGGACACAGAATTGTTACTGAGGGACACAGAATTGTTACTCAGGGACAGACACAGAATTGTTACTCAGGGACACAGAATTGTTACTCAGGGACACAGAATTGTTACTCAGGGACACAGAATTGTTACTCAGGGACAGACACAGAATTGTTACTCAGGGACACAGAATTGTTACTCAGGGACACAGAATTGTTACTGAGGGACACAGAATTGTTACTCAGGGACACAGAATTGTTACTCAGGGACAGACACAGAATTGTTACTCATGGACACAGAATTGTTACTCAGGGACACAGAATTGTTACTCAGGGACAGACACAGAATTGTTACTCAGGGACACAGAATTGTTACTCAGGGACACAGAATTGTTACTGAGGGACACAGAATTGTTATTCAGGGACAGACACAGAATTGTTACTCAGGGACACAGAATTGTTACTGGGGGACACAGAATTGTTACTCAGGGACACAGAATTGTTACTCAGGGACAGACACAGAATTGTTACTCAGGGACACAGAATTGTTACTCAGGGACACAGAATTGTTACTGAGGGACACAGAATTGTTACTCAGGGACAGACACAGAATTGTTACTCAGGGACACAGAATTGTTACTCAGGGACACAGAATTGTTACTCAGGGACAGACACAGAATTGTTACTCAGGGACACAGAATTGTTACTCAGGGACACAGAATTGTTACTGAGGGACACAGAATTGTTACTCAGGGACAGACACAGAATTGTTACTCAGGGACACAGAATTGTTACTGAGGGACACAGAATTGTTACTCAGGGACACAGAATTGTTACTCAGGGACACAGAATTGTTACTCAGGGACAGACACAGAATTGTTACTCAGGGACACAGAATTGTTACTCAGGGACACAGAATTGTTACTGAGGGACACAGAATTGTTACTCAGGGACACAGAATTGTTACTCAGGGACAGACACAGAATTGTTACTCAGGGACACAGAATTTTTACTCAGGGACACAGAATTGTTACTCAGGGACAGACACAGAATTGTTACTCAGGGACACAGAATTGTTACTCAGGGACACAGAATTGTTACTGAGGGACACAGAATCGTTACTCAGGGACACAGAATTGTTACTCAGGGACACAGAATTGTTACTCAGGGACACAGAATCGTTACTGAGGGACACAGAATTGTTACTCAGGGACACAGAATTGTTACTCAGGGACACAGAATCGTTGAATTAAAGAGTATGTCAGACAACACGCAGAGGAGTGGCAGAGGAGGCAATGTTTCAAGAGCGAGCAGACGTGGCAGCAGAGGAAGGGGTCGAGGCAGCACTAGTCGCAGCCAGAGGCCAGTGCTCCCGGTGTCATCCAGCGGTCGTGTCTCCACCGACAACCCTGCCGTCATCGATTGGTTGGCTCGGTCGTCTTCCTCTTCCCAGGTCACCTCTGACACCTACAGCCAACGGTCGGTGGGTACGTCAGACACAACCGTTAGTTGGCATGGCCCGGGAGCAAGCCCACTGAAATCACGTGTCCTCTACCTGCCCCTGTCCTTTGGTGTTCCCTCACCAAGCGAAGTATCGCATGCTGTGGGCTCAGCCCCACTGTACAGTGAGGAAGAGCTAACAGAGGGCGGTCAGGAACGGGGTGAGACATCCGCCTCTTCAGCAGCCAGGCGAAGAAGTACTGGCGAGGAGAGTGGCTCGGTAGCCGGTCTAGAGACAGGTCTGTCTCCTGACCCACACGCAGCCGAGGGGGCTAGTAGTGAGGCGGAGACCCTAATTGATGATGATGAGGCTGATCGCACTTGGCAGCCTCGTCGTCATCTGCCAGGCCCGTAATCTGTCATGGGCCCCTGTACCGCCTCCTCATGCTGCTGCCAGGTCCAGAGTGTGTCATGGGTCCCTGTACGACCTCCCATTGCTGCTGTCTCCATCGCCACACTCTGCCATGTGCCACTTTCAGGTCTCCTCACACTGCTGGTGGGTTCCATTTTGTCATAGGGTGCTGGCAGATTACGGGCCTCCCATTGCTGCTGCCAGGCCCGTAATCTGTCATGGGCCCCTGTACCGCCTCCTCATGCTGCTGCCAGGTCCAGAGTGTGTCATGGGTCCCTGTACGGCCTCCCATTGCTGCTGTCTTCATCGCCACACTCTGCCATGTGCCACTTTCAGGTCTCCTCACACTGCTGGTGGGTTTCATTTTGTCATAGGGTGCTGTATGGCCTCCCATTGTTGCTGCCTCCACCGCCACACTGTGGCTCCACACTCTGGTTTTGGCCCCGTGACTGCCCAAATGAGTGAAGTGTGCGGTGACTCTAAGATCGACGGCACTCATCTGCATGTCATACTGACTGACAGTATTATTTCTCTTCCCCAGCAGACTCCAAGGGCATTTAAATTAAAGGTACAGTGTTCTGCACTAATATAAAGGCTCTCTGAAGCCTAGAAACACCCTTTTTATAAGTTAAATTCGCAGCGAATATATTCGACTCGAATCGAATTTATTCCGCGAATTCGCCGAATCAAATTTTTGAATACTTCGCTCATCTCTAGTGATGACTATAAGATATATCCTCCTGTGTGTCATGTGATAATAAAAGTGGAGGTTTTGACAATGCGAGAACACTGCAGTTGGATTCTGTTATTTCTTGAAGTGCCAAGTGAATACTATGATGTGCCAGGGCAGGTGTTCATTTGGTAGAGGATCTTTCAAATGCGTAGAATATGTAATGGTGTAAATGCTGATTAAAAGTACCTGTGTGTGACTACCTGTTGATTGTGTGCGTGTATATGACTTGCTATTAGTTATTGCACCCAGCATTTTCCATTACACACCCTAATGAACTAAGGCAATGCTGGGTGCCATTAAAAATGAATGGCAACGGTAGTGTATTGCAGCACATGGTGCATGTCCAATTTTCAGCATGTTGGGGTGTGTTGGCCATCTATTCATTTTAATAGCTGCCTTAACACACCACACATGAATGCACCACATGAGGGTTGCTGCGGTGCGGTGCCATTTATTTATTTATTGCGGTGCTATACCTGCTGACCCGGGAATGATCTCACAAGTGCCTTTTGGTAAACGTGGCCCTAATACTGCTCTTAGTTCCTGCCTGGTTGTCTGTGAACAAGTTCTCCAATAATTATCCCAGCAGCTGGGGCCGATGAAGTTTCAGTCTACACAGCAGGTCTGTCCCCAGCTAACGCCGAAGTCCTGTCATTCTTGCGAGTAAACACAGACATCCATATTAGCTATTGAGCTCAACGTTCCTCCTGTTTTCCTCTTACTAGTGGAAATGATTTTTGTCAATGTATGGTTTCCACTTGGCACATGGGCTATTTATGATGGCACCTAAGCCTGCTTTTCACTGCATTTTTTTTTGTGAGCTCCGACTTTCGCCAGTTGTGGAATGGAAAGAAAGCTAATTAAGCTTGACTTGTTGGCAAATATGCAGTAGCTTCTCGTTACTTACACTTACTGGTTCCAAGAATACCAAAACGACCTGTTCTGTTTGTCTAAGGTTACCGAGCCTCTACTGAACTCATATATTTCATATGAATAACAGACGGAGTCCAATTTGGGCAGGCTCACTCTTTAAAGGGACAGTAATCATAAGTTATAGTATGTGGAATAAAGCAGATCCAAAGGGATGTAGAGTGGTTTTATGAATATATTCTCTGCTTATTATGGTCAGGACTAAAAGATAAATTTTTTTTTGTGACATAAATCGAAATATCTTATATATTTTGAACTTTCCACAGCAGGTGTAACTCTTGCCTTTTCTCACATATACCTGCCTATTCTTACCTGTTCTGTTGAAAAATTCTTGTTTATAAACTCAATAGCTCAAGCAATTTTCCTCACCAGCACACCTTTATTTTTCAAAGAGCATATTTATTGGGCAAGTGTTATGTTCAAGTTACAGTAGCCAGCATTTTAAGGTGTACTGGTAAAGGACATGGCTTCCTTCACACGGGTGCTGAGGTCTGTATACTGCAAACATGCAGTTCCTTTTAGCGTCTCTAAACTGCATGGACACAGCTACTTGTCCTAATGTGGTAGGTGTAAGAATGCACAGCCTCCAAAGCATACTGCCTGCATTTGGGATTGCTTAACCCACACACCTGTCACATTAGAACAAGCAACTGTGTGTTTGCAGCTGCTGCATCCTAAGAGATTTAAAAGGGCTGCCTGTTAGCAGGACCTGGAGTAAAGAGCCACTGCCAAAAATAGGAGATATGGACCTCAGCACCCATATGAACGAGGCCTATTGGTTACAATATGGCCATTTCAACACCCTACTTACAGTCCATCTAAAAGAGTCTAAAAATGGTAGGGTTCAACAATGGGATACTATATTTAATAATGCTTCCCATTTCCATATACAAACTTTATTTAGCTTTTTGGCTCAAGGCCAGCTTTGAACATTTACATTTTTTTTTAAATTTAAAGTTTTGGATAGAGTGGTCACGGAAATGTACACTCTCTGTCCTGGTGACCATTATCATTGAGACTGAAATTGGAGGGAAATCTTACATTTTAGTTTTCACCAGGAAAGGAACCATCTTCTCCTCCTCAAAAAATCTCCACTCTCTTGGCCTCCGAGACTCTGCTCTCTCCTGGGTCTCCTCCTACCTATTGCAGCGCTCCTTCAGTGTTACCTATAAATCTGTCTCCTCCTCTCCACTTTTTCCTTCTGTAGGGGTCCCTCAAGGTTCTGTCCTTGGACCCCTTCTCTTCTCCATCTACATCTCCTCCCTTGGTCACTTGATAAACTCCCATGGCTTCAAGTACCATCTCTATGCTGATGACACACAAATCTATCTTTCTACTCCTCACCTCACCCCTTCAGTCTCCTCTCAAATTACTAACCTACTAAGCGACATATCAGCATGGATGTCACTCCACTTCCTTAAACTCAATCTTTCCAAAATGGAACTCATACTATTCCCTCCAGCCCGTGCCCCCACCCCTGACTTTTCAATCAACATCAATAATACAACCATCAGTCCCTCCCCTCATGCCAGGGTACTAGGTGTAATCCTGAACTTCCATCTGTCCTTTCAGCCCCAAATCCAATCACTGTAGACTTCACCTCTGCAACATCTCCAAGATACTCCCCTTTTTAACCACTAAAACCACTAAGCAATGTATTATCTCTTGCCTTTTTACTATTGTGACTCCCTCCTCATTGGCCTACCTAATCGTAGGCTATCCCCTCTTCAGTCTTCATGAATGCTGCTGCCAGACTCATCCACCTTACTAACCGTTCCATATCTGCCATCCCTCTCTGCCAATCCCTCCACTGGCTTCCCATTGCCCAACGAATAAAATTCAAAACATTAACAATAACATATAAAGCCATTTATAACTCTGCCCCAAATTACATCACCGAACTTGTCTCCAAATATCACCCAAACCGTACTCTCTGCTCCTTCCACGACCTCCTGCTCTGTAGCTCCCTTGTCTCTTCCTCTCATGCTCTTCTCCAGAGCCTCCCCCATCCTCTAGAACTCTCTACCCCAATCTATCCGACTATCACCTACTCTGCACACTTTTAGGTGATCTCTAAAAACCTATCTCTTCATGGAAGCCTATCCTGCCTTCAGCTAATAACAGAATCTTCCATTCCTCCTGTCAGTTCATCCCCCACAGTTATTACCTTTTGTACCACCAGTCCCTCCCTCTTAGATTGTAAGCTCCAAGGAGCAGGGCCCGCCTAACCCTCTTGTATTGAACTGTATTGTTGCTGTATTGTCTCCCTGTATATTGTAAAGCGCTGAGAAAACTGTTGGCGCTATATAAATCCTGTATAATAATAATAAGGAATAGAGGGGAAATCCTTCAGCTGGGACATTTGTTAACTACTCTCGGCTAGTAATTGCTGTTATTTTGTTTATTTAGTTTTGTCATGCTTTGTATAATTTGTTTATAATTACTTATTGCTTATATGTTTTTGGCTCTGCTTTGGTTCATTGTAGGAATTTATGTTTTGTTTTGTTCCCTGAAGAAGTGGGCTGCGTCCTACGAAACGCGCTGGAATCCAAAAGCAAAGCACCTTTTATGGTTTCAAGTGGATACTACTTAATCATTTGTTCATCAACACCTATGACGCTATCTGATTAGGTGTTCTTTTTGAACACAACCAATTGTTTCCACTGCTAGCCATGCACCTTCATATACTACTTGTACAGTTTAGCCTTTTTTGCTCCTAGGTAATGGCTGCTGTTCATTGTGGCTGATACCCGTGACGCCAACTGCGTCTGAGACATCAACCACAACTTACTGCGGCCATTTTTTGTTGATTGTATTTTTTATGTCTTTCTATGTTTATGCCTGATTAATTTTTTCCACCCATGGGTGTTTTTTTTAACCTAATAAAAGGTGTTCAATTTTATCTAATGTTTTCACGTTTCTAGTTCACTTCTATTGGTATGGTGTGGTACCTTTAAAGCCCCATTAGCTTTTTTGGTTAGGGTTTTTTTCAACTAATCATTGGTCGGGACCTGCTGACAAACTCCCTCTGCGTACAATCACAGTTTACGTCAGCTGGTGGAGGCATTTGCGAGTGCCCTGTACCCAGAAGCCACTGACATACAGGTATGTCGCTGTGCCTGTACAGGCCGCCAGTTCGCAGAACATTGCAAGTGGTTAAAGTGACAACTGTTTAAAAAAACTGTTTAAAAAATTCACAAAATTTCTAACATTTTCAATCATTTTCTACTTTATCCATTTTTTATTTGGTTTTAGATATACCTTAATAGCCATTTTTTTATTCTGGAAGATAAAAGAATCTAAATTTTCATTTTTTTTAGTAGTAAGATTATATCAATATGAAAAATCATATAACTGCAGAATGTTATGATGTCTGGTCACAAAAAACTGGCACATTTTTATCAGTTAATGAGGTCTCTGCACTGAGTTGATCTGAAAACCTTCCGTACCCACTATGGCAGCTTCCCAATATTTCTGTTATTTGTTTTATATATTTTTTAATATTTGAAAGAGTATGTAAACACAACATTTCCCATTCCTTATATGTGCCTGCTGTACCATGTACTTGTATGAAAACGTATTCTGTTCTCTTTGTTTTGCTTCTGTTGTGTGAAATCCCTGGTGTTCCTGCCAGTCCCTCTGCTTTCCTATTAAACACTGACCACACTAAGCAGGAGAGCATAGCATGGTCAGTTCTCTGGCTGTGCTGAGAAATCAGCCTGCTGTCTTCCAATGATCAGACTTGTCCTGACACACCCTTTCCCCTTGTGCAGCCATTCACTGGGAAGACCAGTGTGATGCTGTTTCTCCTCCCCCAGCTCTCTGTGAAGCTGAGGACAGAAGGTAAGTGATCACTTATAAAAAAGAGGAAAAAAAAGTATTTATAATGTTTTGTTATTATTTTTTTATATCTATACACAAATGTGTTGCCTTTCATTTCTATTTTAAACTGAATGGGCTGGTTTACAAGGTGAGGATTTACATATACTTTCATAAGAAACAGAAGGTAACTGGAGGAATTGGAACACACAAAGGAGGATGGGAACACAAAATTCGCAGCTGTACAGGAACAATCAATAATAATGACAGTGAGATCTGAAGCCAGAGGCTGAGACAGCCCACAATATACTTTTGTATAGACTGACGCTTTAGCACTGTATCAGTATAGTGCAGTGCAACCCAAAGAAGTCATTAATTACATTTCAATTACATAGTCCAATGTACATCCACACCATGTGCTACTAAAGTGAAGTCCCTGTAACATAAAATTCAGTGTTCTTCGTGACTGCGGACTGAAGCTCATGTTTCACAGCTAATTGATACAGTAGTTGTTCACAGGTTCAGGTCAGGTTTACATCAGGTTCAGGACAGGATCAGCTCTCTGGATTTTATCCTGTTCACACGTCAGGTTTAGAAACATTTCCTATAGAAGTCAATAGCCTGTAATCTTCACCTGAACCAGACCACACTGCTCAGAAATCAGACAGGACTCTTTTTTAAACCACACTGAATCTGCACCGCCAGTAGACAGGCACCATAGGAAGCAATGGTATTTCACATGTCATGAGGACTTGATGCGGTTTAGAACCACTTTAAGCCCAGGTTCACACTTGTGCGGTGCGGTATATTGCATGTGATTCGCACAGGAACTGCACCACACTCCTGTGCGAATCACATGCGATTTGTGTGCGGTGCGATTGGAGCCATACATTTTATATAGCTCCAATCGCTCCGCATCCACACCAAAAAGGTGCAGGACCCTTTTTTTGGTCCTCACTTGAAATCGGTGTGAATACCCATGCGATCCATTTCTGCACATTGCACCTCATTTTGTGAACAAATTTTGGGGTGTTGTTAACTTAATATACACCCCCTCCCCCGCAGCAGTTCACATGAACGGGGTGCGACTGTGATGCGGTGTAAAATTTGCACAAAAAACACTGCACCGCATCAGTGTGAATCCAAGTGCCCATTCACACATACATGCAGATTGGATGTGGTTTGAACCGCATCCAAACCGCATGACAGATGAAATAACATTGCTTCCTAGGGTGCCTGTTCACATATGTCCAGTGCACTGGTGGTGCGGATTCAGCACGGTTTAAAAAAGTCATGTCTGATTTCTGAGCAGAGGCAGACTGACCATTTGGAAACTCGGGCAGTGCCCCAAGGTCTGTAGGGGGCCCCATGAGATGCCCCTGGTGCCTTTTTCATAGGCTTTTTTGAGTTTGGGCAAGGACACAGGGGCCCCATGATCCCCTATTGCCCAGGGGCCCCATGAGTTGTCAGGCCGCCCGTTTCTGAGCAGTGCAGTCCGGTTCAGATGCGGCTTACAGGCTATTGACTTCTATGGGAACAGTTTCTAAACCTGACACGTGTGAACAGGATAAAATCCTAGCTGATCCTGTTCTGAACATGATGTAAACCTGACCTGAAACGCTGCACAACTACTGTGTCAATTAGCTGTGAAATCTGAGCTTCAACCCGCACCGCACATGTGTGAATCAGCACTTAGGGCTCTTTCACACTAATCAGTTTTTGATGCACTTTTAATGTTTAAAAAAACAAAACAAAAATGCATGAAAAATGTATCCCTTTAAATCCTATGGAACTCTTCACACCAATGCGCTACTTGTGTGGTGCATTTTTAAAAGTCCTGCATGTTGCATTTTTGGTGCATGTTTAAAGTGCACTAAAAACGCAGCACCCTATTGAAATGAATGGTAAATGTATCAAAAACTAATCAAAAAAGCACCACGGATTTGTTTTTGGTGCGCTTTTTGAGTAACTTGTACATGTTTTACAGGTGCATGGAGTCATAAAACTCACCAAAAGCGCGTATGTATGTTTTCAACGAAGCAGTGTGAAACAGCTCTAAAGACTAAGTTTGTAACATGAATCTGTAGCTGAATGCAGATTGAAACAAACATCATTTTGATCGTAATATCATTATTATTATATAGGATTTATATAGCGCCAACAGTTACAACATGAGGTATATATAATAATAAAAGAGCAGCAGAATCTGAAATATCAAGAAAACATGATCAAAAACATTCTGATCAAATAATTAAAAATAAATCTAATTTAATAAAAAAAAAAAAAACCCTAAAAAAACCAACACATGTAGTTTCATAAAGTGGTGGCTTACAGAGAAGAAGGAATTGCAGAGTAAAATGTTTGTTTATCTGCCGGTATTGTATGTGTATTTTTGTAGACATGTCTGTGAACATTACCACTAAACACATTTTTATGTAGACAAACTTGCATCTCAAGATTGACAGTCAATGAAATAATTGTGTTTAATATTTATGTTGTTTAGTTTAGTAAAAGTCCATTCAGCCCAGGTTTACACCGGTGTGGAATTTGCAGCGTTTTCTGTGCGAATTCCGCACCGCATCAGAATTGCACCCCGTTCATGCGAACCGATGCGGGTGTGTATGTTAACAACACCCCAAAATCGGTCCTCAAAACGCAGTGCGCTGTGCAGAATCGGATTGCATAGGTGTGAATACCCATGTGATCTGATTGTAGTGCGAACCAAAAAAAAGGGTCCTGCACCTTTTTGGTGCGGGTGCATTGCGATTTGAGCCATACAAAATATATGGCTCCAATCGCACCGCACACAAATCGCACGTTATTTGTACAGGAATGCAGTGTGGTTCCTGTGCAAATCACATGCGATATACGGCACCGCATTAGTGTGAACCCGGGCTTAAGAAGAATATAAAATAAACTATCCTTTGCATTTGAGTGATCAGAAATTTCCATTTCCAGACTTGTCCTGTAGGTGGTGCATACACACGTAATACACACGTAATGTTACAAATCGACACTGCTCACTTGTCTGGACTTTGGTTTCACTTCGATGTATGTAAATCCTAGAGGGCTAATTTATACGAGGGCAGTTCTTGCCGTCCTTCTAAAAATCAATCCACAGTAGATCGCTTCTCAGAGGTGTTTGACAGGTGGTGAAGAGGTGACACATTGACTCCTCACTGCCTGTTTTAACTGGCATGATCAGATTGTTTTCGATGAGGCACTGCTAGTGCACAAAAAGTAGGTAAACATGTCCTATCAAGCAATATTGTGCTTTCCTGTGAGGCAGGAGCTCTTCTTTAGAGTGTAATTCATTCACATGTGTGGTTAACATAATCCATCCATGGTGGATTGCTTTTCAGAGGACATTTGACAGATGGTGAGGAGGCCCCCACCTGTTATAACTCCTGTTAAATGGCACATCACCAGGATTCAACTGTGTGTATTGTATGCAGAGCATTCCTATTCATTTAAATTGGTACCGCCAGCTGAAATTGCATGCCATTTCATTTTAACGTGGCCATGAAGACATTGTGCCTGCACCCAGGGCTGCTGGGAGAAACCATAGGGCCCCATACAGCCAACCTGACAGGGCCCTCCTCCTTAAAAAAAAAAAAAAAAAAGACAAAAAAAAAATCCCCACAGTTTACTAGGCTTCAGTTATGAATGAACACAGCGAGTAATTAGTACCGATCACTCATTGTGTTCATTCAGGAAACAAAGGGATGGTAAATGTGACATATTTACTGAGCCCTTCCTCCACTCTCCATCCTCAAAGATCCTATTGTGTGCTTGCAGATGCCAGTGGAAGGGAGAGGAGGGAAGCTGGTAACACTGTGGAGGTGGGGGCACACGGGGGGCCTGGGCAGCAAGGGGAAACGTATGGTGCACATGGAGGATGATGGGTGTGGTAGGGGGCAATTATTGTAACCGATCCCCTGTATGGCTCTCTCTGCAGGAGCTGAAAGCCAGCGGGAGGCAGAGGAGAAGAAGCCGGCTTTCAGTTGCTGCAGAGAGAGACGTACAGGGGATCGGTTACAATAATTGCCCCCCGCTGTGTAGATCACCCTCTCTGCCCACATCCGATTCACCCTGCTGCCGGGGTCCCCCTACAAGCCTGGGCCCCGTACAGAAAGACTGGTGGTACCCCCTTATCCACAGCCCTGCCTGCAACATGTGTACAGCTCTGAGTGGCTGCATTCCTTTGTTCAGGCAGTCAGGGAGTGGTAAAACCACAGCCAACTGTTTTTACCACCCCCTGACCACACATGTGAACGAACCCTAAGGAGCCCTAAGTGAATCTACAGGCAAATATAGCAAACATAATTTATCAGATATTAACAACTTGAATCCATGGTATACTATCACTGTAAATCCCCTTAAAGAGGAACTTCACTCTCTCAATCAACATGGATTATTCTTACTCCTTATGCTGACAGCATTATAAATGGGAAAGTAGAACAGACTTACTGTAAACTTAACCACTTGCCTACAAGGCACTTATACCCCCTTCCTGCCCAGGCCAATTTCCAGCTTTCAGCGCTGGTGCACTTTGAATGACAATTGCACGGTCATGCAACACTGTACCCATATGAAATTTTTATCATTTTTTGTGACAGATAGAGCTTTCCTTTGGTGGTATTTAATCACCTCTGGGATTTTTATTTTTTCTTAAACCAACCAAAAACCACTGAAAATTTTGAAAAAAAAGTTTTTTCTTAGTTTTTGTTATAAAATTTTGTAAATAAGTGATTTTTCTTCTTCACTGATGTGCGCTAATGAGGCTGCAGTGATGGGCACTGATAGGCTGCTCTGATGGACACTGATAGGTGGCACTGATGGGCATTGACAGGCATCACTGATAGGTGGCACTGATGGGTGACACTGAAAGGCATCTCAGATGGGCACTGATATGTGGCATTGATGTGGCACTGAAATGTGGCACTGGCAGGTGGCATGGATGAGCACTGACAGCTGGCATTGATGGGCACTGACAGATGGCACTGCTGGGGCTACACAAATCATCAGGGCACGCTGATTATCAGTGCTCTGATGATCTGTGTACGTATCCTCTCCACGGAAAGCTGATTACCGGCTCTCCTCTCGAGCTGTCAGCGTGACAGATCATAAGGAGAGAAATGCCGATAACCGGCATTTCCCTGTTTACATGTGATCAGCTATGATTGGACACAGTTGATCACCTGACCGATCTGACATCTTCAGCTCTTTCCGTGGATCGGTGATCCGCTGTGTCCGAGGGACACAGCGCACTGCCGATCGCCACTAAGCGCGCTCACAGAGCCGCGCATGCGCGGTTAGAATCGGAGGACGTCATATGACATCCTCCCAGAACGAGAGAACCGCCTTGCGGCCGTCATTCTACTATATGGCGGGTGGAAGGCGGTTAAAGTTTTAATATTTTTTTTTTACATTTCTTCAGTAACTTTTTGGTTTCCAGGCCTAGGCAAATGATGTCATACATCCCAATAATCTTCAGGGGGGAAAGGAGAGGTTTTCTGAATGAAGCACACCACCCTGTCTGCACCCCTGAGCTAAGGGTAAATAAATTCCAGAAAGTAAATACTACATAAAGCATTTGCCCTTACTCAAGATGGCCACAGGCACAACTTCTAGGGAAGTGTTTATCAAAGTGATTGCTTAGCAAAATCAAGCATGGAGGCATGGATGGATGGGTGATATTTGGATATTAAAAATGAATCAAATAGCATTTTTGGCTTGTGGTGCTCAGATGCCGTGTAGTTCCACTTTAAGGGCCAGTTCGCACTACATGCATTTCAGTTGCTTTTTTTTCTGCATTCAAAATGCACAGAAACTAGGTTATATGTCATAGTTCACATCCGTGCTTGCAGTTCCAGTGCGTTCCGGTTGCAGAAAAAAAAACTAGAACAGGCTGCATTTTTCCTGCACAGAACTGTACTGGAACGTGGTAAAAAGGATCTAAAGTTCACTGGAATGCACCAAAAACACAATGGAACACGTCAAAAACGCATGAAAAACGCACCAGAAACGCGTATGTGGAAACGCATCCGGAAAGCACCTGGACTGCATTTCTATAGTGTGAATTGGCCCTTAGTGTTTATAGTCTACCCTAACTATACAATTATACATTATTTCTTTGGGGACAGAGACGACTTTAATTTAATAGCAAATTTGGATACATATTTTTTTTTTTCATTCTGCTGCAGAGAGGGGATAAAGGGGATCAGTTCCAGTAATTACTCCCCCACCACACCCATCACCCTCCCTGTGCACCATGTGTTTCCCCTTGCTGCCCAGGCCCCTCTGTGTACCCCCACCCCCACAGTGCTGCCAGCTTCCCTCCTTTCCTTCCCATGGGCAGCTGTAAGCACAAAATAGGATCATTCAGGATGGAGAGTGGGGGAAGGGTCACACATCAAATTTACCAGACCCTTCCTTTCCTGAATGAACACAATGAGTGATTGGTACCGATCGCTCACTGTGTTCATTTAGAACTGAATTATTTAGGGGGGGGGCCTGTCAGGTTGGCTTTATGGGGTCCTGTGGTTTCTAACAGCAGCCCTGCACCCAGGAGCTTCTAGGCTTAGTGCTGAACCACAGCTGTTAATGACACTAAATGCTGCTGAGACCTAAGAGAACCACTGACATATCTCCCAACTTTCTGAGATAGCAATGAGGGACATCTATCAGCACAAATGATGTCCATGGCTTTGCCACACCCCCAGTTACGTAGACAGAGAAGAAAGTTGTTTAGCCCTGGTTCACACTGATGCGGTGCAGAATTCGCAGAGTTTTCAGTGCAATTCCGCACCGCATCAGAATCACGCTCTGTTCATGCAAACCGCTGCGGGGGTGTATGTTATTACCCCGAAATCGTTCCGCAAAATGCGGTGCGATGTTCAGAATCGGATTGCATAGGTGTGAATACCCATGTGATACGATTCTAGTGTGGACCAAAAAAAAGTCCTGCACGGTTTTGGTGTGGTGCAATTAGAGCCATACAAAATGTATGGCTCCAATCGCACCACACATAAATCACATGTGATTTGTTAGGAATGCGGTGCGGTTCCTGTGCGAATCACATGCGATATACCGCACCGCATATATGTGAACCCGGGCTTAAGGACGGAAAGTTTGTTTTACCTTCATGTTGTCTCTGCATGGAGGTAAAACAAACCTGTGTTCCGCTCCCTCCCAGCCTCCCTCTAAACCCAGCGGCTGTCACAAGTTTGCATCCCCTTGGAGAATTGATGATATACAGTATGTACCATTTTTAGTGAGCAGACAAAACACATTTCAACACATTATTTAGCTGTTGGTTATAACAGAATGGCACAATCATAAACAAAACATGGCAATAAGTAAACAAATGAAATATCCCCCGTTCAAAAGTCTTCATCCCCTTAGTTCTTAATATCATGTATTGCCCCCTTTAGAGTCAATGACAGTGTGCCGTCTTTTGTAATTGTAAGTTGTCTATGAGGCCCTGAACTCTTGCAGGCGGTATAGCTGTCCATTCATCTTGGCAAAATGCCTCCCGGTCATAGTGTTTGGTCATCTTGCATGAAATGCATGTTTGAGATCTCCGCAGAGTGGCTCGATGATAATAACCACTTGCCCTCCAGAGGATTTACCCCCCCCCCCCCCTTCCGGACCAGGCAATTTTTTGTAACTCCGTGTTACTTTAACTGACAATTGTGCGGTCATGCAACACTGCACCCAAATGAAATGTATGTCCTTTTTTTCCCCACAAATAGAGCTTTTTTTCAGTGGTATTTGATCACCTCTGCTTTTTAACTTTTTTGCGCTATAAACAAAAAAGTCTGACAATTTTGAAAAAAAAAACAATATGTTTGACTTCTTGCTATTAAACATGTCCAGTAAAAAAATTTAAAAAATCTAATTTCGTCATAAATTTAGGCCAATGTGTTTGCTAAAAAAAATCCCAATACGTGTAAATTAATTGGTTTACGTGAAAGTTATAGCGTTTACAAATGGCGGTATATATACTGGAATTTTTATATACAGTATATACTTTTTTTTATACTAGTAATGGCAGCGATCAGCGACTTATAGTGGGATTGCGGCAGGCATTCTGACACTGAGGGGAACTTACAAACTGCCACTGACATCACTAGTGACACTAATACAGTGATCAGTGCTAATAAAAAGCACTGACACTGTACTAATGACACTGGGCAGGAAGAGCGATCATAGGGTTAACTGTGTGCTGTGTATGTTTTATTAGGGAAACATGCTGCTGTGTTCTCTGCTGTGCAGAGAAATACACAGCAGAATGTCCTTGCTCCCGTCACTGTTTCTCAGTGATCGCCGGGTGCTGGTGGAGAATCTCCGTCTGGGACCCGGTGAGTGACATTCGTAGCCACCAATGGTGGCATGGGTAGCGTGGAGCGCGCACCCCCTAACCAGAAATTCAAGTCACATATATACATGACTTTGCACAGCCCTGCCACCATGTAGTAGTATTTTCTATAGGGCAGGGGGCAAGTGGTTAATGTCAGGAGACTGTGATGGCCACTCCAGAACCTTCACCTTTTTCTACTGCAACTGCTAAAGGGTAAACTTGACCTTGTGCTTAGGGTCATGCGCAGCTTTTGTGCAGATGAATGCACATTGTCTGCCACTATTTTCTGATGACATGCTGCATTCATCTTGCCATCAGTTTTCACAAGATTCCCCAAGCTTTTAGAGCTCATGCACCCCCAAAACCATCAGTGGGCCACCACCATGCTTTACAGTGGGGATGGTTTTCTTGTCGTTATAGGCCTCGTCGATTCCTCTCCATGGTGCTTATGGTTGTGACCACAAAGCTCTATTTTGGTCTGGTCACTTCAGATTACAGTGTGTCATAAACTGTGAGGTGTGTCAAGTTGTTGCCGGGTGTATTGTAACCAGGCTTTTTTGGTGGTATTGGTGCTGCAAAGGCTTCCTTCCGTCAACTCAACCTTGCAACTAAATTTTTGTTCAAGTATCGTAGTAATATGCTTCTTGAAACAACCAGTTTTTTCCAGAGCAGCCTGTATTATTCCTGAGATTACCTGTGGGTTTTTCTTTGTATCCCAAACTATTCTTCTGCCAGTTGTGGCTGCAATCTTTTTTTATCACGAGTATCAAGAGATCCCCACATTTTCCACTTCTTAATACATGATTGAACAGTACGGACTGGCATATTCAAAAATGTGGATACTTCCTGATATCCTTTTCCATCTTTATAAAGTTCCATTACCTTAATATGCAGATCTTTTGACAGTTCTTTTCCACTGCCCATGGCTCAGTATCTAGCCTGCTCCGTGCATCCACAAGAGAACTAACAAACTCATGGACTATTTATACACAGACACTAAAATTGCAATGTACAAAAGCCACAGATGTGGTAAATTAACCTTTAATTGCCATTTTACCCTGTGTGTGTCACCTTGTGTGTCTGTACCAAGGCCAAACATTCCAGGGTATGTAAACTTTTGATCTGGGCCATTTGGGTGATTTCTGTTATCATTATGATTTAGAAAGGAGCCAAACAACTATGTGATAATAAACCACTTCATATGATCACTATCCTTAAACAAAATGTAGTTGTTTGGCATGATCAATCATATTTTCAATATCAATGCCAAAATTTCATGATTTCTTCCAGGGTATACAAACTTTTGAGCACAACTGTACTTACCTGAGCCTGATCTTGGCCAAGACTAACGGATCTCTCCTCTCCTCTCTGGATATGGAGGTAGCAGCGGAATCCATTGGCTACTGCTGCTGGCAATCAGAGCCTGTGGGGAGAGAGTGGTGGCAGGGCCGAGTAGCGCTATGTATGTCAATAGATACACAGAGCCCGGCTCAGGATTGAGCCCACATCAGTGCCCCTATAGAAAGTGGAGGGGGGGGGGAGACAGGAGCACCAATGGGGGGGACCAGAAGAGGAGAATTGGTGCTGCTTTATGCAAAACACAGAGCACACAAGTATAACGTTTATTTTTAACAAATTGCCTTTACAATCACTTTAATATGTAATAAATGACTGGTCAAACCTAGAAGTGCTTTTTTCACCACTATTTTCACTTAATACTGGCTTTATAATTGACTGGCTAAACAACAAATGCAGTAATTGATTGGGAGGTTGGATAAAATGTTGAACATTTTTGGTGTTATTTTTCTTTTTTCTTTTTTTTTTTGTGACAAGACATTTCTTATACATTGGACCAAAAATATGGATAACTGAGGATGAACCAGGGACAGAGAGAATTTATTCCAAAAGAGGGACAGCCTCTTCAAATGAGGGCCAACCAATAATACATAGAAGTGTGTACTTACAAATCCTGCACATAGGATCCTATGAGGAAGTCACGCTGTTTGTGATGAAACGCGTCAGTACGAGGTTACGTGACGTCATCACGAGGTTACGTGACGTCATCATGCCAGAAGCACAAGGTCGGCCATCTTATTTGCTGTTCTTTGGATGGATGTTTATCCTTAAGGGGCAATTTGTCTTTTAATGAAACAGGTGATCATTCCTGTGTACTGGTGTAGTGCACTACGCTTGTATTATTCTGTCTTTTATGCTACTAAATTGGCATCCTTGGGGTTACTACACTATGAGAGATCTTCTATTTCTCCCCCATCATATTGGCTTTTATCTGAACTACTGACAGATCTGAAGTTGAGATTTGATGAAGAGTGTGAGATTATAACCCATAATATTGGGAAGGCTTATTTTGACCTAATTTGTGAGTTGGTCAATAAGTGGAGGTAAGTGACGGCACTGACAGGTGGTGTAGCACTCGGGTACTGGGAGCATGGTTTATTATGTACTTGTGCTCACTAACACGGTGAATTGAGGTTATTCATATCAAGAGTGGAGGAATGTTCTGCAGATTTTTATAAGGACTTTTATTATCACACAAAATATTCTTTTTGGTCAAAATATTGTGCTCTATCACTATTGTATCAAGTATGTTTTATTTTGTACACATATTCTGTGCAGGATTTGTATCAGTGCACACTTACAAGTATTTTATTTATTTCAGGTACTTATATAGTGCTGTCAATTTACGCAGAGCTTTACAAATATATATATTGGACATTCACATCAGTCCCTAATCCTCAAGGGGTGTACAATCTAAGGTCCCTAACTTACATTCATACATACACATATTAGGGCCAATTTAGACAGGATCCAATTAACCTACCAGCATGTCTTTGGAGTGTGGAAGGAAACCAGAGTACCCGGAGGAAACCCGCGCAGGCACAGGGAGAACATGCAAACTCCAGGCAGGTGGTGCCGTGGTTGGGATTCGAACCAATGACCCTAGTACTGCCAGGCGGAAGTGCTAACCATTTAGCCACTGTGCTGCCCATACTAGTATTGGTTTGCGCAGCTTTTTTTTGGTATTGTACAGCAGGAAGTGGTGAAGTGGTGAGCACTCCTGCCTGGCAGCGTTAGGGTCATTGGTTCAAATCCCAAACATGACACTACCTGGCTGGAGTTTGTTCTCCCTGTGCGGGTTCCTCTGGGTACTCTGGTTTTCTCCCACACGCCAAAGACATACTGGTAGGTTAATTGACCCTAGTATGTGTATGTATGAATGTGAGTTAGGAACTGTGTAAGCTACTTGAGGACAGGGACTGATGTGTATGTACAATATATATGTGTAGATTGATGGCGTCATACAAGTACCTGTAATAAATAATATTTTGATGTGGAAACACATAAGTTGCTAGCAGCAACACTTAGTCACAAATACATTTTGTGTATTTTTTTTTTGTACATAAGATTTATATTTTTGATTGGCAAGCGTGGGATTATTTGGGTTTTATAATGAGGACAGTTGGGAGTCTGAGTCTGGGTACTTTTTAAAGAAAAGAGCTGTTTTTTTTTTTTAAATGACACCGAAGCTCAAGTGGTTAAAAATCATACAACTGTACATCAGTAATTAGCCGAAGTACTTGAATACATGCATATATTGACCATATTTGATCCCCTGTACATCAGCATTCAAAAAATGAACAGAACTAGTGTGCCATGAACATGATGATGGGAGGAGAGCGCAGACCCGAGTGTACTGCTGCCCCTTTACTGCCCAGGAAGAACCTGAGACAGGTCCTAGACCAAGTTGTAATGCATCAAGTGCTGGGAAACCCAATCATTAAAATGTCATATACTTTAAGCATTATTTTTATGTATATTTAAGTCATTTGTAAATCTTCAGCTTTCATTAAAATAATACTGTATGCTTCTGCCATTAAGGCTCTTGTTTGGGCACTTCTGATTATGATGCCATTCTCCATCCTTATAGGAGAACAAGGGAGGTGCCACTGAGTGTAGTATGAGTTTGTATTTTATTAAGCACAGGTAAGTAACACTCACAAGAGTAGAAAAGAAATCGCTTGTCATCAGTATTGCACAGGTTTAGCGCAGCCCAAGAATCCAGGGATGGAATCCAGCTTCCACGGATGGTGTGGAATGCCATCATCACAGTCCTGGCATGGGAACGCCAAACAGAAGTGAAGCAACCAGCATGGAGTGCATCTGTGGGCGGAAGTGAAGTCACCGGAGGAAGATTAGTGCTGTGCAGGCAGGCTACGCACTTGGAGCTCTCTGGTTCCTTCTACAGGCCCATCACCAGATGAGGACCAGTACTGTGCAGGCAGGCTATGCACTTGAAGCTCTCCAGAGCCTTCTTCAGACCTGTCACCAGATGAGGACCAGTACTGTGCAGGCAGGCTATGGGTTTGGAGCTCTCCTGCTCCTTCCACAGGCCAGTCACCAGATGAGGACCAGTGCTGTACAGGCAGGCTACGCGTTTGAAGCTCTCCGGTTCCTTTCACAGGCCAGTCACCAGATGAGGACCAGTACTGTGCAGGCAGGCTATGGGTTTGGAGCTCTCCGGCTCCTTCTACAGGCCCGACACCGGACGAGGACCAGTGCTGTGCAGGCAGGCTATACATTTAGAGCTGTCCAGCTCCTTCTACAGGCCCATCACTGGACAAGGACCAGTACTGTGCAGGCAGGCTATGGACTTGGAGCTCTCAGGCTCCATCTACAGGCCTGTAAAAGGAGCCAGAGAGCTGCAAGAGCGTAGCCTGCCTGCACAGCACTGGTCCTCTTCCAGTGACATCACTTCTGCCCAGAGATGCATTGCTCGCTGGATGCTTCACTGCCAGTCAGCGTTCCCATGTCAGGACTGTGGTGATGGCATTCTACACCATCCATGGAAGCAGGACTCCGTCCCTGGACCTGTGCAATACTGATGACAAGTGGTCACTTTTCTACTCTCTCGTGTTACTTACCTATGCCTAATAAACTACACACTAATACTACACTCAGTGGTGCATCCCTTGTTCTGCTATTTGTCTTTCAACAAAGAACCTGTATACTCTGAGGAACGGCTAACACAGTGGATGAGGGTAGCCCCACTCCACACATATGAACTGCACCCTGGGCAAATGCCATCCATTTTAGCATCCACTCCCTTTAGTCCCATCACGTGTAGTACCACTAGTTGGACCTCTGCCCACCCCATTCTCCATCCTTGACTCCTAGAGGCTCTCCTGCATTGTAACCTTCACACGGTCTTCCAGTGGTGACTATATGTGACTGTTTCAACAGACATTGTCCACTGTTGTCACCGTTTAGAAACATTCCCTGAGAAAGGCCATGTAGCTAGTACTGGAATACAAAACAGACAAAGTGGCTACAGGAGATCTGCAGTACATACGTATCTGCTCATATTCAGCCAAATGCTTCACAACTCATGGACAATGACCCAAAGCATACTGCAAAAGCAACCAAAAAGCTTTCTAAGGGAAAGAAGTGGAATGTTATGCAATGGCCAAGTCAATCACCTGACCTGAATCCGATTGAGCATGCATTTCACTTGCTGAAGACAAAACTGAAGGGAAAATGCCCCAAGAACAAGCAGGAACTGAAGACAGTTGCAGTAGAGGCCTGGCAGAGCATCACCAGGGATGAAACCCAGCGCCTGGTGATGTCTATGCGTTCCAGACTTCAGGCTGTAATTGACTGCAAAGAATTTGCAACCAAGTATTAAAAAGTGAAAGTTTGCTTTATGATTATTCTGTCCCATTACTTTTGGTCCCTTAACAAGTGGGAGGCACATATGCAAACTTTTGTAATTCCTACACCGTTCACCTGATTTGGCTGTAAATACCCTCAAATTAAAGCTGACAGTCTGCAGTTAAAGCACATCTTGTCCGTTTCATTTTAAATCCATTGTGGTGGTGTATAGAGCCAAAAATGTTAGAATTGTGTCGATGTCCCAATATTTATGGACCTGACTGTATTTGTGTAAGGATTCTGTTTTGTCTACAAAGAGCCAGGACCTGTTTGTACTGTCTGGCAGGAGTGCCTGGATGACAAGACTGCTTGAACAAAACCCTTTGCAAGTAACAGCCTTCACATCTATGTATGTTACCTGTGTATTTGTTTGCCTGCAGTTTAGTGATGATGATGGAGCTCAAAGACAATAGAGTTCAATCTCAGCGTAGGCTCAAATGTTACCACGGAAAGCCAAACAACCTGCAAACAAATTCAGTCTGTGTTTTACCATCAACCCTCTAGAATATCAGCAACATCTGCTAAAGTATTTTGTATCTTAAAACACGCTTCTCCTCTACCCAAGGTGTAAAGATATATTTAATAGGCTTCAAAGGGGAAATAAAGTGCAAAATTTCTCGTCCACTTAAACACAATTTACTGCCATCTTTGTATTCCCTCTCCAGTCATGCTCCATCAAGTGGGATCATAAAATGGTCTCTTGCAGGTTCAGTGAAACAGTGGAAAGGGTAGACACATTATGAAACGTGAGATATTGTGCTGAGCCCTCTTTATTTCAAACAAATACCTTTTTAAAGTCGCTATTTAAAGAATGACTCCTTGGAGAGTGAGGTCTCTATTTTATGAAGGCAGATGTCCTGACGTCGTACAGTCCTGTTAGCTTCAGCTCTTCAGTCGAAGGACCTGTCTCTGGAACAACCAGATTCTCCCTTTAATGCTGCTTGTATGAGTTAAAGGATAAGTGCATGTTACATGTTCCACCTGTTTTTTAGGGTGAAACATGTAACATGTTCACAGTGCTGCAGCCGCTGATCGATTCCCCCCCCCATGACAGCAGTACTAGCTGTCACTTTTTTGAAAACAGCACAGCAGTGCGGGGCAGCTCAACCGAATCATTCATTCACAGAGTTCTGTAAATGAATGAGCTACAAGTCCCGAAAGCCTTTGTGGCTACCAGCTTGCAGTTCTCAATGAACTAGCATGGTGCTGTGGAGTGCTGGGGTAGTTTACTGCTGAGTCTTCCTGTCAGGCTGTATATACGGGATGTACGGGCACACAGATATATTGACAGTTTGCAGGAGGCCTGCATGGCACCACCAATCTGCTGATTGTTGGTGCACGGCTTTCCAGGCTCCAAAAAAAAAAAAAAAAAAAAAAAGCTAATTTTTTTTTACCTGTAAAAAAAAAAAGGGCATTTAGTTACTAATTTATTTAAAGTGAACTTATCCTTTTACAAATTTAAAGTGATTCTAAAGGTTAATTTTTTTTAAAAAATAAACATTTCTATACTTACCTGCCGTGTGCAGTGGATTTGCACAGAACAGCCTGGTCCTCTTCTCCTCAGGTCCCCTGCAGGCTCTCCTGGCCCCTCGCTCCTGTCATGTGCCCCCACAGCAAGCAGCTTGCTATGGGAGCACCCGCTGTTCACTGTGCCCATTCACACACGGAGCCATGGCTTGGCCCCACCCCTCTCTCTCCTCATCGGTTGACTGGCTGTGATTGACAGCAGCAGGAGCCAATGGCTCCCACTTGCTGTTTCAGCTGAGACCCAGGACAGCCGAGGCTGTCATTCATATCGCTGGATCATGATGAGGCTCAGATAAGTATTGGGGGCTGTGGCAGCTGCTGCACACAGGTTTATTACCTTCATGCATAGATTGCATGAAGGGAAAAACCCTTGAGCCTTTACAACCACTTTAAAGCAGAGTTCCACTCACCCTGTCAAAAAATAAAAGCAGCTACAAAAACTGTAGCTGCTGACTTTTAAAAAACAGCCAATTACCTGTCCCTCGGTGTGTCCCCCCACAGCCTGTTTCACCGGCCGTCCTGTATTCCAGGAGGCCAGCATCTTCAGTGTGGGCACCCGGCTGTGAAAGCTTGTGGCTTCACAGCCGGGTACCCACTGCGCATGAGCGAGTACCTCTGCACTTCCTTCTCTCTAGTTCCCTAGTCTCCTCCTCCCATGCCCGCCTCTAGAACTTCTCCAGGGTGTCACCCATCCTCTGGAACTCCCTGCCCCAACCCATCAGATTATTACCTACTCTCCTCTCCTTTAGGTGCACCCTGAAAACCCATCTCTTCAGGGAAACCTACCCCACCCCCTGCTAACTTGCCGACCTCCTCCACTCTTCCTACCACTCCATTCCCCACAGCTATCTCCTCCTCTGCCACCATCCCCTCCCTCCTACATTGTAAGCTCGAAAGAGCAGGGCCCTCAATCCCCTCATGTTTTACATTGTATTGGTATTGTTCTGGCACATGTTCTGTCCCCCTTTGTAATGTACAGCGCTGAGCGAACTATAGGCGCTTTATAAATACTGTATAATAATAATAATGTAGTCTTCTGGGACCTGTCACGTGTCCCAAAAGACTACAGGGAGGACACCTGCCACTTTCGGCTGCCTAGGCGATCGGACCGGAAGTGGGAGTGGGTGCCTGACAAATTCGGGTACCCGCTCCCCACCCCCCCAAAGGTGCTAATCCTTAATGGGGAGCGGGGGAGCAGTCCTTAAAGCAGAACTTGCTTTTGGGTGGAGCTCCGCTTTAATACCTACTCCAGCCTCTTCCCCTTCAGTTTAAGGATTTATCTGTGTAGCAACCCGATTCTCCCCTTGATGCTTCTTGCACGAGTTAGGCCTCATGCATACTTGGCGTTTGCTCAGCTTCCCTGAATGTCTTTGCTCCTGGCAGGATAAAGCTGCTTGAAAAGAGCTCCTACAGCTGCATTCTGCACACATTTACTAGAATCAAGCATTTGAGCTTAATGGATTCCACTGGTGGGCAATATTAATTTATTTTGGCTGCTGGAATGAATGCTCAAGTGCTAAATATGTCTAGCATTTAGCCATGTTAGGCATTTTTTTCTGCCCAAACACCCCTCTTTTGAACGTACTGGTGCTTTTTTTTTTTGCTGGCTTTCTGCCTCTTCTATAAGACCTGCAAGAGCCTATGTGTGCATGGACCTAAGGGCTAATAAAAAGGTGCCTTTACAGGCAGGAAAAAAAAAAAATATAAAAGCTGCATTTTTTTTAAGCCTTGAGTGCATAAGCCCTAATAACAACCCCTAAACAATCTCCTTATTCTCAAAAAATAATCCTACACTTCCAGTATGCATTGGTCCTATAATCCATTTTTGTTTAAATAATTTATTACTGTGTATTTCTGCCTCCTTGTAATGTCCTCCATGAGCTTCTGAATCTTTCATTTTCCTTCTCACTTCCAGTTGCTTGGAATGAGCAGTACACATTAGGTGCAGTCATGTGCACTGCTCTAGGCTTTGTTATTAATTCATTTTGTAAACTTTTCAAAAGCCGACAATCAGAAAAAAGTCCAGTCTTTCCAAAATATTAGAGGTAAAACCATTTAATTGGGGGGGGGGGGGTGAAAGCATAACTTTATCTAAAGATTTTTATTCAATTTTTTCTGCACAATTGATGAAAGAACGGTAGCAGGATAACAGAAGACATTTTATAGGTTGTTCAGTATTAGTGGTTGCTGACATTGCCCTGGCACATCTGCTTTTGCTAAAGTCAGTACAGCCAGAGGCAGTGCAGGTGGTGAAGTCAATAAACAGCTATTTGTGTGGCAGAGATGTTATTTCACCCAGATTTCCGTGGTGCCACCCGCATCTCATCATTCCTTGGCTGATCTACTGGGGTGTCTTTGCAAGCTTAAATTTAAACCAGTCTTTTCAACCTTTTTATGATGGAGAGACACTTGAAGCAATTTTACGGTTCAGGACTCGCCTGATAAAATCCTATCTACAGCATATACATTATCAGTTTTGAAGAATGTGGTGAATCTAGAGTCTTTAACATTTAAATCGATTAATATTTTAACACCCCTCTGCTCTATATGGCACAATTATTTATAATCATGAACTTAAAGCAATACTAACAGATAGAAAACGCAGTCATTAAAATCGGTAGTGCCACAAACACTAGTGGTCATTGCAGAAGGGTTCCCCTACAATAGTGGTCACTGGAAAAGTGGCCTTTCACATTGGGGGACACATTCTTGTACAGTAGGAAGGAGATCAATCCCCTTCCGGTCAAGGAACCCTTAGAAACTAGGGATGCAGATACCGTTTTTTTTTCAGAGCGAGTACGAGCGCCGATACTTTTCCTCCAGCACGAGCGCCGATACTTTTCCTCCAGCACGAGCGCCGATACTTTTCCTCCAGCACGAGCGCCGATACTTTTCCTCCAGCACGTGCGCCGATACTTTTCCTCCAGCACGTGCTCCGATACTTTTCCTCCAGCACGTGCGCCGATACTTTTCCTCCAGCACGTGCGCCGATACTTTTCCTCCAGCACGTGCGCCGATACTTTTCCTCCAGCACGTGCGCCGATACTTTTCCTCCAGCACGTGCGCCGATACTTTTCCTCCAGCACGAGCACCGATACCTATTTGTTTTCGTGTGGTGCAGTGCAATATGAGCCCATACAAAATGAATGGACTCAAATCGCACTGCAAAGAATAGCATGCGAGTTGAAGAGGAATGCGGTACAATTCCTTTCCGAATCACATGTGGTTTCCCTGCACTGCTCCCGTGTGAACCCCTAGCTTTTCATCGTGATTTCAGCCTAGGTTCATACAGAAACGGTGCGGGAAACCGGGAATCACGTGATTCTTTGCAGTGCAAATTGAGCCCATTCATCTTGTATGGGCTCAAATTGTACCACATCCCACAAAAAAAGGTATCAGTTTTAGGTATTGGGCTATTTGCTTAGTATCAGCACCGATGCAAGCCTATTAGAAACCTCTGAAATAAGCCAAGCTTCAGCAGAAGCCTGGCTGAGAAATGCTGGTCTAAAAGAGGGGTCTCCAAACTATGGCCTGCAGGTCAAATCGGCTTGCTACAAGATTGTATCTGGCCCTCTAATGTAAGAGGGGCCTGTGATGTAAGCGTGAACTCTGCTGTAAGGGAGCTCTGATTTCATGGGAAATGATGTAAGAGGGCTGATGTAAGAAGGAATAAGATGTAAAGGGGGGAGGAGTAGTCTCTGGTGGGGACCCTATTTTGAAGGAAGACTCTGATGTAAGGGGGGGTCTCTGATAACCTCTTCACGCCGGCTGCACACAAGTGTCCGGCGTCTGGGCCTTGACGCCGAGCGGCTGCACGTTTGCGTGCAACTAAGAAAACCATGTGCTGAGAGTGCATGCCCTGCATGCTCCCAGCACACATGTCCGGTACTCACGGAAAGGTCCCGATCTCCTTTTTCGTTCGGGACCTTTCCCGATCATGTGACCATGATCACATGACCCTAAAACCCCACCTCCCAGCTTCTGAAACCCTTAAAGGGCCGGGAGGCGCCGGCGCCAAGGGATTAAGATAGACTTTGGTGGGCCTATGTTTATTTAAGATTCTTTTACTTTGTTTAAAATTAATTTTACTTTGTTTTACTGAAGTTTTGTTCTCACTGTTGTTCTAAATCATATCATGCTGATTTACCTTATAAAACTGATTTTCTTTTTTTTTTTTTAGCCCATGAATATTTGTAAAATATATAATGTGGCCCTCATACTGAAAAGGTTGGTGACCCCTGGTCTAAACCAAAACACTGCTAAAACGAAGTTATTTCTGTTCTGCACATAATTCACAGTACATGGGAGCACAAACAACAGTAGTACCTCCAATTCTCTTTGAATGATAACTACACACACAAATTGTTGCATCACCATGTCTATCCAAGGAGCTGTGAAGACCATAGGAGATAGTGACCTTTATTAAACGGTCACCCAGATGTGAAATGTTCCTATAATCCATCCTTTCAGCAGTAGGATATGGATGTTTTCTATTGTCATCCCCACTATTCAGTGCAGACAATACGGTACATTGATTAGTAACCAGCATGTGTGTTTTTCTAAATATAGTTTTCTAAAGTTCCTAAGTCCAGAGTTCCCACAGTTGTGTGCATATAATGCCACTTTACAAAGTTCCTAAAATAACAAATCCAGCATTTTTTCACTCAATCAGACATTGCACTAGCAATTTTCATAGTTTTACCTCCACTTTTCTGTAAAAATAGCTCAGTTGTATAATAGTCTAAAAATGACTGCACAATCCTGAGGGGACCAGAGTTTGATCTCAATGCCTTGTATACTCTGCAGTCTTGCAGACCTGGTCAGACACATCCCCATTGTTCCTCCATGCTACAAGTGTGCACACTGACTTGTGATGAGAAATGTGGCCTCTACGTATCCACAAGAACAGAGAACACTAGCACTGGAGTGAGAGGTATTTTATGCAAAAGTCAGCTAAAAATAAAAACACTGTGTTAATAGCTATGGACTTCGAGTGAGCATCGTCAACTATGTACCAACATCCCTACTGATCAATGTATTTTTTGGAATTGGGGTTGTATTCACAAACTCCATTTTATTTTTTTAGGTACATTCAATAATTAGTACGAAAGTTGGGGGATTCATGCAAAGTTTTGTATGGATGGGTTGTTCAGTACTAATTATTGTACCTAAAAAAGACCCATTAAAATGGAGTTTGTGAATACAACCCCAATTCCAAAAAAAGTTGGGATTGCTTTGCAAAGTCTACATAAAAACAGAATGCAATTATTTGCAAATCTCATAAACCCATATTTTGTTCATAATAGAAAACATATCAAATGTTTAAACTGAGAAAAAAATGGATCATTTTAAGAAAAAAAAAAGAAAAGGTAATTATGATGGCAGAAATACGAGACAGGGGAACAAGAAACTGGAAAAGTAAGTGGTACTAACAAGGAAGAGCTGGAAGAACATTTTGCAACTAATTATGGCAATTGCCAACAGGTCAGTAACATGACTGGGTATAAAAAGAGCATCTTAGAGAGTCAGTGTCTCAGAAGTAAAGATGTGCAAAGGTCCACCAATCTGAAAAGCTGCATCTAAAAATTGTTGAACAATTTCAGAATAATGTTCCTCAACATAAAACTGCAAAGACTTTAAATATATCATCTACAGTACATAATATCAAAAGATTCCGAGATTCTGGAGAAATCTCTCCAGGCTAAAATGCCATATTAGCTGACCATGATCTTGGGGCACTCAAACAGCACTACAATAAAAAAAAAAAAAGGAATGCTTCTGTGATGGACATCACTGCATGGGCTGAGGAATTGCCATGCCATTCAAAAATTAAAGGTAAAGCTCTATCTGGAAAAGAAGAAGCCATATCTGCACATGATTCAGAAATGCCACCATTTTCCCTGGGTCAAAGTTAATTTAAAATAGTCTTCTGCAAAGTGGAAAATGATTTGTGGTCAGAAGAATGAATCGACATTGGACATTCTTTTTGGCAACCATGGACGCCACATACTACGGACAAAAGGAGAGAGATACCTTCTGGCTGGTTATCAGCGCTCAGTTCAAAAGCCTGCATCTTTGATGGTATGGGGGTGCACTAGTGCATATGGAATGGCAGCATCAATGCTGAAAGATATATCCAGGTTTTAGACCAGCAAATGCGCCTATCCAGATAAATGTCTTTTCAGGCCTTGCATATTTCAGCAGGACAATGCTAAACTGAATACTGCATCTATGAAGAATGTATGCCTCTTGAGGGTTAGGGACTGATGTGAATGTGCAAAATATACGTAAACCACTGCGTAAATTGAAAGCGCTATATAAGTACCTATAATAAATAAATATGAAAACAGCATGGCTTCATAGTAGAAGAATCCAGGTGCTTAACTGATATAATATAACCTTTCACCATACCCCGTGCATAATCTGAATATTAACTAACCAAATACTCCCAAAAATAAATACATATAAAATGAATAAAAAATAGTCCAATTAAAGTCCAAATCAAAAGTCCACCAAAACAAATATAAATAAGTCCAGTAGGAAGGATTCCAATCCTATTTAAATCTTTGTGATACCTCGAAAAAAAGAATACTCATATAGTGCATTATCTTCCAAATAAATTACAAAAAAAAGTGCAAAAAATATATCCAAAATTTATATATAAATCATCAACTAAATAAATGTGAACCAAAATCCAATCTTAAAGTGAGCACTTCAATACATATGGTGAACACTTAGTGACCACTTCAATTCATACAGTGAACACTCCGTGAACACTCAAAATAGTGATATTAAATACCATTATCCTCTGGTAGTATTCATAAGCTTATCATGATATCCCTGGTAACAGTATTACTTCCAAGTTTTCCTTCACTTCAGGAGCCCATCCTCCATATTCCTCATAAAGCAAAGGAGACTCATATAATAGATTTCCAAGTATAGGGATAAATTTATTAAATAACTTACATTGGGGATATTAAATATCAGCTCTTTGTGGCAAACAAAACCAGCCTTGCAATCAATAGGCAATAGAAACCACGTTTTCCAGCAGTCAAAATGGCCGCGGCGGAACATCCGGTTTCCGTGCGTGCGTCTTGACGTCACGTGACGTCACGTCACGTCCCCTAACGCGTTTCGTCACTTCCGGACTTCGTCTGATGTAACATAAGTCACATGACATGCACTTAATTGGACTTAACTCATAGTGTGCCTGCTCTTTTTGCAAAGTTGCTAAATTCTTGGATTTCATCTCTTAAGTTATCCTCAATTTGCATTGGTTTATCATATGCTCAGTTTAAAGGGCAGCTCAACCTTTTGTTCTTCCCCACCCCAAAATGCAACTGGTTTTGCAAGCTCCTGTGAAAAAAAAATAAATGCACTTTTTTTTTTTTTCAGGAAAAGAAGAGATTCTACACCACGGTAAACATGGCTCTGTCCCAACTTTTTCAAGGTGTGTTGCTTCCATCAACATCAAATTGAGCTTATTTTTTTCTTAACCTCCCTAGCGGTATTCCCAAGTGTAGCTCGGGGTAAAATGTAAGTAAAAAAAGCAGTAACCCCGAGCTACACTCGGGCTTACCATGCGGCGCTGCATAGGGAGTCCCTGCAGAGCTTACCTTGTCCTTCGCTCCCGCGATATGCCCCCTGCAGCGTCCCCGGCCATCTCCTCCGGCCGATGCCGGCATCCGGCTTCTGTGTCCCGGCCCTGTGACGTCGGGACGTACAAGTGCCAGCGGCGGGAAATTTGAAAATTTTAAAAAATGTCATTTTTTTCCAAACAAATTTTACATAGCAAAACATTGCTGTTTCAACCCATTTCACATACATTTTGTCCCTAGTGCTTTGTCCTGTGCCCTGCCTCCATTTTGTCTGTTCTTTCTGCCTGGAAACTGAGAAAAGTCCATGGATCCAAAAAACGTCCCTTTAGGTCAAAAGCGGGTTTAGATCAGCTAGAGAACAGCGATCGTAAATCAGAACCACTTGCAGAATTGAGTGATGATTTGTGGGGAAATTCGTTATCAGACACTGAAAACGATTTTACGACTTTGCTCAGCAATGTGCGAACTTGGCGCTCTATTTCAAATTTCAGTGTTTTTGGGTTGATTATATTATTGAATTAAATGTATTATTATTATATTTTTTATGAATATTTATTAAATTATAATTTATGATTTCGTGTTTCAAATTTTATCATATCCGGGATGTTTAATAGACTCTTGTTCAGACAGATTTCAGTGAGTTATTCCTAAAAATTACAGCCTACAATAAAAAAACTACATATTTCCATGCAAAATAATGGTACCGCTTTCAGCACCAAAAATCTGAAATAATCATACCACTAGGGAGGTTAAAATGGTACATTTTTTCAGTTTAAACATTTACTTTGTTTTTTATTGTGAATAAAATATGGGTTTATGAGATTTGCAAATCATTGCATTCTGTTTTTACACAGCGTCCAAACATTTTTGGAATTGGGGTTGTACATAAAGATAAAAAAAAAATTTAAGTAGCCTTTGTGAACTATAAAAAAACACCTGTGTAAAGAAGAGATTGTATTATTACCAAGCAATGTACCATCCAATCATTAAATGTTAGCGGTCAGCTCAGTATTTTTAGAACTTCCTGTCAGAATCCATTACTGTGATCTTTAAACAAAATCAGTGGAGGAAAAAAAAAATTTAATAAAAAACTTGTGTATAACATCTAATTAAACAAGGAGTTATTTTGCATTTAATTTAGCTATAGACTCAAATAAATTATTTTTCAGTGAAAATATTAACGCGTTACGGCATAAAACATGCTTTCATTCCTGTCTACAAATACATACTGCGACACATTTCACTACCGATTTTCATTCATTCCGTCACAGCCAAAACAGGTTATTTTAGAAATTCTAATATACTCCAAGTCTTTCCATGCCTTTGTGATATCACAGCTTGCTAGGGAACAAAAAGGCTGCATTCTTAAGATCACATATAAAGCTCAGAGTGTGAGGGCTTCCACCTTTAAAGTGGAACTCCAGGCACAAAAATTAAACACACCTAAATGTAGATTTTACAGAAGCTTTAAAATATCTACATATTTTGCTTTCGGGGTTTGTCTTCTGGCTTAATTCTAAACCAATCTGCAGGTCGAATTTTCTGAGGGTGCGACATCAATCAGCCGTGAGAACTACTGTTCTTGGTAACATCCACAGTTCACACTGAGGGGGAAGACTGTGCAGATCTGATCATACATGTCGGCACAGTGGTTCATCCAGGTCATGCATACTAGTATGAGAATTCAGGTAGTGATATCAGAACATTGGACAGCCATTTTTCCATAGTATCACCAGGAGGCTGGCTTTATATTTCCACTAATGCAGAACATGCAATGTACAGTAAAACAAATACTCAGGGCATCACTAACAACAGTATAGCTGTTTTTTGCTCAGCTTGGAGTTCCACTTTAAGGACAAGACGATGACTACGAGATCTGGGTCAGAGTCAGCAGGTAGTGGCTATAGAAGACTTAGGACTGAGTAATCTGCAATGTTTCCAACATGTTTTCTACGGCTTTCAGAGACGTTTGAGTATCTGGCATGGTCCGACCTGCAAGCTGAAATACAAAAAAAAAATAAAATAAAATTATTCTTTGGATCACAAAACACGTTTATTGAAAAATGACATTTTTTTTAAGCACTTTGCAAAAAAACTTTATCCAAAATTAATACTTCCAACTTATATCCGTACTGCAGGCAGATTTGAAAGCCACCATTTATTCCAGGTCCACGTGTTCATTAAAAAACAAAGTGTATACAACCCGTAACAATGAACTTCTTTATTCGCTCCATTTTCATCTGGTAAATAGATCACTGAATGTGTTTGGTTTATCGTTTTAATAAGTGAAATTATATATTTGCTGATGTTGCCAGAAATCCAGTAAACTTAACAACTGCACCTCTGCTGCCATGAAATCTCAGCTATGTTACTAGCTCCACCTGATTCTCCCGTCAACTACAGAACCCCTCAAATGACTCTATATTATGGAGATGAGGATGGATAGGAGGTGCTCTGTAGTCCTAACACTTCCTGTCCCAAGGTGAAAATGCTACTTTTTCACAGATACAGTGCAAAGAAATGAACATTGTCCTACTAGTACAAGAAGGGCTCATTCACAATTGTTGGGGGTGGATAACCATGCACCTGAGCCACATTTATACTGCCCCCCCCAACTGAAAAGGCAGTGGCCAGGGAGGCACACATACCACGGTACAATAATTATCCCTGTCACGTGCGGGCATTACAGTCTGCCATATGCGACCCATTTTAGTAAATGGGACCGCAGTGCTGCACTTAGGGGGTTGAAATAGGCAGTCAAGAGGCAACTTAAAGTGATACTAAACCCAGGACCCTGCATTCACTATATCTGGTCTCTCACAGTACACACAACATGGAAATGCAATTATTGTAGTAAATACAAACTGCTAAATACCTTTTCTCATCAGAAGTTAGAGCAGTCTTGTGACTTCAGCAGAGCACTTGTTAAAGCTTGTAGAAGGAGATTCTTTCTGCTCTTCACATGCACTCTCCCAAGAAAAGAAAAACCTCTCTAGCAGGGGCGGAATGACAACTCATGGGGCCCCTGGGCAATAGGGGGTCATGGGGCTCCTGTATCCTTGCCCAAACTCAAAAAAGGATATAAAAAAGGTACCATGGGCATCTCATGGGGCCCCCTATTGACCCCAGGCCCTCAGGCAGTGCCAGAGTTTCCAAATGGTCAGTCCGCCCCTGCTCTCTAGCAATACACACCAAACGGAGCATGTGCATGTGACTACAGATTCAGCCTGTATCAAGTGGTCATTTCAACAAGAGGAGGGGCAGAGAAGAAAGGATCAAACGGTCTTTTTTTACACAGTGCAGAGGACTAACCCCTTAGGTTCCACAATGAGTACATCAAGCACGCTTTACTACATATACAGACTGATTTTACCGTTGTGGGTGTAGTAACACTTTAAGGCCTCCTCTCCACCTGTCAAGCGACTCTGAAAAGTGATACACTCTGATCACTTACTTTGTACAAGCCACAAGCCCGAAGTGTGTTACTGGCAGAACCACCTTAGGCCCCATTCACATATTACATATCAGGAAAGCGCTCGCAATTTTTGTTGCGCAACTCCTACATGATTGTGCGTGATGCGCATAGGGCAGACCATTCACTTCAATGGATTCGACGCCCAAAACAAGCTCCTGCTCCTTTTTTGGGCGACAAGCATAGCACAAATGTTTATTGTGCATTTTGCCGCAATTGTCGTATGATTCTTTTGCGCAACAATCACAGCAGAATCACACCGCATTTGGGGTGCCATTACATGTGTTGTGCATTTTGCCACAATTTGAAATCACGGACAGAATCATAGTGGTTCTGGCCAGGATTCCAAATCGAGTAATGTGAATGAGGCCTTAAATGTTGAGCCTGCATTGACTTTCTTTTCTAAGAACCGGTAAGCTGCAATATCTCACTTTTTGTTCTGGATCTGAATATATTTTAATAAGAATGATGCGAAAAGACAAAGATCTCAAACAGGGTGGATTTGATTTAAATCAAACTGATTTAAATCACGATTTAAATCACTAGTCAGTAAGGCTTGATTTAAATCCTAGTTTTCTACATAAAGACTAATTCTTGCTGGTATAACTTTAATATGCAAGTAGATGAAGATTTTTAGAATAACAACTTTTCATATTAGTTTTTTTATCCCCAGTTTAATAGGTTAATCATTCATATTTGGACAACTTTTCTGTTGTACTTAGGAAGGAGAAAAATAATCATTACCTTAATAATAACAATTTAAATAGATTTATTCAACTGAAACAATAACATTCCAGCATATGTTATTTGCTTAAACATCCATGTTTGTTAACTAATTTGGCTAAACAAAATATATATATTTTAAGAAACGTAGACTGTCAGCCCCTTCCTCCTCACACTTAGTGTCACTTTCTTCTTGTGCAGATCTATTCCACTCCAAACAATCAGAAAAATATTGTTTCTATTCTATTCACTGAACTTCTTGAAACTTATCACTGAAGGGGTTGATTCTGTATTCATAGGTTTGTAGAAGTTAGGATTAAGGTCTTTTTCTTAACTCTGTTCATGTTATAACATTTTTGCTGTGAAGAAGAGGCCAGAGTACTTGGTGTCATTCTGGACTCCAACCTATCCTTCCAGCCCCAAGTCCAATCTTTAACAAACTCGTGCAGACTCCACCTCCGCAACATCGCCAAAATCCGCACGTTCCTAACTCCAGAAACCACTAAACAGCTCATCCACTCCATCATATCACGACTCGACTACTGCAACTCCCTCCTCACTGGCCTGCCTCGCCGCTGGCTATCCCCGCTTCAGTCGATCCTGAATACGGCTGCCAGACTCATTCACCTTTCCAACCGCTCCATCTCCGCCACCCCCCTCTGCCAATCCCTCCACTGGCTTCCGATTGCACAACGGATCAAATTCAAAATCCTAACACTGACGTACAAAGCTGTTCACCATACTGCCCCGAACTACATCACCAACCTAATATCCAAGTACCGCCCAGCACGCACACTCCGCTCCTCACAAGACCTCCTTCTCTCTAGTTCCCTGGTCTCCTCCTCCCATGCCTGCCTCCAGGACTTCTCCAGGGTGTCACCCATCCTCTGGAACTCCCTGCCCCAACCCATCAGATTATCACCTACTCTCCTCTCCTTTAGGCGCACCCTAAAAACCCATCTCTTCAGGGAAGCCTACCCCACCCCCTGCTAACTTGCCGACCTCCTCCACTCTTCCTACCACTCCATCCCCCACAGCTATCTCCTCCTGTACCACTATCCCCTCCCTCCTAGATTGTAAGCTTGAAAGAGCAGGGCCCTCGATCCCCTCATGTTTTGCATTGTATTAGTATTGTTCTGTCACATGTTCTGTCCCCCTTTGTAATGTACAGCGCTGAGCGAACTATTGGCGCTTTATAAATACTGTATAATAATAATAATAATGTGATCTCCGCTGAGTCAAATTCAGTTTTGAGAACTGCAAAGTAAACCGAGCATCTGTGATAATATCTTGTAGGCAGAGAAACTGCCCAATAATCTTACAAAAACCTCTGGAAGAGCATGACATTGTGAATGGATTCATGAAATTTATTTACCAAAAAAATTTAAACATATACAGCCTTATTCTACATGATTAAAAAACTGATCTTTATTTCATGATGGAATAACCTTTGGATGGTAATATATTTTCCTCAAAAAGCATTTTATTTTAAAAAATCCGATTTAAATAAAAAAAATCCGATTTAAATTAAAACAAATCTGATTTTTTTGATTTTTTTAAAAAAAATCATTGATTTTTATCCACCCTGATCTCAAAACCTTCTCAAAGAACCAGGTTTGGCATATTTAACACTTTTAAATGAAGTCTTAAAATTTTTATCAAAACTTTAGCAGTAAATGTGTTTACTTTGTGTGCTGAACACGAAACAAAGAGCGCACATAGCCGGCCCCGGCAATAAACCAGCAACCTGCATAGCACAGCAGCACCACAGAAGATTAACAGTTGTGTATACCATTAAAGGGAGGTTTAATTTCCACTCACAAGTATTTACTCAGGAAGAAATTAAGGCCAGCCAATTATATCGTCCTATAATTACACTTCCCGGCAGCTCTGTTAGTTGACTGAAAGCCTTTGAATGGTGAGCTGTTGAGTACTTCATGCTGATTTTAAAATGAGTTTTCTAACGGCACTGACAACTGCCATCACTCATCAGGCTGATTATACTAAACATATTAAGTAGGTAAATCGCTGGCTTTTGTCAGCGAAAGGCACGTTTTCAATACGTCGCCAATAAAGCGCGATTTTCTCTAGAGAACACTTTTGTAATTTGCTTTTGGTCGGGGAAATTGTTCCTCGGTCTAATGTGAGTGTTTAAACACTTAATAAATTCTCAATATAATGGTTGATTTTCTAGAATTCTTCGTGTTCCGTCTGTGATTTATGAGCTTCCTCAAAGGTAAATTCATTTAGTCTGCTATGATGTGTGTGGAAGGATTATGTGATCATGAAACGGTTCCACCAAGAAGCAAAGGGTGCCGTTAACCTGTTTCTGACCTCCAGCTAAGCTCCCTGATCAATCATGGGTGGAAAGGGCTTTTAGATTTATTACGCAGGCTCAGTGTGATAAGGAGAGCGCTGATGATGTATCCAGTAGAACTTAATTGTTCAGTTAAAGAAATTAAAAATACAGGTACAGAAATGTATGTGTACATTCAGGCTAGGTTCATATATGTTCGGGTGGTGTGGCTGCAGATCCACACGAAAATCCGTGCAGCCGCACCACCCACACAGAGGAATGCAGACCTGCAGGCGGTGCCATTATTTCTAATGGCACGCCGCCCGCACTGGAAAACGCAACCATACTGGGAACCGAGGTTCCCCTGTGGGCTGCGTTTTCAGAAGAAGTGCAGGTACTTCTCCCCTTCATGTCACGGGGCACGGGAGTCCATTCAAATAAATGGGCTCTCGTGCCCACGCAAAACGCGGCTCACACGGCCACATATATGTGAACCAGGGGTCAATAAAAGCAAAAATCCTGGTTACACCACGAATCCTTGCTTATTGTTGCATAGGTTAACATTTATAGTGGTTGTAAACCCTTCCATATACCCAGTGCAGTGGCTGGCCTCAGGTGATACACAGAGATGAAACAAATCCTCCTACAGAAGTTGTACCTGTTTATCTACAACTGTCTGTCTCTTACATCCATTTAAAGTCCAGAATTTACACAGGATTTCTCAGCTCTGAAAAGAAGGGGGCGGGAAGCTGAAATCACACTTCGTGAGAGGAGCCCTGAGAGCTGATTGGAGGGAAGGGACACACCCACTTTACAGGAACAGAGCTGAGGCTGTCAATCTGCTGGAGGTCCCTCCCGTCACCATTTTTCTCTTGGTGTCAGGAAAATTTGTCAGAAGTGATTCATGCAGATAGCAGAGGAATAAGGCAGCAGGCAGAAATGACACTTAGAGCTCTTAACTGAGACAAGTACACACTATAGAGGGATATGCTTTGTACATATTTCATAACTGAGGTTTACAACCAATTTAAGTCCTCAAGACACCATCACAGAATTCTGTATAAGATGAACCGACAGACGTAGAGCTAGCATGTTTTACATGTCAAATGATTTGTATTCATGTCTATACAGCCGTGAGGACAACACAGCTCTGCCAGGTACACAGCTTAGGCAGGTGAGTGGACATTTTGTATTATAGTTAAGCAACATAACTAGGTCACCACCCTGCCCACAACCTGTGATTGGACAACAAAGGAGCAGCAACAGACTGATGAGGTCTTCTCTCTGCACTCTACTCCTGCCAGCATTTCCCTGTGGCAAACTCCATTAACCCCTAATACCCCCCCCCCCCTTTTAGTTGGAACTGTAAGGGCCCATGCGCATTGTGTTTAAAAAAAAAAAGAAAAAAAAAAAAGCGAGTTACCTTGCCCAAAGCGCTATATATTTAGCCCACATTTATGCTCATATTTAGCGTTTTTGTGCCAGCATGTAGCAAACCAGAAGGGTTTTTTTTTCAGCCTCTAAACGCAAACCTTAAAAAACACCTAATGTGCATGTATACATAGGATAACATTAGCTGCTTCTACAGGCATAAAAAACCCGCTAAACGCTTCTAGGAGCAGTGATTTTTAAGTCAGTGTGCATGAACCCAAAATTACTTTTTAATAATAAAGCATTGAGTGCTTTTGCCTTGAGGTCAGCTAAAAGCTGGACTCAGGGCAACTGAAAACACTACCCCCCACACTGCAAAGATTAAATATCCATGTTTTTGCCTAGCGTAAAATGCACTTTTTACTAGGAGCCAATGGGTCCCTCTGCTATCAACCTGCCCAGTGAGTAGGGAGAGAGCAGAGAGCCGCTGGATCAAGATCATGGTCAGGTAAGTATAAGGGGGAGGGTGGGGGATCCTAGACACTCTGCCCAATGAGTAGGGAGAGAGCAGAGAGCCGCTGGATCAAGATCACACTCAGCTAAGTATACGGGGGAGGGTGGGGGATCCTAGACACTCTGCCCAATGAGTAAGGAGAGAGCAGAGAGCCACTGGATCAAGATTATGGTCAGGTAAGTATAAGGGGGAGGGTGGGGGATCCTAGACACTCTGCCCAATGAGTAGGAAGAGAGCAGAGAGCTGCTGGATCCAGATCATGGTCAGGTAAGTATAAGAGTGCTTTTGCCTTGAGGTCAGCTAAAAGCTGGACTCAGGGCAACTGAAAACACTACCCCCCACACTGCAATGATTAAATATTCATGTTTTTGCCTAGCGTAAAATGCACTTTTTACTAAGAGCCAATGGGTCCCTCTGCTATCAACCTGCCCAGTGAGTAGGGAGAGAGCAGAGAGCCGCTGGATCAAGATCATGGTCAGGTAAGTATAAGGGGGAGGGTGGGGGATCCTAGACACTCTGCCCAATGAGTAGGAAGAGAGTAGGGAGCTGCTGGATCAAGATCATGGTCAGGTAAGTATAAGGGGGAGGGTGGGGGATCCTAGACACTCTGCCCAATGAGTAGGAAGAGAGTAGGGAGCTGCTGGATCAAGATCACACTCAGGTAAGTATAAGGGGGAGGGTGGGGGATCCTAGACACAGGTTTTCAACTTTTATTCAGGTAAAAAAAAAACTTCAGGGCTTTAGAAGCACTCTAAACAGGATAGATTATCTGTTTAAAAATAAATAATATTTATACCTTGGAAATAAAAGCTTCAGGGATCCAGTGACCTCTGTCAGCTCCTTCCAGAACTGAAAGCCTTAGCAGTGCTGTCAGTCCTGCCTGAGTTCTTTTCTGCTAGATCACCAGGACACCTACCCCTCTTCCTAACATACGCAGCAGCTGTTCTGTCCAGCAAAGGAACACTGGCTATGGCTGAAAAGACCTGCTTGGGATTTTGGTGCAGCTGAGACATGTTACACCAACTTAGGAGCTCACCGGATTTCTGCCAAGATCAATGTTTATTTTTCTGTACTAACAATGTTTTCACAGTGATAAAACACAAGGAATGCTCATTTAAAGTGGCTCTAAAGGTTCTTTTTTTTATTTCAAATAATAAACACATCATACTTACCTGCTCTGCGCAGTGGTATTGCACACAGCAGGTCCCCCCGCTGGCGCTTCTGGCCCCTCTTCCTTGCCGAGGTGCCCCCAGAGCAAACTGAGCCATGCACAAGTGCCCCCAGAGCAAGCAGTCTCGCCCCCTGTTTCCTCTTCACTGGCTGTGATTGACAGCAGCAGGAGCCAATGGCTCCTGCTGCTGTGCCTCAGCCAATGAGGATGGAGAGACCTAGGAAAGACAAGACTCTCATGCACAGCGCTGGATCGTGATTGGGCTCCGGTAAGTATTAGGAGGTGCTTAGGGGGGAGCTGCACACTGAAGATTTTTAGAATGCATGAAGGTAAAAAAAACCCTTCAGCCTTTATAACCACTTTAATTCAAACATGTACTGCAATTTATTTTGCCTAGACATACGCTTTGAGGAAGTATCAAGCTCTCCTACAAGTTTGTGCATGGTCATACAGAAAATTTGTGAAAATAGTAATCCTATGCTAGTTCCAGCCTGCACTAACCTGACTTGATCCTACAATGGCGATTTGAACAAATCATTTTTTCCTGGGTGCATTGTGATGTTCTGTCAAGGAAAAATGTAAAAAGGCACACATTTACTTTGAACCGTATTATTCCCCCACACTGTAAAAATTGCACTTTTGCAATATGATATCCTTTCAGTCTGACTTTGTCAAACTTTTATTTTAGGGTAAATGTCTGGAGCAGATTGAATTACATAAAAGAGAAAAAGTGTAGGAAATAAAATACATATTTTTAAATCTATAAACACACAGGCAGAGCTTACACCAAATATAAATGAAATGAAATATAAATGAACTTAAAAAATCTTATTGTGTGAACAGTCTACTTGTCATACAAAAAAATGCTAGCCCCAAGTAGACAGTTCACAAAATAAGATTTTTCATTTCAATTTCCATTTGTTATTATTCTTATATTATTATACAGTATTTATATAGCGCTAAAAGGTTTGCTCAGCGCTGTACATTATAGTGGGGGACAGTACGAGACAATACAGTAACAAAACAAAACACAAGGGGGTCAAGGGCCCCTCTAGGAGGGAGGGGATAGTGGTACAGGAGGAAGTGGCTGTGGGGGATGGAGTTGTAGGAGGAGTGGAGGAGATCGGCTGTTAGGCGAGGGCGGGGTAGGCTTCCCTGAAGAGATGGGTTTTCAGTGTGCGCCTAAAGGTGAGGAGGGTAGATGACAGTCTGATGGATTGGGGTAGGGAGTTCCAGAGGATGGGGGAAGTCCTGGAGAAGTCCTGCAGTCGGGCATGGGAGGTGGAGACCAGGGAGCTAGAAAGTAGGTCTTGTGAGGAGCGAAGATTACGGGTAGGGTGGTATTTGGGTATCAGGTCGGTGAGGTAGTTTGGGGCAGCATTATGAATGGCTTTGTATGTCTGTGCTAGTAGTTTGAATTTAATGCGTTGGGCAATCTGGAGCCAGTGGAGGGAATGACAGAGGGGGGTGGCAGAAGTGGAGCGGTTGGTAAGGTAGAGGAGTCTGGCCGCTGAGTTCAGGATAGACTGAAGCGGGGATAGTCTGCGATGAGGTAGGCTGGTGAGAAGGGAGTTGCAGTAGTCCAGACTTGAGTGTCTGGGGTTAGGAACGAACATATTTTGGAGATGTTGCAGAGGTGGAGCCTGCATGAGTTTGCCAACGATTGGAGAGTGAAGGGGTGAGGCGAGGGGTGGAGAGGTAAATTTGCATGTCATCGGCGTAGAGGTGATAGTTGAAGTCGTGGGAGTGTATCAGTTTGCCGAGGGAGGCAAACAGAGCCTTCCCCACTGGCAGCACATAATGACCACTACTGGCAGCTATAGCCACCGAGTGATCGCATGAAAAAATCCAACAGGGTGGTTGTACTGAAGTCCATTGGTAGTTCGACTTTAGTACGATCAGCCTGCTCATAAATGGATTGAAATTTGGCCAGTTCCTGTTGAACCGGCTGAATTTCAAGCGGTCTAAGGCCAGGTTTATACTTACCATCATAGAGCTTCCCCTGCCACTGCTTCTTCTAATGCAGCCACCTGGAATTACCCTGGTGCATCCTGGTATGGGAGAGCATGTGATCCACTGAGTCCCATAGGCCAACAGCTAGGCCAAATGCTGACAAGACAGAGGAAGGGTGACATCACGGCTTCCTGTACAACCGTACAGCCTGGTATTTTGGGGCAGCTGCAGTGGAGGAAGGAGCAGGCAGAGTAGTTATGTGAGTTAGTATAGAGGAGGGTTGGCTTTACAGAGATATTGTCATTCGGGGCGGCACAGTGGCTTAGTGGTTAGCATGTCTGCCTTGCATTAAATAGGTCATAGGTTTGATTCCCGACCATGGCGCCTCCTGCATGGAGTTTGTATGTTCTCCCTGTGCTTGCGTGGGTTTCCTCCCGCACTCCAAAGACATGCTGGTAGGTTAATTGGCCCTAATATGTGTGTGTATGAATGTGAGTTAGGGACCTTAGATTGTACACCCCTTGAGGGTTAGGGCCTGATGTGAATGTTCAATATATATATATGTGTAAAGCGCTGCGTAAATTGACAGCGCTATATAAGTACCTGAAATAAATAATAATAAAATACATTTTGTCTTTCACTTAGTGCGAGGGGTATGTGCAACATGTAGTAAAGCATAGTAATTAATGACTTATCTTTCAGTTTGCTGCACTCTGCATTTGGTATACAGACCTGGAAACCAGTAACATGTCATTCATAACAGGTTCCCATGTGTTTGTATGAACGCCCAAGGTGTAATCCACCTGTGAGCATTCCTATACCAGCTGTCTATGATAAAGACTTTATACCGTGGCATGAGCTACTTTATTTCCTCTCATTGAACTAGTAGACTAAAGCACGCTTGGCACTGAGTGAGAACAGAGTGTCTTTTCTTCTGCCGCTCCCCTTCCATTCCCAGGCAAACAGGAATGGTCCTAATCTGATGCTCGGGAGGTACAATTCCTTCCAGAAACAGCTCTGATACAGCACAGCCACGTTAATGCTTGGGAATCTCTCGATAAAATCACCAAGGCTTTTGAAGAAATCAGGTCAGATTTCTGAGCTCTAAATAAACACTGAAGAGATAAAGCTGAAATATTAAAGTGTGTAGCCACTGATTAAATAATACCGGCTACACTTCTGACATGGCTGCTGGAATAGAACACTGTGATTGTTCCGTGGAGGGGGATACAAAAAGCTTATAGTAATAATAAAACACATTTAGGAGGTTCATACAATAAAGCATCTCTGTTACTAAACAAAAGTCTGGAGAACAACATTAATAATGCTTACCTGGTCCTGTGGCACCAATTCTCAATCTTGCAGAGCTACACCCACTGCATCCAACACTTCCTGGTGTGCCAAATGTCTGCATTCCCCTGCTTGGTGTGGTTACACTGGCCACTACATCACTGACTTGACGGAAGGGTCAGCATGTGGAATCACCATAAAGGGTAGGAAGGGGGGGTCATCAGACACACCTAGCTAAGCACCGTACTTTATTTTCATCATGTATTTACCGGTTTAGTTGAAGTTCTCTTGTAGCTAGATAATCTTCTAGAATAACTATACTAAATTTAAACCTAATAAAAACAGACAGGTTGTATAAATGGAAACCTGTACTAAAACGAACACAGAGGTCATCATTTCTGACTTCCTTTTAAAAATTATATTTGCTTGGTTGTCTTTAACTTCTAATTTGCAAACTTGTTCCAGGTCAGTGACTTGGTAAATGTTAAAATCCTTGAAAAAGACAGGTAACTAACATTTCCAGTGGACACAAATAATGGCTGTCAACAAATGTTCTCAGTACAGGTTTATTTGAAAGAGCAACTTACTGTGAGAGCTGTGCTTCAAAAAAGGCAAGCATAGGGCAAAAGTCAAGTCGCTGGGTATTGGTATATGCAAGTAGGTTGGCTCCCTGCAGCTGATCTTTTCCTCCACAGCCAAGTTACCACGCCTGGTTCTCTGCCATCTTGGCAGAGGAAGGGATTTGCTTCCTCATACCAGTGCAGCCCCCCTGATGATTGGTGATCTGATAAATGATAGATGAATGCTGCAGCAAGGGGAGGTTCAGAAAGTACAGATCCACAGAATGAATGAAGAAGGGAGATCCTTGCACTGTAGATCATCAGGTACACCTTCCTCTCCAGCAAGGACGACAGTGAGCAGCACAGTAGTGACAACAAATATTCTCACTCCAACTCTTATGAGACTGGCAGTGACACATAGCAATGTCTTGGAACAGGGGGTTGGAATGTGGTCACGCTTGGTGGTCAGTGGGAGGAATTCCCCATCTTTGCTGTCCGTAGAGGGAATGGTGCCTCATTGTTGGTGTCAGTGGGAAGATTAGTGCCATATAGGATTGGTGCTTCACATCAGTGGGGAGTAGTGCCCCAACAGCAGGATAAAGGCAAGCAAAAAACCGCAGTTTGGAGACCACTGCCTTAGAAGATTTTACACTGGAAATATATAGCTATAAAGAAACAGGAGTAGTGCCTAGGCACAGGATGTGCACTGCTATTTTTTCAGTGTACTACATAGGAACAATTATTAATTTGAGATATCTTCACTTTTGAAGGTCAGGTCCACTTTAACCTCTCTGGTGGTATTCCCGAGTGTAGCTCGAGGTTAAATTTCAGTAACAGAAGCAGTAACCCCGAGCTACATTCAGGATTACACTGCAGCATTGCTCTGGGATCCCTCGAGCACTTACCTTGTCCTGCTGTCCCGCGATGTCCCCCCTGCAGCGTCCCCAGCCATGTCCTCCGGCTGATGCCGGCAGCTGTCTTCAGGGTTCCCTGCGAGCGTCGGGATGTAACCGGCGGAAATTTTAAAAATTTGACAGTCACTTAATACACTAAAATCTGATAGTATTACATTACTGTATCAAACCATTTCACATACATTTTGTCCCAAGTGCTTTGTCCTGTGCCCTGCCTGCATTTTTACCGTTCTTTCTGCCTGGAAACTGAGAAACGTCCATGGCGCCCAAAAAGGTCAAAAGCGGTTTTAGACCAGCTAGAGAACAGCAATTGTAAATTAGAACCACTTGCAGAATTGAGTGACAATTCGTGGAGAAATTTGTCAACAGACACTGAAAACGATTATGCGACTTTGCTCAGCGATGTGCGAACTTGGCGCTCTATTTCAAAACTTCAGTGTTTTTGGTTTGATTACATTATTGAATTAAATTTATTATTATTGTATTATTTTTTTAAGATTATTTATTATAATTTATGATTTCGTGTTTCAAATTTTATCATGCCGGGATGTTTACTAGACTCTTGTTCGGGCAGATTTCAGTGAGTTATTCCTAAGAACTACAGGCCTACAATAAAAAAACAACATATTTCCATTGAAAACAATGTACCGCTTTGAGCACAGAAATACTGACATAATCAGACTGCTAGGGAGGTTAAATATGGGTACTTAGATGTACCTACCCCCCTTGTATTTCAGAGCTTCACTGGTACACTGGAACCCATGATACTCAGCAATCCTAATCTATATTGAGCTCAAAGTCCAGCTTTGACACCTCCCTTCCTGTAACTTGTTTAGTCAAAAAGTCATTCATCATAATTAACATTGAATAAGGGAGAGATGTAACCGGTTAAAGCTGGATCTTCAGAGCTTTACTCTGGAGTCAAAGGTTGAGATCTGCAGTTTTGGACGTCCCTGGCAGCTCTGAAAGAACACTCAAAATATGTGTTTGCTCCACTGAATAAAATGCACGGTTTCCTTGCTTTTACTATAGTACATGTTTGCTTTCTATGAAAAAGGTACCAGAGGTTTCCAAATAGAAATCACAACACGATATAAATTTCCTCTTGTGATGTAATAAAGCTAGAATGTCACAAATAAAACACATATGCTGTACCATAAAAACTTCAAACAATGTTTAAAACACATCGGGTTGTATAAACATTACCTACAAAGTGATTGAAAAGACAGCATTCTGAAACATTCACACTAACGGCACCAAGCACAGGGCTGCTCATGATCCAGTCTGCCTGGACTTAGTTAGCCGAGGTGTGCAAGTATGCCTGAAGAAATACCATTAGTACACACAGAGAATGTCAAACATAATTCTGATCACTGGTAACAACAAGCTGATTGAGTTCGTTCTGTCTGACAAGCAATTATTTTGTCCACATTAATCACATGGAACAGCCTTTCAGAAACCAAATAGTTCTGCAAACGTTATTTCAACTTTGCTAAATCTGCAATTACAAAAATAGGCCTGGGCATATTGAACTTCATCAGCTTGTCCAAAAAAAGTGGAAAATAAAAACAAAAAAGGAACATACGGATACCCCATCTCAGCAAATATGTAATGCATTTATGTTTCCTGCTGCCCAAAACATTAAAAGCTTAGAGTGTATCCACAAACAGGATTTTTCTTTCTAAATTCGGCCACAGACTGATCAAAATTCAGCCAGTTCGACAACAACCAGACGAATTTTGATCCATCTATGCGATCACTGCAGCAGCTAGCAATGATCACTGTATTCTGAAGATGGGAAAGGCTCCATGCCGGTAGAACACAATAGCGCTGAGGAAGCAATTCCTTCATCAACACTGACTGTGCTGATGGAGAAATCACGCAATTTTCTTTCCTTCAACCTGTGGTTGAAAGAAGAAAAATGCATAATGTATGGCCTTCCTAAGTTTTGAATAGTGTTGAGGGAGTTTGGACCCCTATCAAGTTTTAATTGCAGTTTGTGTCCCCATTAGAGAACCCCATGCTCTTTTTGCCCTGGTGGCCATTGTCCTCAGGACTGAAAAGTTCGGGAGAATAGAGGGATATCTTCCAATGGCACACTTGTTCTGGTATCATTGGTGTATGGGGACATCGCTACTCACTTTGCAGAGACCTCCTCCTTTTTGTTGTGTCCACAGGACAAAAAGTGAAGGAAAAATCTAAACATTTCACTAAGTGTCAGTATTGGCTACCAAGACATTACCATATCATTTATGGGATGGCAATATTTTCAGCAGAGGCAAAAGTTGAGACCTCTACAAAGCTTGTGTCCAAGATTTAGGGCCCTGCTAGGCAGACAGAGGTGTATTTGGATTTGTTGAATACAGGTAAAGACAGTTAATTATAATTATAGTTGTGAATAATGTTAATCACTTGCCTACCGGGCACTTTTACCCCCTTCCTGCCCAGGCCAATTTTCAGCTTTCAGCGCTGTCACACTTTGAATGACAATTGCACAGTCATGCAACACTATTCATATGAAATTTTTATAATTTTTTTCACAAAAATAGAGCTTTCTTTTGATGGTATTTAATCGCCACTGGGTGTTTTATTTTTTGCACTATAAGCAAACATTTTGCAAACAGGTAATTTTTCTCCTTCACTGATGTGCGTTGATAAGGCTACACTGATGGGCACTGGTGAGGTGGCATGGATAGGCAGCACTGATAATGCAGCAATGATGGGCACTGATAGGCAGCACTGATGAGGTAGCATGGATAGGCAGCACTGATGGGCGACGCTGACTAGAAGCACTGCAGGGCAGCCTTGCTGGGCACTGGTGGGTGGCACTGCTGGGCACTGATCTGTTCTATGACAATTGACAGTTATCGGCAGTACTTTCCTTATGCTGTGACAGCGTGGGGAAAGTGCTGCCGATACCAGACACTGTATTTACTCCGTGATCTGCTGTGTCATTGGACACAGATGATCACATGGTAAAAGGCCATTGTGATTTGTCTTTTACCTCATCACATGATCATCTGTGTTTGTAGGACACAGCGATCATGGATATCTCCGGGAATGCGCCGCTTGGGGCACGCGGGAGGGCGCATTCTGGTAGGACATCATATGATGCCCTCCCAGAACTGGACGACCACGCCATAGCCGTCATTCGCCTATAGCGCGGTTGGCAAGAGGTTAATGACAGTTGTACACTTGAGGCAGAAATAGGTTTGCTTAAGCCACCCATAGACGGAGCAATTTTCTTTCCTGCAACCAAGGGTTGCAGAAAGAAAATCACTTGATTCCCCCCTCAACACAGTCAGTGTTTATGGTGGAATCCCTTATGCAGAGCCATTGTGTTCTCACAGTGTGGGGGAAGGGGAGCCCCTGCAAAAGAACACAGTGATTACAGCTAGCGGCTATAATAGCCACTAGCAATAATTACATGTAAAAACCACCAGACTGGTTGTACCCAAGTTGATTGATCGATTAACTTGGGTAAATTCAACCTGCTCAAATATGGTTAGAATCTAGGCAGGTCCCTGTTGAACCAGCCAAAATTCAAACCGTCTATGGCTGGCTTTAGTCAATCTCAGGCACAAGAACTTTCCTTTAAAAATATTCTTTAATAGCCACAAATTCACTTTGTGTGCAGCAAATGCCACTGCAAACCCAGTAGCAGTGACATCATCACTGTTCTGTACATAGAGTGTATAAAACAGAGTTATAGGATGGACCCAGCAGGCGCTAACCACTACAGGCTGCCAGTCCCCCTGCACAAGGAAAGCGAGCAGCAGTAACAGGTCTTTATTATAGGCAGCTCCTGCACAGAGGCAGAGTTGCATAGAAGATTACTGCACAGATCTGGAAAAAAACACACAAAGTACACCAAGCAAGAAAACACATGGCTCTTGTATTTAGACAATATTTGTTCTGCTTTAATACAAACAAGATGTCTTACAGTTTTACAAAACCTACCTGGTATGCTCGCTTTATCTGATTAGAGGCCCAAGTGGCAAACTTCACATTATCTTTCTTCATTTTCGCACTAGCTTTGGGGTTGGAAGCGATGTGGACTGATGACTGAAAAGAACAGCAGTTTAACATGATAAGTAAATATCACCCATGCCCTAATGGAGATTAATGACAGTCAATGCAACTACTTCATCTTCTGATGTCACTGTGCACAAGTAAAACAATTCTACTGGTTTCATGTGGCCATCTTGAGAGTTTATTGTGTTTACATCACTAGCAGTCCACTGAGAATATCTTAAAAAGAAATCGAAGAATGCCTGGAATTCTCAATGACAAATGAAAGGAATTATATCTCATGGAAATAAAACAGGGTTACGCCATATAGAAGTTGCAATTAAGAGAAAAAAATATAAAACTGGAAAAATAGGAGTTTTGTACTCACTGTAAAATCTATTTTTGAAGCCCATTGAAGGACACAAGACATCTTTCACCTTCAGGGTATACTGCTACCTACAGGAGTAAGTCACTGGCAAACAAAAAACTGGTAGGCCAGACGTGGATAGCCTCTCCTACTACTGGCATGCCTTAGTTTTGCAGCAAAGCAGTACTGAGAGCAGGATCAGGACATTAAAAAAAAAAACAAACAAAAACAAATCAGAGTTCCATGTGGATCTTGGCAATATAAAAGCAGCAGCAGGTCAATCTTTTTTTGATGCAGAAACTCGGGCAAAGAGCTCAGGCATGCGACACTCCACCAAACAGATGACAGCAGCGCTCAGTCCCCCAGCGTTAACTTTTTCGATAGCAGGAAACAGTGGAAAGCAGGAATTATAAATAACCAAACAATCAGAGCAATGAAGTAGCTCCTGGTGCTCAGTCCAACTGGCATACTCACAGAGTCATCAGAGACAGAGCAAACACTCAAGGCATGTCAAACTGAGGTATGCTGGTAGTTGTAGGGGTTATCCTGGATTGGCCTGCACTTTTTCTGGTTTGCCAGTGTCCAGTCCTGCTTTAGGTGGCAGTAAAACCGGGAAACAAAAGTATTCCTAAGTCCCTCGCTAAATAAGAAAGTCGTTGAACTGGAGGCAAGGATCTGCACTGAAACTGCTGCTGATCTGTACCCATGAAAGTGCATCTAAAGCTATAATGTATCAAGACCGTCCCTGTAAAGTGATATTATGTAGCTGGATACACTCCATTTAAAAAAAAAAAAATTGAAGGTCCTTATAATAAAGTACAAAATCAGTAAGATACAAAAATATTCAAGTGTTAGATTAAAACAGAACTATGTGGCTGCAGATCACCAGGGCACAAAATACTTACACATTATGGAACACCAATCTATGGAAGTGCCATCCTTCAGCAATGCGAGGTCCATGCTATTCCTCATCTCTCCATTGCCACGTGTCATCTTTTCCTAGGCTTCTTCCAGGCACAAAGTCTTTAGCCAGTCTTTTGGCTGGCGATACAAGTAACTTTGTCCTAGCAACTACTCTCTTACAGATTACAGTATTGTACACAGAGCAGCATATGTGCAGCTCAAGAATACAAATATAAAAAAAATTGACTGCAGGCAGAGAAAAAGTTTTTTTTAATGACAGAGGAGACAGAGTTCTACTCGCATGCAATTTTTAAAAACTACAGCTTAGTTCTGCTCTAAAGAGGACCTGAACTATGAAAACTGTGCACACAAAAAGCAAGCTGAGGGCCAATGACTAGTTATCAATATTGCCTGTAGGCATCCTGCAGCTTATCTTTTCCTTGTTATTGACTTACTTGTCTGCATGGTATATGTGTGGAGAAAGCCATCTTGGTAGAGGAGCAGAGCTTTGCTTTCATATATCAGTGCTGCCCTCCTCCTAATAATTGGTGGGGTACTGATCAAGAAGAGGAAGCGGAGTACAGAAATCCCAGATTCCCAGAATGGATATAACAGAAGCAAGAAAGTTGCATACACTGAAAGCCCTAAAATACAGCTTCCGCTCCATCAGGGAGAATAAACAGCACAATAATGACATCACCAAATATCATGACACTAGCAATAAAAGGAAGCTGTAACTTAGATATGAAAACATCATTCTCCCAATCACAATGAAACTTACTATATAAAGGCCAAATAACGCCCTCATGTTGTGGTTATTCAGCTTCAGAGCCTGGGAAAAGTATTTTCTAGCAAGTTCCAGATTTTCAAGTCCACCTTGGCTGTATTTTACCTAAGAAAAAAAAATTAACAATATCAACAAGTTTGCTATTGTGCCAAAAACAGTTCAGCAAAGCTCTGACTGAATCTGTCATATGATTCCCCCATGCAGCAACAAATATCTTTCTGTACCTTTATCAACCTGTTCAGCTGCTGGAAGCAATGGCAATATCCATCACTTCCAGGTCCAGAGGACAATATGACACTGCTGAGCCAATACCGATCACACGCTCTGTCAAACACAGCAATGATCCACAGCCCTGTGTAAGCTAAGCAAATGACTGGCAGTTTATTTATTACAGGTACTTGTATAGCGCTGTCAATTTATGCAACGCTTTACATATATATAGTACATTCCCATCAGTCCCTAATCCTCAAGGGGCGTACAGTCTAAGGTCCCTAACTCACATTCATACATACACGTACTAGGGCCACTTTAGACCGAAGCCAATTCACCTACCAGCATGTCTTTGGAGTGTGGGAGGAAACCAGAGTACCCGGAGGAAACCCACGCAGGCACAGGAAGAACATGCAAACTCCAGGCAGGTGGTGCCGTGGTTGGGATTCGAACCCACGACCCTGGTACTGCCAGGCGGAAGTACTAACCATTTAGCCATTGTGCTGCCCAAGCAGTTTGAACAATAATACATATGCTGAAGGTAGTAGCATTGGAGCAAAGGAAAGGAGAGTATGTGGTGCTTGAGGAGGGGGTATCTGAAGTGAACCTTGCACTGTGCCCTTCATTAGCAAAGCACAGGTTCACTTTAATTGAAAGCATTTTAAAGTGTAAGTTGACCTTTCGACAAAAAATTATAAATACACATTTTTTTGCAGGTGTGCATTTATAATTTGTTTGTTGTAGGAGCCTGGAAGGCATTGCACCAGTGATCAGTAGATAGCTGATGCCATGCAGGACTCCTGCAGACCTGTCACTATATCTGCTTGCTTGCACCTCATACAGGCAAGCTGATACTTACAGACAAGAAGAATGAACTACCACAGTGCTCACAGCACGGTGGTAGTTCATTGGGATTTACAAGACGAAAACCGCTAGGGCTATCAGTACTTGTAGTTTCTCATTCACAGGAATGAGTGTCGTGGCTGGACAGGTAGAGACCCGCACGGCCACATTTAAAAATAAACTGTGACAGCTAGTGGGGGGAGAAGATCCCCCGCTAGCCGTCAAAGTGGGGGAATGGTAATTTCATAACATCTTACATGCTACACCCTGAATATGGATGTAACATGTTATGAAAGTTGAAGTTATCCTTTAAATAATCTAACATTAAGGTTACCATTTGTCCCAGTTCACATTATGAGGAGTCTTTCCCCAGCAAATGAATATTCCTGGCACTGTCCTTGGCACAGGCAGTGTTTCAATATTCACATTGTGCAGCTGTCAATCATCAGTGGGCTGCGTTCCTTTTTCTGGCCACTCAAGGAAGTGAAACAGCTTGCACCAAGTCAGTGCAAACCCTAGTGGCAGCCACTTGTATTGTACAGTAGCAAAGGCAATGTGCCAGCAGCACGGAACAGGAGAGCAAGAAAGGTTCACATGTGCTGCCTCTGTCTGTTGTTCCGGAGGATCATAGGTGATCCTGGTTCCCCTGTCTGTCTCCTGGTATCACACCACTGGAGCCTTCAGACCTGGCAGTGTGAGGAGGCATATAGTAGCTTGTATATCTGTATTATTTCACCGAATATTGCAGTGCAGTAGGAAATGCTGATACTGTAGTATACAATTCACTGTAGGGTGTCCATGAATTCTCTTTTGAAAATCTGGTTACATTTAACAATACTCACTTCTGCAAACTGCTGATAGTAAAAGTGATTGTGTGGGTTCGTCAATATGAGTTCCTCCAGGCAGAAGGAAGCCTTCGCATAGCTATACAGCAGAAAGAGAGAAAAAGACATCAAAAATTCCTTTACAGATGACAAACAGCATCGATATTCTTTAACACAAACCTACTTCTTTGTCTTCTGATGTTATTACACTATAGTACCAGCGTGGTTATGATACTGGCTACATAACTTCTTCCCAATATGTCCCAGCTTTTTTCCTCCCCCACTTGGAGTCATAGTAGAGTGTAGATAGGGGAAGAATTTCTGTATTTACTACTACCCGTGCCTTCCAATCCCAATGAAAACTACCTGAGTGTCACAAGGACAGGAAGTGGGGAAAATCTCTCCAATAAGGTCACAGTCAGTATGAAAACCCTTACTCTCTCATTCTAACAAAACAAAAAAAAAAACGACATTACAAAAATCCCTGAAATTAGACTTAAAAGGTCCAACAAGACATGGGAGCCTCTTGCAGAAGCCATATCATCTGTGCAAACTTGAGTACTCCATCAATGAGCCCCAACCCTAAGAGATATAACAAAGTTATTATATTCTGCAAAATCTAATAAAAGCTGAAAAACAACTTTTGGTTGTACTGATCATTTTAAAGCAACATGATGCTAACTGTACAATAAATGTTAAAGGTGCATCCATGAAAACAAGGGGCTGACAAATTTCTCTAGAATTCAGGAGTCAGATGTGAACATGACAAAAATGGAGAAGGTCCCCAATGGTAAGGCAGTAGCTGTATCAGTTACTGGCTCCTGAGACTTCTCCAGTTCTGTGTGAAAGGCTTGAGCATTTTGCCTGTCTGTTATTACCTGCAATGCACTTTCTAAGTAGATGCCTATAGATGCTGAAGCCCACACAGACTAGTATATTTTTTGATACAAAGCCTTTGGACTGCTTATGTTTTTCAAGAACAAAGATGGTAACAGAGCTGACGGTAGGAGTATATGGAAATTCAAGCACGAACCAAGTTTGCCAACAGTAGCAGTAAGAACCTACTTGGAATCATCTACCCTGTGCGGCTCACCTACTCCTGAAATTCTAATTGGGTTGCTTGCTTCAATTTAATCAACGTGGCCCAAAAAACTCCTTAACCTTTTTCCCAGCATCTTTTTGTGTGTATACAATGCCTATGGTGAGCATGTGCAATGCACACTTTAGGTCCATTGTTGGCATCTGTAAGATGCACAGAACGGAGTCGGCTGCCAAAATAATGTAGCTCCAGCACGCATGCGCAAAAGTTACATCATCATTAGCTGCCCAGTAGTAGAAGAGAGAAGTAGATGGAAGATGAGAAGATGGCAGTGGCAGAGCAGTGAAGGAGAGCACAAACTGGCCAATGGAGTCTATTGAGGGACACAGTTTAAACTTTGTGTTATACTGCTGCCTACGGGAGGAAAGTGAATAAGCAAACAAAAAACTGCAGGCTAACCCAGGATAACTCCTTGCAAATGCCTCAGTGTAGTAATAAATTTAAACTAGAAACCTACTGTACCTATATCCACAAATATGCAATTATAGATATACAAAGTTTGTTTGGAAAAAAAAAAAAACTAGACTTTTTAGGTACATAGTGAGTCAGTAAACAAAGTCAAGTATGTTATAAAATCATATAATATTTATGCATATTGCATCTTAAAAAGAAAACCACATTGGATCAATATAACAGCAAAAATATTTGTAAAAACCATCATATAAAATGGCCATCAAACACGGAAGAGACCTAGACTTATCTGTTTAGAGAACAGAGGCCCGCCTATGGCTCCACCTAACATATATCGTATGCCATGGGAGGAGAAATGATTATATATTTTTATATATGCAGTAACCTGATGAAATGTATGCAGTTAATGTGTTGCTCATTTCTTCTTTTTTGTATTAAGTGAATTAATACTATACCGTCCAGTCCTGAGGAAGCGGCTTTCATCACAAAACAAACTGACACATATGAAAGAGGGGATTCAATCTACTATGCCATTATATACTAGTTTGTGAAGACTCATTTAGTGACAATACAGATGAGTCTAGGTCTCTTCCATTTTTGACAGTTATTTATATGGTTGTTTTTACAGATATTTTTGCTTACATTTCACCCAATGTGGTCTTTTTTTTAAGATGAAGTGTGAATAAATATTATATAATTTTATAACATACTTGACTTTGTTCATTGCTATATACCTGAAAAGTCCGAACTTTGTTTGTCTTAGTGCTGTAGCAAAGCAGTACCGAGACCATGATCATAAACACAGTGGGTTGGAATCTGTGTCCCTCAATGGACTGCAAGAAAAAGATTTTCAGATTTGAAAAAAATCCTACTTTTTATATTGTCAATTGAGGGACGTAAAATCTTTAACCTTCTGGACATTCCAAAGCAGTCCAACTGAGGTGTGGGTAATACAGTAATACGCAACAAAACTGGGGAATGCCTACTGTTTGTTAAACCATTTGAAGTGTCTTACACTATAGATACTTTAGAGGTCCAGGAAAAAAAAAAGTGTTAAATTTCACTGGGCCTTAGAATACGGATAATTCTAAAGCATTCAAAGTTATATTAATTTATTTTATTGTTCAGACAAAACATACAAGTCTTCACTATACACTCATCATGGGCAGGAAGGAAACAGCCAATGTGATAAAGCACTACAGAATATAGGCAGGGCAGAGCCCCTTAAGACAGATAGCACGAGGCTTTGCCTTCACCGGGAGGACAAAGTTCACAAAATCATACGGAAAAAGTGTACTAGAAGTGATGGCTGATTCACTCACACCAATGTTTCCTTCCACAACAGCGGTAAAACAAAAGATTACACTGCCAACGTACGTCTGATCAAAGTGAGAATTCTTGATTGTACTTCTTCAGTAGCAACACAGCTATATCTAAAAATACTATATACCCATATGATAAATATATACAGTGCGTATGCAATAGAATCACCCCCTTTAAAATAACCACATTTTGCTGCTTTTGCAGTCTGAAATGACAGAAAAGACAGACATAGTTTTTGTTTTATCCAGCTGTATTTACTCCAGATATAGCACCAACATATCAGAAAAAAAAAATCAAAAAGAATCACTGAGTTGGAAAAGGGATCACCCCCCTGCGTCAGTATTTTGCTAAACCACCTTTTGCTTTAATTATAGCCTTTAGTCTGTTGGGATATGTCTCTAATAACTTTGTATATCTAGACTTTGACATTTTTCCCCATTCCTCTTTGCAGAACTTCTAAAGCTCAGTTAAATTTGACAGTGACTGTTTATGGACTGCAGTCTTCAAGTCATTCCACAGATTTTCAATGGGGTTTAGGTCTGGGCTCTGACTAGGCCATGCAAGGACACTCACCTTTTTCTCCTTCAACCACTGTGGTCATTTTTGATGTGCGTTGGGTCATTGTCAGGTTGGAAGGTAAAACTTCTTCTCAATGACAACTTTCTGACAGAAGGCAGCAGATTTTCCTCAAGAATTGGACAATATTTTGCCCCATCCATTTTTCATTCTATCCTGACAAGTGTTTCAGTCCCTGGTGCAAAGAAATACTCCTATAACAGGATATTCCCACCTCCGTGCTTTACTGTAGGAATGGTGTTTATTTGGATGATGAGCTGTATTACATTTCCACCAGACATATCGTTTAGTGTTGAGGCCAAATAATTCATTTTTAATCTCACCTGACCACAACACCTTTTTCCAAGTGGCCTCAGAATATTCTAGGTGCGTTTTGTCAAAGCTCAGTGGTGACAGCATGTGGCCTTTCTTGAGGTGTGGCTATTTTTCTTGAAACCCTCCCATACAAGCCACATTTGTAGATGATTTGTGATATTGTTGTCACATGCTCACAATGACCACTCTCTCATAAATTTCTGCAACTGCTCCAGTGTTGTTGTAGGCCTCTTGGTAGCCTCTCTGACCAGTCTCTCCTGGCTCTTCCATCCAGTCTGGAGCAACATCCTGATCCAGGGAGGGTCTGTGTTGTACAAAACACCTTCCACTTCTTAATAATAGACTTCACTGTGCTTCTAGGCTAAAGCCTTTGAAATGTTTTTGTATCCATCTCCTGACTTGTGCCCGTCCACAACTGTATCCCAGAGATCTTTTGACAGTGGCTTGCACCCACAGTTGATTGTTTGCTTCAGCTGCACTATCAGGGACTGAAAGGCTCCAGGAAAGCTTTTTTCATTCTGAGCTAGTCAAATTCACCACAGCTGATCACAGTTGAAAGTCAAATGGCTTTTTCGTGCCACTGAGAAAGTGATTAGCTACACCTGATTGAGTTTATTTTTAAGACGGGGATGATTCTTTTTCCAACTCTGCTTTAGAATTTTAGTAAAAATAGCCAAATAAAACAAAAAACTGTGTCCGTCTTCATTTTAGGTTGCAAAGCAACAAAATGTGATTATTTTAAAGGGGGGTGATCCTTTTCTATACCCATTGTATATATACAGTGTTCAGCATGAATGAGTACACACCAACAGATTTGTCAGAAAAACTTTACTTTTCTTTCAGAATCAACATTTTCTATGGGACACTATACTGCAAAATACTCCCACAAATGCAGGCCACTGATTGCAAACAAGATTTGTTAATTTGCAAACACAAAAAAGTTTTTTTCCTAACAAATTCATTCAAGACCATGTTGCAAAAATGAATACACCCCAATGAAAGTCTTACGAGCAAAGCTAAATTTTAGATAACAAAATTCTAATTAAACAGGTGCCCAGCAGACAGTTGATTATAAAAGGGTGTTACTTAACAAAGAAAACCCCTCCCATATCTTGCTGTCAGCAATGACACCACATAGAAGGCCTGAGAAAGAAAATAATTTCTTTACTCAAGAAATATGATGGCTAAAAGATCAGCAAAGCTTTACTTATCAATCAGTATACTGTAGCAAAAGCGATACAGAAATTTAACAAAGATGGAACTGCAACCATCTCACAGACACATCCAGGCTGTCCATCGCAGTTAACACCTCGACAGGAGCGTCTTCTGATTACAAGTATTGAAGAAGATCACCATGCAAGTTCACTGCACTTAGCTAAAGAAGTAGAAAGCCAAACGGGGGGGACTGCTTCCCGTGACAAAATATGGCGTACACTGCAGAGAAATGGCATGCATGGGAAGTCTCTCCTAAAGCCCTTGCACAAAAAAGCTCGCCTAGAATTTGCCAGGGCCCATGCTGAAAAAGAAGACTACTGGGACTCTGTACTCTGGAGTGATGACACCAAGATAAATGTTTTTGGAACGGATAGCTTCAAAACTGTACAGCGTCGCAAAGTTGAAGAGTACAAAGAAAAATGCAAGGTGCCTACAGTGAAACATGGTGGTGGCAGTATCCTTCTGTGGGGCTGCATTTCATTGATGGTATCATGAATTCACAGATGTACTGCTCTATATTGAAAGAGAAGATGCTACCATCACTCCGTGCCCTTGGTAGTCGGGCACTTTTCCAACATGACAATGATCCAAAACACACAACTAAGGCCACGGTTCTGAAGAACAGGGTGTAAGTGATTCAGTGGCCAAGTATGTATCCTGATCTGAACCCAATCGAACACTTATGGGGAATTCTGAAGAGACAAGCTGAGCATCACTCTTCATCCAGGCTCTAAAAGAGGTCGTTCTTGAAGAATGGAAAAAGATATTGCAATATGTCGCCAACTTGTTCATTCCATGCCTAGAAAACTTGGTGCTGTCCTTACAAATCATGGAGGTCATACAAAATACTAGATGTAGTAGTTTTTGTTGTGGGGGGAGAGAGAGATCTCCAAGTTGCAAGAATTCTTTTACTTCATGTATGTTTTCATACAATAATTTGCACGACTGCAGTTTCAACATAACACTGCTCTTCATCAAGCTACAATTGTGAATGGACACGCAGAGCCACAGCTCGGGAGCACACCTGCTCGGAGGCCCCAGAAAAGAGGAGGATCCGGGCTGCTCTGTGAAAAACCACTGCACAGTGCAGGGAAGTATGAAATGTTTGTTATTTATAAAAAAAAAAAAAAAAAAAAACACGACAAGACTAGTAAATTCTAACAGGGCATTGTTTGTATTTCTAAAGGCTTAATGATACTAAAGGTCTTGCTTTCTGCCAATCACAGAACAGCAATTTGATTAGTATAAAGTGGAGATGAAAAACACTATTGCTATATTCTTGTTTAATGGAGAAGCAGAAAGAGGGCGCACCGACCTAGTGCATTATCGTTTAAAATATTTATTGAAGAAACAAAGTAAGTATCATATAATAGACATATAAACACAGGCATGTCAAACTGAACAAGATGTATGATCCAAACAACATCTGAGTCCATAAGATGGAACCCTGGATGACCAACTGGCTAACGCGTTTCAAAGAGGTTGTGTCCTTGAAACGCGTTAGCCAGTTGGTCATCCAGGGTTCCATCTTATGGACTCAGATGTTGTTTGGATCATACACCTTGTTCAGTTTGACATGCCTGTGTTTTTATGTCTATTGTGAGTATGATACTTACTTTGTTTCTTCAATAAATATTTTAAACGATAATGCACTAGGTCGGTGCGCCGTTTTTCTGTTTCTCCATTTGCATCCAGTATATTTGGACCACCCCTGTCTGTTGAGGGCAGCAAGCAGTGCATATTCCAGAAAATTCCAGAATATCCCTATTGGGTCTACGGAGTCTTTTCCTAGCACAGGAGAAAAGTGTTTGTTGTGTTGGATTTGCTATATTCTTGTTTAACCTGTGCAGTTTCAGACCAGAGTGAGAGTTCTGGTCAATTCCAAAAGAGTAAATAAAGCGAGTCTGTGTTAGAGTGGGAAAGAAATGTTTTGTTTTTTCTTTTAACTGTTACTAAACTCACAACAGTAAAATCAGTCTGTATATGCAGTAAAGCAAGCTTGTTATACTCACTGTGGAATCTAAGGGGTTAATCCTCAATGTGTAAAAAGGCCGTTTGATCCTGTCTTCTCTGACCCTTCCCTTCTTTTACTATCCCCAATCCATCTGCCATAGCACAGAGTAGCAGTGGCAAGTCTGCACATGCTCTGTTTGGTGTGTATTTCTAGAGTTTTTTTTGTTTGTTTGGTTTTTTTTTCTGGGAGAGTGCATGTGATCAGCACAGGGCCAATTGGCACTGTCTGGACAGAGTGTCAGGGGTCATGCAGCCTCATAGGATAGTCAGAGAAGAAGGAAAACTCCTCCTACACGATTAGCCAGTGCTCAGCTGGTCACTGATAGAAGTCACAAGACTGTTATATACTGCTGATGGATAAAAAAGATATTTAGTAGTTTAGATTTACTAATACAAATTGCATTTGCATGTCCTGGGTACTGTGGAGGACCGGACATAGAGAATGCAGGTTCCCGGGTTTAGTACCCTTCAAATAACATGGACTTATTGACATGGTAAAAATGAAACCTGTCCTTGGTTCACAGTAAAGTTTAAAAATCTTACTTACTAACCCCCACTACTTCCCCACCACTCCACTGTCAATGTTCATGTTTTGTTTCTCTGCAAGAGCTGATATTCCAGGTATGAGGAAGCAGGTGACACTGTGACAAAGACTCGGCCTCAGCAGTCAACTGCCAAACAATGTTATGCAGGAAGGGGAAGTAATATTTACCCACCCAGGTAGGCGCCATCACTGGAGCTTACCCAAGATGGACTCCTGCAGTGCGGAGACAGCTGGGGAGCGCAGATGGGTTAGTACAGCGTTTTTCAACCACTGTGCCGCGGCACACTAGTGTGCCGTGAGATATTGTCTGGTGTGCCGTGGGAAAAATTCCAATTTCATCCGCAACATGTGGCCTCGGCTCACAAATAGACCAATCGTTAGAATCTAATGATTGGTCTATTTGTAAGCCGAAGCGCATGTTACGGACTATAAATAGCTCCGGTGTCACTGTTACACTGACAGGAGAAGACATCGCAGTAGATCGCCGATGCGCAGAAGAGCACCGAAGTATCTGGACTCTGGAGGATTATCGCGGACTCAGCACAGAAGAGCGCTGAGTGATGGATCTGGAGGAGACAGGAGCAGAAGAGCGCTGACTGATGGATCTGGATGGAGTGTGACGGACAGCGGCTATCTGGAGGAGACAAGCGCAGTAAGTACTGAGTGACAGTGAGACAGGAACAGATACTGCAGTGATGGACAAATTTTTGAAAAGGAAAGAACTGGACTCTGAACAAAATTCGGAGCCAGATAAGAGCCCAAGTATGAGTGGGGATCAAAAGAAAGCAAAGATGGTTAGCTCAAGGAAATTCTCTGGCACAAGGCAATATAGCGAAAGCTATATTTCATTTGGATTTACTTTCACCGGAGATGCAAAGAAACCAACTCCACTGTGTGTGGTGAAAAGCTATCTAACAGTGCTATGGTCCCAAGTAAACTTAAACGCCATCTCCAAACGAAACACCCTTCGCTTCAAAACAAGAATGCAGACTTTTTTGTTCACCTGCATGAAAACACGGAGAAACAGGCAACTTTCATGAGAAAAACCACAAAGGTAAATGAAAGAGCTCTTAAAGCTAGCTATCAAGTTGCTGAACTTATAGCCAAGTCAAAAAAGTTGCACACTGTGGCAGAGACATTAATACTTCCCGCCTGCAAAGCTATTGTAGAGGAGATGCTCGGACCTGAAGCAGCTAAGTCAATATAGGCACAGAGGTAAATTTTTTTAACATTTTCTAATGGTGGTGTGCCTCGTGATTTTTTTCATGAAAAAAGTGTGCCTTTGCACAAAAAAGGTTGAAAAACACTGGGTTAGTATACCTTGCTGGTGGACTAACAAAAGACACTTTGCCCATAAAGTCTCCTTAAATGAACTGTAGACTATATTTTCATTTTTTAATAAAGGGGTCATTATAAAAATGGTAAGCATTTTAGTATAGTATATTTTAGCACCTAGTACTATATAGTACCTGTTATATAGTATCTAGTATAGTATTTTCATTAACGTATAAACATTTTCAGTAACACTTTCAATTTTCATCGCAATTTACAATCTTATTATGGTTCTCTGGAATACATTCTATGTTACTTTTAACAACCTAAATATCCAAAGTCTTTTGAGTAACTTACTCAAGTTCGTGGATGTACAGTTCTGCAAGTTCGTGCCAAGCCTCTTGGTCACCCACAAATCTGCAAAGAGAAGGGGTCAAATGCTTGAGATGCTGGGTGGGGTGGGAAAGAGCTTGGAAAAAGAACAGCTTGGATGCAAAAAGGAACCTAAGTCAAATGCAAATTCCTTTTTAATTAAAAAAAATATAGCAGAAGTGCAAAACAAAATCCCCTTGTAAAACACTCACTGTTCCAGATACTCATTCAGCTCTCGGATTGCCTCTGCGTTTCTCCCCTGGGATTTGCGAATGGCGATCTTTCTCTTTCTGGTCGCCTATAGGTTGACATTAAGAGAGGATTAGTCCCTTGGTTAAAGGAAGTAATTTGACTGTGCAAATTATTATCTCAGTGCCAGAGGAATTCAAGCTCATGAGCGCTGTTTGGTTGGAGTATATAAACACACCCTACGCTGTCCCAATGACACAATGCAAAGCTCCTCTGGTGATCACATGATGTATGGCCTGCTATTGATACAAACACTGTATGCATCACTTCACCCAAAGAAGTGTCCTGGCAGAAAGTAGTAATTACAAAGCAGCAGGGGAGGTTAATCCGCCTTTATTTGTATCTCTCCTTCCTGTCATTCCAATAATCTCTCTGGTCGTCTCGGGAGGCAAAAGAACCCTACTGATCCAGAAGAAGAGATTTAAAGGGGGGCTATTTTACGATCGATACTTTCCTGAACACATAATACAAAGCAAACCAGATCGCTTTTAAAAATCTTATATGGGCCATACACCTATTGAGACAATCATTAAACACTTACATGACGGCATGAAGTTGATGCGTTTTGATCAGCATTAGAATTGTGCAATAGTTCAGGTTAAAAGAATTAAAAGTACTAATGCTTACAACACGTGATAGAACATGAAGAAAATTCAGCCACCACTGCTCAGTTTGCTGAAGTGTATACTAGGCCCGGTGAGGCGCTGAGTGGAAAGGCACATTGGAAGACTAGTCACTATTGCATATAAAGTAGCCTGCCGAAGACCCTGAAACACTGTGCATCCAGCTCAGCATAGACACCTGATAGGTACAGAGTGCCATATGGTCAGAGATCCTCCTGCGCTATGAAATGAAAGTATACAACCTAGTCTAAAGCTGCCAACACTCAAAAACTGATACCAAAACAGTGTCAATACATAATAAAAAAATAGTGTAGCGCTCTTATCATATAAAGAAATATGTGCAAAATACACAATATAGAATCCTAAAATAAATAAATAAATATATTGTATTCCTCCATAAGCAATAGTGACAAACAAATAAATAGCGCCAGACTAAAATTCAAAAAAAGAAATCTATCACCCACTATGTATAGTTCCCTTATTGGATATAGTTTTCTTTGGATTTTTTTTGCTTAATATAACAGGTGTGTGTGCACTATATATATATATTTGTGTTAATTATTAGTCACTTATTATTTTTAGCAAACATGTGTATGTGGGTACACGTATTTTTCAAGTGGGTGATAGATTTCTTTTTTTTAATTTTAGTCTAATTTTATTTGTTTGTCACTATTGCTTATGGAGGAATACAATATATTTATTTATTTATTTTAGGATTCTATATTGTGTATTTTGCACATATTTCGTTATATGATAAGAGCGCTACACTATTTTTTTATTATACAGAGTGCCATAGCCAGCAAACTCTTCGCTGGCCTTTGGCATTCTGGGCAGTGATAAGTGCTTAGGCATTTGGAGGTCAGTAGAAGTTCAGTATTAGAACAACTTTTTCTTACTTTAGCTGAATACACACATTACAACCATACTGTAACATCTCCAGTCTCCGTATTTACCAATATTCATATAGGGTAAAGGCCTACCGAAACAATCAGTTTAGTATCCAATTTCTCCTTGATGGTACATAGTTGATGGTAGGCTACTCTAAATTCTTATATATTTCAAAATTGGACCGCGCTAAGGTCACAAACTGACAAAATAAACTGTGCAATCTTTAAAGTGATAAAACTGAGCAAAATACAAATACAATATTAATAGTCATTCTCAACATGTGAATAATTGGTGCAATGGTGCCGTATCTTTAACGGTGATACTCCATACTGAAATGACAAGTGCTTCACTGTGTTCACACTGCTGCCCCACATAGATGGAAACTCACCGTCATTTCATGACCACCTTATCTCTAGGTAAGTCACACTCGCTTTTTGGGACTATCCCAGTTTGCAATCCGGTCCTGATGGCCGATATTCCTTCGCTCTTATAACCGTGGTTGCTGGTAGTAACCAATAACTTCACTGACCTAATATCCAAGTACCGCCCAGCACGCACACTCCGCTCCTCACAAGACCTCCTTCTCTCTAGTTCCCTGGTCTCCTCCTCCCATGCATACCTCCAGGACTTCTCAGGGGGGTCACCCATCCTCTGGAACTCCCTGCCCCAACCCATCAGATTATCACCTACTCTCCTCTTCTTTAGGTGCACCCTGAAAACCCATCTCTTCAGGGAAGCCTACCCCACCCCCTACTAACCTGCCGACCTCCTCCACTCTTCCTACCACTCCATCCCCCACAGCTATCTCCTCCTGTACCACTATCCCCTCCCTCCTACATTGTAAGCTCGAAAGAGCAGGGCCCTCAATCCCCTCATGTTTTGCATTGTATTGGTATTGTTCTGTCACATGTTCTGTCCCCCTTTGTAATGTACAGCGCTGAGCGAACTATTGGCGCTTTATAAATACTGTATAATAATAATAGATCTGCATCAATGTTAGGCAACTCCACTCCTCCACAAGCAGTATTTCATATTTTCAGCATAAATCAAAACAAAACCAGACATCCCATAGTGTAAAACTGTATAAAACTTTAATATGGGGTCAAACAATAGAAATGCCGCTCACAAAAAAAGTGCCTTTCCAGGCACTAGGTGTATTCAGCTTTGTATATTATTAATGGGAATTAATATGGCCGCCGCATTCCGGCGTGTGTTCCAAATACCGGAAGTGACGTCAGCGGAAGTTGTGTCATAAGTCCTCGACTAGTTTCGTCTAATAGATCGTCTTCAGGGAGTACAAAAAACGTTTGTACTTCCTGAAGACAATCTATTGGTCGAAACAGGTATTTATTTGTATTTTGCTCAGTGTTATCACTTTAAAGATTGCACAGTTTATTTTGTCAATTTGTGACCTTAGTGCGGTCCAATTTTGCAATATATAAGATTTTGTGCTTAGAAAATCACATTTAGGACTGCGGCTATATAGGTATCTTATATATAGTTAATTTTTTCACATATATGTTAATTTTTTTCCTAAGCGCAACAGCATCCCCTTTTTTACTCTAAATTCTTGTTCACATGGGCTTTAAAGAATAACTATTGTAGCTGCCAAGTCTGTCTCCTCGAAATAGCAATCATGCAAGCTCAGCAACCACAGCACAGCTTTGAATGAATGGGACCAAGTGCAATGTGTCCCTGGGATCCTGATTCAGTAAGGGGTTTCAATGCCTGGCAATACTTATGCTTTAAGCTTGCAAAAAGCAGTGTGTACTGCAAGTTTTTACAAAGTATTTTCAAAGCTTTCAGAAAGTGTTATAAAATATATAAAATAAAGTGAGTGCTCTTTAAATTAGAGAAAATGTCAATGAGAGAATAAGCAGCTAATGGCACAAGAGGGGATCACAACCTCCTCGCGATTGAATAGATAAATAAAGTGCAGCGCTAAAACATATCAAAAAGTTCGTTCTTAAAAATTAGTTGTCAAAAGTTCGTGAGATATTTCAATCAATAAAATGGTATACACAGCTAGAAGGATCCAGTGGAAATGACAGAAATGCGCACTCACCGACCGCACATAGGAAATGCGCATTTGTGTATTTAAATCACAGGTATCGTACTCCCTCAGGAAGGGGTGTCATCAGGCGGTGATCTGCTAGGCTCACAGGACCTCCTTAGGATCAGGATAAAGCGGCCAGGTGAGGGCTCCCTCCTCCAGGTGTAGCTGTGTCTGCTACTCTGATAACCCCTCAATGAGGGGTAAAAAATGGGAAAATGCCCATAGTGTAGTATGTCAAAACTTTTATTGGTAACAAATTTAGTACAGGACAGGTCAGTGTTGAAACTGGCAAAAAGCCAGAAAGTGCAAGGTAAAAAACTCTAATACTGACCTAAAGTAAAATGGCCGCCAGACCTCCTCGTGGTCTGAGCGGCGATGAGGCCTCACAAGCTGTCAGTTCCTCCTGAGGCCTTTCGTGCTAAGGCACATCTTCAGAGGGGAAGCTGACAGCTTTGTGACAGACGCCAGATACTTATATATCAAAAAACGGGAGTCGCGCATGCGCACAAACTCACCGCCATTTTCGAGTGGACCGGGCAACTGCGCATGCCTAGACGCCATTTTGCCGTGGATATAGAAACTGTCAGCTGAGATGTATTACATACAGCTGTCAGGGCGCACTGAAAGGCGCATTTGAGCCAGGAATAGTGGCTCATAATCCCAGGGGGGTAAACAAAATAATCAGTCCGGTATTACAGCGGAAAGTATAGCACCAAAACCCCTTAACAAGTGCTTTTATCACCAAGAATGGTGATTAATAGGGAAGATAATGCTAACTTATCCACGGCATGTGGAGGTGCTCCTGATGCATAAATCTACAGTAAGAAATATATACAGAATATAAAATAAAATGTAGTAAAAAAGTCGATAATGGTGTGTCCTAAAGAAAATTGTTATAGAAAAATTCTTATATACAGTAGCATTAATGACTGGTCTGGGGTTGGGAATCGCATATATGTGCGAATCCACTGCCATTATCTGAGAGACCAGGCAATTCAACATATCTGCATTTCAAGACACCGTATTTGCCAAAGATTAACTATTTAAATACTGGTGGCTAAAGATATAGCTGCACCCAGCAATCAAAGCACACAGAACAATTATTGCCATAAATGGTGGCTCTTAGTCCCAGGTGGGTGATCAGAATTACCATAGCAGGTCCTGATATTCAATCCTTCACCATCAAAATAATACCATTTTATCGACTGTGCTCAAGGTGCAACAATCTATACCAAGAGTGTAAATACTCAAGTGATAAACACATAAATAAATATATATGTCCATATATAAAATCACCAATGATATGAAAAGATACACTAAAATAATGATTCATAAAATATAGACTAGGATAGCATAAAATGCGTAAAATGAATAGAATAACATACAATTGCATACGGTAACATAAAAATGTCAAAGGCTTAATGTAACACTCATATATGTCAATCTGGAATAAATAATCAATAAAATATATATATTCGATAAGAATATATATAATAATAAAGTGAACTTCTCAGTAAAGGCATAGGATCCTAACTGTTAGCTATAAAGCAATTAACGTCAATCTCGATATTGTGTCCTCTGGGGTGTAAAGTATCTAATTCATATACCCATTTTGTCTCTGATTGTGACACAGCTCTAGTCTTATTTATACCCCTCCAGTGTGGTGATATCACATCAATTCCCACAAATTTAAGGGAGGAGGGGTCGCTGTTGTGGAACAGTCTGTAATGGTTAGAGAGTGAATGCTCCCTGTAGCCCTTCTTGATATTGGCTACATGTTCTCTTAACCGGTCCCGAAGCCGTCTCGTCGTGCGTCCCACATATTGTTTATAGCATGGGCATTGGAGGAGGTACACAACAAATCTACTATTACATGAAATGAATCGGTCGATGGTGTATGTTTTTCCAGTTGTGAAAGACTCAAAAGTATTAGTCTTATACTTCCTAATACCATTGCATTTGCAGATAACGCATTTATTACAAGGGTAAAATCCTTTAAGTTCATCAAAAAATGTAGTGCCAGTTGGGGGGTTCACTACATTAGGTGCTATTTGGTGCCTAATTGCTGTCGCTTTCCGGAAGATAATTTCCGGTTTATCAGGCAAAATTTTAGATAATGTAGGATCCAGTTTCAGTAAATGCCAATTTTTCTTTATGATTCCCCCAATTTGTCTAAACTGTGTGGGAAAGGTTGTAATAAAGGGACAGACCATTGATTGTGTTGGTCTTGGTTTGTCCGATAACATATCATTCCCATCACATTGAGCAATCGTCCGTATAGTATTATCTAGAACATCCTCCTTATAACCCTTCTCTAGGATGTGCATAAACTGGCCCTTCGGAATGTTGCCCAACCAGTTAGGATGGTGACACTGCTGGTTGGAATGTAACTATTCCTGTCTGTAATTTAAAAAAATGATTTTGTTACAATCTTACCGTTATAATTAATAAGAGTAAGATCTAAAAAATTTATTTCAGATTGACTATATGTAAAAGTAAGACTGATATTAAGATTATTGTTATTAAGACTCGTAAAAAAGTTAATCAGAGATTCCTTCCGCCCATTACAAAGAAGGATGATATCGTCTATGTACCTCCTTGTACATGACTAATTCTGGCCAGTCTCTAGCGTAAATGAGGTCCTCCTCCCATCGAGACATGAATAGGTTCGCTAGACTGGGGGCAAACTTCGCCCCCATTGCAACCCTTTTGACCTGCAAGTAGTCTGACTGGTTAAACCAGAAATAGTTATGGTCCATTGCAATTTCCAGTAGCTCTAGAATAAAGTGTTTTTGTGCCACGGGTAAGGTGCTATGGTTCGTGAGGTAAAAGTCCGCCGCCTCCATCCCATCAGCATGATCGATATTAGTGTAGAGAGAGGCCACGTCAGCAGTGACAAGGTAGGTGCTAGGCAATGTGTTTAAAGTGCTGACTATATTTAGCACCTGTTTAGTATCTCGTAGGTAGGATGGGGTTTGTGCTACCAAAGGTTGGAGATAGTGATCTATATACTCCCCTATTTTTGAGCTGAGGGATCCGATCCCACTGATTATTTGACATCCTGGTGGGTGGACTGGGTCCTTATGTATCTTGAGTAAGATGTATAATATAGGCAATTTAGGTGCTGAAGGGCATAAGAAAGACTTCTCTTTTTTGTCTAGAATGTTTAGGTCATAGCCTATAGCAATAATCCTCTTAAGCTCCTTCTTGTATCCTAGCATTGGGTCACGTGGTAGAGGTTTGTAAGTAGTGCTATCACCAAGGATGTTATTAACCTCAGTGATGTAATTGGTCTTACTCAGGATCACAACTCCTCCTCCCTTGTCGGCCGGTCTAACAACCAGATCTTTCCTTTCAAGCAAAGATTTAATCACCCTATTGTCCCCTGCTCTGTTGTATGAGTCTTTAATGGGGATGTTTCTAAGATCGCTTAGGACCTTATCTTTAAAAAGATTAACACAAGAATGTGCTTGGGGTGGTGGGTGTAGGTAGATGCATTCCGTAAATTGGAATGCATAAATCCGTCAGAGGTAATATTACTCGTAATTGGGTTATTACAAAAGTATCGTTTTAAAGATAACTGTCTGGCAAATTTATGCACATCAATGTATGTGTCAAATTTATTCAATTTCTTTGCAGGTGCATATTTGAGTCCTTTATCAAGGAGACGTAGTTCATCATTAGTCAAATGTGTATCACTCAAAATAAAGATACCCTTGCCAGCTAAGTTTTCCTCTTTTTTGGGGAGTCTATTCACCCTCCTTCCCCCTCTCTTTCCTCTCCCGAATTTCTCCTTTTTCTTGACAGACCCTCCTCTAAAAAACGCTGTCTAGGGTGGTGAGGTTGATATGAGCCTTTAGGGACAGAGTTTTGAGGTTTTTGATGATGATTCTGATAATTATTCTGAGGGTTAGTTGATTTCCTCCTTTGAGGAAGGTTACTAGAAGGGGGGTGTTTTCCCCTATTATCTCTAGATTTCCGTGGGGATGGATGATAATTAGAATGGTGATAATTAGAATTGTTCTGTTGAGAAGATGACCAATTAGTTTGTCTTGGAGGGGTGGGAATCCTGTCTCCTACATAATTGGTATGGGCATTAGGATGTCTATAAAACTCTCTAGAGCCAATGTTATTGTCCTGGAAAGGTTGGAATCTATTGGATACAGGAATGGGATATTGTTTATTGTGATAAAAATTAGAGGTCTTATGTTTAGATTTGTTAAATTTAGAATTGTTAATATTGTTAATAGTAGGGGATTTGGGTGGAACAGGGTCTTTCTGTTTTTGCCAGTTAAAGACTACTTGATCCGAATAATCCTTAAAATCCCTATGGTACTTTTTCTTTATCTTTTGTTCTTTTTCTATCCCCTCCAGATGTTTTTTGAGTTTATCTGATTCTATATTGTAATTACCCTTATCCTTAAGTGGAGTTAATTTTTCTCTTATAAGATTAATCTCTTTATCTAAGTATGCAAAATTACAGACAGGAATAGTTACATTCCAACCAGCAGTTGTCACCATCCTAACTGGTTGGGCAACATTCCGAAGGGCCAGTTTATGCGCATCCGACGCAACTATACAGATATGTATACGTATCTTACTCAAGCTATGATACTGAAGAAAAGGTTCCTAGAGAAGGGTTATAAGGAGGATGTTCTAGATAATACTATATGGACGATTGCTCAATGTGATAGGAATGATATGTTATCGGACAAACCAAGACCAACACAATCAACGGTCTGTCCCTTTATTACAACCTTTTCCACACAGTTTAGACAAATTGGGGGAATCATAAAGAAAAATTGGCATTTACTGAAACTGGATCCTACATTATCTAAAATTTTGCCTGATAAACCGGAAATTATCTTCCGGAAAGCGACAGCAATTAGGCACCAAATAGCACCTAATGTAGTGAACCCCCCAACTGGCACTACATTTTTTGATGAACTTAAAGGATTTTACCCTTGTAATAAATGCGTTATCTGCAAATGCAATGGTATTAGGAAGTATAAGACTAATACTTTTGAGTCTTTCACAACTGGAAAAACATACACCATCGACCGATTCATTTCATGTAATAGTAGATTTGTTGTGTACCTCCTCCAATGCCCATGCTATAAACAATATGTGGGACGCACGACGAGACGGCTTCGTGACCGGTTAAGAGAACATGTAGCCAATATCAAGAAGGGCTACAGGGAGCATTCACTCTCTAACCATTACAGACTGTTCCACAACAGCGACCCCTCCTCCCTTAAATTTGTGGGAATTGATGTGATATCACCACACTGGAGGGGTATAAATAAGACTAGAGCTGTGTCACAATCAGAAACAAAATGGGTATATGAATTAGATACACCCCAGAGGACACAATATCGAGATTGACGTTAATTGCTTTATAGCTAACAGTTAGGATCCTATGCCTTTACTGAGAAGTTCACTTTATTATTATATATATTCTTATCGAATATATATTTTTTATTGATTATTTATTCCAGATTGACATATATGAGTGTTACATTAAGCCTTTGACGTTTTTATGTTACCGTATGCAATTTTATGTTATTCTATTCATTTTACGCATTTTATGCTATCCTAGTCTATATTTTATGAATCATTATTTTAGTGTCATTGGTGATTTTATATATGGACATATTTATTTATATTTATTTATGTGTTTTTTATCACTTGAGTATTTACACTCTTGGTATAGATTGTTGCACCTTGAGCACCTTTATATGCCATGGATAAATTGGTATTAATTTTGATGGTGAAGGATTGAATATCAGGACCTGCTATGGTAATTCTGATCACCCACCTGGGACTAAGAGCCACCATTTATGGCAATAATTGTTCTGTGTGCTTTGATTGCTGGGTGCAGCTATATCTTTAGCCACCAGTATTTAAATAGTTAATCTTTGGCAAATACGGTGTCTTGAAATGCAGATATGTTGAATTGTCTGGTCTCTCAGATAATGGCAGTGGATTCGCACATATATGCAATTCCCAACCCCAGACCAGTCATTAATGCTACTGTATATAAGAATGTTTCTATAACAATTTTCTTTAGGACACACCATTATCAACTTTTTTACTACATTTTATTTTATAATCTGTATATATTTCTTACTGTAGATTTATGCATCCGGAGCACCTCCACATGCCGTGGATAAGTTAGCATTATCTTCCCTATTAATCACCATTCTTGGTGATAAAAGCACTTGTTAAGGGGTTTTGGTGCTATACTTTCCGCTGTAATACCGGACTGATTATTTTGTTTACCCCCCTGGGATTATGAGCCACTATTCCTGGCTCAAATGCGCCTTTCAGTGCGCCCTGACAGCTGTATGTAATACATCTCAGCTGACAGTTTCTATATCCACGGCAAAATGGCGTCTAGGCGTGCGCGCATGCGCAGTTGCCCGGTCCACTCGAAAATGGCGGTAAGTTTGTGCGCATGCGCGACTCCCGTTTTTTGATATATAAGTATCTGGCGTCTGTCACAAAGCTGTCAGCCTCCCCTCTGAAGATGTGCCTTAGCACGAAAGGCCTCAGGAGGAACTGACAGCTTGTGACGCCTCATCGCCGCCCAGACCACGAGGAGGTCTGGCGGCCATTTTACTTTAGGTCAGTATTAGAGTTTTTTACCTTGCACTTTCTGGCTTTTTGCCAGTTTCAACACTGACCTGTCCTGTACTAAATTTGTTACCAATAAAAGTTTTGACATACTACACTATGGGCATTTTCCCATTTTTTACCCCTCATTGAGGGGTTATCAGACTAGCAGACACAGCTACACCTGGAGGAGGGAGCCCTCACCTGGCCGCTTTATCCTGATCCTAAGGAGGTCCTGGGAGCCTAGCAGATCACTGCCTGATGACACCCCTTCCTGAGGGAGTACGATACCTGTGATTTAAATACACAAATGCGCATTTCCTATGTGCGGTCGGTGAGTGCGCATTTCTGTCATTTCCACTGGATCCTTCTAGCTGTGTATACCATTTTATTGATTGAAATATCTCACAAACTTTTGACAACAAATTTTTAAGAACAAACTTTTTGATATGTTTTAGCGCTGCACTTTATTTCAGAAAGTGTTGCTCAAGCTTTTAGGACTTGTTTGCAGGGCGGTAAAAAAAACAGGCCACTGAGCCTGCAAAGACAGATGGACAGGGATGTACACATGCTGCGACTGCACATGGCCACAGAAAAAATGGGTCATCATCGCAAGTGCCCTGCAACTGCATGTAATGCATGTGATTTCAGGGTGGTGGACAGCATTTACGGGGAGAGAACAGGCAGTGAGGAAGAGGCCTCTTCACTGCCTGTCAAGGGGTGGAAAAAATCTGCCACACTTCCAATAGCAGTACACTGCTATTCAGCTTCAGTTTGGAAATTTTAAAACACAGATCACAAATTCACAATCTCTGATTTAAAGTGTATTTCCACTTTTGTAGCCAAATTGGGATAATACCTACTTTATATTTGTTACATGTCCAATTTACACAGCATAACTTAAAGTGATATTAAAGGCAAGTAAAAGGAAAAAAAAAATGGTTTTGTACAGAGCAGCCCCAGAACTCCTCTCAGGTCCCCTGCTGACGCTTCTGGACCCTCTCTCCCGGCATATACCCCCAGAGCAAGCAGCTTGCTATAGGAGCACCCATGCAGGCTTGCACCCGAGCCACTGCTCTGCGTTACATTCATACATAGAGCTGTAGAGCTCGGCCATAACCCCCCCCCCCTCTTTCTCTTCATTGGCTTACTGGCTGTGATTGACAGCAGTGGGAGCCAATGACTACCGCTGCTGTCTCAGCCAATGAGAGGGAGAGTCCCTGGAGAGCCGAGGCTCTCGTGCAAACCACTGGATCGTGATGGGGCTCAGGCAAATATTGGGAGGGGGATGCTGCACACAGGTTTTTTTTTTTTTTTTCTTTAACTTCATGCATAGAATGCAAGAAGGTGAAACACCTTGAACCTTTACAACCACTATGAAAAAAAAAATACAAAGTGCTGCCTACCTTTTTCACAGATGATCTCTTCTGAAACTGCCAGCAAAGAAAATTTCTACTTAGTTCTCCTTGTTATGAAGGAGGCTGGAAATCTGTGTTTACCACAATTAACCCTGACTGTACTGTGCAAAGCAGATATCTCAACAGTTCTATTAGATTTGAACACCATTAGCAAAAACGAGATGAACTTCTCCATTGTATGGTAATAGAACTGGACTCAGCCAGTCCCCAGCCCAGCTGCTGGGATAGATTAATGAGGAAAACAAAAGATAAGTGAGCGCTTATGTGATAATGTATAATAAGCAGCGGCTGTACACCAGAAAAGGCACCGTATCAAACCTTCAATAACATATATGTGAAAAGGGAGGGAGGTGCAGCGCTATATATCTAGACAAATGATGAATAAAACACCGTAAGTACACAATAATAAACGGTGACTGTAAATTAGTAACGCCACTGAATGGTGGCTAAGGTGAAAAGAGTAAACCAGTCCAATGAAGGAGTGCTCTTAAGATCCAGGGTGATCTTCAGACGTCCAATATAAAGGACCATCAGGTGATAAAATATAAAGACTGCGCACTCACCAGATACGCAATCCTTGTGCGCATTTGTGTAAAATAACACTAGACCTCCTGTGTCATCATCCCGGTCTGGTCAGATCTGGTCAGCATATCCCTCATGGCCTGGTACCCGGATGGATGCAGCTTTTCTGTAGATTTGGCCGGTTCCCACCAGAACTCAAATAAATAGAAAGGGCCACATAGTGTAATATCCTTAGGTATCTTTATTAGAGGCACAGGATAGCAGGAAATCCAATATACAAAAAATGGTACTGACCCAGGTGTAAATCAAAGATGGCCGCCGGGGCCCCTCGTGGCGCCGGCGGTGAAGCGTCCAACCTGCTGTAGCTTTCACTGACGCGTTTCGAGCGAAGGCTCGTAGTCATAGGGGTGCAGCTTACAGTGGTGGACGCAAGTGACAGTAGTTAAATACGGACATTGGCGCATGCGCAGTACGTCATGCACCATTTCCCCTGCGCTGGATGTCCGCGCAACGGGCGCCATTTTGTTGTAGCCCGACCCGATGGCGCATGCCATCCAAGTGGTATTGGATCTTTATGTTCTCAAGTAGGACAATACATAGACTATTTCCTACAACCACTAGTACGGAAAACGCCATCTTATCTGCGAGACACAAAACAAGTGTTCCAGGATATTCAAGGTCTCCATGTTGATGAAGATACATTTCTAGTTACAGCTGACGTGGCTTCTTTGTACACGAGTATTGATCACATAGAGGGTATGCAAGCAGTGGATTTTTATCTTAATGAATCTACTCTGTCTCCTCTACATAAACAGTTTATTCTTACCCTTTTGGATTTTGCTATGACTAGAAATTATTTTTGGTACGATAGTAACTTTTATTTGCAGACTAGGGGCGTGGCTATGGGAGCGAAATTCGCTCCAAGCCTGGCAAATTTGTTCATGGCGAGATGGGAGGAGGACGTTATATACGCCAGAGATTGGCCAGAACTATACTTCTACAGGCGATATATTGATGACATTCTGCTTATTTGGAAAGGGGATGAACAGACATTAGTTAATTTTTTCGGTACTCTTAATAATAACACCTTAAATATCAAATTAACTTTTGATTATAGTAAATCTAGTGTGAATTTCTTGGACTTGACATTAATAAAACAAGAAGGTACCATCATAACTTCTTCCTTTTTCAAAGGAACAGATCGCAACGGTTACATTCCCATTAGCAGTTGTCATCACCCACTATGGCTTTCAAACATACCGAAAGGTCAATTCTTAAGGTTGAGAAGAAATTGTACCTCGGTTGACACCTTTCTTTCACAAGCATCTATATTAAAACATAGGTTCTTAGAAAAAGGGTACGACGAGACATGTCTTACCCGCACTATGCATGAGATAGGAAATATGGATAGGGATTCTTTGCTCGCTAATAATAATGTTTCACAAAAGTCACAAAAAATTTGTCCTTTTGTTACTATATTTTCTAGACAATATAAGACCATCTCGAGAATTATTAATCAGAATTGGAAAATTCTGAAGGCGGATCCAGTGTTAACTAAAATCCTCCCTGATAGACCAGAGATCACCTATAGAAGAGCTCAATCTCTGAGAAATTTTATAGCCCCAAATATTATCAACCCTCCTAGGAATACTTCCTTTTTGAACAATACTACCGGTTTTTTTCCATGCAACAGGTGTATTATATGCACCTGTAATGGCAAAAGGAAAAAGAGGGTGGATAATTTTACATCAACTAGTACTGGCAGGACATTTAAGATCAATAACTTTATATCATGTCATAGTAAACATGTCGTGTATCTTTTGCAATGTCCGTGCAAAAAACAGTACATTGGGCGCACAATCAGAAAACTTAAGGACAGACTTCGTGAACATGTTAGTAACATTAAGAAGGGCTTTAAAGATCATTCTTTATCATTACACTACAGGACCCATCATAATAGGGACCCATCTTCATTACAGTTTGTAGGTATTGATATAGTACAAGCCCACTGGAGGGGCGTAAATAAAAAAAGAGCAGTCTCGCAAATGGAAACGAAATGGATATTCCAGATGGACTGTATGCGCCCCAAAGGACTTAATAGAGAATTGGATATCAATAGTTTTATTGATAACAGTTAATTGGGACTATTTTGCTATCCTTCTATATGTACATTTATATATGAATTCTTTGCCACTGATCCTAATGTGTATTTATCTTATATTTATTTTATTAAAACTATAAAGATTTCCGTTTGCCATTATGATGATATATACTTGCTTTTAGGTGAACTTATTTTAACAATTATTTTAACATTTTGCATGCACTAATGACCTACAGGTCCACAGATGTATGTTATACTTTACAGCTGTATTAACTATATATATTGTTGATTATTACGGGTTTAGAAATGACTTTCATACATAAGGGTATTCATGATATATTTATCCTTTTGCTTGGCAGATTGCACATATTTGCCAATATTTATGTATGCATGATCACCAGGTTTTTATATGATTTTATATGTGTTTTTAATTTAATTTTATTTTTATGTAAATATATTTTTTATTCATACAGTATATAGGTCTAATATATTTACTTTATTTTGGCTATGATAAATATGGGCTATATAATAGAATTCTGGATCTATTAATTAAAGATCCATTCTTGTTTTTGCCCACAGCCATATTACTTGGGTTTTACCCTGCACAGGTGATCCATAATTTGTGGATTGAATTATCCCTGGTGCTTATAGCATTTGATTGAACCAGCCCTGGTGTTCACAGCATTCATTTTGCTGTTTGTCTCTGTGCACCCGATGATTGGCGTTTGCGCATGCGCCATCGGGTCGGGCTACAACAAAATGGCGCCCGTTGCGCGGACATCCAGCGCAGTGGAAATGGCGCATGACGTACTGCGCATGCGCCAATGTCCGTATTTAACTACTGTCACTTGCGTCCACCACTGTAAGCTGCACCCCTATGACTACGAGCCTTCGCTCGAAACGCGTCAGTGAAAGCTACAGCAGGTTGGACGCTTCACCGCCGGCGCCACGAGGGGCCCCGGCGGCCATCTTTGATTTACACCTGGGTCAGTACCATTTTTTGTATATTGGATTTCCTGCTATCCTGTGCCTCTAATAAAGATACCTAAGGATATTACACTATGTGGCCCTTTCTATTTATTTGAGTTCTGGTGGGAACCGGCCAAATCTACAGAAAAGCTGCATCCATCCGGGTACCAGGCCATGAGGGATATGCTGACCAGATCTGACCAGACCAGGATGATGACACAGGAGGTCTAGTGTTATTTTACACAAATGCGCACAAGGATTGCGTATCTGGTGAGTGCGCAGTCTTTATATTTTATCACCTGATGGTCCTTTATATTGGACGTCTGAAGATCACCCTGGATCTTAAGAGCACTCCTTCATTGGACTGGTTTACTCTTTTCACCTTAGCCACCATTCAGTGGCGTTACTAATTTACAGTCACCGTTTATTATTGTGTACTATCGGTGTTTTATTCATCATTTGTCTAGATATATAGCGCTGCACCTCCCTCCCTTTTCACATATAGATTAATGAGGAGCTACATGAAAAATTCTTTCAGTCAGCCATGACATCTGTCCTCAAATAGATCTAAAAAAGGTAAGAAATATTTTTAGGAAAAATTTAGGTATGCTCCCAGTTTAAGGAAAATGGAATCAATTTAATTGGACATGAACGTATTTAAACCCCACTCTCCTGAAATCTTCACTATCTCCAGATTGTAGCTTTGATATACTGAGAAGCATTAAATGCCATAAACAGAAACTAAGATCTATACAGCTTCGTGATGCTATGGCTAGGTAAACGATTGAAGGCACAATAAATAGTAAAAATGTTTTGCATTCAATGATGTAGCTTTCCAAAGATTATAATGTGGTTAGGTTATGTGGCCATGTTAGATACAAACAGTGCTTAGCAAAGTGCGGTCAAAAAAGTAAACACTTAGAGGAGAAACAGCTCCCTAGAGCCACTGGCCTTCTGAAAGTCAGAGCATTGTTAGATCTTCTGAAAACTTGACCTGCTAATGGGTAGGCACTGAGCATTGCATTGTGGGATTTAGGGGGGAGAGATATAGTGCCAATACTCTCACTACCATAAAGTCAATATTTCCATAAGCATAATAGGGCACAGGGCTCAGGAGAGACAGATGGTGAAAGAAAAGGTATATTTTGGCTTCTTATTATGCCTTCACTCCACCAAAGGTGTTCATTTACAGTTTAACTACAGATTCTCTTTAAATACAGAAATATTCAGCCAAACGTGGAAATATTATATGTATTTTAAAGCCAAAGTTTTCTAAACATAGGATTGGCCCAAAACTTCTCAGATAGACTTATGGCTGAGCTCAGTAATTAGTTACATTTAGGATAGTATTTCACAGCTAGCAGTAATTCCAGACACCTATAAATTCCTGCCGATGTGTTATAAAGAGATCATGTTTAGAATGCATAGACAGCAGATATGTAACCAAGTAAAAAATGTTTATTCTGACACTGGAAACAGGATGTAGAAAGGTTTAATATCCCTTAGTTTATGTGACTGATCTGATGCTTTTCATGTCTACAGCAAATAGGCAGCAAAATGAAAAAGAGACTTTTGTACTCACAGTAAAATCCTTTTCTCGGGGAGTCTATACTGGGAGACAGAAAGTCCTAAACCTTTGGGATGTCCAAAAGCAGTCCAACTGAGGGGTGGGTAACAACTCTCTAAGAGGACCATAAAAAATTCTAAGGACTGCCTGTAACTTGAGGCAAATGATGAACTTTAATGCCTGATGCGTGACGCAGGAAAGCCCAAAAAAGTACTCACAGATCTTGTAAAGTCTATTTTGAAAGGAAAGGGTAGAATCTGATTCTTGTGATCATAAGCCCAAATGATGGTTTGTTTGAGTCACCTAGAGAAGGGGGAATGAAAATCTGGTGCACCCTTACAGGCTGCATCAAGGATTATAAAAAAGGAATCAGTCTTCCTGAAAGAAGCATTGGCTGAGACACTCTCAGCCAGAACTTCGGTACAATCAGACAATAGAGGAAAATTTGCTTTCGGTGAACTGCAGTTGGACAGAGGAATGATGTCCTGGTTGAGGTAAAAGGCAGAAACTACCTTAGGTGGAAGTCCTAGACCTCTACCGCACCTTGCCAGAAGTAGACTTTCTAGCTAATATGTAGGAATCAAATTCAGAGAAATTAAGAAAGGACTTCCCTGACTCCAAAGCCGGATTTTTGAGCCACAGAGGATATCTTGGTACTCTGTGATAAGACTACTTGATCTACAGATCAGATTAACTTTTTCAAAAGGACCTACCATAAGACCTAGGACACTAGAGACACTTAGACAAGACAGTCCAAATTTTCTCCTGTGGAAGAAACACTCTGGGCCTGAGCTGTGACCAAGAATAGACCAAGACACTACAAAGGATGAATCGGTTTCAAGAACAATTTGTTAAAATTATGGACCCATCCGAATAAATGTAGTGTCTGGTTGGTCAACTTCAACTAGAGCAAAAGAGCCCGTACCAACTGGAGATTATCTAAGTATCCCACAATAAGGATGCAACAAGAATGCAGCACAACTACAACAGGGGTCAACTGAATATTTAAGGTGCCGATGAGAGGTCAAAAGCCAGGGTCAATACCTGGTAGAACGGGGACCTCGTAGCAAAGTCTAGAAATTGCTGATATTGGACAGATGAAGACATTAAGCATGCATCTTTGATATTAACAGAAGGCAGAAAATCTTCCTTGTGAAGAGAGGCAAGGACAAATTCCATGTAAAATTTTTGGACCCGAATGAAGACAGTCAGTGACTTGAAAGCCAAAATGGGGGGAACGCCATCTTTGGGTTTGGGAACAGTCAACATGTTGGAGCAACATTCAGCAACAAAAACTGGGGAAAAACATCCATTTATAAAGAAGAGTTGAGAAGGCTCAGTGAAGATCTGTGTGGTGACATAGGAAGATTGCAGGTGAAAGCAGATGAAAACAGATAAGGGGGCAGGGAGCTAAACTCCAGTTTGTAGCCCTAAGATACCCCAACAGCCTAGGATGCAAGCTGTCCGAGTGTCCACAAAGCTTACCAAACATTTCTCCATTCTGGAAAGTAGGGGCACACCTTCATGCAGAGCAAGGCATGTCTGAGGATTTGGAAGACTCAGTGCTAGGACCTAGAAAGGGAGCCATGCTTGGCAGGGTGGGTCTTGAGGTGGAGGTTGAAAGAATGGAGAACCAAAAGGGACATTTCTTGAAAGATACAGAGGGAAAAAACATTGCAGTCTGTTCCTTAGGCTACTTTCAATGAGTAAGATGGGTAGCAGCCGTGATGATTTTGTAAAGAGTTGGTCTACAGAGATACTGTCCCTTGAAGGCCATGTGATTCAAACACTTTTTAACAAGAGCTCTGCAGTCCAGCACTTTGGATAAGTGTCCTACTGCCCTATGCATAGATAAGAGAAAATGCTCAGCTCAAAGAGACCTTACTCCCTGCACGGGAAATGCAGACTGATAATGATTTGAGAGTTATGGGGACAAAGGTTGTGTGTACTTTGCTCCTACATTAATTAAAGGGACACTGTCATAACATTGCACATTCAAGGCAATGTGATAGTAACAGAACCTGTGTAAAGGTACCCCCCTCCAAACCAATGACCCTTTTTTCTCAGGTACACCCCCACTGTTTAATCTGTACCTACTGTGAGCAACTAGAAGAGGTGATGTCATTCCCTTCATCATGTGACAGTGCTAGGGCCTAATGACTGGTGCTATGCTGGAGCACTGCATCATGGGAAGAGGTCACATGCTACTACTTACAGGGAAGCCGCAGATAATTTGCACTAGCTGCAAAGAAGGAATGAGCAGTAAAGGAGCACTACAGATGAACATTAATGGGTAAGGAGGAGGCCTTTAAAGAGACACTGAAACTCTACTCTGAATGGGAAAATCATGTGTATTTAAAGTAAATGTGTAAAATAAAAAAAAATTTAAAAAAAGAAAAGAAAAATAGGTGAACGGCTGCAGTAAAGAATTCATTTACATTATCAGCTCCCAATACAAACACTTTACATGTGTGAATCCTTTATCCCCTTAACTTTATCATGGTGGCAAATAGGCACATATTTCCCACAATGTCAAATGTCTGAGTAATTTATCATCAGTCATGGATATTGCCACATGGGATATTGGATACAAGGAAAGGGTATGTTTCCACAAAGGTTTTAAATAATAGAACTATAGCTAAAGCGAAAGCTAAACAAAAAAATAAATGTAGACCAAGGTAAACGGCTATCCATTTTTATAGGTGTGAAGTTTGTTTTTTTACTGGAGCTTTCCTTTAAAGGGTAAAGGCCAATTCCCTTCCAAAGAGCAGGTGATATTAAACTTGGCAGTTATTGTGTTAATGTCCTAGTAATAAATTGCACACATGCAGTTGAAGAGCAGGCAGGCAACCAGCTGAAGGCAGGACATGAATTTCCCCAACAGCTGGAAAACAGTGTGGTGCTTAAGCCCGAAGAGGCAGTATTCCTTTACCTGTTAGTTATAAATGTGATATATGCAGAAGAGATACAGAGCACATCCAACCTAACAGTGAACCAAGTAAAGAAAAAAAAAGAAAAAAAAGAGAAAGAAAGATTATAAACCTACTGGGAGCAGGACTGTTCCACAGGAATCTTAAGAAACAAGATGTTAAAAGGGCAAGACATCCCATATTACATCCTCGCTTATAAAAAAGAAAAAAAAGAAAAAATTTAATTATTAGGAAGACATATCAGTAAAACTCAATTAACTCAATAGGGCATTAAAGTTAGCCCTACCAAAGCACATTGGGCTGAGTAAAAAACAAACAAAAAAACAAAACACACATTACCTATAGGCTAGATAAGCTATCAGGAACACTATTGGTGTTTCAAGCTATTATAGACTGCAAACGGTCTATTGTTGTGATACAGATCATGTCTACTATACTTTACTGAGAAAAAAGGATCAGAAAAGCATGTATGATGCAACCCCTTTCTTATAGATTGCAAAAAGTCTTATGTTGTGAATCAGACAAATGATGTCTGGTATATATCAGTGAGAAAAGAGAGTATCAGTAAGGTAAGCCATTTTGAAGCTATAAAGTATTTTTACTGTACATATCTTTGCAGCCTGGGATCCAACAGAAGGGCACTGTAGGTGAATTCTAGGCAGAGTTCTGTATTCATTCAAATCTATGTATAGCCAAAACGTTTTTGTTTGGTTTTGGACAAAGTAGGGAGTATTAGAGTATGTTAGATTTTATTGCTCCAGAACATCATACCCAATTGCTGCTCAACAACTGCTGTCAAGTTGTTACTCCACGTGGAGAGTTCAATACTGGTTCTAATATAGATTTGTATAGTTACTGGGTGTAAGCCCACCCAAGTTTTATCCTGTGTTAAGCTCTGATTGAGAAGCACTGCTTGCTGTTTTTATATGAATTTACCAATAATTACAATTATCGTGGTCTCTTCGCTATCATCTGGTTTTGGTCTGGCACTCTTTTCTGTATTTCTCTACATTTTTACTGTTTTCTGATTCATTTACTCTATTTGTTCTGGTGACTATTGTTACATTACTGGTGAATATTGTGACCACCTTCAGAGTGCTGCTGAAAGAGCCTTGCAGTCAAAACTGCAACCACAGAAGAATGGACATCTACCTGGTAGAACTATGAACAGAGGAACAAGGAGCAGTCTTACAAATGCTTTGGAGCAGGGCACAAATATGGCACGACTAGGTCTTCATTGAGGGGGGAGACTGATATCACTTTAGGAGGAAAAAATAGTCTGGGGTGTAAGACTACCTTGTCTTTGTGAAGAATGAGAAACGACTCCTTAGAAGAGAGACTAGTCTGCCAGACATGATAGCGAAAAAGAAGGCCACTTTACAGGAGAGATCATATAAGGGGAGTTCTCTTATGGGTGCAGAGGGTGGTTTCTGAACCAGACTGAGGTCTCAATGAATAACAGGGGGCTTTAAGAGGGATACATGATCCAAAATACACCATGAATAAAGTTTTTGCTTTTTTATTTATTTTTTTTAAAAAGGGAAGCTAGAAATTTTTGAAAAAGAATGGACAAGACCGAACCCTGGTTGTTCAGAGTGCTTAAGTCCAAATTCTGGTAGAGTCATTATTGTAAGGCCAGGATGTGAAGAAGAGTATTGTCTGGAACTGAAGCACCCATGCTCACTCCAGGCAAAGGAGGATTTCCAGCTAGTAGACCTTTCTGGAAAAGGCTATTCTTGCTTTAACAAAGTAGGAATGACAGACTCAGAGACCACTCTATGCTTTAAGACCTGGGCTTCAGCAGCCATGTCATTAAAGCTAGTGACGAAGAACCCAAGATGGAATAGAGGGCCCTGAGACAACAGGTCTGGCCTGTTTGGAAGAGGCCAGGGGTCATCTCCTAGAAGTCTGAGTAGGTCTTTGTAAGAGGTTCTTCTGGGCCAATTTGATGCAATGAGAATCACCTATGACTTCACTTTCTATCTTGAACAGACTAGGTAGAATTCCACCTAGAAAGAAGGCATAGATAAGCCAGATAAACCAAAGAATCACAAGGCATCCAATGCCAATGCTAGAGGATCCTTTGGTCGTGGCCACAAACAGAGTTAACTTGTTTTTGAATCTGGAAGCCAGAATCTCCACGTCCTCATTCTCTGACATATCAAGTCAAAGCGGTGGGGGTGACGTTAATTCGCCTTCCAGCTGTCCACTTCTGGGAAATGGACAGCAGAGATTGCTGGCTTGACAGAGTTTCTTCATCCATGAAATTATCTGGCTTGCTTTCTTCAATACCGCATTACTCCTGGCGGCCTCTTTGTGGTTGATTTAGGCCACAGACGTGGTGGGTGAAACATGCCAGAGGATCGTGACCGATGGGCTGGGATCTGAGTGGAAACCAGTTTTTCATGCACCTTACATTGGAACTGAATAGAGTGTGTGGCGGTACATGCATGCTATATTATATTTTTGAGCAAAATGTTTCTCTATTTCTGCCAGCACCTTTAATACAGAGTGTAAAGCTGGGAGACTAACACTGCAGGCTTGGAGTGGTGACAATCTGTTATGAAATTTTTTTGCAATGTCACAAAGCGACATTTTATTAAAACTTTTTGGCGGCAGAGCAACGCAATGCGGTGTGATGGGCTGCATTGCATCCTGCTACACTGGATATTAACATTTATAGGTAAAGTCGATCCAGGGAATATCCGATTGCCTCTCGGGGGATCAGAAAGGAATTTTTTTCCCAGCAGGAGCAAATTGGATCATGCTTTGTTGGGTTTTTTTTTGCCTTCCTGTGGATCAACTGTGGGTATAGGATTATAACTTTTTTTTTTTTTTCTATGGTTGAACTGGATGGACTTTTGTTTTTTTTCAGCCAGACTAACTATGTAACTATGTTAGACTTTTTTCAGCCACTCCACAGCAGAGAGGTGGTGTGAGCTGGCATGAAAGGGAACAAAGCTTTTTGCCTTGGTGTGCTTTAAGACAGAACTGGGTACTAGTGCCCAGCACAGTCCCAAGGCACCGGATATGACTGAGCCCTAAAGGCAAGTATTGCAGCAAATGTTTTTTTTTAAATTTAAATTTATTCTTTATTGAGCTATTATTTATTTTAACAGCATTCTGCAGTAACCCAGGAGAGGGATGTTAAACAGACATGTGGACCAGTATACTACAGCAATTCCCTGATGAACAGGTAGGTTGTGCTCACTGTATACATCTTAAAACTTCAGTTTTTTCTGAACTCTATAAAGTTTTGGTTCAGCCCATACAATGGCTCCCTCTATTGTGAACACATCAGACGTTTTCTTTTTTGTTTCTTTTTTTTAGCACTACAATTTAAGCAACTCCATGTGTCAGCACAAACAAGATAAAAGTGATAGTCTGCTCTGTATGCCAAAATAAACTCAACAAAAGTTCTGCTTAGAATCTAGAGGCTTGCCCCCACCCCTCACAGCAGCCATTTCTCCATATGGAAAAAATTAGCAGGTAGATGATATATAAACAACTCCGATACCTGACAATTTATCAAGACTTTTTTATTCAGCATTCACCAGAAAATTCACTGAATCCAGCCAGGCCTTTTTCTAGACACACTTTAGTGAATAGTACAGTAAACAAGAAAAAAACATTTTTTTTGTTGTTCTAGGTAAAGCTTGGTTACACAACAAAATCTGGCAAATAAACTGTCCTAACAAGACATGGGGGTTGATTTACTAAAAGCAAACAGGCTGTGCTCTGCAAGTGCAGTTGCTCTAAATCTGAGTAGAACATGCACTCTATGGGCAGTTGGGTGTAAACGGACCGGCTATCCGTTTACACCCGATCAGCTTAGAAAAAAAGGAATGGATCCCTTCTGTTTTCTTTTTAGTGGATCAGATTGGAGGTAGGCGGGTGTAAATGAACACAAGTCCATTTACACACATCAGTCCATAGGAATACATGGACCATCCGATCAGGTCCACCTGAAAAAATGACAGGTGGACCTGATGGGAATGACCATGTAAAAAGGGGCCTAAAGCTGCAGCATAAAATCATTTAATAGGAAGTTGCAGTAGTTGTCAAAGTATAGGTCAACCAAAAACCTTTTTTTTCCGTTTCTACTTGGCATCATGCTTTACCATTTACAGTTTTCCTAAAGTGTAATTCCACTCTTGATGAGAAAAACAATCCTCAGAGGGTGATATATGTACCATGCCGATGGAGTGGCATGCCAGTGTCTGACAGTGCAAGATCGTGGGACTGGAGTACAGTGAAACCAGGAGAGATGGGGAGGTGTTCCAATGTTAAGTCACCTTACAGATTTTCTTTAAAGATTAACACTTTAAAGCGGAGTTCCAATCACGCTGTCAAAAAATAAAACTGTAGCTGCTGAGTTTTAAAAAAACAGCCACTTCCCTGTCCCTCGGTGTGTCCCCTGCACCCGTCCTGTATTCTAGGAGGCCGGCATCTTCAGTGTGGGCACCCGGCTGTGACAGCTTGCGGCTTCACAGCTGGGTACCCACTGCGCATGCGCAAGTAGCACTGCACTTCATGAATGGTGCTGTAGTCTTCTGGGACCTGTCACGTGTCCCAAGAGACCACAGGAAGGACACCTTCTGTTTCCGGTTGCCTAGGCGATCGGACCAGAAGTGAGTGCAGGTACCTATCAAATTCGGGTACCCGCTACCCCCCCCAAAGGTGCCAATCCTTAATGGGGAGTGGGGGAGCAGCCCTTAAAGCGGAACTTCCCCTTTTGGGTGGAGCTCCGCTTTAAGTAAAGTGGAATTCTGCTTTAAGCAAATTGTGAATGTAAATCAGCTACATAGTTTCTTACCTGGAGATCCTGCCAGAAACATCACTTTCTGCTGCAGGCAAAAAACATTAAGCCATTGTCCCACAGCTACCAGCATAGTTCCCAGCCTGCTGTATGTGCTCCTTCATTCAATCATCAGGCTGCCTAGCAGGTCTATCAGATAGACAGCCAAACACCAAACTGAAGGAGCACACACAGCAAGTTGACAACACTGCTGATAATTGCTAGGCAGTGGCTTAGCATAATCGGCTTGTAATAGTAAGTATTGTTTAATGGCAGGATCTCCCGGTAAAAAAAAAAAAAATTATAAACATACACAAAAAAGTATTTGCTTAAGAAACCTGCATAGAGTATGATACCTAATGGGCTGAAAAAAGATTTTGGATACACATATACTTTATTGACGTACATCTTCAAACTAAGTGATTTTCTAGAAGTCTGGAGTTGCATTTTAATCAATATAAAATTCTTTTAAGCATTTATGCAATAGAAAAAAAAAAAGTAAATGTGAGCTGATTTGTATGAAGAAATAATACAGCTAGTGTTGACATTAGTGTGATTTCTAATTTGCAAGGGCAAAGTTGCTGCCAAAGAGCATAATTACTATGTATTTACAAGTTCAGTCAGTGCCAGTATCCCCTATGGAATGGTAATGACTCTATGTACTCTGATGAATATTCAGCACTCTGCCTTGCACTTATGATGGGACAATACAGTGCAATAGCAAAAAAACGATTTCTTCATTTCCAGACTAGCCAAAGCATATATTTTCCTTCAAACATGTATATGTCAATCTCCACGTTTACAAGAGGAAAATATGTTGAGCCAGGGAAATAATTAGTCTTTTTTCTCTATGAAAATCACGAAAGTCTCATTTGCTGCTAATGCTGATTAATCTAAACCAACCTTTCTCAACCAGGGCGCCCAGGCACCCTGGGGGTGCCTTGGCAAAATGTCTAAAAATTGCATAAAAACTTGTATACAAGCCATCGGGTGGAACAAGCCTGCCTTTTAGTTACACAAAGCCACATGTTTTCGTTGTGCACCATTACAACCCTCTAGCCGCCGGCATCCTGATAAGGAGGATGTCAGCTGCCTACACAGCATCCTTTGTTTGACCCTCCCCTGCCCCTCTCTATCAGTGCTGGGGTCACATTAGCTCAGTGATGGAGAAAAACTGAGGGAGAGAAAAAACACTGGAATACTAGTCAGTACCAGTCTGCAAAAGTGTATTTGCTTTGGAAGAATAAATCACCACTAATGTTGGGTATCCTACGTGTGAATGTTGGTGCATTACCTAAAACTATTAGAATAGTTTTTCACATTTTAGAATGGGGTGCCTCAAGACGGTCCATAATTGTAAAGGGTGCCTTGACTAAAAAAAAGGTTGAGAAACACTGATCTAAACAATCTAAAGGGTATGTAAGTGGATCATTTCAAACGGGACTGTAATTTATTGCCTGTTAAAGAATGAAGGTAAAATGGATGAAAGTTAGTACTGGAAGCCTTTCAAATAAAAACTGATGGTTGTATAACTTAAAGTGACACTAAAGCTTTGTTCAAAAAAAAAAAAAAAACAAAACCCCACAACAAACTTGTCTATACTTACCTGCTCTCTGCTCTGTGCAGTGGTTGGACCCGGTGCTCCTGGTTCCTCCCCATTGAGCAGTGCCCCCAGGGAATGCCTCTTGCCTTGGGGGCACAGCTGTATGCTCGACCCCGAGTCACTGCTCTGTGTGCGTCCATAAGACACATACAGAAGCGGCTCAGCCCGGCCCCCACTCTCTCCTCATTGGCTCACTGGCTGTGACTGACAGCAGCGGGAGCCAATGGGCTGTCTTATGCTTGATCCAGAAAGCAGTAAAGCATGAAGGGATGAGGGACCCCGCACACCACTAGCTCAACAGGTGAGGAATCTGAACAGCCTCAGCCTTGAGCTCCTCCAGAGCCACTGCCTTGATGCATTTCTTGCCGCCCAATGGGGGCTTAGTTATAGAGGTCTAAATAGGCCTGTAATCTATTTTTCACAAAATTGTTTATCTGCCTCTTTGTAATGTCCTCTGGGAGCCCCCAAACCTTTTCTTATCCCTCCTCTCATTTTTGTTTTTTTGGAACAAGCAATGCCCGTGTATTGTGGTGTTGTGCACTGCTCTATGCACACTACACATCACATAGTTCCTAGTCCATCTCAGGAGTAAGCTAGAGAGGGTGACTACACTCTTTGCAGTGGAAGGAGGAACACAGCAACCCTCTAACAGGAAGTTGTACCATGGCAGCAAAAAGAAAAGGAATTTAAGGGAGGCGAAGAGCAAAAAAAAAAAGCTTTTTTTATGTTCAGAACACAAATTTGATTAGAATTTCTTTTTTTGGAAAACAAAGTTTATGGTCATTTAAAAGTGTAATTAAAGAAGAACTCTGGGCAAAATTTTTATTTTCACATACAGTGGGGCTGTACACTCACTGCATGGGTAAACTGCTGATTTTGTCCAGAGGTGCAAATAAAAGCTATACTTACCCGATCCTTCGAAAAACTGAGCTACCCCATGTCCAGCCGTGGAGTGTTCCTGCCGTCCCAATGTCCAGAGCTGGCCTATGGGCTTGATCACGTCAAGAACAGTTCACTCACAAGACCGTTAGCATGCGGGAGACAGTGGCAGCGGGGACAATTGGCAGATTAAGTAAGTATAACTCTGCTCTGCAATCCCCTAGACAAAAGCCAAGCAGTTAACCCATGCATTGCAGGAACAGTCCCACTAAATGGGTAAATAAAAATTTTGCCCGGAGTTCTTCTTTAAACCCAAATCATTGAAAACAGTTAGAATATGCTGTATTACAAGCTGTTAATACTATGGGATACTATGGGTCACCATGGGACTTGTTTTCTGTATTCTGCAAAAAAAACACAGTTGATCCTTCTGTTCTCTCTCCCCCCTTCTGTCCATGTCCCCAATGCAGCTGGGGATTCTGCAGAGCAGTGTTGGCAGCTAGTGCACATGCTCAGTTTTCAGTGTATTTCTACCCTGAGCATTTCCTCCCTATCACATCTGAGCAGACCATGTGAGTCACACATTTGGGGGTGTACACAGTGGTAAATGACAACCAACTCCCTCCCTTCTCTTCCATGCCCACTAACCAGGTAAACACAATTGGGGCGGGATATTAAAAGTAAATCTAAGACACAGGCTGGAGGGGCGTGACACAGCCTGTGACTGGCAGAAATCCACCCACACCACACCACTCTGATCATCTAGGCAGCCGGAGTGGAAGCAGGTTCTCCCCCCCACCCCCAAAAAAAAAAAAATTCCAAACCTGGTGGAGGTTTTGACTAAAGTTCCACTTTAGGTGAAACTCTGTATAAAACCCTACTGAAAAAGAGAAAGAAAATGTGTGTGTGTGTGTGTGTGTGGGGGGGGGGCGTGTCTTTCCTCTGACTTGGTCACCTAAATATGGAGTGTAAGCTCGAGCTAGTGAGGCCCATAAACTTTTTTTTAAACAAAGCATTTAAGATTAGCCAGGTAAATAAGTGAAATAGAAATTAAAGTTTCACCTGCTGCCTGGAAATAATTATTACGTCTTACTTCTTTTTCCTATTTGAGATCCAGCACCCCCCCCCTTCCCCCCACAATCCCAGCAGGCTAAAGATGAAGGCTGCTGCCCAAACAGCAACACTCACAATCATTGCACACAATCACTGCCACACTTAGCCTCAGAGACAGTTTAAAAGTAGCATCTCAACAGCCTAAAGGTGAAAAGCTAGTGCTAAACCAGCTACGTAATCACATGAAAATGCATTTTAATTAAGTCTAATCCTTGCAAATGAGAACATTACAGTAACACGAACTCAAAACAAAACTTTGCTTCCAACGTTCTTTATAAAATGAAGCACTGACAGCATGGGATACATAACAATTTTACCCTCTGCAAATCTTTTTTCCAGTGCTGAACACTAACATTCTAGAAATAAAGTTGTTACAATATTAATTTTTGTCCTTTTGTGGTATTTAGAGTGCAAGCAAAACATAATGTCCAAGTTAATAAAGAAAATAATTAAAAGAAATACATTTCCCTGTGGGGGAGCGAGAATGATTTGAAGCAATATTTTGTTAGCCAAGAGTTGTGCTCTCAGACGGCTTCTCTCAAATTACCTATTACAGACGCAGTATTTGACTTACTGTGTTAGTTGGATCTTCTTGTAATATCCTGTCATATATCTGGAGAGCATCATCGTACCTGTTCCAAGGAGGAAAGTGAAAACCGCTTATGGAAAATTACTTCCAGAAAACCTACACACAACTAAACAAACCCAACGATTCAGCATTTGAAAAAGGCAAATAAATGTTACATTTACCCAAAATTCATATATTGAATTCTTCTATTTAGGAGGTGAATAACCCAATGGCTTTTCCTAAAGTAAACCTGTGCTTTGTCCATGAAGGGTAAAGAAATAGGTTTGTCTCAATGTTAAAAAAAACCCAAAACAAAAAAGAAAAAAAAAACATTCAGTACATCTCTGCTATGTGTGTACATTTCCTCATGTTTTGTTTCTTTTAAAGGCTGGAAGTAAAGAACAATAATTGTTGATCCTGTCAAAAATTCCTGTGAGCTTACCATGCTGCCACTTCTGCAGTACAATCCTAAGCAGTGTGTGTGTCAGACCTACACAACCTATTGGACTACAGAACACAACCCTCTTATGATACAGAGATGAGGAGAGGGGAGGTGCTGTGTAGTCCAGCACGGAAGAACACAGGCAAAACTGAAGGCACCATGTGGGATGTATGTGCCGCAGAGGCAGTAATGTCAGCTCACTACAGGAATTTAGGAGCTCACTGGATTTCTGGCAGATTGGCAAGCATTGTGCTATACTTCCAGTGTTTTAAAAGGCATAAATCGTTCGAGAAATATGCATTGCAGAGAATGACTGCATAGGGTCTAAAATTTTGATCTGTAATCAGAACAGGAATAGAGGGGAAATGGTCCAATGCTTACAATCAACAGGGAATTTACCTTCCTTTATAAAGATTTCCTCTTTTTTTCTGTGAGAGGAAGAGGACACAAATGGAAGAAGAAAAAAAAACCAGGACGGTTTTACACCTTTCCAGGTTTATCCAAAATAAAACATTAATACTTCAGATCTATAGTACTTAAATGCTTTTGCATGACCCAGCTGCTCAAAGAAAGGAAAAAACTTATCTCTAACTGTAGTGCTGAGAGGTTTAGCAATAACACACACTGAATTAAGTTGCTGAGTTCCTACAATTAATAAGAAATTTGTCAAAAAGGTTTTTGAAGCTTGATTCACACCACATTTGTTACATTTAGCTTGCATTTACATGTCAACGTGAACCTTTCCACCCTTTCACGAAGAATTCACATCAGCATGCAGCCCTGGGGAGGAACCTTTTCCTCGAGGGCGTAGGCTCTGGAAAGGAGTTGGCTGATCCACCTGGCAATTGTGGAGCAGGAGGCAGGGTGTCCAGGACCCATGAGCAGGACAAAGAGGGTTGCATCCTTGTGAATACTGGCTGTAGCTTTCAGGTAGACCCAGACAGCCCTAACCTCATCCTGATGAAAGTAGAGGAATTTTCTTGTCATGTTTTGCGGCAGGGCAGAGGGAAGGAAGGAAAATGTCCTCATTGAGGTGGAAAGAGGAGACTACCTTAGGCAAAAGGAAATGACAGAAATGACCACACTGCCTGATGAATCAGACCACAGAACTATCTAACTGGTAGTGGTGGAACGGGAGGCAGGATGTCTTTTATGAGGGTCCACAAGAAAGGCAAAGAGGAACTCAGTCTTGTCTAAGAGGCTGTAGCTTTCAGGTAGACCGCAGACACACCCAGGCAACGTGGGACAATTTCTTTGTTATGTTCTGTGGCAGGACAGAGGGAATGTCCTCACACTGAGGTGGAAGGAGGAGATTAACTCAGGAAAAAAGGAAGGTTTTGGTCTCAAAACTACTTTGCTTTTGTGCAAAACAAGAAAAACCTTTTTACAAGACGGCTGCTAACTCACAAACATGCCTAAAACATGTAACGGCAACCAAGAAGGCAACCATCAGGTGAACTTACCCAAAGGAATGTCCCTAATTGGCCCAAAGGTGGGTCTCGGAAGAGCAGTGAGCACCATGCTGATATCCCAAGGTGACAAAAGCTAGTCGAAATAAGGGACTAATATGATCAATTGTGCAGCAGAAAGTTTCTGGAAGAGGATGGATAAGGCAGAGGCCTGTCCCCTTGAGGGTACTCAGGGCCTAATGCTGACTGAGAACAAAGTGAAGAAATTGCAAAAAAACAAGTGATATATTCTCTGGGGTTAAGTAATCTATCTTCACTCCATGCAAAGAAGACCTTCGATGTGCGATGCTAAGTCTTGAGGGAGTTGTATTTCCTTACACTGAACAACGTAGAAATGACCAAGTCAGAGACAGTCCTATCCTTTAGGCCTTGGGTTTCAACAGCCATGCTGTTAAAGCTATTGACTGTGAAGCAGGATGAAACAGGGGGGCCTTGTGAAACCTTGCAAAGAAGAATAATTCCCTATTCCAGGGCAGGTTTGGAGGTCTTCACTTATGCGAACAGAAGGATTGGGTTACTTACAGATTGACTCTGCTTCTTCTATGTCTTGAAGATGTTTTGTAAAAACTGCCTCATAGGAGGCCACCATAACCTTTATGCAGAATCAAACTGAAAGGTATCGTTGTGACCGGAGGTTCTGAGAGCTGGACCTTAGGAGGCAAACTTCTTCGAGGGAGAAAAATTCTGGCTTACCCTGCATCCAAGTTTAGACCCAGAGACTCCAGATGGTGTGAGGGCTGACGAGCAGACTTTGGAAAGTTGATCAACCAGCCGAAGGTTTGAAGTAACTGAATAGTCCTTTGAACTTTGACTGTAAAGGTCATGGCAGAGGAGACCTTCAGTAGAAGGTTTCCAAGTACCCAGTGGCATGAATGCCCTGGATCAGCAGATGAGCAATAAATTAAGTCATTCTGTTAACACTTGGGATGCATAGGACAGCCCGAATGGCAGTACTACAAATTGGAAGTGCTGGCCTCCCAAAACAAAGCAAAAAAAGCACTGAAGTGAAATTCCCCTTTTCTGAGAGAAGCAATAACAGACTTTGCTAATACCACATGCCTCCAACCTTCCTCTGCCATGACCTTTTCAGTGGAATCACTGCTCCTTCCAGGGGAGGATGTATAACGTTTTTTGCCACTGGAAACCGTTTTATTGATTCAGAGACTATGGGTTATATGCATCTACCTTCAGGTGGTTGGATACTAGCAAAAGGCTTCACTGGGTCCTGTCACTAGAATCCCCATATAGCCCTGTCGACTCTGTACTATACTCCAAGATATATGAAGTTACAGGTACATCAAAATTCCTCTCATTTTTGTCGTACAGTGCAGAACACAGGGATTGATTTATAGACAATGGGACGTACGCAAGCAAGTGGACAACAGTACAGCTAAACAGCAGCAACAGGCCAGCAGGAAAAAACAAGAAGTATTGAGAGACCCAAACCTTGCTGCTGTAGCAAGTGATAGAGACTCGCCGATTAAACAGATTGAGATAAACATGAAAAACAAATCAGGCAGTGGCTTCAATCAGAAGAACAAACGCTAGGTGATGTATGGGCCCCAGACACCACCTCAATGGGAGAAGGGGCTCAAGCAGAGAAGTGGCCCCTGTAAAAGGGAGTAAAATGACCACCCAGACAGGAGGAAGCAAAAGGGAGGAAACCCCAGTGTGGCATTGTGGGAAAAGAATAGGAGTCCTCAAGGGACAATAGGAGGTATCATGAAATCTACCCTGTTCCCAAGTGGAAGAAAGAAGAATGCAAGGTAAAAGTACCACTGCTGGTGAGAAAAGGTGGAGGATCCATTCTTATAAGGATTTCCCAAAAGGAGAATCTATTTATTTGGAAGATAGGGCTTTTGTCTCACCCACGAGGTTCTGCAGGAGTCCCAGCAAGTGACAAGGAACAGCCCTCCTCAGTAGAAAGCTGCACCTGAGGTGCAAGGTCTTAGGAGACAGGGGAAGAATGTACTAAGTTGATGAGGACCTACAGGGTCCTAATTGAAATGCCATATGGAGGGACAAGTAGAGAAGTCAGGATGTTCCCTATCATACCACTAGGTGGAACCATCTTATCAGAAAATACAAAGCAGGGGGAAATCAATCTGCCTAAATGAAGATTTAAAGGGGGCATTCAAGGGATGGAATGTGCTGATGTAGGAATACCAGGAATTCACCTATCAAGGCTGCCACACAACCATGGGCTAAGGAAGAGTAAGACTCCTACAGACCATAGGCGGAAAGGTAAGGGAACCACGTACGAAATCCTGTGAACAGTGAAACAGCAACCTTTCCTAATGGCAAAGAAGTTACCTGGCACAAAAAAAAAGACCTAGGGAAGGCTTGATAGGCACCAAAGCCCAGAATCAAAAGAATCGGCTATCAGCAGCCATGGAAAATAGGGAAGGGTGGATATGCCATGGCAAAACAAAGTAACAAAGGCCCCAGGCTGTGGAACTTTCCTACCCAAGTACCCATGGTCTCAAGGAAAACCCATATGAATGTTATGCTAAAGGAAGAAAGACCTATACAAGAACAATAGACATTCAGGGAAAACAATCTTAAGAGAGTACAGAGAGCAGCAGCTGTCTGGTACCAGAAGCCAGAAATCAGGTTTAGGAGGCCAATGGCATCAAGTCTCCTGGTTGTCTCAGGGTTAACAAAAGAGCCCAATTATCCAGAACTAAAAAAAAAAAAAAATGGATGAGAGTAAATCCCATCAGACTACCTTAAATGGAAGGAGAGAAAATCTCTGACACAAGAGAGCTAGGCCTAGCCACAGGTGTACAAGAGTTTTTGTCAAAACCTAGTTATAGAGTTATATAGAACTACAGAGAGACAGATGGCTGGGTCAGAGGAGACCAATGCATCTTTGTATATAGAGCCTTTAAAGGAGAGAGGTTTCTATGTAGGAGTTGGTAAGTGCACTGTGGTATGTGTTGTACAAAGAAGAAGTAGTATATACTACAGCGCCATCAAGACATGTAAGCCAGGAATCAAAAATATAGTAGGACACAGGGAAACCCTGTCTTGCCCTGTTCACCTTGTGCACCCCATTCATAGTCCAGGCTTCGCCCACCAAGATGGGCATACCCTCAAAGGGTTCTTCAAGGTCTGGGTGCTATGGGGATGGACCATGGCCCTGAAACTGTATAGCACCCTGTGGCCAACTTACACTCACTGCACTATGTGCCAGGGTGAGCATCGGATGCAGAACCAAGTGCTCAAAGAAAACCAAGTATAGTTCCCAAGGTGTGCTCGAAGCTCATCAATCTAATGAGCCATTAGGGCAGTAAACAGTCAGATCTTGACAGAAGTATTAGTTGAAGGAGGTAAATAAATCTGGTGAAAAGCTAGTAGGAAATTCTTCTCCAGGAAAAAAAAGTGTCTGTCACCTATGCATACTAGCAAAAAACAGTTATATAGGAACACTAAGGGGTGGACCCAGCGATCTTTTTTTGCCAGTTTCTGATCACCTGAAGACAGCAGCATAAAACCCCTTCAAAATGATTTCCCTACCCTGTACTGTACAATAAAGGTATCTGCTTTTGTCATATGGGCCACATAGCAATAAAAAAATAGGATATTGCTCTGGGACAAAGGAACGGCCATCACCCTGAGCGGTGTTTTGTGTTTCCTGTAGGCGATCAGCAGATCATGTGTTATTTGGCTCTTTTGTCCCAACTCTCATGCCTGTGATTCCCCAATGCTAAAGTGAGGGGATCTCTGGTGGGGTACATACAGAATGGATGTGGAAGGTGTGGGGTTTTGCATTTCTGGAATGCAGGAGCTATTATAATCCAGGCACTGACTGCGGCCGTTTCTCTGTAGCAAAGGTGGGAGGAAGTGCAGCAAGCACATTTTTGGCAAATATGGCAGGTGAAAGTGCATCAGCAAGGAGACTTATTCCATACAGGAAAAAAATGCCAAATGTTAAATTAAATACTTACGGTGCTGAAAGCATATTTATCTGCTTTGAGTGTTAAGCACTATGGCTTTAATTTAGATAGGAATTGTCCAAATTACAGGAAACCGGTTACGGTCCAGGCATTGCATGTCACTGTGGGCAAACCCTCAAAGGGGTCTGGGAACCATAGAGATGGACCATGGCTCTGGACTTATAAAGCACCATGTTGCTAACTACATGTGCTGCTACAGCACGGAATCAAGTGCTCAAAACAAACATTACTGGCCAAGACCACAACGTGGGGTCTGGGTATGATCTCCAAGGTAAACACCAAGGGTTACCAATCCGGGAACTGCTAGGCAACCCATGACAATAAGCAGTCTGATCTTGATAGAAGGGTGTGACTTAAAAAAGGGATTGTTGAAAAGGGGGGAAAAAACTTCTCCAAGGGGGAAGAGATCCATCACCTAAGGACACTAGCAAAAAACTGAAGTCTGATGGAGTGGGGTTATAGGAGCGTGAAACTAGGGGCAGCCCTACCAAAAGTATTTTTGCCAGTGTCAAATCACCAGAAGGTAGCCTGCATCTAACCCACAGACTATGAATACAAACCTTGAAATAGTAAGGATGTGTACTGTAAATAGGCATCCTCGATGTCTTCAAAGGCCTGAAGATCCCTTAGTTCAGTGTTTCTCAACTCCAGTCCTCATGGACCCCCAACAGGTCATGTTTTCAGGATTTCCATTATTTTGCACAGGTGATTTGATCAGTTTCACTGCCTTAGTAATTACCACAGCTGTTTCATCTGAGGGAAATCCTGAAAACATGACCTGTTGGGGGTCCATGAGGACTGGAGTTGAGAAACACTGCCTTAGTTGAAGGTAGACTATGACTGATCTTACTATTTTTCATTTTTGAATTCGAAGAAACCTGTTGAAAATCTTGATCTAGAATAGTGTAAATGCCTCCTTTAGCCATGGGGATGGAGAACAGGTTTGAATAGAAGCAGGGTGGATGCAGAGTCCATGGATACAAACATGTAAAATCTGAAATTTCATGTGACCAGATGACCGAGAAGTCTGACAAACATTCCCCACTCAGGGAAGTGGAGGCACCCCTCCTATAGAAGAGGGTTTGCTCCCTGACTTTGCAGACTTTAAGGTTCAAGCTTTCTGGTGCATTTGAGCACTGGGTTTGGATTTGGAGCAAGAGGCCTGAAATTTAAAGAAAGGAACGATTATTGATTTAATCCTCCTTCTGACATCCTTAGCACAAGTGTCAAAAGAGACACCAAGGATGGTGGTGCCTGCCAATGGGCATCCACATAAGATACTGTTTGTACTGAAGTTCTGCAGATTGACAAATGAGCCAAAGAATCTTTCGCATATGCACTGCAAGGAGGCTCACGCTATTTGGTGCAACACATCTACTAAGCAATCCACACAGTAGTGCAGTGCTACTGGTACCATGTTCAGGTATGACAAAGATTCTTCAAAATAGATAAGGGATCCCTAGTCATAGGTTTGGATCAGACAGCTAAAGCCTGACATGCATACAAGGTCACAAGAGCAGGCTGTATATCCTGATCTGCTAGGGAGGATAATGCTCTAAGGAGGGCCTCTAACATTCGGTCCTAGAAGATGAGACTATTCTCAACAGGGACAGTTGTTTCAGGCAAGAAATGGATTTTCCATTTCTCTAGGAAATCCTTCTCAAAAGGGTATTGCTAAACAAAAACTTTGGGAGGGATGAACACCTTACCGGGATGCAGCCAGTCACAGTACAACACAGGCTGTAAAAGGGAGTGTACAGGGAAGGTTTAGCAAACCACCTCCTGTGACAATCCCTCGTAGCCAGATCAGGCTTCATCCTTCTCAGGGAGTGCCACAGCAGCCAGAAGCAGGGCAAAGAATGACTCTGGGGGAAGAGGAGGAGAGGGCAAGTTAGCAGCCCTTGCAGTTTGACCCTTCCAAAATAGTGAAAAGTTTTCAGACATTGTGGTAGAAAATTCCTCCCTAGATATGTACTGCATTGATAACCACATCCCACCGAGCCATGAGCTGAGCGTTAGCCAGTTGGGCTCGCTGATCCACCCCTTCTCCCATTCACCTACATTTCTTCTTCTACAAGTGCTCATGACTACGACTAACCATACTGTAGTACAGGGAAGGGTTATGCCTCCGGGGAGAATAACTTCATTCAGCTGGGAATCCCAATGTCCAGAGATCTTTAAAAAGAAAAAGCTGTGTACTAGTGTAGGGGGAGAACGTCCTCTGCATAGCCAGTCAGTAGGCCTAACTGGAATAAGTCCAGAGCCCAGTGACACAAAAACAGCTTCAAATGTAAAAAGGGAAGATGCCCCGTCTCCCACACTGCCAGCCATGAAAGAATGTGCCGAAGCTCATGCTCCCATTATAACCCTTCAGGGACCTGAGGGCTAGCACATGGGACTCCTAGATGGGGCAAAATCCCTGACTAACAGCAGCCACCTTGGAGCAGCTCTCCAAGCAGCCAAGGATGTTAGAGAGTAAGCCTGATCCAAGTCTTCACCCCCTTGCTTGGCATACTCCCGTTGGGGGGGGGGGCTCTTCAGGGACAGGGCTCCACTGCAGTTGGACACAACCCTGGACCTGTATGGAACCTACAATGTGAACTGAGACTACTCGAAACAATAGGTTTGGTTTGTTTTTTTTGCATCAGGCCTGTAGTGAGCAACACAGCCCAATGCATGTGGTGTGAATGGGCCCTAAACTACATTAAAACATACGGTTCCAAGGGCACTGGCAATGATCACAAATTTTTAGCATACCTTAGACAAATTTACTTGAATCAGGAGGAACTAAATACAACTTTGGAGTTATATAGTGCTAGATAATATATTTGAGATGAGAAGTATTGCCCTATGGGTCCATTGTATTTTCAGTTTGTCCCAATGCAGGTACAACTACTGTCAGCTAAGAGACTGCCAAATATGAGACCTTTATGTCATTAAATGGAGGGGCCCTATCAAAAAAATTCTACATCTCCTTAAAAAGGGAGTGCATAGTTTGATTTTATTTATTTTTTGATTTAAAATACATTATTTACTTTTGAACAGTTAAATTAAGCTTATACAGTATAGCAGTTGAAATAAGCCTGTTATTTAGAGAACTTAAGGCCCCTTTCACATGAGGCAGACTCTGATTTGATCAGCAGGGGATCTATCCACTGATCCCCTGCTGATCAGAACAGAGAGGGCAAATGACAGACAGGTTTGTGTCCCTTCAGTTTATGCAGAGCTTACTTGGACAGAGCCAGCTCTGCTCTATGGGTGGTTGGGTGTAAACGGGCTCCGCTATCTGTTTACACCCGACCGCCCTCTAATCCGCCTAGATGAAGGGGGACTGATCCTGCACTTGCCGGTCCATAGGGGCGAATGGCAGTTTCAATCAGCGCTACCTGAAAAACTGACAAGCAGACCAGATCAGACCCTTCATGTGGAAGGGGCCTAACAGCAAAAGTACAACAGGATGAGTCAGAGAAGTGGCATCTTCCCCTTCAGTACCTGTTCAGAGAATTTACAGCGGAGAGTCTGAGAGTAAACAGATTCTGGAAAAATGTTACATACAAATTATATTAAAATTATGCATACAGTGTGAATATACAGCATTTTCTGGTGTATAAGACTACTTTTTATACTTAAAAATATACCCCAAAAATTGGGGGTCGTCTTATACGCGGGGTATAAAAATGTGAACCTTGAGTTTGTTTGGGTCAAGCTGGCTGGATGTGCGGTAATACTGTACATACAGTATACCGTGCTGAGCCAAGCTGGCTCAAAACAAATGTCCCTATGACAGATTAATCTGTCAGCCCGCTGGATGTGCGGTATATACAGTATACTGCGTTGAGCCAAACGGTTTCAAAACTTACCGGTACATCCCTACTGTAATCAGCCCGCTGGATGCGTGTATGTACGGTAGCTGCGGCTACATACAGTATACGCTGGGCTAATCACGGCAAGTGATGTATTCTACTAATGAATACAAAGCCTGCTCGGATTGGCTGAGTCAAAGAGGTGGGCTGATGATGTCACAACCTCAGCCAATCCGAGCAGGCTTTGTATTCATTAGTAGAATACATCGTTCGCCATGATTGGCCCAGCGTATACTGTATGTAGCCTCAGCTACTGTACATACACACATCCAGCGGTCTGATTACAGTAGGGACGTACCGGTACGTTTTGAAACAGCTTGGCTCAGTACACTGTATATACCACACATCCAGCGGTCTTACAGATTAATCTGTCATAGGGACGTTTGTTTTGAGCCAGCTTGGCTCAGCGCGGTATACTGTATGTACATTACTGCACATCCAGCGGGCTGTATATATACTGTATGTACCCGAAGCTACCGTATTACTGCACATCCAGCGGTAACCATCTGATTTGGAATTTGATCCATATGATGACTTTCTTACAAATGTATCACAAGATGTCATTATGATGTCAGAGGATGAACATGAGGATTTTGAAGGATTTTAAGTACCGGTAAGTCATAACCATTTCAATTAAAAAATCTGTTGTTTTTAAATAGTGTTCCCTCTGGGGGGGGGGGGGGGTAGTCTTATATGACAAGTATAGCCCAAAACCTATGTTTTAACTGAAAAATTAGCGGGTCGTCTTATATACCCAGTTGCCTTATACGCCGGAAAATACGTTATATATAAATTATATTTATCTCAATTGTTTAAAATCACATAAAAATTAAAGTAAAACAAACTGAAGCAGGTGGGGGTGTATATAAAAGGGCAACAACACTAAAAAAAAAAAAAAGAATTAAAAAAAAAATGATGTGCGGATCATACCATTGTTATTTGTTGTGCACTTGGGCAATGATCCATTGTGACAACCACAGCAAGATAGGGAGGGAGCAGAAAAAATAAATTTGTGGTTTATGGAGAGAATCTGCTCTGGGATCACATTATACATGTTCATTCTAAGATTGCTCTCTTCCAGAACACTGAACTGCATTACGAGCGGTGTAGAAAAGACAGTTAAAAACTATATTTGTTTTCTGTTAAATTCCAAACATATTATCTATGCATTCCTGGAGTAATGGCGGCAATTACTATTGAAGATTAAAATTATTCTTTCATTCTGTTACAACCCATGTTTAATGAAGAGAACCCACACTGGCAGCAGTTATTTCAAATGCACAACTGCACTGTAGATCTAGTTTAGTATTAGAAACGATTTTAGAAACTTTATTAATAAAATATTTATGGTATAAATTATTAGATCGTGGATGTAAAGAGCATTCAAGTGAATTAACTCTATTATTGCACTGATTGAAGTGTACTGAAAAGACACAACAAAATACGAGCAGAAAACATTTGAACATATATGGTATTAATTATTTTACCTTTCCATGGCTTCAAATCTCATGCCAGTTAGTTTCTTCACTCTGTGGCTGCCAGGAAACTGCCGCCGTAATTCTTGCAGACAGGACTTCAAACAAAGAGAATAAGTGCACATTAATATGTTTAACATCAAAAGCTGACTTCCTCTTAAAGTGGTTCTAAACTCTAAGCTTTTTTTTACCTTAATGCGTTCCCTGCATTAAGGTAAAAATGTCCCAATAACTGTTACCTCTCCCCGATCCCTAAACACTTACCTGACAACTCTCACCGATCCAGGTGCAGTTCCGCTCTCCTCTTGCTGGTCTTAAAGGTGACTTTGAAAGCAGGAGTCATAGGCTCCTGCTGCTGTCAGTCAAACTCCGAAGCGGGAGCATGGCTTACCAGCACTGTGTGTGTCTATAATTGCACACAGCCCAGCTTGAGCATGCCTGCACAGGTCCCCCTTAGCACACAGCTTGCTGAGGGGGCACCTGAAGGAAGGAGGAGTGGAGAGCATCGTCAGGGGACTGCAAAAGGGGAGGAAAGAGACTGCTTTGTCCGCTCCCCTCCCTCGCTGGCATCATGGGAATCTGCAATTAATGTAGTGCTCCCTATGTATAAACTAATCTATTTCAATAGGTATTGTCCTAAGAAATATGAAAATCTGGCAGCAGAGGTTAGAAAAACAAGGGTTTTCCTTTTCTATTCACGTAGAATTTGTATACCATAAAGTTGCTGCCTGATTTTTTGTGGTTCCTCCTCCATTTGCTCCCCAATATGCTCAGTGAACCACTCTGGAGATTATTCCATATCTGTATGTGCTTGATATATGTACCTTTTGGTCCTATGTGCTCTGATATGCTAACGCTGTGTCTTGGATTGGCATCTGCTGTTATTCTACCACTAATATGATCAATAAAGAGAAATTATGGCGGTTAAAAAAAAAAAGAAACTGCTCTGCGCATTGCACAGCAGAGATAAATATAACATGTATTTTATTTTAATTAAAAAAAAAAGCTTTAATATGATTTTAAAGGCTCCTAAAGCCAATAATTTAGTACTGTGAGATTGCTGCCAAGATTAATTAAATGCCATCTTTTTGTATCTCAAGACGACTCCTTTGGAAAGATATCTCCAACAAAAAGCCCACATCTGTTCAAATATTGCTACCACCAGAAGGGAAAACGATGGGATCACACATTACAGATAGATGCTCACAATGCTACATTTTAGAATACAAAATGGTAGTCCTTTTATAGTAGAGTGACTTTTGTTGAGATTGGTCGGAAGACCAGAGAGATACTACTGTTAGGAAATGTAACCGTGTCAGTCAGATATGTGCAAGTATGGAAGGCAGTTCAAACTACTGGCATCAGCTCCACAAGTCTTTAAAAAGGGAATACAACACAAATCAATACAACTACAGAGGATTTCACCAAGTTTTAAAACCCAGCTAAAGTTACAGAAATAGATATGCTGTCAGATAGACATTGTACAAAAGGAAACTGGCATAAAGACAATGGAAAGGGAGGTTGTTTGTAGAGTGTGTCTAATTATGAATGACTGCAAGTCAAGTAGGCACTAGAATTCGACCACACTGCCCAGCGCACTGTATGATCTAACAGACACCTTCCTTTTTCTGCAACGCAAGTCTATGGGAGGGCATTTGTGACGAGGGGTGTGGCCGTTACTCAGCTCTGCTAGCATAGAGCACTGGAGAGAGATGCAAGAAGAATTTTATTATTAACAAATTATTAACATGTGAGAGTACGGGACTAAAATGAGATAAAAGGTGCAACACTTTAAAAAAAAAATGCCTTTACATACACTTTAATTTAGAGTAGGTAAGGGTGAGACTAGAAAATGAGGCACAATCCAAGTCTTTAGAGCTCTTGTAACAAAAAGAGGTGAGGGATATGCCTCCAATAGGGACACCTCTTGCTGTGACAATGCCCTAATATGAAAAATCAATTTAGAGACATTTCTTTTAATTTTCTCTTAAGTCTCCAGTATAGGAAGTGAAGAAAAATCTCCCCAGCAGGACACAGTAGGAAAAAAAAAATGTAACACAGAAGGGCAAAATCCCTATCTAAAATGAAAATTTTTTTTAAAATCTTGTCTTTACACTAATTTATTTTTAATCTTTGTATAAAATGGGCAAGGGCTTCCTATGATTGTCTATGCCAGGGGTCTCCAAACTAAGGCCCTCCAGGTGTTGAGGAATTGCAAGTCCCATGAGTCCTTGCAAGACTCTGACAGCCACAGGCAAGACTCCCAGAGGCATGATGGGACTTGTAGTATTTCAACTGCTGGAGGGCCATAGTTTGGAGACCCCTGATCTATGCAATCAATGGAGAGATTTCCACTCACTTCCTATCTCTAACATTGTGAGGTCAGAATCTGGAGCAGCTGTGCAAGGCAACCAATCCGCTTCTAGCTTTCATTTTTAAAGCTTAAAGTGACCCCAAACTCTAATTTAAAAAAATATATTCAAGTATGTATTCTTAAAGGAGAAGTACAGCCAAAGCTTCCTTGGCTGTACTACTCCTGTGGATAACAGGAGTGCAGTTCATCTGCTCTTCTGTGACGCATTTTCAGCGGAGAGTGGACTGAAGTCTGCTGTTGGCTGATGTCACTCAGCCGGTCCAGGCTGGGGAAAGATCCTGACTTCAAAGTCGGGATCCACACCAGAGTTTGGAGCGGCACCTGACTCAGCCTCTCAGCAAAGTGCTGAGAGCCTGAGCCAGCTGCTCCCTGCCCCTCCACAGCCCAGCGTTCCAGTGAGCACTGGGGGACTGAGCAGACAATGGTGACTGGCAGGCCCGCTCTCTGCTCAGAGCAGAGAGGAGAACTCAGAGAGCAGCAGTCAAGTGATCGCTGAGTGTTCACTATTAGAGCCGGAGGAGGACAGATTCAGCATCGGATCGATGCTGCATCTGCCTAGGTAAGTATAATTTGGGGGGGGGGAAAAGCCCTACTTCTCTTTTAACTCAAAAAAAAGAACCTTCTCTATTGCTCTCAGCGTCCTCCAAATGCCTTTTTTTTTTTGCTGCTGTGATCTTACTTCCTGTTAAAGGGTGGCTATGTTCATTCTCCATGGTCCCCCTGTATGTGGGAATGTATCCACTCCCTCTTGCTCACTCCAGAGACAGACTTGGGTCTATGGGATTTGTAATGTGCATAGAGCAGTGGATATGACCACAACTAAAATGCACTGCTTGTTCCAAACAAACAGCTGAGACGGGAGAAAAAGGTTTGGGAGATCAGGGAGAAGAAGGTAGAAAAACACAGTATGACGATTTAATGAAAAACAGATTACAGGGACGTTAACCACTTGCCTACCGGGCACTTATACCCCCTTCCTGCCCAGGCCAATTTTCAGCTTTCAGCGCTGTCACACTTTGAATGACAATTGCGCGGTCATGCAACACTATACCCATATGAAACTTTTATCATTTTGTTCACACAAAGAGAGCTTTCTTTTGGAGGTATTTAATCACCGCTGGGTGTTTTTTTTTTGCGCTATAAACAAAAAAAGAGCAAAAAAATTTGAAAAAAAAAAGTTTTTCATTGTTTCTATTACAAAATTTTGCACACCGATGTGTGTTGATGAGGCTGCACTGATCGGCACTGATGAGGTGGCACTGCTTTACAGCACTGATAGGCAGCACTGATGGGCACAGGTGTGTGGCACTGCTGGGCAAAGGTGGGTGGCACTGATCATCAGTGCCCTGATGATCAGCGCCGATCCCTTCACTGACAATTGCGGTTCTTGGCAGTACTTTCCTCACGCTGTGACAGCGTGAGGAAAGTGCAGCCGATAGCCAGCAACTGTATTTACCCGGTGATCTGCTGTGTTATTGGACACAGCTGATCACGTGGCAAAAGGCCACCGTGATTGGCCATTTACCGTATCACGTGATCAGCTGCTTCCGTAGGACACAGCTGATCACCAGCAGCGCTGGGTGTGCGCCGCTGGAGGCGTGTTCTGAAATGCCGTCCATGGACGTCGTCCCAAAATTTCACAAGCACACTGTAGCCGTCCTTCCGTTGGGAACCGGTTAAAGTGATAGTAAACTCATTTATTTTCATTTTACCTACAGGTAAGCTTATAACAAAGCTTACCTGTAGGTAAAATGACAATCTCCTAAACGTGCACAGTTTAGGAGATATTCTCTTTTTTTAGGCTGGCACATGAGTGCTTAAGGTATGGCACATTCAAGCCGTTCCTTCAGAGCTGTGTGTCGTGGCCCGGGACTCTTGTGTGCATGTGCAGAAGTGACATGATTGTGGCCCGGCCTGTCAGATGGCCAGAGCTTGCGAACCCGCAAGGGAGACTGGTGTAGATGGAAGCCTTGACAATGGTGACAGCACGCCGTTGGAGGGCTTCGTTTTAAGTGATGCAATGCATACTTTGCAGGGGACTTTTTCTTTTTCACATTCCTGCGGTTTACTGCTGTTTTAAACAGTGGATGTGTATGGCTTGTTTTTGGGGAAAAAGGATATGACCAGTATATCACCAGAGATAAAAGGCTCAATTCAGTAAACCTAAAAACAGTTCTGGGGATGTCTGAAATGTTACTACAAGCTCTGTGCAGATTTCTAGGAAAAGCAAGTCTACTGCATGAAGAGAGCATGAGATTTCTAGGGGCATCTGCACAAGGAATACTGATGCCATGGTTGCAAGGAAGCAAAATCTGAATTTTTTTACCATGAACAAATCTTATTGGTTACAAACTGAAATGGAAAAATAACGTTTAATTCTATAAGGCTAGGTTCACATATGTGCAGGTGGTGCCGCTGTGGATCTGCATAAAAATGTGTGCAGCCGAACCACCCACACAGATGAATGCGGACCTGCGGGTGGGTGCCATTCATTCTAATGGCACGCCGCCCACACTGGAAATCGTAACCGCACCAGGAACCGATCTTCTTCCCTGCGTGTCCTGGGAGTTCTCTCAAATGAATTGGGTCTCGTGCCCGCGCAAAACGCACACTGCAGGAATGTGGATATGTGAACCAGGGGTAAGGGAGCAGAACAGCTTGTCTGGTAATCATATACTGTATGTTACATCAAAGCCCTAATAATTTTTCAGTTTAAATCTGCTAATACATTCCATCAAAAAAGTAACAGTTCGGTTCCCTAGAAAGCAGCTAGAGCAGAAGAAGAAAAGCCTGTACCCTGCCAGCATGCTACAGAGAAACACCCTTACTGTGTGTGGAGGTGGTTTCTCTACAAAGGTCCAACACATCCCAGTCAAACCTACAATTTGCAATTCTCATATCCCCTGCTGACTGGAGACTTCAAGCTTTCACGAAGTGTGTCTGACCGCTGCAGAGAAACCACTGCTTCCACACACAGAGCAAGGGTTCTTTTTATTTTTTGATTCACCTGGAATGTATATAGCGGAGTTAAACTGAAAGGTTAGTTGGCCTTTAAATTGACTCCAACACTGTTACATAGAAAACCTCTGTATAAACTAATAGGCAAAGCAATTTCATATCTTACCAAATGGTTTGAGAAAGGAGTTCAGAGTACAGCAGCAGTTGTAAGCACTTTTTATTTACACATGTCTGTCACAATCACACGGTGCTCCTGCATTTCTCATTCCTTACAAATGTTGACAGTCCCCCAGAGAGGATGGAAATTGCTGAAAACTTTCGGGGTTTCCAGCATCTTGAAACATTTGGACTTTTTTTTTTTTTTTAAATAAACAGTTCTATGACACTCTTGGACACAGAACAGAAAAACTTTGCTCATGATGATGAAAAAAGAAAATTATAAATATGCACAACATAACCACACAAATTTAAACAAATATTCTGAAGCATATGCAGATGTACGAGAGCGGTGCTGAGAACATGTGGAAGAAAGTGAAGCACTTCCACAATATCTCAGCTGCAGTGTCGGTTGAATATGGAACGCACAATGTGTCAGAATATGGTCAGGTTGGCAACACTTTCAAAAATAAACAGGGTTCAAAAAGAGTCTGATCTGTAGCAATGGGAGATCCGTAAGTCATTCTTTCAGCAGAAAAATAAATCGTCAGTACATGAAACATACAGGAATAAAATTATTTATGCCAGAAATCTCAGGCAGCCTGTGACAATCTGGGGAGGCACTGAATTCTTCAGATGTCCTTACCAGAGAACATCTCATAGTTGTGATGCCAAATAAGCTTTTATCAAGCAAAAGACAAAAAAGGTTTGAGCGTCCTGTCTGGGTGCAGAAATGAATTGCTCATCCTCTGCTAACAAGAGTTTTGGTTTAAATTTTTTTTATTTTTTTTTTTTAGCTGATAGTAAGCTCTCTGAAACCTTCATGAGCCATCCTAGAATGTCAATAATAACTCTCTTCATGAGACAACCAATTTAAGCAGCTCTGAAATCAAACAGTGAAGGTCAGCTATAGTATAGGGATTTCTAGAAATGTTGATGGTGCCTAAACATTGCCGCAAAAAGTGGTTTACGTGTAAAATCCTTTTCTTGGAGTATTTCAAAGGACAGGAAATCTTTATATCCATTACAATAGGGTTATGCTACCACCTTCAGGTGTTTGGACACTGGCAAAAAAAAGTTACAAGAAACCCCTCCCTGACATAGACAATCTCAGTTAACCGCTTGCTCGCCGTGCTATAGTAGAATTACTGCTACAGGGCGGCAGGGCTGCACAAAACCACGCATATATATGTGATTCGCATTTCTGGGTAGGGAGGCTAGGGATGTCAATCACCAGGTCCTGGACAAAGATTCCATGCTGGCAACCGGCGATCGTCGGGGAAAGCGGACAGGAGAGAGACCTGTGTGTAAACACAGATCTCCTGCCAGCAAGGACATGCTGCTTTGTACTGCAAACTACAAAGCAGCATGTCCCCCTAATAAAATACAGCACATAATGTAAACAGCACACAGTTAACCCTTTGATCACCCCAGATGTTAACCGCTTCCTGCCCAGTGTCATTAGTACAGTGCTTTTTATTAGCACTGATTACAGTATTAGTGTCATTGGGATGTCAGTGGCAGTTAATTCCCACCCAGTGTCAGAATGCCCACTGCAGTCCCACAGTTCCGCTATAAGTCGCTGACCGCCGCCATTACAAGTATAAAAAAATAAATAAAATTTCCAGTACATATACCGCCACTTGTAGATGCTATAACTGTCATGTAAACCAATTAATTTACATGTAATAGGATTTTTTTTTAGCAAATACAAGTAGCAAAATACATTTTGACCTAAATTTATGAAGAAATAAAATTTTTAAATCGTTTTACTTGATATGTTTTATAGCAAAAAGTCAAAAATACGGTTTTGGTTTTTTTTTTCAAAATTGTTGTTTTTTTTGTTTATAGCGCCAAAAATAAAAAACGCAAAAGGTGATCAAATGCCACCGAAAGAAAGCCCTATTTGTGGGGAAAAAGGACATACATTTCACTTTTGTACAGATTTGCATGACCACGCAACTGTCAGGACCGCAGCGCCGTAATCGCAAAAAAATTGGCCTGGTCAGGAAGGGGGCTAAATCCTCTGGAGGGCAAGTGGTTAAGAAAGGCTTCAGTTTATGCAGAAAGCCAAAAACCACAAAGGAAGAAGAGTGGGATCCCTACGTCCTGTGATGTACTCCAAGAAAAAGACCATTTCCAACAAAATCCCATTTTCTTTATCGTACATCCCAGGATACAGGGAATCTTCATATTCACTATGAACCAAACAGGTTAGATCCTCATGCTGCAGAGGGCAAAATTCACCGCCCAAATGAAGCGTCCTCATTGGTTTGAACATTCACATGGTAAAACTTTGTGAAAGCATTAACTGGAGAGCAGCTAGAGGCTTTACAAACTTGAGCTATTGGAGCCGGATGTCAAATAGGTCAGGAAGCAATTCTGATAGAATGAGCCCTCACTGAAAGCAAACGAACTTTGCCTTTAATGCTGTAAGCTTGATCAATAAGCTGACGGATCTATTGAGAAATGGTAGATTTGGAAGCTGCATGACCCTTCCTTGGGTATCTAGGAAGCACAAAGAGGTAAACTGACAAAGTGCACCAGTTGATTTCAGGTAACACCTAATAACACGAACAACATCCATTGGATGAAGAATCTTGTCCCTTGGCATCTGAGGCTTGGGACAGAAAGAAGGCATCACAATGAAGAAAAGTACCTTTGGCAGGAAGGACAGTTGAGTCGGAAGCATAACCTTGTTTCTATGAATCAACAGGAATGGTTCCTTACAGGAAAGAGCAGCCAATTACAAGACTCTCGGAGCCAAGGTAATTAATGGCAACCAGAAAAAAAGGAGGAATATCCCAAATGGAGATTTCTGCAAAAACAGAAGTACCAAATTGAGGTCCCAGAGAGTCAACAGTCAATCAGTGTCTATGCAGTAGCTCTATAACCCCTCATTAACCAAAAAGTGATGCTAAACTCTGCTAGAACAGGCATGATTGGGCAGCACAGTGGCTAAATGGTTAGCACTTCCGCCAGGCAGTACTCGGGTCGTTGGTTCGAATCCCAACTACGGCACCAGCTGCCTGGAGTCTGCATGTTCTCCCTGTGCCTGCGTGGGTTTCCTCCCATACTCCAAAGACATGCTGGTAGGTTAATTGGCTTCTCTCTAAAAATTAGTTAAAAATTGAATGTGAGTTAGGGAACTTAGATTGTACGCCCCTTGAGGGTTAGGGACTGATGTGAATGTACAATATATATATGTAAAAGTGCTGTGTAAATTGACGGCGCTATACAAGTACCTGTAATAAATAAATAAATGACACCTTGCACAAGGTACACACCAAACAGTATAAAGCAATTAGTTTCTGAAAAAATTACAGCTACCGCTGAAATCTGACCCTTGAATACCAAAACCTGACTGACTCCAAATTAGTGGAAAGCCAGGATGTGACCCCCAACATACCAACGAAAAAGAAAACTCTGAGCTTCACAACATGTAAAATAAGATTTCCAAATCCTCTAATTAATCTAACACAAAGTCGCCTTCCTCGCCCCTTAAAATGCTAGCAATGACCAAATTTTATTATTTATTTCAGGTACTTATATATAGCGCCATCAATTTACGCAGCACTTTACAAATAAATTGTACATTCACATCAGTCCCTAACCCTCAAGGGGTGTACAATCAAAGGTCCCTAACTCACATTCATACATACACATACTGGGGTCAATTTAGACAGGAGCCAATTAACCTACCAGCATGTCTTTGGAGTGTGGGAGGAAACCAGAGTACCCAGAGGAAATCCACGCAGGCACAGAGAGAACAGGCAAACTCCAGGCAGGAGGTGCCATGGCTGGCAATCGAACCAATGACCCTAGTACTGCCAGGCGGAAGTGCTAACCATTTAGCCACTGTGCTGCCAAACCAGAAACTCCCCTGGTCCATCTGCCAACATATTTACATATCAAGAGTACCACAATCTCCTGTGCCAGTCTGGGGCGATCAGAAACACTGGGATGCCTTCCCCCAGAATACTGCGAGGCAGAATCCCTAGTGCTGCCTATGAACCTATTCAGTTTTGCATTGAATCTGGACTTTAGAAGATCCATATCGGTAGTACCATACCTGTGGAAGAGCTCCTCAAACACCTCTGGGTGAACAGCCCACTCCCCCATAGTCGGTTGTTGAGGACTGAGAAAAATCCACCTGCCAATTTTTCATGTCTGGAATGTGGATGGCAGACAGAAGGGAATGTGAAGTTACACCCAAGACAGGATGAGAGCCACCTCCTCCTGAACCACCTAACATTTGGTGCCTCCCTGACTGAGCCCTTACAGGGAGGCCCTTCAGTTGCACCGTCCAATGCAGCAGGGCAAGGCAAATCACCCTCAATTCCAGAATGTTGTTGGGCAACAACCTCTCCCGCAAAGTCCCCTAAACCAAGATTGTCCAGAACTCCTACTCAGCCCACCAGGCTGTCATCCATCGTCCGGATACTCCAGGACATCCTTTTGTCCCAGGATGTTATGACATTCCCTTGGAGGGCCCTGGAAAGAAACTGTGAAAGGAACTGCCTCAAATTCCTCAGGCACCGCCAAATTGAGGGCTGCATCAGTGTATGGCTTGCCGAACAAGGCATTGGTCTTGAGTGAGGAAAAATATTCAAGACCAATGCCTTATGCTGCAGTTGCACCCCAGAATCAAGGTTCTTGTGAAGATAGGAAACTGTTAGAGCCACAGAAAGCATTTTCCATTTCTCAATTCCATGGGGTATTGCTGAACATTTTTGGTGAAACAAACACCTTGTCAAGGTAAGCACAATCCATGTACAAATCATGCTTCAAATAAGGATGTACAGGAAAGGACTGAGGATGCTGTGACGGGTGCCATAATCCAAAATCCTTTACCTTTGGAGTAGAGGACTCGGGGAGCTGTAACCGGGTCCAATCTATTTTCACAAGAACACTCACAAAAGGCCTTCTGGGTCTGAGATGAAATCCTGATGCTGGTGCTCCTCAGAAGAAGATTCTTCCATATCCCATTTAGGGACTCAAATCTCCAGCTACGGATCACTGCCCTAAACCTATATAGCACCCTGCTGGTCCAAAAGGCAATATACCAATGGGGGGGGAGTATGCTCCATCATTAGTGTCAGTGGGCCACGTTGTTGTTGTCATTGGGAGACATTATGCCCTATTACTGTCATTGGGAGGAATTGCGCCCCATCCTTGGTGTCAGTGGGGGGAATTGTGCCCCACTTGTTGAGATCAGTGGAAGAAATAGTGCCCCAAAGGGGCACATTTGGCCTCCGGGCAGCAATTTAAAGACCACTGCCCTAGACTAAATGAGCAGTTAACCCTTGTAGTGTGGGCAAAGTATAACTGCAACTAAAAATTTTCAGGCTTTCTGGAGTTAAGCTTCAAGTGTATGTAAAGCGCAGCAAAGAAGTTCTCATATGTGTTCTCTTTTGGTTATATATACAATTGACAGTTTGTTTGTTTTTTGCCCTGACATGCACCTTTGTAAAAAGCAGTGTACTTCCTGAGCAAAGGAAAAACACCTGTGCTTTGAGCCTAATAGCTGTATATCTTCATTGTAAGATCTAGGGCACTGCTGCTCTTTGGCTGCTAGTCTAGCGCAAGATTTTGTGATGTCACTACTGTAGCTGCTCATTGTTCTCCTTGCTGGAGAGGAAGCTGTACCTCTACTTTACCCTTTTATGTCTTACAACCAATTTAAAAAATTTTCAAAACATAACCTTTCACCTTTTCTCTATATCTACTAAGTGCCTACTAAGGGGTCATCAAGGACCTGCCAATTAAAATTTCAGATCTTGATAAAACTTGACTCATATCACTGGCCTCTATGTGTATGGAGTTTTATCAAAAAGGCACCAATGACATCCTTTAAATCTACAAATCCCCTGCAATACCTCCCGACAGCAGATAACATGCACATCAATAGGGATATCTGCTTTCCTAACACAAAAAAACTGCCTGCTTCTCAACACCCACCTCTCTCATGACTCTATTGTACATGTTCCCAGACAATCTAAAAACTGCACGTGCTATACAAGAATGGTGATTACGGCTTCTGGCACTGAATAAACCAAGTATGAGAAGCAGCACAATTTTATTTTTTTTATTACAAAGCAGTATGTATTCTTTTATGTAGCAAATTGTTTCTCCATGTTCTTTCATACAGGGGCTTTATGGAAACTAATATTTAACAAATGTGTAAGTGTGCATCAATGTACACTAAGTTACAAAAGCAAATTAACCTTCCATTTCAGTGCCACCTCATTGCTGTGCAAATCTACAAATTCTCTACTCTTAACCACTTGCCTACTGGCCAATTTCCAGCTTTCAGCACTGTCACACTTTGAATGACAATTACATGGTCATGCAACATTGTACCCAAACAAAATATTTAGCTTTTTTTTTTTTAGACATATGGAGCTTTCTTTTGGTGGTATTTAATCACCACTGGGTTTTTTATTTTTTGCTAAACAAAAAAGACTGAACATTTTGGGGGAAGAAAAAATGTTCTTAGTTTTTGTTATGTGCGTTGATGAGACGGCACTGACCCGGTACAGATAGGTGGCACTGGTAGGCAATGACAAGCAGCACTGATGGGCAGCACTGATGATCAGTGCCATGATTATTAGTGTAGATATCCCCTCTGAATATTACTGCTTTGGCACCGACAGCACATGAGGAGAGGATTGCCAATAACCGGCATTTCCTGTTTACATGTGATAAGCTGTGATTGGACACAGCTGATCACATGGTAAAGAGCCTAAGTCATCGGCTCTTTACTGCGATTGGTGCACCTGGATGCACGTATGCGTGGCTAGAGTGGGAGGATGCCATACAATGTCCTCCCAGAACAAGAGAGCTCCCACCTGTCATTTCCAAATACGGCAGGTGGTTAAAGAGGTTTAAAGCCCAACTCCAACTTAGAGAATATGTTCAACAGATCTTAGCAAGTATACATCTGCGGAGGAGGAGGGTGGGATCTGTTAGTGGGGGGGGGGGGGCTAAAAGAATAAGTGCACTTGGTTTGAAATTGCAATTATTCTTTAGGTAAAAAAAAAACAAAAAAAAAAAGCTGCAATATTCACTCTTAGACACTGTACCCTGCAGACTCACTGCTCTATGATCCAGCGCCAATCCTCTTATGGACTAACATGTCATTCAGTCCAATTCCTGTGAGCCCAGAGTGTCATGGAGCCACGCCTTGGGATACTTAATAAAGTCACCTTGGTTGACAGGAAAATGTAACAGAGGTCTCTGCAGCACTTAGGACCTACCTACTACTGGAGAAAGACCCTTTGGCATCACAGAGGCACACCAAAGACCCATATATAAGTGTGTGTGCGTGTGTGTAATGCTCAGCATAAATGAGTACACCCCTTTTGAAAAGTAAGATTTTAATCAATATCTCTATGAACACAAGAACAATTTCCCAATTGTTGACAAAATTGAGTTTTATAGAACACTTATTGATGCAAAAATGAATACACCCCACAACAAAAACTACTACATCTAGTATTTTGTAGGACCTCAATGAATTGTAAGGACAGCACCAAGTCTTCTAGGCATGGAATGAACAAGTTGGTGACATATGGCAACATCTATCTTTTTCCATTCTTCAAGAACGACCTTTTAGAGCCTGGATGCTGATTGGAGAGGGATGCTCAACTTCTGAATTTCCCATAGGAGTTTGATTGGGGGTTCAGATCAGGAGACATACGTGACCACTGAATCACTTTTACCCTGTCCTTCTTCAAAAATGCAACAGTGGCCTTAGATTTGTGTTTTGGATCATTGTCATTTTGGAAAAGTGCACAATGATCAAGGGCATAGAGTGATGGGAGCATCTTCGCTTTCAATGTAGAGCAGGACATCTGTGAATTCATGATACCATCAATGAAATGCAGCTCCCCGACACCAACAGCACTCATGCAGCCCAACAGAAGGACACTGCCACCACCATGTTTCACAGTAGACACCATAAATTTGTCTTTGTACTCCTCAGCTTTGCGACCCCATACAGTTTTGAAACCATCAGTTCCAAAAACATTTATTTTGGTCTCATCACTCCAGAGTATAGAGTCCCAGTAGTCTTCTTCTTCTTCAGTATGGGCCCTGGCAAATTCTAGGTGGGCTTTTTTGTGCATGGGCTTTAGGAGAGGCTTCTTACATGGACGACACCCATGCATGGCATTCCTCTGCAGTGTCATAGGATACAATCACCCTAGTTTGGCTCTCTACTTCTTTAGCTAACTGCAGTGAACTTGTATAGCGATTCTCTTCATCCCTTCTCTTTAGAAAAAGCTTGTGTCGAGGTGTAAACTTTCGTGGATGGTCTGGATGTCTCAGTGAGATGCTTGCAGTTCCATCTTTGTTACATTTTTTTTTTATTACTTTTGCTACAGTATTCTGGCTGATAAGTAAAGCTTTGCTGATCTTCTTGTAGCCTTCACCTTTCTTGTGTAAAGAAATTATTTTCTTTCTCAGGCTTTGTAACATTTCAGTTCCATGTGGTGCCATTGCTGACAGCATGAAATGGGAGGGGTTTTTTTTGTTAAGTAACGCCCTTTTATAATCTACTGTCTGCTGAACACCTGTTTAATGAATAATTAGACTCACCTATAGTTAAATTCTTGTTAATTAGGATTTTGAAGTCTAATATTTATCTTTGCCCCTAAGACTTTCTTTGGGGTGTATGCATTTTTGCAATATGGTCTTGAATGAATTCGTTAGGAAAAATACAGGTGTACCACAATATGAATTTAATGCGTTCTCCGGGACGTTTTGTATTGCGAAAAATTCGTAAACTGAAAGCGGTTTCTGTTAGGAATGCACTGAGAACCAATTAACCACTTGAGCTCCAGAGGATTTACCCCCCTTAATGACCAGGCCTCTTTTTGCTACTCGGCGCTGCACTAATTCAACTGATAATTGCGCGGTCATGCAATGCTGCACGCAAACGAAATTTACGGCCTTTTTTTCACACAAATAGAGCTTTCTTTCGGTGTAATTTGATCACCTGTGCGCTTTTTATTTTTCACGCTATAAACAAAAAAAGGCCAAACATTTTGAAGAAAAACAATATTTTTTACTTTCAGCTATAAACAATATATAGTAAACTCAAAGTTGGTTATAAATTTAGGCCAAAATGTATTCTGCTACATGTTTTTGGTAAAAAAAATCCCAATAAGTGTATATTGATTGCTTTGTGTGGAAGTTATAGCGTCTACAAACTATGGTATAGACACTGCAAATTACGCCATTTTTCTGCTATACAGCGCTGCGCTAGTTTAACGGACAATTGCGCGGTCATGCAATACGGTACATAAATGAAATTTACATCCTTTTTTTCCCCACAAATTGAGCTTTCTTTCGGTGGTATTTGATTGCCTGTGCGGTTTTTATTTTTTGCGCTATAAAAAAAAAAGGCTGACAATTTTGAGGAAAAAAAAAAACAATACTTTGGACTTTTTGCTATAAAACATGTCCAGTAAAAAAAAAATGCAAAAATCAAATTTAGTCATAAATTTCTGCCAAAATGCATTCTGCGACATGTCTTTGCTAAAAAAAACAAAAAAAACAATACGTGTAAATTAATTGGTTTACGTGAAAGTTATAGCGTTTATAAATGGCGGGAAAGATACTGGGATTTTTAGGTTTTTTTTTATACTAATAATGGCGGCGATCAGTGAATTATGGCAGCGACCAGCGACTTATGGCGGGACTGCGGCAGACATTCTGACATTGGGGGGTACTGACTTGGGGTCACTGACATCCCCAAAAACACTAATACAGTGATCAGTGCAAAAAAAAAACCACTGACACTGTACTAATGGCACTGGGGAGGAAGAGGTTAACTTTATTTTGCAGGGAAGGGTTATCTGAGTGAGGGGAGTGTTTTACTAGGGGGCGGGGGTGTGTGCTGGACGGGACAAGGCTGATCGAAAAAGAGAAACTGTTCTTTTTTGATCAGCTCATCCAGCTGACAGGGAAGTGACAGACAGCACAGCTACTACAGCTGTGCTCTCTGTCACTGTTTGCCGCCGATCACCGGGAAACAGCCGCTAAGGACCAGCTGTGACCCGGCAACTCACATCTGCGGCGGTGATCGGCGGGACAGATAGGAGGGCGGCGGCGCGCCTAGCGCGCGCCCCCTATTTGTTTACAAAACACAGGTTTTAAAACGTGGTTTTGCCAGCGAGTGCCACCCTGCCGCCGTATATATACAGTGGCTGGGCGGCAAGTGGTTAATGCGTTCTGGGAGGTCAGAAAAAAAGTTAGAAAAAAAGTTAGAAAAAAAGTCGCTGTCACTATACGTCAGTGTTGGTTTTTAAACTTTACTGGCTTTTTTTTTTTCTGCACTATAGCTCAGAGAATCAGCTGTCACTTTCCCCCCAGCTAAAAGAAAGAAAGTCTCCTTTTAGTTTATTTCCTCAGAAACAATGTTTCCTTTTAGTTTGTTTCCCGAGATAAAAGGAACAAAGTCCTTTAGCTCTGGGGAACATGACAGCTAATTCTGTGACCTATAGTGAGGGAAAAAAAATAGCCGGCAATTGCATTTAAAAATCGGCACTGACATACACTTCGTATTGCGAAAACAATTTGTGAAAAATTTGTACACCGAGGCATTATTTTCAATGGATTTTCATTCGTAAACCGAAAATTAAGTTAACCAAGCACACTTGTATTTTTTGTGTTTGCAAATTAACAAATCTTGTTTTCAATTTGTATTTTGTAATATAGTGTCCCATAGAAAATGTTGATTCAGAAAGGAAAGGTTTACTGACAAGTCTGTTGGGGTGTACGTGTGTGTGCGTGTCAATGGACAGTCATGTTTGTTGAAGGCAAGCCATCATAAGACAAAAGCATACTAGCACATGACATTGACTTGCAGTGGGGAAGCTTTTTTTTTTTTTTTTTCCACCTTTACTACCACTTTAAAGGCATTCTGCACTTTTATAAATAAAAACAACAACAAAAAAACACCCATATTGAAAATAAAAAAAAGGTGCATTTATTACTACGTATAAAACAAAGGTAAAAACAAAGAGAGGACTTTAATGACAACCACAATAAATAATACCAAATTAAAAATGAAAAATGTAAAACTGTCTACTTTTTAGACAATCCAGTAAGAAAGATAATACTGATGCCTTGGTCTGCATCATTACTTGATATATTTTTTAAGAAGAGTGTGTTGATTATTATATGAATAGGTATGGGCATTTGCTGACTTCGGATCCCAAGATTGTTAAATTCATCTCCATGGTTGCTTTAATCACATATAAGCAAGCTCCCTCGCTTCGGGATAAACTCATTAAGAGTGCCTTGATTTTACCTCAGATCTTTAGGCTGTTAGCACAAAAGGGAACATTCCCATGCAATACTTGGTTATATTTTTCATCCTGAATAGTTCCTCAATTGCCAGATACAGGGGGTAGTACCGTATTTTTCGCCGTATAAGACGCACCTGACCATAAGACGCACCTAGGTTTTAGAGGCAGAAAACAGGAAAAAAAAAATTCTGAACTAATGGACTGCAGACACAGTACAGGGGATGACCAGAGACTGCGGACAGCACAGGGATGACCAGAGACTGCGGACAGCACAGGGATGACCAGAGACTGCGGACAGCACAGGGATGACCAGAGACTGCGGACAGTACAGATGACTGCTGACCTTTGGGGAGGGGGGGGAGCAGGTACATGAATTTGACAGGTACCCGCTCTTACTTCCGCAGAGTTTTTGTTTGATCTTACCTGTTCCTCGATCCAGCCACGCGCTGTCTTCCCGGCTTCTGTAATGGCGCTCGGCATGACAGCCGGGTGCCCAGTGCGCATGAGCGAGAAGCACTTGCGCTTTGTGATTGGTCCGGCGGCTTCTGGGATCTGTCATGTGTCCCAGGTACCGCCTTACCATTCACAAAAAGCACCGCTTCTTGCGCATGCGCACTTGGCACCCGGCTGTCATGCCCAGTGCCCACACTACAGAAGCTGGGAAGACAGCACGCCGCTGGATAGAGGAACAGGTAAGGTCCCGCTGCAGAGCTGAGCGGCCGGCCCGGTATTCTGACACGGCCGCGGTGGAAATACCGGACCGGCCGCTCCATATTTGCTCCATAAGACGCACTGACATTTCCCCCCCAGTTTTGGGGAAGAAAAAGTGCGTCTTATACGGCGAAAAATACGGTATATATTCTTACCTGAACCTGTGAATCCTACTATATTGACTAACAACCAGAGAATTCTGGTGTAGGATCTGGGAACATGTACAGACTTCATCCAGTAGGAGTATTTATTCACCCATGGTAGACATATTGCCAATTCACACTGAAACAATATGCCAGAAATAAAATTCTGTGCATTGGACAAGTTCCCCAAACCTAGGGGTGAAGGGGAACACTATTACAGGAGATGCTGTGGATCTATTTTTTGAGGGCTACTTCAGCCTCGGACTAAATGACATCATCAGTTTTAAGCCGTTCTTGGAGGGATTTTCTTCAGGGGATTGGAATATGGTATATAATTGGGATTCTGTTTTATTGTCTTTGGTTCTTCTCTTTTGTCTGTTCCCTTGTTTTTTATTGTTTTTTTAGTAACCGACATCCATTCCTTTTTTGTTTACTTTATTTACACTATATTAGGGCTCAAAATTACAAGGAAGGGTGGGTGGAAGGAAGGGAGGGATGGGTGGAAGGAAGGGAGGGAGGGAGGGAGGGGTGGGTGGGTGGAAGGGAGGGAGGGAGGGGTGGGTGGGTGGAAGGAAGGGAGGGAGGGGTGGATGGATGGAAGGGAGGGAGGGAGGGGTGGATGGAAGGGAGGGAGGGGTGGATGGATGGAAGGGAGGGAGGGATGGGTGGAAGGATGGGTGGAAGGAAGGGAGGGAGGGGTGGGTGGGTGTAAGGAAGGGAGGGGCAGGCGGGCGGAGGGAAGGGAGGGAGGGGCAGGCGGGCGGAGGGAAGGGAGGGAGGGGCAGGCGGGCGGAGGGAAGGGAGGGAGGGGCAGGCGGGCGGAGGGAGGGGCAGGCGGGCGGAGGGAAGGGAGGGAGGGGCGGGCGGAGGGAAGGGAGGGAGGGGTGGGCGGAAGGAAGGAAGGAAGGAAGGGAGGGAGGGGTGGGCAGAAGGAAGGAAGGGAGGGAGGGGCGGGCGGAAGGAAGGGAGGGAGGGGCGGGCAGAAGGAAGGGAGGGGCGGGCAGAAGGAAGGGAGGGGCGGGCGGAAGAAAGGGAGGGGCGGGCGGAAGAAAGGGAGGGGCGGGCGGAAGAAAGGGAGGGGCGGGCGGAAGGGAGAGGCGGAAGGGAGGGAGGGGCGGAAGGGAGGGAGGGGCGGAAGGGAGGAAGGGGCGGAAGGGAGGAAGGGGCGGAAGGGAGGGAGGGGCAGAAGAGAGGGGTGGAAGGGAGGGGCGGAAGGGAGGGGAGGGGTGGGTGGGTGGGTGGAAGGGAGGGAGGAGTGGGTGGAAGGGAGGGAGGGGTGGGTGGAAGGAAGGGAGGGAAGGAAGGAAGGGAGGGAGGGAGGGAGGGAGTTGTGGGTGGAAGGAAGGGAGGGGTGGGTGGAAGGAAGGGAGGGAGGGGTGGGTGGAAGGAAGGGTGGAAGGGAGGGAGGGAGGGGTGGAAAGGAGGGAGGGAGGGAGGGGTGGAAGGGAGGGAGGGGTGGGTGGAAGGAAGGAAGGGAGGGAGGGAGGGGTGGAAGGAAGGGAGGGAGGGAGGGGTGGGTGGAAGGAAGGGAGGGAGGGAGGGGTGGGTGGAAGGAAGGGAGGGAGGGAGGGGTGGGTGGAAGGAAGGAAGGGAGGAAGGGAGGGAGGGAGGAAGGGAGGGAGGGAGGGAGGAAGGGAGGGAGGGAGGGAGGGGTGGGAGGGAGGGAGGGAGGGAGGGAGGGAGGGAGGGAGGGGAGGGAGGGGAGGGAGGGGAGGGAGGGGAGGGAGGGGAGGGAGGAGGGAGGGGGGGTAGGTGGGTGTAAGGAAGGGAAGGAGGGAGCGGTGGGTGGAAGGAAGGGAGGGTGGAAGGAAGGGAGGGAGGGAGGGATGGGTGGAAGGAAGGGAGGGAGGGATGGGTGGAAGGAAGGGAGGGAGGGATGGGTGGAAGGAAGGGAGGGAGGGATGGGTGGAAGGAAGGGAGGGAGGGATGGGTGGAAGGAAGGGAGGGAGGGATGGGTGGAAGGAAGGGAGGGAGGGATGGGTGGAAGGAAGGGAGGGATGGGTGGAAGGATGGGTGGAAGGGAGGGATGGGTAGAAGGATGGGTGGGAGGGAGGGAGGGAGGGGTTTTTTTCCAGATTTGACTGGAGCTCCACTTTAACTTGGCTTGTGGGTTGGTATGTTTGTTTCTTTGTTGTGCTGATGTTTTTGTAAACCTGGGCTCTTTTAAAATTTAATTTTTCTACTAATCTACTAAATTGGTACTCTCCGTATTGTTTCTGTATCTTTTAGGTAGGGATACCTGTTATCTACACTTCAACCCATCTACAATTTTTTTTAAAGTCATCGGTGTTCTTTGGGCTCCAATAGCCTGAATCCTGTTAACTTGGGCTTGAATATTCACCCCTAGGGAAATGTCACTACTCCATAGTTTTGGTCCAGTAACTTATCATTGGTTGTCAATTTAAACTGTTTGATATATATATATATATATATATATATATTTTTTTTTTTTTTATTTATTTTATTTTTTTAATGTACAGGGTTCGTGACATATATGACAACATTTCAGATGTAACCACCCTGATATTATCCCCGATGAAGATTTATATCTAGACTTGAAACGTGGGGTTCTCATATATACTATACTGCTCATATGCTTCTTAGTAGTTGTATGTTTTTTTGTGGCTTTTTTTCCCACGGACCAACTTTCTATCATGTACTTATATGTACAGTGTTTTAATCAATATTTGTAATAAAAGTGTTCATTTACGTTAGTATTATTTATTGTAGTTGCTGTTAAAGTCCCTTTTTGTTTTTGCCTTTCTTTTTTACCTATTCTGTTTTGGGATGGATGTGGCACCATGCCTAATCAGATTGGGCTACCCCTCCTGTTCCAGTTTTGCTACTATGTTACTTACTAAATATGGGTGCAAGATGAAACAAGGTGGATGAAGCCATTGGAATACACAAGCATAAATATCTAAAAAAATGTTTCTTAAAACAGCTCAAGGTAACATTCTTTTAATAGGAATCCATAAGGCCAGAAGAAAAAAAGCAAGAAAACTGAAGGCTTTTCTAATTGACAGTTTACACCTTCCTGCAAGTGTAAGTTATGAGTCCTTAGGTCAGACAGGAAAAGAGGTCAGCCTCTGGTGGGTGGCCAGGCAATACAGCCTGACAATGAAATGGCACTTCTGCTTTGACTGGGATAGAAAGCAGCTGCTGACTGGTTCTCTTTAAGGTATTGATACAAGTGTGTCACTTACCAGAGCTATGTCATCTCGGCCACAGTCTAAGGCAGCAATCATCACCTGTTCATGTATTATCCATACTGCAAAGCAAAAGATGCTTAACTTAGCAAATTATTAAACACAGACAAAAAAAAATTATAAACACATATTATACAAAAAATATCGATAAACTGATTAAATAAATGTATAGAAAACACAAACGCAGATTGCATGTATTTATTGTACAACAAATATAAATAAATCACAAGAAAAAATGGCAAGGCCCTTCATGACCAGGTCATTTTTTGCTGTTCAGTACTGCGCTATTTCCACTGGTAATTGCGTGGTCGTGCAATGCTGCACCTAAATGAAATGTATGGGGTGCCTCAAAACTGTCCATAATTTTAAAGGGTGCCTCGGGACTGGCCATAATCTTAAAGGGTGCCTTGATTGAAAGAAGGCTGAAAAACGCTGGTGTAAGCTGTCTGCTCGTACCTCATATGGGAAGGCAGTTATTGAATGACAGGAAACATCAATGAACTACCTAGAGCGTTCATCAGCACCCTCATAGTTCACTTAGAACTACAAGTTGTCAGCCGCAATGGCTGATTGTAGTTGTAGTTCTACCATTCACAGAACACTGTGAATGAATGATGTGACCAGATAAAAGGAGCCCCACATGGCTGCATTGTTTAAAAATGGTGACAGTGGGTGCAGGGAGAGGATTCAAATTGGGTGGATTGGGGGGGGACGGAGCTGCTGCAATAGTGAATAACGTGTAGTATGTTACAAAAGGTGGACTTGTTTTATTTTTTTTTCCTTACTTTACGCTAACTTGCAAAGTTTTCACCAAGCTGAAGCAGGCAGATGTTATTACTGGACGTAATTTGCTCTGCGCACAGCCGAAAAAAAACAAACAAAAAGAAATGGTCATTTTTGGTAGAGTTTTAGCGTGTGGTATAATTAACCAGTTCTTTAAATACATCTTTTATAGCATGCAGGAAAGAAACACATCCAATTTACTAAAAACTGTGGTAATTTCAATCATAATTTTGATCGATTTGAAAAACAAAATATCAACTCACTCAAGATACCAAGGGAGGGAAAAAAAATGTCTAAATATGACTGAAGTTTTTTAAAGATTCTCAGCAATAGTGAAATCGTAGAAAGAAAGAAAGTATAATTGTACTGGTAAAAAAGAAAAAGTAAGGTAATAATTAAAACAGGTACTGGAAAAAAAAGGTCTAGGCAGAAGGAAAACAAGGCCAAGATCAAGTAGGATCTATGGTATTAGAGTATGTCGGGAAAATATGCAGACCAAGGAGACGAGAGGGCCCTTATCTATCATTCACATCTATGTATATATTCAGGAATGACTACAATGTTAGAAAAAAGAGAATGATGGCGATTCAAATCCAGACTGCCTTCTAAAAGACACGACGACTTTTCATTCTTTTAAACACTAAATGAAAGAGATGGTTTAGAAAAAGACTTTAAGTCTATGGCAAACAGGATAATAACTCACAGATTCCTCAATTCACGCCGAAAGACACACGGAGCTTTAGTGATGTCATTCCTGAAATGTTCCCCGACAATAGTCAAGCTGTACTTGCACCCTTCATGAGATAACATGCTTCTTAGGATGTATTTGCTGGGAGCTTTTATGTTCCAGGAAGAAATTACGTTAAAGCAACATTCCCATTAAAAGCAGGTGTTAGAGGTTTTAGGTGCCACATTCAGTTTTGGTATATAATCAGCAGCAGGCCCAAAACCAATCCTAAAAGTCGCCAAGGCCAGGTATTTACTGAGGGTTAGGTTAAAGCCTTCCTTCACGAAGAGATGTGCCTGCTAGGCACGTTGTATAAACTGTATCAGCTACATACAGTACATAGCAGTGTTCCGGCAGTGGGACAGGAACAAGTCGGGGTGAGAGCTGCTCAGCCATTTACAAGATGCTTTATATTCTATGAATGAACAGAAAAGGTTCCTCCGGTTGGCTGGGGCGAAGATTGTGAGGTCATCCATCTGCCTCAGCCAATCAGAGGAAGCTTTGTATTCAATCATAGAATGAAGGGATGAGCAGCACTTGGCCTGACCCGCTGCTGGAATACAGTGCTGTATACTCTGTAGACGATGCTGTATACCAGCGGTCTCCAAATTGCGGCCCTTTGCTTGTCTTTATCTGGCCCTTGAGGCATGATTCCTGCCACTGACACCAAGAATGGGGCACTATTCTCCCAATTACACCATCTATTTCTCCCCCTAATACCAAAGATTGGGAACGGTTTACTCCCACTGGGGACAGTCTGGTCCTCCTAAAGTGAAGGACAGTTAAGTGCCCATTCACATATATGTGGACTGGAGTGGTTTGAACCGCATCCAATCCCCATGACATGTGAAATAACATTGCTCCCTATGGTGCCTGTCCACATATGTCCAGTGCACTGGTGGTACGGATTCAAAAAGGGTTTTAAAAAGTCATGTAAGATTTCTGAGGAGTGCGGTTCAGTTCAGGTGCGGATTGCAGGCTATTAACTTCTATGGAAACCGTTTCTAAACCCGACGTGTGAACAGGATAAGATCCTGAGCCAATACTGTCCTGAACCTGATGTGAACCTGACATGAACCTATGAACAACTACTATATCAATCAGTTATGAAACATGAGCTTCAACCCGTACCGCACATGTATACTGATCTTTTTTTTTTTAGAGCAGATTCACACATGTGCGGCGCGAATTGAAGCTCAGGTGTCAGAGCTAATTGACACAGTAGTTGTTCAGCGGTACAGGTCAGGTTTACATCAGGTTCAAGACAGGATCAGCTCAGGGCGGGTTCACATATATGGGGTTTGGATGCGGTTTGAACCGCATCCAATCTGCATGACATGTGAAATAAAATTTCTTCCTGTGGTGCCTGTTTACATAAGTCCTGTGCAGGAGCAGTGAGGATTCAGTAGGAATTGAGTGTGGTTTCAAAGAGCCAGGTCCAATTTCTGAGCAGTGCGGTTCAGTTCAGGTGTGGATTACAGGCTATTGACTTCTATGGGAACCGGTCCTAAACTTACACAGTGAGGAACAGATGTATTTGAACACCCTGCGATTTTGCACGTTCTCCCACTTAGAAATTATGGAGGGGTCTGAAATTCACATTGTAGGTGCATTCCCACTCAGAGACAGAATTTAAAAAAAAAATTCAGGAAATCACATTGTATGATTTTAAAGAATTTGTCTTGCACTGCTGCACATAAGTATTTGAACACCTAAGAAACAGCAAGAAGTCTGGCTCTCAAAGACCTGTTACTGTGCCTTTAAAAAGTCCACCTCTACTCCACTCATTAATCTAACTTAGTAGCACCTGTCTGAGCTCTTTAAAGACACCTGTCCACCCCACAGTCAGTCAGACGCCAACTACTACCATGGACAAGACCAAAGAGCTGTCACAAGACACCAGAGACAAAATCGTGGACCTCCAAAAGGCTGGAAAGGGCTACGAGGCAATTGCCAAGCAGCTTGGTGAAAATAGATCAACTGTTGGAGCAATTGTTAGAAAATGGAACAGGCTAAAGACGACTGTCAGTCTCCCTCGGACTGGGGCTCCATGCAAGATCTCACCTCGTGGGGTATCACTTATAATAAGAAAGGTGAGGAATAAGCCCAGAACTACAAGGGAGGAGCTGGACAATGACATGAAGAGAGCTGGGACCTATCCAGGCCCGTCTGAAGTTTGCCAATGACCATCTGGATGATCCAGAGGAGGCATGGGAGAAAGTCATGTGGTCAGATGAGACCAAAGTAGAACCTTTTGGTCTAAACTTCACTCATAGTGTTTGGAGGAAAAAAAAAGGATGAGTTGCATCCCAAGAACACCATCCCTACTGTAAAGCATGGGGTGGTAACATCATGCTTTAGGGATGCTTTTCTGTGAAGGGGACAGGACGACTGCACTGTATTAAGGAGAGGATGAATGGGGCCATTTATTGTGAGATTTTGAGCAACAACCTCCTTCCCTCAGTCAGAGCATTGAAGATGGGTCGTGGCTGGGTCTTTCAACATGACAACAACCCGAAGCACATAGCCAGGATAACCAAGGAGTGGCTCCGTAAGAAGCATATCAAGATTCTGGAGTGGCCTAGCCAGTCTCCAGACCTAAATCCAATAGAACATTTTTGGAGGGAGCTGAAACTCCGTGTTGCTCAGTGACAGCCCCAAAACCTGACAGATCTAGAGGAGATCTGTGTGGAGTGCAGTGTGTGCAAACCTGGTCAAGAACTACAGGAAACGTTTGACCTCTGTAATTGCAAACAAAGGCTTCTGTACCAAATATTAACACGGATTCAAAACTACTGATCTACTGAGATATTCAAACACAACCAAAAAAGAGAAAATATTCAGTGAGCGGCAGTTGTGTGGATGAAAATACCTTGTTGATTTCAGAGGAGAATGGGCAGACTGGTTTGAGATGGTAGAAAGGCAACAGTAACTCAAATACCCACTCGCTGCAACCAAGGTATGCGGAACACCAGCTCTGAATTCACAACACGTTAAACCTTGAAGCAGATAGGCTACAGCAGCACAAGACCACACCGGATGCCACTCCTGTCAGCTAATAACAGGAAACGGAGGCTACAATTCGCACAGGCTCACAAAAATTGGACAATAGGAGATTGGAAAAATGTTTCCTGGCCTGATGAGTCTAGGATTTCAGCTGCAGCATTCAGATGGTAGGGTCAAAATTTGGTGCAAACAACATGAAAGCATGGATCCATCCTGCCTTGTATCAATGGTTCATGGATGTGCAGCCGACAAATCTGCAGCAACTGCGTGATGCTATCATGTCAATATGGACCAAAATCTCTGAGGAATGTTTCCAACACCTTGTTGAATCTATGACACGAAGAATTAAGGCAGTTCTGAAGGCGAAAGGGGGTCCAACCCCGGTACTAGCAAGGTGTACCTAATAAAGTGGCTGGTGAGTGTACAACTGTGCTGTGACCAAACCAATGTGATCCAGCCTACTATTCAAAACCCCATAAAAAAAAGTTTTGGCTTTAGACACACTTCAACCCCACACCAATAATCCCTAGCATTTTCCTGCCATTTGGTCCGTAGTCAGTGTCAGATCGTCAAAGCAGGCACCCCAAATGCTGGCAGAGTGATTCGAAAACACAAAATTAGAATCCTGCTATCCACTCCAGTTATTTGGTGGGGACAAAGTTTTCAGAGGTTGACAAGCATAGAATACAGTAGGAGTCGTCCCAGTAACCACCCAAAACTAAGCCACTTACCTTCATTCATATGGATGACCTATGCACTAAGATGATGGGAGGACACTGAGCCCAGTAAGGCGGCCATGGATGGCACATTTATATGAAGACACTAAGGCTGCATTTACACCTGCGTGTCAGCGTTTCCAGGTGATTTTGGAGCATTCTTTTCTGTGCGTTTTTTTCAGGTATATTCAGGTTTGAACATTTTTGTTTTACCCAATGGAAAGCTAGTTACTAGATCAGATGTTTTAGGCTTGCAAAACACCACTTTTCAGATGTTTTTGTCCTGATTCAAGCTAGAAGATCCAAAATCATCAAATATGGGCACTCCAGCACCTGTTGTTCAATGCCTGAAGCTCATGAGTTACTTTTGAAGCAGAATGAGGCATTTTTGTGTCTGTAGACTTCAATGGGAACACTGGGAAAAAAGCCTAAGAAATTGGTATTTTTCAAGCCTAGACCATCTCCTCCTCCTAGTAACTAGCTTTCCATTGGCTAAGAAAAACTTTGGAGTCTGAAAAAATAAGAACGCAAAAAAGCACAGGAAAAAAAGCTCCAAAATCACCTGTAATCACTCATTCTCAGGTGTAAATGCTGCCTTCAGGTTATTTTAAAGCACCCCCAATGAAGTCTATGAGACCAGAAACACCCCGTTCTACTCCAACAGTAGCATGTTCCCTTCTGAACTACAGGAACTTACCGTATATGTGAACAGACACAATTTAAAAGCATGGGATTTGGTTGTTGACTGTTTGGAGCTTTAAGCTCTTGACGTATTGCCCAATGTTTAATCCATATCTAAACAATATCCTTTTGTTTCAGAGTGAAATAGCTAAATGGCTCAAATTAAAGCAGGCCCATTTTTACATTTCCACTACCTAGCCATCCTCACTCCTGTGCTGTACTAAAGTCATAAAAGAAAAAAAAGTGACAATAAATGACTCTCTTGAGAAAACCAGTCTGTAGGTTCCATTTAGGCCTGATCACATGGCCAATGACTAGGAACTGCTCACATGATTTCTGACAAAGAAGTTTTAGACTCCTATAAACCACTTGCAGTGCCCCTGTACACAATGCCTTGCCTTGCCTATGCACTGGTCACTTGACTGGTCACTGAAGGATGGCCTAACCTTCCTATACTTTCACATGCATCTACATCTTTCCAATCCCAATCCCAGAAGAGCTGCTTGGGTAGTCAAAGTAAACAGTAACACTGGTGAGCAGTCGTGACGCTCTTTAAAAGTATGGAGCACTTTTGGGCACTGTAGTCTAAAACGCATCCCAATTTGATATTTTCACGCATGCACCCTGAATGCTCTCCTGAATGGTTTCCGGCATTTCCAGCTTCTGGCTTGCAACGTCCATCAGCCCTACCACACGGAGCATGCAACTGCAATGGCGGGACGATGCAATAACAGGAGGAATAGCCTATGTTTGATATGCCATTCACCCTATACTGCTGAGCGAGTTGCCAACGGTCTTCTAATAAAGTGGATGTCAATAATACTACACTTCCTGGGCGCCCTCTTTTTCTTTTTTATCAATTACCACAGAGTCTTCTTCTTACTCTGGGGTGGATATCACAAGTGTTTTGGATATCCTCACCAGGATTACATAGACTGAGTTGGACTAAAGGCTTGTTCACACTTAACTAAATTTCCAACTCTTACCAAACTCTCCTATAGCTTTAGAATGGGCCTTAGACAGGCGTTAATGAGCTTCAGTATGGGCGTTACCCAGGCGTTAATGAGCTTTAGTATGGGCGTTACCCAGGCGTTAATGAGCTTTAGTATGGGCGTTACCCAGGCGTTAATGAGCTTTAGTATGGGCGTTACCCAGGCGTTAATGAGCTTTAGTATGGGCGGTACCCAGGCGTTAATGAGCTTTAGTATGGGCGTTGCCCAGGCGTTAATGAGCTTTAGTATGGGCGTTGCCCAGGCGTTAATGAGCTTTAGTATGGGCGTTGCCCAGGCGTTAATGAGCTTTAGTGTGGGCGTTGCCCAGGCGTTAATGAGCTTTAGTGTGGGCGTTACCCAGGCGTTAATGAGCTTTAGTGTGGGCGTTACCCAAGCGTTAATGAGCTTTAGTGTGGGCGTTACCCAGGCGTTAATGAGCTTTAGTGTGGGCGTTACCCAGGCGTTAATGAGCTTTAGTGTGGGCCTTACCCAGGCGTTAATGAGCTTTAGTGTGGGCCTTACCCAGGCGTTAATGAGCTTTAGTGTGGGCCTTACCCAGGCGTTAATGAGCTTTAGTGTGGGCGTTACCCAGGCGTTAATGAGCTTTAGTGTGGGCGTTACCCAGGCGTTAATGAGCTTTAGTGTGGGCATTACCCAGGCGTTAATGAACTTTAGTGTGGGCCTTACCCAGGCGTTAATGAGCTTTAGTGTGGGCCTTACCCAGGCGTTAATGAGCTTTAGTATGGTCCTTACCCAGGCGTTAATGAGCTTTAGTGTGGGCATTACCCAGGCATTAACAAGCTTTTGTATGGGCGTTACCCAGGCATTAATGATCTTTAGTATGGGCGTTACCCAGGCATTAATGAGCTTTTGTATGGGTGTTACACAGGCATTAATGAGCTTTAAACCAGCTTTTTACAAGTGTTAAAATCGCTCCCCAAACACCCTATGTGCAGTTTTGATGCGTTTTATAAGCATTTGACAAGCGTTAAAACCACACCACAAACAAAATAAACTGTAATGTTATTACCCACTCTGCAACTGCACCACAAATGCCTTGCAAAAAGTGCATTTGTGGAGTGTCACCATAGACTTGAATAGGAGGTGTTGAGAGCCTTCAAACTCCTCCTGACTCAACAAGAGGCTTCAATTTTGAAGCAAAGCAAAGCTAACGCTTCATGTTTTGATAATGTGAACAGCATTGTGTGCTGTCCATAGCATGATTTGCATAGGCGTTTGAGGAGTGGTAAAAACGCCCCTCAAACACCTGCTTTCAAAGCCACTGTGAACTGGGCCTAATATGGACTTATGGGGATTTACTAAAGCTGGAGAGTCCAAAATCAGACTCCCTTCTGCATAGAAACCAATCAGCTTCTAACCTCAGCTTGTTCAATGAAGCTTTGGCAATGAAACCTGGAAGCTGATTGGTTTCTATGCAGAAGGGAGTCTGATTTTGGACTCTCCAGCTTTAGTAAATAAACCCCATGGTGTCTGTCTTATGCCCCATTAACCCTTTGTTGTTACTTCAGGCCATAGCAAGTACAAAACAAATATGTCTGGAATTCTCACAAGCGGCATTCAACACATTATGCTGCACACAAGGTACAAATCTTTTTTTTGTTTTAATTTGCGCAATAACCATTTCAGGGCTATCATAATGATAAATGTGTAGTTATCTATCAATGTGGGCAGCACAGTGGCTAAATGGTTAGCACCTCTGCCTGGCAGTACTAGGGTCGCTGGTTCGAATCCCAGCCATGGCACCTCCTGCCTGGAGTTTGCATGTTCTCCCTGTGACTGCGTGGGTTTCCTCCAGGTACTCCCGTTTCATCTAACACTCCAAAGACATGCTGGTAGATTAATTGGCTCCTGTCTAAATTGGTCCTAGTATGTGTATGTATGAATGTGAGTTAGGGACTTTTGTAGATTGTACACCCCTTGAGGGTTAGGGACTGATGTGAATGTACAATATATATGTAAAGTGCTGCGTAAATTGACGGCGCTATATAAGTACCTGAAATAAAAATAAATAAAGCAAAAAAAAAAAACAAGCAGGACAATCCACACAGATCTATTCAAATGTCTGTGTCAGGGATCCCCTCGATCCCCGCCGCGTTGGTCCCGGCGCAGGCGCAGTATGCCGCCCGGCGCAGGGACTCGAGCACTGATTCCGGGCCGGCCGCGGCGTTCGAGTTCGCGCATGCGCAGTAGAAGCCGCGGCCGCCCGCTGGGCACCAATGGCAGCGCAGGGCGGGATATTTAAACGACCCTGAGCTGTCATTCAGTGCCTTCTGGTCTTTCCTGCATTCTGAATCCTGTGAACCTGTACCCTGTAAGTTATTGACCCGGATTGTACCTGACCTTGCTGTTTTCTCCTGTTCTGACCCTTGCTTTGCCTGACCTCTCTCCTGAATGCCCCCTATTGGATTTGACCTGCTGTTGCTGACCTGGCGTGTGACCCGACCATTCTATGCCCGCTGCCTTGTACCTTGCCGCCCTCTCTGTTACCAACCCGGCCCGTCTGACCCTGCTCATCCATCCATCCATCCCGTGCAGTGGGGTCTTCTGACCTCCTCACATCAGACTCTTCCCCGTGGGAGCCCCTTGCGCATACTACTACCACTGACGGACGCACCCGGTAGTCACGACCTGGTCTCAGGGAGCTCCAAGTCCATCCCCACCATCAGGGGCCCTGGTGAACAAGCACCCTGGGACTTAGACTCCGTGCGCTGGGGACGCCTATTCAGTGGAGTGCTAGTAGTACCGCCGGGCGGTCCCTTACAGTCTGGTACAACAGGCTCCAAGCAGCCAAACCTGAGTATGAACTGCCACTGGAGAACAATATAGACCAGGTCTGTAACCCGCAGACGGCTGAGCGCTTAACGACATATAGCCCCAGTTCTGCTGACATAGCAGAAAGGTAAAGAGGGGCCCTATGTGCAATCAGCAGCAAGCTTTAAACGTATAAATCAAGAATTTCAGCTGTTTTCCCAAACTAAAATGCCAAACAACCTTATTTCTTTGGTATTGCAGGAGAATTAAGAAAAAAGTACTTGCACTGCCAAAGTTCACAGCTTTGAAAGATAAATGAGCTTTTACTATTGGAACTCTGTTTAATATTGTTTAAAGGTACCAAATAAGAGTGCGATGCCAAAGTGGGTCGGATTTCCTGCAGGTTAGGTGACCATTTCCTGGAATATGTTTTTCTTGGAAGGCTGCAGCCCACAGGAGACCTAATTATCAACAGAACGCAATCTTGTTGAGACCAAGCAAGGGATACCCGAGAGCGCGAGAAAGAGAGCGAGAGAGAAAGAGAGAGACGGAACACAAAACAAGTGCTCCGAGCGCCTGCTTAGACGGCCCACAGAGTGATGACAACTCTGCAAGCCAATACAAAGTTGATTTCCCTGCCAAGGAGGTCTTTTGCAGATCTTTCACAGCAAGCAAATTACAATTAAGCTCACCACGATCACTCAAAACCACATTAGCAGCAAGGGGTTTAATTATCACTGTGTGCATGGGAGGTTTTTTTTTCCTGAAGGTCTCTTAACTGGAATTTGCAGCAACGCTGTGTGCGATATAGGCTCTGGCACACATTTACTGTTAATAAAAACAATAATTCGAAGACAAACACAACTTTGGGGTTTGTTGGTTTAAATATCTTCACAGAACAAATAAAATAATTAGAACTTAAATAAATCATCAGCTTGGCGTCTACCAGAGACTGGTGTTTCTGAGTTATTTCTTAAAGTTTTGGGTTTTTGGCAGAAAGTTGTATACAGAAAGAACGCGCTTATACTGAAAGATTGCCAGGCGTATATCTTGTTTCTAATTAAAGTTACAGGAAAAATAAAAAACTGCCCTTTCCAAATGTGTTTAAAAAACGCTGCATTACAAGGCCATGGGTTCCATATTTTATATAGTATTCTCGGGCCCTCAGCTGACCGAATCCCCTACATCAAGGCCACGCATATAGAATGCATCACAAGAATGCCATCCCTGCCCTTGTAGCCTCCCTAGCAGTATGATTATGTCAGTATTTCTGTGCTCAAAGTGGTACATTTTTTTGCATGGAAATATGTAGTTTTTTTATTGTAGACCTGTAATTTTTAGGAATAACTCACTGAAATCTGTCCAAACAAGAGTCTAGTAAACATCCTCGGTATGTTACAATTTGAAACACGAAATCATAAATTATAATTTAATAATCATAAAAATAATAATAATAAATTTAATTCAATATTGTAATCAAACCAAAAACACTGAAATTTGAAATATAGCGCCAAGTTCGCATATCACTGATCTTAGTCACAAAATCGTTTTCAGTGTCTGATGATGAATTTCCCCACAAATCATTATCACTCAATTCTGCAAGTGGTTCTAATTTACTATCGCTGTTCTCTAGCTGGTCTAAACCCGCTTTTGACCTAAAGGGACGCTTTTTGGACGCTTCTCAGTTTCCAGGCAGAAAGAACAGTAAAAATGCAGGCAGGGCACAGGATAAAGCACTCAGGACAAACTGTATGTGAAATGGTTTGATACAGTAATGTTTTACTATGTGAATTTAGTGTATCGAGTGAATGTCACTTTTTAAAATTTTTAAATTTCCCACTGGTTGCGTCTCCCGTACGTCCCGACGTTCGCAGGGAATGGAACCCGGAAGACAGATGCCGGCATCAGCCGGAGGAGATGGCCGGGGACGCTGCAGGAGGGACATTGCGGGAGCGAAGGACAAGGTAAGTGCAGAAGAGATCCCAGAGCAATGCTGCAGGGTATTCCCGAGTTGAGCTCAGGGTTATTGCTTGTGGTGCTGAAACTTTACCCTGAGCTACACTCGGGAATACCGCCAGGGAGGTTAAATAAATACTGCCCCATGTTTTGCATTCATCTGATCATGAGAGTGAAGTTAGCCCCCCTAACCTCCCACTGTCTGCTCACCAACAGCAAAAGGACTACAAGATGCAAGATAACACAGCATGGATGTCACTCCACTTCCTCAATCTTTCTAAAACTGAGCTCTTAGTATTCCCCCCAGCCCATGCCCCCTCCCCTGACTTCTCCATCAAGATCAATAATACAACCATCAGTCCCTCCCCTCATTCCAGGGTACTAGGTGTAATCCAGGACTCCCATCTGTCCTTTCAGCCCCAAATATAATCAATGTCCAAATCTTGTAGACTTCACCTCAGCAACATCTCCAAGATACGCCCGTTCCTAACCTCGGAAACCACTAAGTAACTTATTCACTCCCTTGTTATATCTCGCCTTGACTATTGTAACTCCCTCCTCATTGGCCTACCTCATCGCAGGCTATTCCCTCTTCAGTCTTCATGAATGCTGCTGCCAGACTCATCCACCTTATTAACCGTCCCATATCTGCCACCCCTCTCTGCCAATCCCTCCACTGGCTTCCCATTGCCCAACGGATAAAATTCAAAAAATTAACAATGCCATATAAAGCCATTTATAACTCTGCCCCAAATTACATCACCAATCATGTCTCCAAATATTACCCAAACAGTACTCTCAGCTCCTCGCACGACCTCCTGCTCTCTAGCTCCCTTGTCTCCTCCTCCTTTGCTCGTCTCCAGGACTTTCTCCAGAGCTTCCCCCATCCTCTGGAACTCTCTACCCCAATTTATCAGACTATCGCCTACTCTGCTCACTTTTAGGCAATCTCTGAAAACCTATCTCTTCAGGGAAGCCTATCCTGCCCTCAGCTAATAATGGAATCTTCTACTCTTCCTACCAGTCCATCCCCCACAGTTACTACCTTTTGTACCACCAGCCCCTCCCTCCTAGATTGTAAGCTCCAAGGAGCAGAGCCCTCCTATCCCTCTTGTATTGAACTGTATTGTTGCTGTATTGTCTCCTATTATAGTGTAAACGCTGAGCAAACTGTTGGTGCTATATAAATCCTGTATAATAAAAAAAGATAGAATTGCTCCCTGGTATCTTCCATTCTCTTTACTCCTCTACATATTCCATCTCTCTTTCTATACAGTGGTGACATTTTTAGGGTTCCCTTTTCCATTCATCTCAATCCCCCTTAATGCTCCTAGATTTGCACCCCAACCTCTGTCAGTGAGCTGAATGATGACCCCTTCCCTCGACTGATAATCTCTGCAATGACACCCAAATCCAGCCAAGTTTGACTTTAGCAAACAAGATGTACTTTTACCACTCCATTTATGCCCTATGATCTTTTAGAGTGGCTTCACACTGCCTTGGTGCAGTCCCGTTGTGCTTTGAGTAAAGTGCAGCTAACCCACGGGTTTCGTGCCGGTCAGCTGCGTTTCCCATAGACTATGATGTCCCAAGGTTTTGGTGCGGTTTCAGAAAGTGCACAAAAGGTGCAGTAGGCAAAAGAATGAAAAACCCATAGAGCAGGAAAGGGTTCAAACTTCAGGTGACTCCCCACTGAGGAAATATTCACTCACTTTCTATCCCTAAGATACATTAGTAAGTAACAAGGAATCTCCCTAACTGAAGAGGAAATCTCTTTTTTGACAGCCATTACCAGAATAAACGTACCACAAAATTTGGGATAGACGTTGGAGATGATGTCTTTGTACATAAGCGCAGAACCGGTTTAGTACAAATAAAAGGCTGAAACTCATTCAATGGAGGAAGGGATATCAAGCAGCTTTTACAAAGTACCTAAACTCTTGGAGTTCAGCTTTTTAATTCCAGTTTATTAAACTCTCCATTGTACACCACCACTTGTTATGTCAATCTCCAACACGTTTCACTATGTGTGGAGCTTACTTAGAGTGAAACGCATTAGAACTTGTATATACCAGGTGGTGCAGTCTGTACAATGAAGAGATTAATAAACTGGAATTGAGGCATTTACATGGTGAATGGCTTCCCTACATCTTTGAAAGACAGTGTGTGGAACTTGATGACTTAAAATGTATTAAATACTGGACTCATGTTATGTGCAGCTACACTTTCTATCGCTCAGATGAAACTATGGATGAGTAGAATGGGCACAAGCATATGGCGGTGTGTTTAACCGCGTCCCGCCTGCCATATAAGGAAATGATGGGCGCAAGGCCGTTCTCCCACTCTAACTGCTCATGTGCGCCCCCAGGGGCGCGCAGCATGGCGATCGATGGTGCGCTGTGTCCCTCGGACACAACGGATCGCCGATCAATGGAAAGAACCAAAGACGTCGGCTCTGTCATGTGATTAGCTGTGTCCAATCACAGCTTATCGCATGTAAATAAGGAAAAGCCGGTTATCAGGATTTCTCTCCTCACAAGCTGTCACGCTGAAAGATTGTAAGGAGAGGAGAGCCGATAATTGGCGTTCCTCAGAGGGGACATGTACACTGATGATCAGTGTGCCCTGATGATCAGTGTAGCCCCATCAGTGCCACCAGTCAGTGTCCATCAATGCCACCTGCCAGTGCCCATCAGTGCCACATATCATTGCCTACCAGTGCACATCAATGCCACATATCAGTGCCCATCTGAACTGCCTTTCAGTGCCGCCTATCAGTGTCAGTCAGTGCTGCCTATCAGTGTCATATATGAGTGCTGCCTTTCAGTGCCCATCAGTAATGCCTGTCAATGCCCATCAGTGCCACCTACCAGTGCCTCATCAGTGCCACCTACCAGTGCCTCCTCATCATTGCCACCTACCAGTGTCTCCTCATCAGTGCCCATCAGTGCCGCCTATCAGTGCCCATCAGTACAGCCTCATTGACGCACATCAGTGAAGGAGAAAAATCACTTATTTATTTATTTCAGGTACTTATATAGCGCCGTCAATTTATGCAGCGCTTTACACACATATATATTGTACATTCACATCAGTCCCTAACCCTCAAGGGGTGTACAATCTAAGGTCCCTAACTTACAATCATACATACACATACTAGGGCCAATTTAGACAGGAGCCAATTAACCTAACAGCATGTCTTTGGAGTGTAGGAGGAAATCCACGCAGACGCAGGGAGAACATGCAAACTCCAGGCAGGTGGTGCCATGGTTGGGATTCTAACCAACGACCCTAGTGCTGCCAGGCGGAAGTGCTAACCATTTAGCCACTGTGCTGCCCATTACAAAATTTTATAACAGAAACTAAGAAAAAACTTTTTTTTTTCAAAATTTTCAGTTGTTTTTGGTTTGTTCAGCAAAAAATAAAAACCCAGGAGGGGATTAAATACCAACAAAAGAAAGCTGTATCTGTCTCAAAAAAATTATAAAAATTTCACATGGGTGCAGTGTTGCATGACCGTGCAATTGTCATTCAAAGTGTGACAGCGCTGAAAGCTGAAAATTGGCCTGGGCAGGAAGGGGGTATAAGTGCCCGGTAGTAAAGTGGTTAAACACCACTTTAGTTTAGAGACTAAATACACTTACATTTACATTAAAACAGGAACACACTTCAAAAGGAGCCTATAATTGCAGAGGCAAGCAATAAGACCATAATGAGTGAAACCTGCAGAGTACAGCAGTGCGACACGTTCATGTGCAATACAGCTGAATACACCGAGCAAGTACAACTTCTTCAATTTCCATGACAGAGGATGCATTTCTGTGAATGGACATATCCCTCACCTCCATGAGCTCACCAGAACTACAACCCTGTGAGTCCACTTGCATTATATCCCCCTCACTTCCTATACTGGTAACATCCAGGGTGCTGCTGAAAGCTGAATTTCCGGACTCTTCTCTCGAGTATAATCTGCATTATTCCTTTGGAGAAACCATTAAGTGTTAGTGACAGTGTCAATGGTCCACCGGTTGATGCTAAAAAAAAATAAAAAGACTCACTCCTGAGATGAGAAACAAGAAGTCCAATCAATAGCCATAGCCTTGAGTGTGACCAGGGCAGGAAGAAATGCAAAATCTCCCCATAGGGGACACACACAGCAATCAAAATTTGACAAATTACCCCCTCTCCAGTCTATACAAAATGTAATGTGCTGGCTGGAGTTCCACTAAGTAGAAGATGAATTTGCTAATACATGGGTTGTCTATATAAAAATTGCAGACAAAGGCGGCAGATTTCCATGATAGAAAAAAAAACAAAAACTATACATTTCATCATTTTTGCCAGCAGATGGAAATATCCGCAGTCACAGAAAGTAATGAGAAACACAGTTTTTATTACTGAATGTAAAGCCCTGAGCCGCTCACAAGCACATATAAACTTCTCCCGACACCAATTGGAATGATAGGGTCTCACTGGGGATATTACGGGGGAACAGGTGTTAGTAACGCCAGCCCCTCGCTGGACTGAAATTGATGTGTATAATAAACTTACTATCGTCCCCGAGTTTGGAAGCGTGCTCGTTTATCAACTCTTCACCGACTTCAATGATGTGTTCACTGTTCCTGTAGTTCTCCTCCCGCCAAGTCTTCATCTTGTCACGCATTTCTGGAAAAAGGCAATGTCAGATGTTAGGCATATTATATGGCAGCCTGGTCAAAATGGAGAACAAAAAAATTAAATATAGTGCGATTTATAGAGGTGCAGAGTTTCATAAAATGTATACTTGGATTATATAATCGTAACTAATCTCATGATAACTCAAACACATATGTTAAGAATAATTACACCTGAGACTGACAGACGTTACATTGTATCTATTACCTTTATATTGCAGTCTTTCGGGATAAATCTACATCTATAAAGTCGAAACACTTGGCAAAATACACAGATGCAATACAAATATAGACGCTGTTTTACCTGTCACAAGATTTGTATTTCCATCCAGTCTGGAGCTTTACACAGCTCTGCTACTTACCCTGAATCACATATCCGCATTCCTGCAGGCGCGGTTTGCGCGGGCACAAGAGCCCATTCATTTGAATGAACTCCTGTGTCCCGGCACATGCAGGAAAGAAGTCCCTACACTTCTTTGGAAACAGCAGCCCACACGGCAAACTCGGTTCCCAGTACGGTTGCAATTTCCAGTGCGGGCGGCGTGCCATTAGAATTAATGGCACCCGCCCAGGGGTCCGCATTCTTCTGTGTGGGTGGTGCAACTGCACAGATTTTTGTGCGGATTTGCAGCGGCACCACCCGCACATATGTGAACCTAGCCTAACAGTTCTTGTCCCTCCCCCAGCCTGCCATCAATGTACTGTTTCTCCCTTCACGGTCAGTCTCCCTTCCTGATAACAGGTTTCTTGCATCGTAGCACATATGATTGGCTCTTTTTGATACTTCACCCTCTCCTAAATGGAGCTCTGCTGTACAGAAATCACAAGAGGTTGATATCAGGTGAAATTCAGGTAGTGATACTGTTTACATTAAAAGAAAAAATGAATTTGTTCTTTTAATGTAAACTACGTACCTTCCTCACCCCTGACACCACCAAACTTCTAGTACACTCCCTCATCATCTCACGCCTTGACTACTGCAATTCTCTTCTCACCGGCCTACCCAAGTGCAGGCTCTCCCCGCTCCAGACCATCCTGAACTCAGCGGCTAGACTCATCCACCTCACCACCAGCTCCACCTCTGCCACCCCCCTCTGCCTCTCCCTCCACTGGCTCCCGATTGCCCAACGCATCAAATTTAAACTTCTAACCCTGACCTACAAAGCCGTTCATAACACTGCCCCTGACTACCTCACCAACCTGATCCCCAAGTACCGCCCTACCCGTACCCTTCGCTCCTCACAGGACCTCCTTCTATCCTGCTCCCTGGTCTCCTCCTCCCATGCACGACTGCAGGACTTCTCCAGGTCCTCCCCCATCCTCTGGAACTCACTGCCCCAATCCATCAGACTGTCGCCTTCCCTCTTCACATTCAGGCGCTCCCTCAAAACCCATCTCTTCAGGGAAGCCTACCCCACCCTCACCTAACAGCCGCTGCCCTTCCCTCCTCCTACCACTCCATCCCCCACAGCCGTTTCCTCCTGTGCCTCTACCTCCTCCCTCCTAGATTGTAAGCTCGAAAGAGTAGGGCCCTCTTACCCCTCGTACGTTGTTTGTTATTGTTGTACTGTGCCATGTATTGCCCCCCCCCCCCTATTGTACAGCGCTGAGCAAACCCTTTGGCGCTATATAAACTCAATGTAATAATAAATAATAATAATTTAAATTGGAGGAAAAGCCTAACTATTCTTCAAAATCTCCCCACCACCCTCCTCCTACCTAATCTGTATACCAAGGTGCATATACTTGCCTATCTTTAATAGGCTCCGGTCATGAGATTCTGCAGCTCCAGCTAAGAGCACTTGACTATGGCCACAACGTCACCCACAGGCAACTATGGCACAAACATTGACAACGCTTCCTTCTCTCCCCAGCTGCTTACTGACAGAAGGGAGCTCACGCGGAGGGATCATGTAGCCATTCTATATACATGCAAGTACCACTTTTTTTATACAGGTTAGGAAAGATAGGTAATAGGAGGGGGAAGGAACATTCATAAGAATAGATAGTGTTAGGGTGGCCATACAAGGATCAAAATAAGACCAGACAAATTTCAATCCATGTATGGGCAGGTTGATTGCACACAAGTCGATGCTTACTACACGACTTTTTTAGGGCCTTTACTTGCTTTAAGCGAGTTCTGCAATCCTATACAAACCTATGGGAATGCAAACCCATTAGAAGGTCAGGAAAGCAACTGCAGGTCAAATGCACAGTCAATACATTCTGAATGATCTCAGAAGAATCCTAAACTAATGATAAACTGATATACAGTGGGGATCGAAAGTTTGGGCACCCCAGCTAAAAATTTGTATTAATGTGCATAAAGAAGCCAAGGAAAGATGGAAAAATCTCCAAAAGGCATCAAATTACAGATTAGACATTCTTATAATATGTCAACAAAAGTTAGATTTTATTTCCATCATTTACACTTTCAAAATAACAGAAAACAAAAAAATGGCGTCTGCAAAAGTTTGGGTACCCTGCAGAATTTATAGCATGCACTGCCCCCTTTGCCAAGTTGAGACCTGCCAGTGTCATGGATTGTTCTCAATCATCGTCTGGGAAGACCAGGTGATGTCAATCTCAAAGGTTTTAAATGCCCAGACTCATCTGACCTTGCCCCAACAATCAGCACCATGGGTTCTTCTAAGCAGTTGTCTAGAAAACTGAAACTGAAAATAGTTGACGCTCACAAAGCTGGAGAAGGCTATAAGAAGATAGCAAAGCGTTTTCAGACGTCAATATCCTCTGTTCGGAATGTAATTAAGAAATGGCAGTCATCAGGAACAGTGGAAGTTAAAGTAAGATCTGGAAGACCAAGAAAAATATCAGACAGAACAGCTCGCAGGATTGTGAGAAAAACAATTCAAAACCCACGTTTGACTGCACGATCCCTCCAGAAAGATCTGGCAGACACTGGAGTTGTGGTACACTATTCCACTATAAAGAGATACTTGTACAAATATGGTCTCCATGGAAGAGTCATCAGAAGAAAACCTCTTCTACGTCCTCACCACAAAAATCATCCTTTGAACTTTGCAAATGAACATATAGACAAGCCTGATGCATTTTGGAAACAAGTTCTGTGGACCGATGAGGTTAAAATTTAACTTTTTGGCCGGAATGAGCAAAGGTACGTTTGGAGAAGAAGGGGCACAGAATTTAATGAAAAGAACCTCTGTCCAACTGTTAAGCATGGCGTTGGATCAATCATGCTTTGGGGTTGTGTTGCAGCCAGTGGCACAGGGAACATCTCACGAGTAGAAGGAAAAATGGATTCAATAAAATTTCAGCAAATTTTGGATGGTAACTTGATGCCATCTGTGAAAAAGCTGAAGTTAAAGAGAGGATGGCTGCTACAAATGGATAATGATCCTAAACACACCTCGAAATCCACGGGGGATTACATCAAGAGGCGTAAACTGAAGGTTTTGCCATGGCCTTCACAATCTCCTGACCTCAACATAATTGAAAATCTATGGATAGACCTTAAAAGAGCAGTGCGTGACAGACAGCCCAGAAATCTCAAAGAACTGGAAGACTTTTGTAAGGAAGAATGGGCAAAGATACCTCAAACAAGAATTGAAAGACTCTTGGCTGGCTACAAAAAGCGTTTACAAGCTGTGATACTTGCCAAAGGGGGCTGTACAAGATATTAACTCTGCAGGGTGCCCAAACTTTTGCAGACGCCATTTTTTTGTTTTCTGTTACTTTGAAAGTGTAAATGATGGAAATAAAATCTAACTTTTGTTGACATATTATAAGAATGTCTAATCTGTAATTTGATGCCTTTTGGAGATTTTTCCATCTTTCCTTGGCTTCTTTATGCACATTAATACAAATTTTTAGCTGGGGTGCCCAAACTTTCGATCCCCACTGTATCAACAAAATCCCAACGCATGTTGACCCAGGTCTTCACTTTTAAAGGGCTGGAGCTAAATTACACATGCTGCTCCATAGCAACCTGATACAGACTGGCAATGCAAAATGGCGGTGAGATCTGACTGGTTGCTCTGGGACAGGATAGACAGTTTTCCTTTTTACTTAATCTGCAAAGTGCTGCAGCAAGAGTTAAACCCAGGACCCTGCATTGACTATATCTGGTCTCCCATAGTACACAGAACATGGAAATGCAATTATTTTAGTAAATATAAACTGCTAAATACCTTTTCTCATCAGTAGTTAGAGCAGTCTTGTGACTTCTATCAGTGTCCTGCTGCGCACTGGTTAAAGCTTGTAGGAGTTTTCGTTCTGCTCTGACTGTCCCATGAGGCTGCATAACCCCTGACCCTCTGTCTGGACAGGACTGATTGGCCCGGTGCTAATCACAAACACCGTCCCAAGAGAAAAAAAAAAACAAAAACTCTAGCAATATACAACAAACCGAGCATGTGCAGCTTGCCTGATAGACTGGGGACAGTAAGAGAAGGGCAGGATCATAGCAGACAGGATCAAAAATCCTTTTTATACAATGCAGAGGATTAACCCCTTAGGTTCCACATTGAGTAGAACAATCATGCTTTACTGCATATACAGACTGATTTTACTGTTGTGCTAAGGGATGCACCGATACCGTTTTTTTTTTTTTTGTTTTTTTTTTTATCGGGGAGTAGGAGTACTGATATTTTCTGTCAAATACTCGCTGATACCGATTACCGATACTTTGCGGTGCGATTTGCGTCTATACAAAATGTATGGAAGCAAATTGCACCACAAAGATTAGCATGCGATTTGAGCAGAAATGTAATTCCTGTCCAAATCACATGCGGTTTCTCCACTGCTTCTGTGTGAACCCAGGATGTCATAGCCTGAGTTCACACATGAGCGGTGCAGGGACGGTTTTCGGCAGCAGAGAGTGATGTATGCTATGGAGGCAGCTGATCCATATTCTCAGCATTAGAAGAGGAGAGATAGTGGAGGGGAATTGAAATCTCCTTTGCTTTCTCCCCTCTCCTTGCAGTGATTACAGTTCAGGCTAGAGGGCTTTTGATTGGTCAGCACCATCACATCGACACCTCCCACTGACTTCACTGCAAAAAAGCCTCCCGCTGGCTTCGCTGCAAAAAAGCCTCCCGCTGGCTTCGCTGCAAAAAAGCCTCCCGCTGGCTTTGCTGCAAAAAAGCCTCCCGCTGGATTCACTGCAAAAAAGTCTTGCGCTGGCTTCGCTGCAAAAAAGCCTCCCGCTGGCTTCGCTGCAAAAAAGCCTCCCGCTGGATTCACTGCAAAAACTCTTGTCAATAGCAATCCTATGTGTACAGCATGCCACGCTACTCTATCACTTGCGAGTCTGGAACGCACCGCTACAAGCTCACACACGACCTTTTTTTGTAATGGAACTCAAAACACAAAAAGAACCACCTCAATAAGAACACATAATATCTAGCCTGTCATGCAAATCTCTGCATTTGAAAACGCATCCAGAATGGTATGTGTGTGAACCATGGCGGCTCCATTCACACCTGGGATTGTGTCAGAATTGCTGCAATTCTGCCCACGATTGCAAAACACATGTTCAGGTGCCATTATTTTCAAAGGCACCTAAAAATGGGGTGGTTTTGTCGCAATTGTTGCGTGGCAAATCACGTGAAGCTTGTTGCCCAAAAGAAGTTCCTGCTCTTTTTTGGGTAACACATCTCATGTGATGCAAATTGCCACACAGTAAATCGCAAAACAGTAGCGCCAAATCTCGTTTGAAGCTTGTCGCCCAAAAGAAACTCCTACTGCTTCTTTTGGGCAACAATATTCATGTGATGTGATGCAATTTGTGTTTTTGGTGCCACTGAAAATAATGACACCTGAACCTGTGTTTTGAGATTGTGGAAAGAATCGCAGTGATTCTGTCGCAATCCCAAAATGCCCAGGTGTGAAGGCAGCCTAACGGAGCGGGCACTGGAGCTTGATTTGGCTGTTCAGCAAGCACTAGGACTGAGCACCCAAGTGTTCCGTGTTCCAGGGTAACCTGAAGGAATAAAGTTTTTTTTATTTTCCTCATTGAGGCCGGCAGCCTAATTACTCGCTCAGTAGATGCGCTTCTGCTGAACATTAAAAGAGCCCAACACGCCCATTTCCTGACGAGCAGCCAATCAGGGCTTGTCACACTGCAAGGTCTCTCCCCTCTCTGCTAGTCGCCGGGTGCGGTGCTGAAGACAGGCATGGAGGTAAGAGATAAATAGCACAATGTTAAAAGTATTAAAAGTTCAAGTAGCCATAAAGCCCCTCTCATTTTTAAAAGATCCGGACATTCCTCTGGCTAATGGAAAAAAAAAAAAAAAAAATCAACCCTACATATTTTTTCTTTTTAATGAGGACAAGTAGAATGCCATGAGGGACAAGTAGATTGGCACCCTGATTTAGTTCCTTAGACAAGTAGTTTTTTTTATTTAATTTCCACACCCCTGCTCTCTGCAGGGAAACAGTGGCAGGAAGAGCTTCTAGTCCTCTGCTGCTTGTCACATGTCACGCCCCTCCAGTCCATGTCATAGAATAACAAGGAGGTGAAGCAACCATTAATCTACATATAATATCCTGCCCTCGTGTTTAGCTGGTTAGTGGGCATGGAGGAGGAGAGAGGGAATGAGCTGTCCTTTACCACTTTGTATACGCCCACATGTGTGACTTTATAGTCACATGGGCTATTCAGATGCGATATGGAGGAAATCCTCAGCATAGGATCTCAATGAATACTGAGCATGTGCAGAGTTGCCTCTACAGCTGCAAAATCCCTAGCTGAATTGGGGACATGAACAGAAGGTAGAGATAGAGAGCAGCAGGATCAACCAGGTTTTTTGTAGAATACAGAAAACAAATCTCATAGTGACTGAGTGAGTATGAACAGAATGTAATACAGCATTTATTGATAGTGTTTTATGATGTGGGTTTAGTGACACTTTAATTCTCACTTTTCAGCCTAAGAACATTTTAAGCAAGTTCAGAAAATATCTGACCTTGCCAGAAATGCAGAATGCCTTGTCCCTGCCTGTGAGCTAAATGGAAAGCACAAACATCCTTATATTTCTAGTGAAAACTACTACTTCCCATTAATTCACCATGTAATTATGAACAAAAGCAAACCTATTTGTGAAGTCCAGCCTGTGACAATCATGGCTGACCCCACAGATACAGCAGAAGTTAAAACGGAGACATAAAAGGACAGGAAGTGTGTTATTGGCATAATTAGTTAAATAAAAAAAAGGGGAAAAAAAAGAAAAATAAATAAGTAACTGGTCGTAGGTAGGTGGGTAGGGAAATGTCCCTCCAGTCAGTTGTACCCAATGGTGAATATTGGCGGTATTGGGCTGCTGCCTTTCTGGTACAGCCTTGAGGTCGTTTCCACGCGTATACCTGAAATAATAGAGAAGGAGCACCTGATGTCCAAAAGAATGCACTTTTGAGGGTAGATTAAGAGGTATTTATTGAGAGTAACGACAAGTACAATTGGCATAATTAGGTGAAAAAAAAAAAAATGAAAAATAAAATGAATGCAGCCACCACACCTAAGGACTGGTAAGTTAGTATATTGTTTGTGCTGAAGACTGAGCTGTACTGACTGGATCAGTCACTGGTCATAGGTGGATAGGGCAATGTCCCTCCAGTCAGTTGTACCCAATGGTGAATATTGGCTGTATTGGGCTGCTGCCTTTCTGGTACGGCCTTGAGGTCGATTCCACGCGTATACCTGGAATAATAGAAAAGAAGGAGCGTCTGATGTCCAAAAGAATGAGGGTAGATTAAGAGGCATTTATTGAGAGTAACGACAAGTACATCAAGCAATGCTGTCCCTGGAATGACAGCGGTCACTCTGTCATTTTTTCCTCCAAAACCTGGAAAATATATAACCAACGTTGGAATTTTTCCCATTTAATAGCGTGCAGCAATAATCCTGAAGAAGGGAGAATCTTGTCTCCCTCTTAATCTACCATCAAAAGTTAATTATTTTGGACATCGGGCGCTCCTTTTCTATTATTCCAAGTTACAGTATATAACATTTTTGTTTTTGGGAATGGAACATGTCACACAGCAAGAGAACTTGTATGTGAGAGCCATGGTACAAATCTGCTATATGCTGACAGCTCAGGGACTGTGAACCCTTGCCACAGCACTTTTCTGACAGAACAGTATAAAAGAAGTATATTTATTAATGTATATGAACCTTGACAACATTTCAGTAATAAATTAGAGGAGCTCATTTGGGCCTGAAGGACCTTTGCTTCCTCCAGAATAGAAAGTTGAGATGAATGTACAAAATCTATTTCTTCCATGGAATCAATGGAAACATCTTGTGAAAAAGCCACAAAAGAATAAAATGAATTCATTGCACGTTGCAGAGCATGATGAAAGGCGAGATTAGCGAGACACCAAGAATCCATCTAAAATATGACCGAGTAGAGAGAAAATGATTTTCCATGTGTACACATAACATCAGACTAACAACCCCGACAAGGGCTTCACTTGCCAGGAGCAATCTCATATCTCTCATAAAGCTGTCAATGTTTTCACATGGAGTTTTTAAACCCTGACCAAAAACCACTCTTGGGTAGTATTTCCTACAAAGCCAGCTAAGAACAAGCACTTCTTCACATACAGACCCCTGGAAATCATAACCGAGAAGTGTAAGTATCAGTGAGCGTCAATACATCTGAAAATCTGGCAAGGGTCAAAGGCATAGAAAAAAAAATAACGAGCGGCCAACTTTCCCTACCTACCGATAACTTGGCGCTCGCGGACATCCCCACACCAGTGTAAACTATCACAGGAGGAGGATATGCCATCACGTGGCTAGGTTTGCTTCCAATATTTGTCACCCAAATGTGGAATTAGCCATTCTGCTAATTCCGGAAAACAGACTTTTATAAAGCATTATTTCTCCCAGGAATAGCTAGAAAACAAATGTTCTAACACATAGCTCTCTGACACCTTATACTAGTCAGTGGACTTTACACGGGGTGTTTGTCTGATGAAACATCTGCATTGGACAAGTTAAGGAGAGGTGTTAGCTGAAAGTTTTATGTTATAAGACTATAATGAGTCAGTGCAAAAATACTTTTGTTTCTTCTTTTTAAAAAATACACTTGGTCCACTTTATTAGTATGCCTTCAAAACAAAGAAGCTTAGCTTAAAGAAGAGCTCTTAGGCCTGCTTCACACAGGCTTCAGTTTGTACAAGAGCAGTGTGAACAGCAAGCTTTTACCAAGTATTTGCAGAGCTCTCACCAAGCTTTGTTGAAGCTTTTAAAGTGCCCTTCAGCTCCAGTTTGTAAATGTTGAACACAGACCTTAATGGGAGTGCTGACTGTCACTTGAAACAAGCTGCCTGCAGGCTTTAGCACTAGAGGAAGCTTGTTAAAAGCCTCCTGAAGCCTACTAGCAGTTTGTATAGGCCTGTTTCACACAGGGTTCAGCTTGTATAAGAGCAGTGTGAACAGTAAGCTTTGACAAAACATATAAAGAGCTTTCAGCAATCTTTGTTGAAGCTTCAAAAGTACCATTCAACTGCAGTTTGTAAATGATGAACACAGATCCTAGTGGGAGTGCTGATTGCCACTTTCAGCTAGCTGCTAGTAGGCTTCCAAAAAGCTTAAAGCGAAAATAAACCTCAATTTTTTTTTATTAAAATAACAAACATGGTATGCCATGTATTGCACAGAGCAACCGGATCCTCCTTTCATGGGGGCCCCTACTGCCACTCTAGGCTCCTCCTCTTCGGTGGGTGCCCCCATGGAAAGCATTGGCAGGCTCCCATGGTGTGCCCCCAATGGGAGGACCTGTGCAGGCTCGCTCCTAAGCCATGCACAAAAAAGGGGGGTTGTGAAAAGAAATTCACAGAGAAAGTGGCTACATTATGAACAGAGTGTGACAATCAGAAAAATTTCCAAAAATTATGCTTTATTACATATACAAGTTCGACATTTGGGCAATCGCCCTGGTTTACCATCACCTCAGTATGAGACAATACACACAGACCTAAAACCATATAAAATGACACCAAGACCGGTCCAAATACTTGTGCAACAAAGACAGTGACTACTAGAGCCTAAAGTCTTTGTAGCACTGGTTCACAGGTGAACACTTCCCACAGGAGGTATATGCAAAAATTATACCATAGGTATACCATGTAACATGTTGTAAACATGTAGACATATGCTACTACCAAAATGGTTATATCCCAAGCAGGGAGTGTCAAAACATTACACTATAGATATAAAATATCACATGTATGCAGTGCAACAAGCACAGTATGCATCAAAAAGAGAAGCATGCCTTGCATTGGTCCTGACGAAGCTGAGTGAGATACGCCCATCGGCGAAACGCGTTGACGTCATACGTCAGATACGTCACTTCTGGTCATGCGCACTAGGTGGAACGCACGCTGACCTACAAGGAGGAAGCCATCTTCACATGTCACGAGGCAGGCTTAAGCAGCACAGGCGCCGAGAAGAGGCTGGAACCCGCGGTATATCGGCTGATGTCAGTGGTTGTTCCCTGGCCTCTCTGGCCTTGTAAGGCAGTACCTATGAAGGACATCTTTTCCTCTCCTACTATCCATTGCGCAGGTGGTGAGTGGACTGTTACAGGACACTAGTTATATGGTCCTCTGTGATCGATATGACCTATACATCTTATATAGAGTAAAGCTCTTCCAGTGACTTTCCACATATTGTTTGTTTCACTACAGGATGGGGACATCATGATGCTTTTCATAGGAAACAGGATATATCACGTGTATCTCAACAGGCAGAAGATTTATTGGGATTTGTCTTGTTTTCCTTACAGAAAGTGGTGTGTAGTCCACATATAGTGGTGAAGAAACCATTTCAAGCAGTGCTCTGCTATTTGCATCTATCCTTCCATCCTGGTAACAAATGGGTTTTATTCTCATTTAAAAGCCCTAAGGAAACAGTCGCTTATATTACAGATGAATGGGCCCCAACCACATGTGCCGGCATAGGAGTGTACTGCATTTTATATATGACATTTATTTTTTGTCTCTTATAGGCCTAGAGGCATGCTTCTCTTTTTGACGCATATTGTGCTTGTTGCACTGCATACATGTGATATTTTATATCTATAGTGTAATGTTTTGACACTCCCTGCTTGGGATATAACCATTTTGGTAGTAGCATATGTCTACATGTTTACAACATGTTACATGGTATACCTATGGTATAATTTTTGCATACACCTCCTGTGGGAAGTGTTCACCTGTGAGCCAGTGCTACAAAGACTTTAGGCTCTAGTAGTCACTGTCTTTGTTGCACAAGTATTTGGACCGGTCTTGGTGTAATTTTATATGGTTTTAGGTCTGTGTGTATTGTCTCATACTGAGGTGATGGTAAACCAGGGCGATTGCCCAAATGTCGAACTTGTATATGTAATAAAGCATAATTTTTGGAAATTTTTCTGATTGTCACACTCTGTTCATAATGTAGCCACTTTCTCTGTGAATTTCTTTTCACAACCCCCCCTTTTTGTGCATGTCTTTTTTGGCTACTGAATGGAGGCCATCTACTGGGTGATATGGTAATTTATTATACAACCTCTAAATAACTATCTTTAACTAATCGCTCCTAAGCCACCCTGTCTGCATCCATTGACAAAGAGAATGCGGCTTGGCCCCTATTAAGTTGAAAAACCTTAAGGCTTTAGAAACAATTTAAGAAAGTGCTGAAGCCTGCTAGCAGCTTGCCTAAAGTGGCAATCAACACTCCCTTTAGGATCTGTGTTCATCATTCTCAAACTGGAGTTGATTGGCATTTTTTAGGAATGCACTGAAATTTCTGTGACCAAAACATTTCGGCCAAAAACACCCCTTTCAGCCGTCGGCTGATATGAAAAAAAAAAAAAAAAAAAAACACTGATACAGGTGCCGAAAAAAACCCGCCCCTCGTCTCCGCCTCTCGGTAGTTCTCAGTCTTACCTGAGAAAGCATCAAACGATAACGGCGCTGGGCATAGAGATTAGTGAAGGAAAGATGGCCTCCACTCATCTCTATGCCCTTGGAGGACCGGAGCGATGTCACTTCCGATTTCGGACATTTTTTTTTTGTTAAAGCACTAGATCAATGCTTTTTTTTTTGATCCAATGCTTTACATTGCAGAGGAGAGATGTGGGGTCTTACTGACCCTATAAAGTGGACCTGTCACTAATTATTTCTATCACAAGGGGTGCATGCATTTTTTCTGATAAAAATAAAAGCGATTAAAATTTATTTAACGGGACAGTGCAAAAAAAAAAAAAAAAGTTTACATAGCCCATGCCCACATATGTAAATGGTGTTCAAACCACACATGTGAGGTATCGCCATGAACGTCAGAGCAAGAGCAATAATTGTCGCACTAGATCTCCTCTAACTTTACAGCGCTAATCTGTAGAAATTTTTAAAGCATCACCCATGGAGATTTTGAAGTACCGCAGTTTCACGCCATTCCATGAGCGTGCACAATTTTAAAGCGTGACATGTTGAGTATCTATTTAATCGACGGAACATCCTCTTTCATATTTTACAAAAAAATTGGGGTATATATTGTTTTATTTAATCAAAGTGTATTTTTTTTACAAAAAAATATATTCATTTTTAAAGACTGAACATTTCGGTTTTCGGACAAGCGCATTTTAAATTATTGGTTTCGCCACCAAAATTTTCATTTCGGTGCACCACTAGTATTTTTAAAGCTTCCGCAAAGCTTGCTGTTCACAATGCTCTTATACAAGCTGAAGACTGTGGGAAACAGGCCCTAAAGAAGGGGTGCTAAGCCTGTGGCTCTTGGATCCTTCTGACGTGGACTGCAACCTCAAACCAGGGAAGTGCATGCTCGGGGATGGCAACCCACCATCCCAGAGCATCAGAATGTGTGGAGCCAGCATTGGCAGGGGATGAAGCTGTCGGCTGTAGCACCAGCTCCTGTCCCAGGTGGAGAGATACCAAAGGCACTTCATCTGGGACCTTTCTAGCAGAGCGATGTCAGCATAAACTGGAAGAGGAAAAGAAGGTCAGTGTAATACACAGCACATACAGCACTTCTGAGATGGGCATATTAGCACCTATAAACAACTATAACCATTAGGCTGCTTTCACACTGACCCATGGGTGCAGCGCAACGCACCTACAGCTTTGCTGCATGTTAGCTGCACTGAGATATAGACTTACTTCCTGTGAGTTTGGCGCACTTTCTGAAAGCACACCAAAACCCCTGAATGCAAGAGTTTCAATGCACTTTCAGAAAGTGCACCACATCCGTAAGATATAGAAGTCTATGGCAAAGAGCAGCAAACCCACAGCTGCACTGGGCTGCATCTGTGGTGCGGGTAAACCGCAGCACACCACTGTGAAAGCAGCCTTATAGGGGGTTCAGGACAGTAAGGGTTTGTTTACATTTGTGGTTTTAGGGCAATAAAATCCCACAGTTGAGACATGTTTTTAACCACACCCCCAACCACTGCGACCCCACCCCATGCTCTAGGGTGCCCATGCGGCCTCCTGGTCACATTCTGTTTTACACTTGGACGGTAGGGGCAGCATAGACAAGAACCAATCCTCTCCATTTTCCTTCTGCAACCTCTAAAAACCAGCTTCTGATTGGCTGCAGTCAGTGTTTGGCCAACAATTTTTCCGCCTGCCTCCTTCAATTCTTCAACCAGACAGGGTCACCCCTCATGGACCAGATTTCTACCAATTCTTCAAGAACCAGCGAAAATGCACTGTGTATGGCCAGTTGTACGCCTTGGTCATGTGTTTAGTGGCAACTACTGTGTGTTTTCCTGCTTTACACAATGTGAATGTATTTTGCTTCATACCTGTTATCCTCTGAAAACTTTCAATAAAAGTTACTGAAAAGAAAAATTAACATCCGGCATCTGAAATATAATATGTCATATGTGCTTTAGAGGCTAGATGCTATTTTTTCTATATAGGGGACATAACCTATTTGAATTTGCCTGCTCTTAGAGGGGGGGACTAACAATTTGCTTTAGAGATATCCATACTGTATAATGGGGGAACGAGTACGCCCCATTATATGCAGAAGAAATCTCCCACAACTGCCTGTATAGACATTTTGGCTCTGCTTTATATACAGTTGTGTTCAAAATAATAGCAGTCAGACGTCACTACCTGATCAATCACTGTTTTTGGTAGAAATGATATTTCTACATGGCAAATAATTAAAAATCCAACAGAACCAACAGTCATGACATGCATGCTGCTGATTCTGTGTAATTGAATCACTAATTGAAAGGGGCATGTTCAATATAATAGCAGTGTGGAGTTCTATTAGTGAGGTCATTCATTCTTTGAAAAACAGGTGGCAATTATTGCCCTTATTTAAGGAAGGAAGGCAGCAAATGTTGTACATGTTGGTTACAGTGTATTTCTCTCTGAAATTCTGAGGAAAATGGGTCGTTCCAGACATTGTTCAGAAGAACAGCGTACCTTGATTAAAAAGTTGATTGGAGAGGGGAAAACATATAAAGAAGTGCAGAAAATGATAGGCTGCTCAGCTAAAATGAGCGCAAATGCTTTAAAATGGCAACCAAAACCTGAAAGACGTGGAAGAAAGCGAAAAACTACCATTGGAATGGATAGAAGAATAGCCAAAATGGCAAGGACTCAGCCAACAATCAGCTCCAGGAAGATGAAAGAAGGTGTAAAGTTACCTGTGAGTACTGTTACAATTAGAAGACGCCTATGTGAAGCCAAGCTATCTGCAAGAAGCCCCCGCAAAGTCTCACTGTTGAAAAAAAGACATGTGCTGAAGAGGTTACAATTTGCCAAAGAGCACATTGACTGGCCTAAAGAGAAATGGCGCAACATTTTGTGGACTGATGAAAGTAAGATTGTTCTTTTTGGGTCTAGTGGCTGGAGACAGTTTGTCAGACGACCCCCAAACACTGAATTCAAGCTACAGTACACTGTGAAGACAGTGAAGCATGGTTGCGCAAGCATCATGATATGGGGATGTTTCTTATACTACACTGTTGGGCCTATTTATCGCATACCAGGGATCATGGATCAGTTTGAATACATCAGAATACTTGAAGAGGTCATGCTGCCTTATGCTGAAGAGGAAATGTCCTTGAAATGGGTGTTCCAACAAGACAACGACCCCAAACACACCAGTAAACGTGCAACATCTTGCTTCCAGACCAACAAGATTGACGTTATGGAGTGGCCAGCCCAATCCCCGGATCTTAATCCAATAGAAAACTTGTGGGGTGACATCAAAAATGCAGTTTCTGAGGCAAAACCAAGAAATAGAGAAGAACTGTGGAATGTAGTCCAATCATCCTGGGCTGGAATACCTGTTCACAGGTGCCAGAAGTTGGTTGACTCCATGCAACACAGATGTACAGCAGTTCTCAGAAACAGTGCTTATACAACTAAAGATTAATTAAGTGATTCAAAGGAAAGCAAAATCTTCAAACATTTTTCAGTTTATATAGTGAATGTTTGAGTTTGTAAAGAAGAATACAAACACTGCTATTTTTTTGAACAGTCTAATATTCACTTTTCTTCAATTTTTTCTAGAGGAACAACACAAATTTGATATATTTTTCTTCATGTTTTGATTTGGAATAGAATGTGTAGTGTTCCCAATGCATTTGTGTGTATGCAAATAAAAGCTATTAGAAGGATTTTGAGCTTTATTCACTTTTTTGAACACACTGCTATTATTTTGAACACAACTGTATAAGTAAACTTAGCTGCAATAAGCACCCTGTAGTGATATGAAATGTTTCTTGTGTTCTGTGTGATCTGTACTGCACCAGTGTAGAGTCCAAAACACCGGCACAATGTGGGCATAAATTACAAAAAGAAGGGGATAGGTGGGGTCTGTCTCAGGTTGACCCCTATCCTACACAAAACAGAATAAAACAAACCCTACAACCCACGTCCTCTCTGAGTGCACCAACTTGTCCCCTTTACAACATCAGGAGAATCTGAGGATTAGAAATGGAAGAGCAGTTCAAATGGGACATCTTTGCATAACAGATGCACACATTTATAGATTTAACCAAATAAAGTATTTGCAAGTTAAAAACATCTGTATTCAATTCTTTTTCTATGAGCAGGAACATTTTATCTAGTTACAATAATTCGATTTATTAGGATGACATCCCCCCCACCCCTCCCCGGGACACTACTCTATAAGGCAGAGATGAGTGGTGTAGTCAAAGAAGCAAGAGATCTTCGGATTGAGCATTATTAAACCGATCACAGAATTTGAAGCCACACACTTGTATGCTTTTCAGTTATTTTAGGAGGTCCATTATTCTGTAGAATACTTTTACAATCTTAGATTTATCTGCTAGTATGCACGCTGTAAAACAAGAACAAGTAGCAGCAGAAAGCCTAATAACTGAGGAAGTCAGAGCTTCTAACAGATTTGCTTTAAAAAGTGGTTGTAAACCGTTACTTATACCCAGTGAAGTGACTGGCCTCAGAAGTTACACAAAGATGAAAGAAATCCTCCTACATAAGTTGTACCTGTTTATCTGCAGTATTCTGTTCTTTACATCCATTCAAAGTACAAAATTTATAAATCTTGTTCAGAGTTCAGAAATCAGGGGGCGGAGAGCTGAAATTACACTCTGCAGAGCTCAATAAGGAGAGCTCTAAGAGCTGATTGGAGGGAATTAGAGATTCATCGGAATTTCGGTGGCCGAAACGTTTTGGCTGAAAACACCACTTTCGGCCGGTGGCCGAAATGACAATGAAGCACTATACAGGTGCTGAAAAAACCCTGCCCCTCACCGACACCTGCCAGTTCTCAGCCTTACCTGAGAAACCATTGATCCCGGTGCTGGGCATAGAGATTATTGAAGGAAAGATGGCCGCCACTCATCTCGATGAGTCACTTCCCATTACGGTCATTTTTTTTTTTTTTTTTTTTTTTAAGCACTAGATCAATGCTTTTTTTTTATCTAATGCTTTACATTGCAGAGGAGAGATGTGGGGTCTTATTGACCTCATATCTCTCCATAAAGAGGACCTGTCACTAATTATTTCTATCACAAGGGATGCATACATTCCCTGTGATAAAAATAAAACTGATTAAAATTTTTTTTAAAGGGACAGTGCAAAAAAAAATAAAAAAAAAAAGATTAAAGTGCTCCCGGCCCCCTGTGCTCGCACACAGTGGTGAACGCATACATAGGCCATGCCCACACATGTAAACGGTGTTCAAAGCACACACGTGAGGTATCGCCACGAAAGTCAGAGCAAGAGCAATAATTCTCACACTAGACCTCCTCTGTAACTTTACACTGCTAACTTGTAGACGTTTTTAAAGCATCACCCACGGAGATTTTTAAGTATCACAGTTTCACGCCATTCCACGAGCATGCGCAATTTTATCTATTTACTCGCAGTAAGATCCTCTTTCATATTTTGCAAAAAAATTGGTGAATATATTGGGGTTTTTTTAAACAGTAAATTTTTTCCAAAAAATATACATTCATTTTTAAAAACTGCACATTTCGGTTTCGGCCAAGTGCATTTTGAATTTTTGTTTTCGGTTTCAGCACCAGAATTTTAATTTCGGTGCCCCACAAGAGGGAATAGACACACCCTCCTCCACACAGCTCACAGGAACAGAACTGAGGCTGTCACTCTGCTGGAGAAAACTTGTCAGCAGTGACTCATGCTGATAGTAAAGGAAGTGAAGCAGCAGACAGAAATCACACTTAGTGCTCTTAATTGAGACAAGTACACACTATAGAGGGCTATGCTTTGTTCATATTTAATGTCTGAGGTTTACAACCACTTATATGTCCCTTCACCTCAAATGCATGATCACCTTTCCTTTGCTCCCCTACCAATCTGTTCAGCTGCTATAACAGCTCAGTATTTTGATCAAAGCTCAATAAAACAGGAGACACAGGACCAGCACACTCAAAATTATCATGCACATTAGAAGAAAGGAAGGCCATCTAATAACCAACATTTCAAATGTTCCATCCATGTTTGCTGCATACAGTTTGTATGAAATTAAAGTAAATCCTTTTTTTTTTTAATCTTTTCCAAAGTGGTTGTGTGACTACAAAGCTCCAGCAAATGTGTCTGCCTGTGCAAGGCTAACCATGGTGCAGAATCCTTAGAGCAGTGATGTCATCACACCAATGTCTACAGCTCTATGGCATTTCCGGTCCTTAAAGAGTTAACTACCACCTGCCATTAAGACACATTCACCAGAGCTTTGCGTTCATATGACCGCTTTGGAAAAAATAGGTATTTCTATTGAGATTAATGGCAAACTGCATGCAGCAAAATAATGGCAGTGGGGAGCCAACAATTGAAAGGCGAGTTATTATACAGTTTTTCCATTTATTTTAGTGAAGAGAAAAGGCATCAGTTTTCAGTATGAGACTTCAAAAGGCATACGAAGTGCCAGAAAGGTACAAATTAGGTACAACATCACATATGTACACAAACAAATATGGTATAGTGGAAAAATGAGTTGCAAGTGGCACCCACAGGCAACGCTGGAAAGTAAACCAGGTACCTGTATACAAGGTTTCAGGGTTCAACCTGTTCCTTAGGAGAGACCCCAAGGAAGGATATTTAGCGCCCACTCTCCTTTATTGCTATATGTACTATTCTGATGTGCGGGGGACATATCTATTCATTTTCCAGTATTCCAAGCTCACACAGGGTTGAGGGCACTAGTGTTGCCCATCCCTGAAGTTTCACATACTTTCTTCCTGCAGCTAAAAAGAGAAGACCTGTGTATGTGCAATGCTTTCAGTTATTTAAAGTGGTTGTAAAGGCTGAAAGTTTTTTTTACCTTCATGCATTCTATGTATGAAGGTAAAAAAACCTTCTGTGTGCAGCAGCTCCCCCAGCCCCCTCAATACTTACCTAAGCCTCATCACAATCCATGTGAATGACAGCCTCAGCTGCCCTGAGTCTCTGCCTCCTCATTGGCTGAGACAGCAAGTGGGAGCCATTGACTCCTGCTGCGCTCAATCGCAGCCAGTCAGCCAATGAGGAGAGGAGGGGAGGGGCAAGGCCGCGGCTCCATGTGTGAATGGAAACACAGAGCAGCGGGTGCCCCAATGGAAAGCTGCTTGCTGTGGGGGCAACCGACAGACAGGAGGAGCCAAGTGAGCCTGCGGGGGACCCGAGAAGAGGAGTATCTGGGCTCCTCTGTGCAAAAAAACTGCACTGCACATGTTTGTTATTTTACAAAAAAAAAAATTAACCTTTAGAATCGCTTTAATACCTCTCACAGTGATCACAGTACACCCATGGTAGTGCCTTCATCTTTGTTCCAAGCTTTCAGGGTCATCACCTGCTTCCTAGCCTGAGATTGTAGAACAGATATGGCACAATCATGTAAATTAAGGTGCCTGTGCAGTTCTCGAGTGTGTTCACAAATATCCGAACCAGATCACTTATATTGTAAAGCACTGAGCAAACTGTTGGCGCTATATAAATCCTGTATAATAATAATAATAATCACTGAAGGGAGAGGAGACTGAGGAAATGGTTCTTCCTGCCTGTAGCATACAAATGACATTATCTCAGCTCATGCAAAATTACTGGACTGGAGTTCAAAGACAGCCTTTAAACCATTTGCTGCCCTTAGGACATATCAATACGCAATCAGGTAGCAGTAGTTATACAGGGGCCATGGCTACAGGGGCCATGGCTGCAGCTGCAGTCATGACCATGGTATCTGTGTGTTCAACCAGTGATGCTCTACAAAGTAAAAGTGATCTACGTAGCTAAACAGCCACTGGATCGCTTTCATATGAGGCGGAAGGGAGTGGAAACTGGCAGTTCCACCAGATTACCATAGAGACTTTTAAGGACCAGAACTTCCTGCACATCTCTATGGTCTAAAAAAAAACAAACGTGACAATTATTTTGTCACTTCCAGTTTAGGTCTGATGTAAACAGGCCATTAATGGTCTGTGAAAGGATTTGATCACACCGATCTCAGTTTGATCAGATGCATTTAAAGGGATAGATAACCTTCATCAAAGAACTGCCTATGCAGGCAAGGGGCGTCTGTGGAAAAAAACAAACTGTGTGTCTGACTAAAGCTGAATAATGTCCTTGCTGCAGGGGTAGGCTATTTACCTACCTCATGAAACCTGACTGGAATACTCCCAGGAAGCTAAGTGAGGCCTAGTTATTATTACTGCGCACCGCCACCATCACAGGAGTGAGCTTTTTCTCTGATTCAGACTCTTTCTCTCCCCTGTTTCAGCATCTGAGAGCTCACTCCTGTGATGGAGGAAGTGAGTAGTAATGACAAGGCCTCACTTAGCAACGTCCAGGAAGTACTTAGCAACATCTTGGGAGTATTTCAGTCAGGCTTCATGAGGTACATAAATGGCCTACACCTATAGCGAGGGTATTATTAAACTTTAGTCAGAGACACACAGTTTGATTTTATCTACAGACACCCCTTATCTGCATAGGCAGTTTTTTGGTAAAGATGGACTATCCCTTTAAGGGCCAAGGAGAGATCTCAGTAAATAGGACTTGTCATGGCCCATGCTATCAAAAGGGATGTTGTTCATCCCTTGTGATGGTAATAAAGCTGCTAAAAATTAAAATTAAAGAAACAATGTAAAAAATATGTAAACAAAATAATGAAATAATAAAAAAATATAAAGCAACTGCTCCACTCTGTAATTTTTCCCAAAAAATTGCATTTAAAAAAACTGCTGCATACGGGTGCCCCCATGGAAAGTGGCTTTCCAAGGGGGCACCCTCTGAGCAGGGAGGGCCTGGAGTGCCGGCGGGGGACCCCAGAAGAGGAGGATTGGGGCTGCTCTGTGCAAAACCACTACACAGAGCAGATAAGTATACCATGTTTGTTATTTTAAAATAAAAAAAAAAAAAAAAAAAGGTTTAATGTTACTTTAATGATAAAAGGTTCAGCTTTTCTGAAAAAATAATACTATTGTTCAGTATTGTTAAATTTAAGGCAGACTTGTAAAGATACTGAAAAGCCCACTTAGAAATATAACTTAAAAAAAAAAACGTATAATTTATTACTACAAATTATTTAGAAGTGACTGAAGACCAGCAGCAATCAGTCTGCAGATTGTCAGTGGCCATGGAATGGTATGTGATAAACTGAATTAGCCATGATTTTTACTTCTGAAGGCATTGTGCTTTCTACTTGTTACCTGATGTGACCTATGCAACCAAATGCAATGCGTGAAGTGGTGTGTAGGAGTGGATTATGGGCTCACTACGGTACTTTTATTTCTCCTAGCAAAACAAACAGACTGTACGGCAAACTGCGGTTATCAATTCCCTACAATTTTATTTTAAAAGTAGATGAGTTTCTCAAATTAACTGTAAAACAGCACTTAAGTCAAGAAAAACATGTCTAATTGCAGCCAGTACTTAAGACGGCATTAAAAGCTTAGCTAAAACTGTATTTTCTTTCAATCGGAAATACCGGAGGAAAAAAAAAAAAAAAGAAATGATGTTCCACATAGAAAATTTAGTGCTCCCAGACTTCCTTTTGGATGCTGCCGTTTCAGATCACTTATTTAACCTGGCTCTCCTCTTGTTTTATCTGGTCGGGAATATTCCATCTCTTTTGTGGAAAATATATCATTTTTTTCTGTGGGCCTTTCAAATATAGTTAAAGACTCCAAGTTTTTTTTCTTTAATACACAAGACTTTGTTGTGATATTTACATCGAAAGCTTAATACAGATCACCTGTTACTAGACTGCATACTGACACTATGCCATAAAACAGATGATAAACAAGCAGATGTTACAAAGTGCACAAAGAAAGCACTATTCCCGATACATCATTCTAAACTACATTCAGTGCAGAAAAGCTTATTGTGTGGACAGAAACAACCATGTGGACTTGACTGGAGTGGTCATCCTGTCCCTCCATTCAAGATGGCGAATCCCCATACCATCTCAGTTCCAGTGCAATCAAAAGCACCAGAAGTGACATGAAACCAAGGCTTGGGAGGCAGGTGCCTACTAGGTAGCAAGCCTCAGGACTCCAAGTGGTCCCAGACGCCCTGGAACATACCCTTTCAAAACCTCACCCAAAAGGGGGAAGAAGACAGGGCTTACTCAGCCAGTTCTTCAGGAGTCCGATCCGATCGCAGTGGAAGTGGGAGCGGGTACCTGTCAATTTCCCCCGCTCTCCAAAGGTGCCAATCCTTAATGGAGCGGGGGACCAGTCCTTAAAGCGGAACTTTTCTTTTTGGATGGCACTCTGCTTTAACGTGATTGTAAAACTTTACTTTTTTTTTTTTAATAAAATAATAAACATGTCAAACTTACCTTTGCACAGAGCATCCCAGATCAACCTCTTCTGTGGTCCCCCATTGGCACCTATTCAGGCACACAGCCCAGCTCCACCCCACTTCCCGGTGACAGGTTTTAACTGAAAGCAGCAGAATCCAATGGCTCCTGAGAGCAGTCTCAGCCAAGCCTGTGAGAGCCTGGTGAGGGGAAAGGAGCTGCTGCAGACGTGCACAGCGCTGGATGGAGATCGGGTTCAGGTATTGGGGGGGGGGGGGGGAATCAGGGGAAAGTTTCTATTAAAATATTTTTTACCTTAATGCAGAGAAGATATCTTGCACACTATTACATATATGTTTACTAATATTGTGAGGAAAGTATTACTCACCCTCTCTGAGAAACCTTTTTCTTTTAGTATCTTCCATTCAAGATCTACACTATTAACTGAAAAAATTCTGGTCTAGGATAACAAATGGTCCCTGTAACAGAAGATATGGTCAGACTGGAAGGAGCCAGGGAGACTTGATTGAGATCCTCTGCAGGTCCAAAAACCAGGTTCTTCTTGACCACCAAGGTGTAACCAATATAAGTTGGCATTTGAACTTCGTTTCCATGAATTTGAAAAATCTGCAAAAGTGGAAGTGCCTAGCTGGGTCGAAATCACAGTTTTTCGGACAAGGCTTCTATTTCCCATAAGTGCTTTTTCTTCACTAGCCAAAAGATGTATTTCACTTTTTTGTTTTTTTTGGCAAACAGATCTATAGCAGGAATTCCCCACTTTCTGGCAATCTGAAGAAATACTTCTTGATTCAACTCCCAGTTGCTGTGGCAAACTGTCCATTGACTGAGGAAGTGTGCTATGAGATTTGTGTTCCACCTGTGTGGACTGATGAAATGGAGAAGACATTCTCATCAGCCTAGAATAAAATCCCCTGAGCAACCTGAAACAATGACATATCTGGGCCCCCCTTGGTGACTTAAGTACGCCATCATGGCAGCATTTTTGGTAAATATGTGTAGGGTGACAGTGCTCTCACTGCTGTCAATTCTCTTAGCTTGGAAGAGACCCGAATCAGTTCCTGAGATCAGGCACCCTGGGCTTGATTACTTTGGATATGGGCTGCCATCTGTCATTATCTGGGTCTGCCAGATTTAATGGATTTATCCACCACCATCTTAACACCTGGTGAACTTCTAGAGGAAAAAGCACCCAAGACCCCAACTAATATTTCTGATCCCATGTTGGTAACAACAATGTATGTAGAGCTCTTGATGCAGATGAGCCCACGTTAGTGCCAGGATCGAAGAAGTCATAAGACCCAAGAGTCTCAATTTCTTTTAGGGTAGTCACTAATGCCAAGGCAATTTGTTGGGTTACCAACAGAAATTTGGTGATTTTTTTATTCCTTTTGGTAGAATATTCTTTTGAACCACTAGTACTGCAAGACAACTCTGGCCTGGAACAAAGAATTACTTTTCTTTGTTGATTAGTTATCCAAGATTGTTCAAAGTAGTCGGGACTTTCTGGAGATCTTCAAAGATCTTTTTCTTCTATCGTGCAGAGAGAAGAATGTCACCTCAGCAAGGAATGGAAATGCTAATGAAAAGTCCCCTGTTCCACCATTACCAAGAAACTTGGGACTTGTAAGCATGCATCCTGTAAGTTCAAAGTCAATGAACTCTTCCTTTTGGAGGGCTTTGCGCATCGTGTATATAGATCGTGTATATGGATCCATCCTGAATATTATGTACTCCAGAAAGGTGTTCAATTTCTTCAGGATGATAATCATTCAGAATTTTCCCAAAGGCTTCTGCCCCAGGATTAACTTTATAATTAGAGTTATTTTGTTTTATTTGAATACATTTTTTTCCATTTAACTTTATTATTATCTTAAGGTGGTGGACAAGCCCCTATGTGACAGTACATGAAACTTGATAGGCCCTCTTTGTATAGACATCAGGGTTATTCAAGACCCCTGATGTCTCCCCTGCAATGCTTTTGGGTAAACCCAGTACTAACAGTCCTCATTCTGTCCATGTTCGGTTCCTGGCTGCAGCTGGCCAGAATCTGACAGCGGTGAAACCTGAAGTCCTCAGGACAGAGGGCTCCCGGAATCACAACACAGAGGCAGGATTGGTGAATGGATGTTCACTGATCTTCCTCTGCTTGAAGAGGACAACACAAACAAAATGGTGTTTATAAGCATTTCCAAGTAAAAAACAGCTAAAAACCATGATAAATGGCAGCATAATGCTTAAGTTTATTTATTGAAAGTTTATGAAATGCAAAAATTTTAAGTATTTGAAAGTCTTCTTGTCAGCCTTTCGTAATCCCTTGTATAACAACAAGACTGGGAGAGTGAGAGGGGATGCACTAGAAGCAAATCAAGCTCTGCTGTAGTGTGCATTTCCTGATAAACATGCTTACAGCAGAAGAGAGCAGAGTGAGCACAGGGACATCATCATTCACGTACTGCTGCCCTTTGGCCAAACCAGCAAGCAGGGGGTGTGTTTTAAACCATTGCTCTACCTCTTGTGCGGTAGAGGTCAAGGACCCAACTTATCCTGTGTGGCAGGGAATTGTAAATCCTATGACAAGTAAAATAGCTGCCTATGTCTTTTACAGTATGCATGGGCAAAACTTTAAAACTTTTTTTCAGTTCTAGATAAAGCAGGGAAGAGTTAAAACCCTTGTCCGTTTTTTGTTTTTTGCCATCAGTGTCCTATTGGGATATTTCCCTTCAATCCTGCCCCAGAGATGCAACTGGAAGTCAGAAAAAAACTACACAAAGTGACAGAGATTCCCTTCTCTAAAGCTGGCCACAGATGGATCCAAATTCAGCTGGTTCAGTAGGGACTGGACAAATTGTGATCAATGTATGGCTGTTCCTACTCGACAGAATTCGATCTTCCATCAAACTGGAATATTCCAGAACTTTTGTTGGTCAGCAGCTGCAGCCACTGATCAGTGTATTCAAGTAGAAAAAGAGCCCCAGCTGCCAGAATACAATGGCATAGAGTGGAAGATTCCTTCATCTACTCTGCTTATGTGGATGGGGGAATCTGCTTGATTTTTGTCGATCAGCCAAAAAATGAGTCATCTATGGTCAGCTTAACAGTTGTTATTGAAACAGCAGGCCCCTAGATAAAATGTATCTACGCCTCTTGTTCTAGTAATAACTTTAATTGTTTGAAATTCCCATCACTTTCTGTCTAGGGGACAGTGGACACCAGGACAAATAGAGAGAACGACAGTGGACACCAGGACAAATAGAGAGAACGACAGTGGACACCAGGACAAATAGAGAGAACGACAGTGGACACCAGGACAAATAGAGAGAACGACAGTGGACACCAGGACAAATAGAGAGAACGACAGTGGACACCAGGACAAATAGAGAGAACGACAGTGGACACCAGGACAAATAGAATGATTCCGCAAATCAGAAACACAACAGAAAAACCTACTGTAGCCAAAACTGGAAGAAAAAAAAAAAAAAAAAGAAGGTTTTGTGTATCTATTTTCCTGATATTCAAATGTAACTTGTGCACCTAAAAAGCATCTGTATAAACAGGCTGGGTAGCTGTTCTTGACAAACACCCAAAACTATATGAACATCGAGACATTTTACTGCAGTGCACTGGTATAAGGAATAACAATTTACCTTCCCAGGTCACGTCGAACATGTCGGAAACCTTTGCCATTGTCTAGTCTGCAAAATACAAAAAAGTAAATAAATTTCACAAATCTTAACATAACACACAATTTTGATCAGGCCACATTTATCATAGCAACAAATCTGATTATATCTATCTCCCAATACATTGTGAGGCCAAGTCTGCATCACCAAACTAATGTTACACATCCAAGGTTGCATCTATCCTGTTAAACACTGTTCAAATAGTACGGATTCAACAATTTCTAAAGAAAAAAAAAAAAACCTCATTCAGGAGGTTATGAGTAAAAAACAATGGTGTAGCGCTCAATACCAAAAAGTAATAAATGATACAAATAATATGCAAATGGGTGACACTAAGTGCTCCAAACCAAATCAAGGTCAAAAACAGACCTAATAAGTGACTAACATGTAGTGACCCAATCCCAGTGAGGGATCAATGGACAAGCGACCCTTAGTCCCCACAGGTGGGACGCCAACCTATGAATGCGTGAATCCCTGTAGAGGGATAACAACAACTGAAGTGCTCATCAAACGATAAACAAAAATATAGCAAAGTCCAATGAGTGTGAAACACACAAACACAGCTGCAGTGCTTTAGTCTTCTGGATCATGCAAACAACCGTGACCCACCCGTAGGTGCTCCTAAAAAAATGGCTGCAATGGACTCGCACCTCCACTCAGCGACCCCTAGGGGCCACAGAGCCTTGCAGATCTCTCCTGGATCCTTCCTGTATGGGTACTCCTGATGGTCTGATGTCAGGGTTGACAGGGACCCTTAGATGTATTGGACTAGAAACCCCTCTGGGTCAATGGACAGGCAGGCAGATGGATACTTGGATACAGCTCAATTCAACAGCCCCATAAACAGAAGAACAAATCCTCCATAGTGTAAAACTGCTTTATTTAAAACTAGAATAGCTAAAAAACGAATTGCACTCACATTTCAGTAGATGTCAACAGGCATTACCCATGTGTGGGTGTAATGAAATGAATACAGGGTGTTCAAAAATGGCGCCGCGCCGGAAGTACGTCACAGCAGAAGAAACGGTACAGATACGTGTAGACGGTACAGCGTGGTGACGTATCTTCCGGTGTGACGTACTTCCGGCGCGGCGTCATTAGTTGGTAAGGTTCATCTACACACACCATGGTGTTTGGTGGATTCTATCTTCTCTCTTCTGATTGGAAGAACTTTTTTTGAAGGTTCCATTACTCTCTGCTCAAGGTTTTTGCACTGTCTGGACTGATATTCACTAAGAATTTTTTTTTTTTTTTTTAACTCATGAGTAGTGTGTTCTGATTATCTTGTTTTCACATATGGACATTGAAATGTGTTCTTTTGATGCACTTTATTGCTTTCTGCAATTTCACTATGCTTATATTATTTTAACCACAAGCCTACAGGGCACTTATACCCCCTTCCTGCCCAGGCCAATTTTCAGCTTTCAGCGGTGTCGCACTTTGAGTGACAATTGCGAGGTCATGCAACACTGTACCCATATGAAATTTTTATCATTTTTTTGTGACAGATAGAGCTTTATTTTGGTGGTATTTAATCACCTCTGGGTTTTTTATTTTTTCTTAAACAAACCAAAAACCACTGAAAATTTTGAAAAAAAAGTTTTTTCTTAGTTTTTGTTATAAAATTTTGTAAATAAGTGGTTTTTCTCCTTCATTGACATGTGCTGAGGCTGCAGTGATGGACACTGATAGGCTGCACTGATGGACACGGAGGAGGCACTGGTAGGTGGCACTGATGAGCATTGACAGGCATCACTGATGGGCACTGATATATGGCACTGATTGGCGGCACTGATGTGCACTGATTGGCAGCTCAGATGGGCACTGATGTGGCATTGATATGCACTGGTAGGCACTGATATGTGGCATTGATGTGGCACTGACACGAGGCACTGATGGAGACTGACAGGTGGCACTGCTGGGGCTACACTGATCATCAGGGCACGCTGATGATCAGTGTACATATCCCCTCCGTGGAAAGCCGATTACCGGCTCTCCTCTCGAGCTGTCAGCGTGACAGCTCGAGAGGAGAGAAATGCCGATAACTGGCATTTCCCTGTTTACATGTGATCAGCTATGATTGGACACAGCTGATCACATGACCGAGCCGACATCTTCGGCTCTTTCCGTGATCGGTGATCCGCTGTGTTCGAGGGACGCTGCGTGCTCCCTGAGCCGCGCATGCACGGTGAGAATGGAAGGACGTCATACGACGTCCTCCCAGAACGAGAGAACCACCTTGCGTCCGTCATATTACTATATGGCAGGCGGGAGGTGGTTAACTAGTTTTATAGCGCTGCATTTTTTTTTTTTTTTTTTTTTTTTTACACATTTCTGATTGTGTGGCCACAAATTGGCACAGCATTCACATGATCAGAAGCTTCCTATCATAACCAATAATTGGGGGCTTTCCATGACAGCTTAGTCACTGTGCTGAGAGTGCGCTGGAAAGGCTGTTCCCAATGTGCGGTTCCTTGGTAAGAACAGATTAACAGACCAAAAGGGAGCCAATATCAGAGATCTGTTCTTAGAGTTTATATACACTTTAAAGAGACACTAAACCTATCAATTTAACAGTTTCTAAAAGTTAAATTCAAGGCATGCCGTCACAGTTGTTTGTGCTCTCCACCAAACTGTCAAGCCACCAAATGGCTTGTGTCATAACTGATCATATGTGCAGCAACATGGGAACTGCAGATCAAACAGAGGCCAAGATGGCAGCTTTCTTGGCTGTAAAGGATAGAAGGGGGTAGATACACTTTAAGTAAGATCCCTGCAATAGAAAAGACATCATATTCCCCTCTTTGGTGTCCCACAACTCCAACCATTCCAGTGCTGTAGCATCTGTCATTCTATTCTACTGGACAGCAGTGATGGATGTCTGTGCCCCTGCTGTGTGCTGTGGTTCCATCCTCCAACCCCGATATTACTGAACTGATACCGGGATCGTAGGAGAAAAAAAAACATGCAACACTTTTAATTGAACAAAGCAGGGTGTACCGCAATATGTAGCAATGAAAGTCTTTATAGGCCCAAAAACAAAAATGTAATCCATTACAGCTTGGCAGTCTTTAGATGTCAGGGGTTTGTTCAGAGAAGTACAGCCTAAGCTCTTTTGGCTTCACTTCTCCTGTGGATCACACGTGTGCAGTTCGTTCTGCACTCCTGTGCCCCGTATTCAGCTGACAGTGGGCCGAAGCCTGTTTTTAGCTGACATCACTCAGCTGATCCAGTCTGGAGAAAGATCCTGACTTTAAAGTTGTGATCCACCCCAGAGTCTGGAGTGGCACCTGGCTCAACATGAGCCACCCGCTCCCTCCCCAACCCAGAACTCCAGTGAGCAGGTGGGGCAGGGGGTTTAGAGCAGACAGCGGTGACTGACACTCACCACACTAAGCTCAGAGCGGCTGCAAGAACTCAGCGGTCATATGATCACCAAGGTCTCACCCTTAGAGCTGACAGGGACAGATGCAACATCCACCACAGGTAAGTATGATTTAAAAAAAAAAACAAATCCCAAACTTCTTTTTTAATGGTAATCAAACATTTCAATTTTATTATCTGACCGATGTGTGAGTCCATCAAAACGATCAAACGACTGATCAGAATATGAGATTAACCACTTCCTGTCCGGACACTTTTACCCCTTTCCTGACCAGGGCAATTTTCAGCTTTCAGCGCTATCACGCTTTGAATGACAATTGCGCAGTCATGCAACACTGTACCCATATGAATTTTTTACCATTTTATTGAGACAGATAAAGCTTTATTTTGGTGGCATTTATTCACCAAAATAAATTTTAAATAATTTTTATTTTTTTTGCTATGTAAATGAAAATGTCCAAAAAGTTTGAAAAAAAGTGTTTTTCTTATAAAATTTTGCAAATAAATAATATTTCATCATTAATCTTGGACAAAATGTATTCCATTACCTTTTTAGTAAAAAAAAAAATAAGCCAAATTAGTTTATAACCAAAAATTATAATTTTTAACTTCTTTTTACATTTTTATATTATTTGTTTTTTTTTACACTGATTGCTTTTACATCCATATAGGATGTAAAAGCAATCATTTCTATCTGTCTGCATTCTTGCAGCCATTGAGAATTACTGAGTGAGCTGTGATTGGTCACAGCTTGTCACATGGTACAAGGCTGTTGTGAATAGCCTTGTACCACGTGACCTCTGATCATTCACAGATTTCACACGTAGTAAGCAATGATGTCAGAAGTGATATCTTGCTTATTACTTTGCATGTGATCACTGATTGGCCAATCAGTGATCACATGATCGGGACCTCGTACAGAGGTCCCCGTCCGATGATCGGTGTTTCACTGGGTCCGGAGGATCGTGGTGCTGCGCGCTCCCAGGGAGCGCACACAAGCGGGGGCCGGGAGGCCGTTTATAAACGCCCACCCGACCCTGCACTGCCACCATCCGGCCGTTTATATACAATGGCCGGACGGGAGGTGGTTAAAAAGGTAGAAACAGAGGTGCAATTGATAACCTAAAATGTGTACCCCGATGATTGAACAGAATCCACGTCCCCACGTGAGACCGATCCATTGACTGGGTTGCTGACTACAGGTCAATTATTCCTAATTGGAGAGATCACCTGGAACAGAAAGTGAATATTTCTCGAAGTATACATGGCTCCCAGAAGAATATTAGCCTTGCCAGTTTGTTTCTTCTGTACTACAGAGTACCTCTCTCCTATGAAGATGAGGAGAGGAATGGTGTTCTGTAGCAGTGCCAACACTGTGTGTATGGCTCCCATAAAACCATTTTATTACAATTCCTGATACATTTCTTTGGACTACAGAGCACCTCCCTCCTAAGTAAGGTCCTATTCCCACCTGGCAATTTGGAATCTCAACTATGCTGCCCACAATTCCAAATCGGAGGGCATTCCCTGCAAAATGCATATTTGACTGCCATTCTTTCTACACCCAAACCCAAACATTTGCAACGGCAGGAAAAACGCACCTTTAAAAAAAAAAAAAAAAAAATCACATGAAGATTTATTTTTATGTTTGTTTTGGAAAGATCAGGGAAGGATATATGCCTTAGTTCTGGGTGGAAGACCCCCTCTCACTTCCTGTCCCAGTGACCCCCCTCCATAACCTGACACAGGGTTGTCACCAGGACAGGACGTTGCGGGTCACAGGGTCTGTATCGCTCTGTGCAACTCGATATTACAATGTCTGACATCAGCTGCAACCGATGGAGTGTAATGGGTGACATAAACTGAGCCATACACAGCAGATTATTATTGTTATTATACAGTAACAGGGCTTTACAACATAAAGGGGGGAGTACACCTGAAAACAAGGGGGTGGGAGGGCCCTGATCTTCGGAGCTTACAATCTAACACACTCAGTGACACAGGATGCCATATGAACATATGGGGACACCATGGCTCTTTGGGATAGACTGACATCACAGATCTCTATAACACTGACAGAGCAGTGTGTACAACTGTGTCCGTGCCCCCTCCGGCTCCTGACACCCCCGGTACCAGTCCCTTTCCTCACCTGCTCCCTCACCCCCGGGATCACCGATCTCCCTGCAACCCAATGACTGGAGCTGAACAAGCCGGGACGTGACGTGCAACGTAACCTGCACGCTGACCCACGTCCTGTCGTCCGTGCGTGCTGCGTCGCTGGGGGCGGGGGCGGAGGCTATGTGATTACAGTTCGGGGAGTGAGTACAGTTCGGGGAGTGGGCAGGGGCGGGCACTAGCCCTATGGACCAGTATAGGACGCTACATACGAGCGGCTGTATACAGAGCTGCCAGTGAGGTCTGCAGCCGGTAAAAACGTATTGAAAGTGAAAGCCCCTCCGTGTCCCGCCATGCAGCCAGTCCCCGGTCCGAGCACCCTGCAATTAGCACGACATGATTCACAAGAGGGCTTTTCTGCACGAAACTGCTTAGAACTAAAAAGTGAAGGTTTTGCCCGGTGTTGCCCTTGAGAAATGCCAGCCGACCGTTACCGGACTATTCAGGCCCTTGTTATCGCTGGTTTCACGGATGGAAAGCTGTTATGTCTGGTCACGTGACCGCTGTTTTCAAATCCCCCGCTGATCGGCAATGAGACCATTCTTTCTAAGGGGCTGAGGTGTTTGACGCGAAACGGGACCATGTCCATAGAAGTATTAGTTTAACCCCTTGGCTTCCCCCTTCCTGACCAGGCCATTATTGTGCGTTACTTTCACTGACAATTGTGCGGTCATGCAACGCTGCACCCAAATGAAATTTATGCCCTTTTTTTCCCCACGAATTGAGCTTTCTTTCAGTGGTATTTGATCACCTGTGCATTTTTTGCGCTATAAAAATAAAGCCTGACAATCTTGAGAAAAAAAACAATATTTTTGACTTTTTGCTATTAACCACTAGCTTACAGGGCACTTATACCCCCTTCCTGTCCAAGCCACTGTCACACTTTGAATGACAATTGCGCAGTCATGCAACACTGCACCCATATGACATTTTTATCATTTGTTTTAGACAGAGCTTTCTTTTGGTGGTATTTAATCACCTCTGGGTTTTTTATTGTTTGCTAAACAAACCAAAAACCACTGAAAATGTTGAAAAAATGTTTTTTCTTAGTTTTTGTTATACAATTTTGTAAATAAGTGATTTTTTTCCTTCACTGATGTGCATTAACGAGGCTGCAGTGATGGGCACTGATAGGCTGCACTGATGGACACTGATAGGAGGCACTGACTGGCACTGATTGGCAGCTCTGATGGGTGGCACTGAAAAGCAGCTCAGATGGGCACTGATATGTGGCATTGATGTGCACTGGTAGGCACTGATGGGCACTGACAGGTGGCATGGATGAGCACTGACAGCTGGCACTGATGGACACTGACAGGTGGCACTGCTGGGGCTACACTGATCATCAGGGCACATGTCCCCTCTGAGTAAAACCGATGACCTGCTCTCCTCTCTCGAGCTCCCAGAACAAGAGAACCGCCTTGCGCCTGTCATTACCTTATATGGCGGGGTGGGAGTTAAACATGTCCAGTAAAAAAAAAATTAAAACTCAAATTTAGGCCAAAATGTATTCTGCGACATGTCTTTGCTAAAAAAAATCGCAATACATGTAAATTAATTGGTTTACCTGAAAGTTATAGCGTCTACAAATGGCGGTATATATACTGGGATTTTTTTTTTTCATTTTTACTAGTAATGGCGGCGATCAGCGACATATAAAAACATAAGAGTACAGCGCTAAAACTTGCTAACTATAGCAAATAAGTAGATCAAATAGAAGTCCAATTCATATATGATAAAGATGAAATAAGCCCCTCTCCATAGGAACATCAATAATATCATAGATGCTTCAATCTGGTCAAGGAGATAAAGGGGATCCACCAACACCCAAAAAATTCTGCCTTTACCAGACCAAAATGACCCCCAAATATGGACGGGTCAAAATTCACAGTGCAAATTCCAAAAGTAGCGTGTGGACCTGGACACTTTATGGCTCTGAAGGAACAAAACTGGACCCCAGTTGTAGAAGGATAAACACACGTTAAACTGATTCCAAAGGCAAGCTGTGGTCAGGACACTGATAAAACTCCAAATTTGAACTTCAGAAATTGGACTGAAAAGTGAACCTGTAAAAAATGAATTATCCTCATAGAGGACAATTCCATTCAAAAACAGAAAAATCCTCATAGTGTAGTATTTCCAGAAAGATTTATTGCCTCAAAGCGTAGTATAAAACGTACATTAAAATAGAGAAAAAACAGCATGTCACCATAGATACGAATGGTATGTTTCAAACCAACAAAATGGCCGCCATGTTCCAGTGCGTGCTGACGTCACGTGTTCTTGCTCCTCCCTACGCGTATCGTCATTGGTGACTTCGTCAGGATCAGCAACTTGTAGCAGGACTGCGACAGACATTCTGACACTGGGGGGAACTGACTTGGTGTCACGGACATCCCCAGTGACACCAATACAGTGATCAGTGCTAAAAAAAAAAAAAAAAAAGCACTGACACTGTACTAATGGCTCTGGGCAGGAATGGGTTAACATGAGGTCGATCAAAGGGTTAACTGTGTGCTGGGAGTGTTTTACTAGGGGGGGCAGGATGTGTGTGATTCACTGTAATCACACTGCTCTGGATGGCTGTGCTGTGCACAGCCATCCAGAGCAGTGTGTCCGAGCACATAGGTCCTCGGGTAAAGTTCTAACGCGTTTTGGGAGTCGAACTCCCTTCCCCAGAGCAATAGATTGTTTGACTCCTAAACTGCATTAGAACTTTACCCAAGGACCTATGTTGCCCATGACTAGCATCTTTGACTCCTTGTCTCTTTTTATGTCCTTTTTGGCTTGTGAGTATGCATTTGTATTTTTATAATAAATTCCTTACTATCACGGTAATGCACAAGGAGAATGCGCCCTGTTTTGTCCTTTTCTGCATGATCCTGGTATAACCATTTGTTCCCTAGGACGTATGGGTAGGTCCTAGGGATGGGAAGTGATGACTGTATATAGAAAAAAATATATCTAAACAATTCTGCGCTATAATATATAATAAATCAATGAAAAAGGATAAGCAGCCACCTCAGCATTGCAGGCAACAATACATAAAACGTAAATAACAGGAGTGCGGCGCATTAAAATAACTAAAAAATGGAAATAAAAGTCCAATTTATATATAATGAGGATGAAATAAGCCCCTCTTCATAGGGACATCAATAACGTCATATATACTTCAATCTGGTCAAGGAGATATAAGGGATCCACCGTCACGAACACTCAAAAAATTCTGTCTCTTACCAGACAAATGCATTGCGCATTTTGATCCGTCCATATTTGGAGGAAATATGGACAGGTCAAAATGCGCAATGCGAGTTCCAAAGAGAGTGGCATGGACCTGGATATATATAGACTCCGAAGGAACAGAACTGGACCCCAGTTGTGAAAGGATAAACACCAGTAAAGCTGATTCCAAAAACAAGCCATGCTCAGGACACTGATATCAACCCAAACTTGAGCTTCAGAAATTGGATTGGAAAATGAACCTGTAAAAAATGAATTCTCTTCATAGAGGACAATTCCATTCCAAAAGCAGAAAAAACTTCATAGAGTAGTACCGGTATTTCTAGAAAGATTTATTGCCTTAAAGCGTAGTATAAACCGTACATTAAAATGTAGAAAGAAAAACCAGTATGTTACCATAGAAATGGATGGTATGTTTCAAACCAAAAGATGGCTGCCATGTTTCGGTACGTGCTGACATCACGCGTTCTGGCTCCTTCCTACGCATTTCGTCATTGGTAACGTTGTCAGGGTAACTGTATATAGTGAAGGTTTTGACCGGAGTTCTCCTTTAGGAACACAGAACTTCACCATATGTTTTGAGCTTCTACTTCTGGTTTATATTGGTGATCACATCTAGTAGGGGAACTTCTCTCAATTTGTAGAAATTCTTACCCACCTTTGTGAAATAAAAACCTTGGAAAAGTTGAAACCCAACACAGTCTAAAAGAAAACGTTCTGAGTGAAGTTTTACTTTCTAATCTGTACATCCATTTAACTGGGTTTTTTTCCCTTTTATAGATGAACTGCGATATTACAAAAATTGTGATTTTGACAGAGCAAAACAGAAGATATAAAAAAGATGACTGCAGAGTGGGACAAGAGAATGGAGGCAGAAATCCAGAGAATGGAGGCAAGGAAGAGAAAAGAGCATGCAGAATATGTACAGAATTTAAGGGTGCATGTAGCCGATTGGAACAGGAAAAAAAAGTCTGAGAGACAGAGAATTGAGGCAAGGAAGAGGGAAGAGCATGCCGAATTTTTACAAAATGTTGCAGAGTGGGATAGGAGAAGAAGAGCTGAGAGACAAAGAATTGAAGAGAAGAATAAGGAAGAGCATGCAGCAAATGCACAGGATTTAAGGGCTAATATAGCAGAGTGGGACAGGAAAAGAAAATCCGAGAGACAGAGAAAGGAGCAAAGATGGAATGAGGAGCATGCAGAATGCATCCAAAATGTAAATGCAAGGAAAGCAGAGAAGAAGAGAAGAGAAGAGACAAAGAGAAAGGAGGATGAGGAGATGAGAGAATTCATAACCAGATTAAAGGTAGGAATAGTGGATTGGGAGATGAGAAATGAGCAGAGGAGAGAAATTCTAGACAGATCACAGGGGATGAAAGCAGATTGGGAAGAAGATTGGAGAAGAGAGGAGAACGTGAAGGAAGGGGAGGAGGAGAGGAAAGGAGAGTGGTGGAGAGGAAGTCTAGACAGATTATGGGCGATGAGAGCAGAGTGCAAGAGGGGAAGAGAGGAGAAAAGAAAGGAAGCAGAGGATACAAAGAGGGAGAAAGAAGAGAAAAAGAGAGTGGAGGACCAGAAGAAAAAGAAAGAGGAAGGAATAAAGAGGGAGGAGATGGAGGAAGAGAAGAGGAAGAAGAAAGAGAAAAAGATAGAGGCAGAGCAGAAGAAAAAGGAAGAGAAAAGAATAAAGAGCGAGAAGATGGAGGGGGAGGAGAGGGAGGAAGAGAAAAGGAAAAAGAAGGAGGAGAGGGAAAAAGAGAAAAGGAAAAAGAAGCAGCTGAAGGCAGAGGCCAAAACTAGTGCTCTGACAAGTAAAGTAAAGGCACTGAATGAAGAGAAGGAAAATGAGGACAATAAGACAGTAGATGAGAAAACAATGGAGGACAACAGCGCATTGCAAAGCAAATTAGAGGCAATCAGAGATGAGTTGGAGAGCAATAAGGAAGAAGATAGAAAGAGAAAAGAGGAGACAAGCAGAGACCAGGGGAAAACCAGAGAGAAGATGAGAGCAATGCTAACCAAATTACAGTCAGATGTGGAGCGCAGTAGAGAGCAGGAGAGGAGTAGACTGAGGTTAGCAGAGGAAGAGGCAAGAGTCAAGTGGAGAATCCTTAAGGAGAATGCAGGTGTAATCAACGCACAAAAGAAGAGGTAAGTACACGTTCTTATAACTAGTTGGTAGTGACAAGCCGAACATGCCTAGGCTCAATTCGGGACGGGTTTGTCAAACTATACTGAAGTTTGGGTGCTAAATCTGAACTCCATGTCATAGGAGCTCTTCATAGGGAAGGGCAGCAGGACTGCAATATGCCTCATAGGCATCTCTCATCGTTGCCTTTGTCTTGGCCCAGCAGTTCAGGCTCAGAAATTGTCTTGTCTAGCTTTTAATGACACAAATGTAGTAAAAGATGAGAAAATAATTTCCATTTTAATTTCCTTTTACAGGAACCCCACCTCGACCATCCACAAGATACCACCAGTTAAGCCAAAATGTAACCAGGCAAATGTAAGTGATCTCTATACTTCCTATATAATTTTACCATTCATTTAGCTGCAGAAGACAAATGTCCATAGGGTTCTGGTTTTAATATCACAATAGCAGTTATGGTCCAGAGGAAATAAAAGCCATCAGGAAGCTGGGATGGGGGGAGCATTGTGTTCTATGAAGGTAGACAAATTCCTTTTAGACCCCACATAGGTGGTTGGAGCGATTCCCTGGTGACTGTGTCTCTAAGTGATAGATCTGCTATATGTGACCCTGATGATGAACCTCATGATAGTGGACAGGATCCATCAGTTTTATTGTCCATAAAGGTGGCCCTAGACATTAGATCACATTTTATTGATCAGATGAACAAACGATCTGATGTCTCTGGTACACCTGCATGTTGTAGCAGTTTTGGACTAGCAGAATATACCATGTGCCATATTCTCAACCAAGTTTCAGGCCAATAATACCTAATAATAATTAGGTATTAATATTTATTAAAAGTAATGGATCATAGATCGTCTTTGATGTAGCTAAAAGTACATATTCGTGTGTTGTAGTCAGTTATATTTTCTTATATATTTTTCTATTTTGCAGAAGCTACGGATGTACGCAAAGGCAGAATGCAGTTTATAACATCTCTGCATTCAAGCATGTAGTATGGACTTTATAGGCAAGTAACCTCACAACCAATATTGATCAAAGTAATATCTTTATTACAATCTTAATTGTTAAAACCAAAGGAAAAAGGTGTATACAATTATGCATAACAGTAAATGGCTCAACATTACTCAAACATGTCAAACAAATAATCCTCTGGTATTGGGTTATTCCCCAACTGGATTAATCATCCACTGACTGGTAGCCGATGTGACAATCCAGTGTATTATATATATGGGGATAACCCTTTCCAGTGCAGTCCTTTGACTTCATTATAATCTGGTGTTATTGTGATTTGTAATGTTGAGCCATTTACTGTTATGCATAATTGTATACACCTTTTCCTTTGGTTTTAACCATTAAAATCGTATTAAAGGTAGTACTTTTACCAAAATTGGTTGTGTGGTTACATACCTATAAAATCCATACTATATGCTTTTCTGAAATCTACTGACTTAAGGATGCCACACATACTTTATTTTTTTGGTTCCCATAGCACTGCCGTATGGTAACACCTTAAATTACTATTTGGCCATCTCTGCACAAAATACAGTAAAGCCCAATGCACATGTACCAAAAAAATGAGAGGAGATTAAGGGGAGGAGTTTTGTGTTGGAAGGAGGAATTTGGAGGCCAGCATGAGGTAGAATTTGTTCTAGGAGGGGAAATTTTTTTGGGGGGGTTACTAGTAGTAGTAATTCCGGGGTTGTGTTGGGAGGAGGGATAGGGGAAGAGGGTATGTTCTAGGAGGGGGATTTGGGGGGTTTGTGGTATATGGTGAGGGGGGAATTTGTGCTAGGAGGGGAATTTTATTTTGGGGGGTGGTATTTGTGCTTTTAGGGCTTATTGGGCAGTATTTGTGCTAGGATGGAGGATTGGGGGAAATTTGAGATAGGGGGATTTTATTTTTGGGGTGGGATTTGTGCTTTTAGGGGTTATTGGGCAGTATTTGTGTTAGGATGGGGGATTGGGGGCATTTTAGCTGGGAGGGTTTTTTTTGGGGGGGGGGGATTTGTGCTGGGAGGGGGGTTTTGGGGGGCGGTATTTGTGCTGGGGGAACTTTGGGAAACAGAGGATTTGAGCTGGAAGGGGGGAGTGCTGTGGGGCAAAGATTTTTGTTGGGAGAGGGGATTTCAGCAAGGGGTTACAACAGCTAAGGGGCTGTTAGGAGATCTAATTAAGACAGCCTGACTATGCCCACCTTTTCCTGCCTGATCCGCCATTCATAGAAGCGGTACTACTGTAGAGCAAGAAAAAACAAAACCCTGCTCCAGGTCGGTCTACTGTTCCTCCTCCACTACCACATCAATAGGTGCTGGCCCTGTGCGCCACAGTCTGGAATAGCATGGAATGAAAAAGTTAAAAAAAGAAAAGAACAACCCCCCAACATAGAATAGAATATGATCGGAAAAATACACGTGTCAATGATGCCTTTAGTACAAATATTCCTCTTTCCTACCCCGCCCCGGCCATCCTAATCATTTTGTGCCGCAGGGGTTAAAACAGCTAAGGGGCTGTCAGAAAATCTCATTAAGACAGCCTGATTATGCATACCCTTTCCTGTTTGAACCTCCTTTCACAGGAGAGGTACTAGAGCAACATTCAGAATAGAATAGAATAAAACTAATAAAAAGTTGAAAAGAAAAATAAAATAAATTAGATTAACAAAAAGTTGAAAAAAGCAATAAAATTGAAAAAAAAAAAAAGCAATAGAATACAGTTGAGTAGAATAGACTAGAAAGAGTTAAAAAAAATAGAAGAGAATAAAAAAAGTGAAAAAAATTAGAATAGATTTTAAACAAATCTAACCCCTTAGGTGAAGAGTAGAGTAGTGACTGGCCAGAGAGAGATTACTTTGATGCAGTTGGCCAGCTTGCATATGCATTTGCAATGTATGTGGACTAAAATCCCTGTTTTTTTTTGCAAAGTTTGATAGAAAGGGTTTATAGCAACCTGCAAAGGGTTCATTCAAAATTTTAAGACTGGAAAGAGGCCATATGCTGCCTAGATCATGTGTATCCTTGAAGCATTTCAACTACAACACATTCAAGTTAACCTCCAAGCATGGATTTTATGGCATAGGTTCATTGATCCAGGTTAGACCAATGTAGATACCTGAGAGATCGCTGTGGAAGAATCACTGAAGTTGTGGCCGCTACTACAGAGATCACTATGATCTTCCGGGCCCTGCATAGTGATCCCAGTGGGGCACTCACTCAGCACAGCCACCATTTGCACAATGCCTTGCAGTTTTATCAAAGAATACAAGGTTTTCTCTGATTGGATGAGGTGACATCACAATCTTCACCTCATCCAAGCATAGCACACCTTGTATTCTTCAAAAACAATACAAGGAGTTGGTGGTCACGGTGAGTGAGCAACCCCCTGTGTTCACTATGACACAGAGCAGTTCCAGACGTTATTATTAGTGTATGTGTACCAGAGAACAATATGCCAATACTCTGTGTGCGTGTATGTGTGTATATATATATATATATAATTAAACTTGAGAAGAGTACTGAGGCAGAGTGCTGTGATGTTATCAGGAAGCTATGTACACCAACGTGCCAGCTCCTCCCACCACCCATAAAAATAAAGGTTTTATTTAAACATTTTATTATCATATTGATGAAAAGGGGAGGAATCGGGGAAGGTAAAATCTAAACAGATGAAAGATTACCATTAACCAGGATCTCATCATCCTTCTCCAGCTCTATTTACTGTATATATTATGGGTATTGGGGGAACCAGGCGGCTACAACACAATCCTATGAAAACATAGTCCCCTTTATGTGCATCAAAGCAAAAAATAGACTTAGGTTGAAACAGTCCTGGAACAAGGTCATAGAGTGCCTGGGCAAGATCATACAGTGCTATGACCAGACTATACATGCTGAGACCAGGTCATACAGTGCTGGGACCAGGCCATACAGTGCCGGGACAAGGTCATACAGTGCTGAGGCCAGAGATTTGCTCCTACCCACTGCTGCCCCATCAACAGCGGCCAGGGCCTTCCCCATCCCACAGTTACATATACACAAGATGGCGGGGATGTTCATGACATTATTGACCTAATATGGCCACATGGCTATATTAGACCTGGCAGCTACATACTGTATACACAAAGGGGATGCTTGTACCATCACTGACCTAATAGGGGCATCCCTGCCCCTTTGTCTACATGTAGCTGCCAGGTCTAATGTGATTGTGTGGCCATATTAGGTCAATACCATTGACCTATAATGGCCTCACGACCATATTAGATCAATGACCTAATATGGCTATCTAACCATATTAGTCAATGATGTCATAAGCATCCCTCCCCCTTTGTGAGCATGTAGCTGGGGGGTGAGGAATGCCCTGGTCGCAGTTGATTGGGTGGCAGTGTTGACATCTTCCTCCCAGCTGTGGTCCGAACTTAGGTTAATTGAATACTAGCAATCATGAACCCCATAAACATGTAGAGTTGGGATTGGTCAGAGAGGGATTACTTTGACACAGTTGGCTGGCTTAAACATGTACTGTAATGCATGTGAAATACAATTCCCTGTTTTATGTAAAGTTTGAAAGAACTGTGTAAGGAAGCATAGCAGTGTGCAGAGGGTCCATTCAGATTTTTTGGTATTTATGTGGTCACACCCTTTTAGCATTTGATGGGTTATATATATGTATAAATTATTTGCATTTGAACACAGACATATTTTATTTCTATTGCATAGTGCAGGTCAGTGACCAGAGCTGAACCTAGCAGGGGCGACAAGTGACATGGAATACCTTGTGACTCCAGTGCTGATCAGGTGAGGACAAAAAAAAAGAGATTGCTGCAAGCCGGGTCTGTCTTTGATTTATAGTTAACCAGTCCTATCAGGTTGTGGGGATAGAGCCTCAACCCATTGTATGCTGCCATGATGCGCGAGAAGAAGGAGAAGGCTGGAACCCCTGTCAGATTTTTATCTCTGGTCTGTGTCACTATTGCAGATTTTCCCTTACTTCCTGTCAAATAAAACCATCAACAACATGGGACAATATGTAGGGATCAATCTCAAAGAGTGCCAAATAGAAATGAAATCCCAACAGGTGTTCTAAGCCTTCCCCACTCTCTTCAAATCAAGAAAAAAGCTTTTGGCTTGACATACCCATTAAAGCCCAAATAGAAGACAACCCATTCTGGAGAAACACTATCAATGTAGTCACTAGGAGTTGACATTGACTTAACATTACTTCCCAGATAATATAAAGATTACGTTTTGCTTCTAGGGAAAAGGCATGCAGCAGTGCCTCTTTCTTCATTGTTCAGACACCACAACACAAAGATACACAGCATGCTTCCCAAACCATTACAGCAGCACCACGTCCATCTCTCAACAGGGACCTGCCCCTGCATCCAAGGTCTGCTCTTCAGATCTACAGTTGCCATGACTGTGTGCACTGAGCAGAGCACCACCGCTTTCTTTTCCTGCAACTGTGCTGGAGGCTGCCCTGCTTGGCCCCATCAAGTGGTTCAGCAGAGGTAGCACAGTGTTGGTGGCTTCTCCATGGATTGTCGGAGGTCCCTCCCATATGCTCACATGTGCTGCTGGATTCAATAATTATATTCTTGGGAATGCTGCCAGCTCTTTCATGACATTTTCAGAGGCTGCCACTGCTGTTTACTCATGAGTTTGTAAATGGGTTTGTTGTGTCAACAGCTTGCAGAGAGAACCAAAAGCAACAGGGAGGAGAGGGTTAAAAGCTGGAAAGCTAGGACTGAGGTGTGCATATCATGGCAATGGCATATTTCTAAAGAGACTCACCTATTACAACACAGACTTTCCACCCACTTCACCCCATATCCCAAGAACACTGTACATCCCCCCTACCAGCACCTTCATCTCCCATTGAAGCATCAATGTAGCAACAAACCTCTTGCACTCATCCTTTGCTTGCACTGTATAGATCTGCAATCACCCTTTATGATTGCAGTCCAAACCTCCCTAGGATTTCACTACATTTCTATTCATGCCCCCATCATAGCGCATCTATCCCCACCCGTCTCACCCCTCGCCTATTCTGCATCCCTCGCCACCCAGCTTATATTACCTCCCAACATCACAACTTAACCAACCCAGCCACCTAACCCCTGACAGCAGATCCCTCCCAAACCAAAGTCCCTCCACACTCACACCACATCCTTACCTGCCCCCCCTCCCCCATCACACTGCACCCTTCTCTTTCTTGTGTTTCCCAAGCCAGTCTTGAACCAATTTTGCAGTGTGACAGGGCACATTATCCTGCTGAAAGAGGCCACTGCCATCAAGTAAAATGATTTCCTCAAAGGGGTGTACTTGGTCAGCAACAAAGTTTAGGTAGATGGCACATGTCAAGTAACACCCACATGAATGGCAGGACCCAAGGTTTCCCAGCAGAACATTTCCCAAAGCATCACACTGCCTTCGCCGGCTTGCATTCTTTTTATAGCCTAGTGCCATCTCTTCCCCAGGTATGTGACGCACCCGCACCCGGCCATCCACATGACGTAAAAGAAAACACGCTTGGTCTAGTCATTGTCTAGTCCTGATGCTCACCCTGACTGGTCTGTGGCTACACAGCCCCATACATAACAAACTGTGATGCCCTTTTTTCTGTTTTCAACATATTAGATTCAGGGACAACATGTTTACTTGTTGCCTAATATATCCCACTGACTTTCAGATGCAATTGTAATGAGATGATCAATGTTACTCACAACCTGTCAGTGGTCACAAAGTTATGGCTGATTGCTGTACATGGAAAGGAGTTGTTAATTATTGATCTTATGCTCTCCTTAACCACTTGTCTACCGGGCACGTTTACCCCCTTCCTACCCAGACCAATTTTCAGCTTTCAGCGTTCTCATACTTTGAATGACAGTTGTGCAGTCATGCAACACTGTACCCAAACTAAATGTTTATAACTTTTTTTTTAGACAAATAGAGCTTTCTTTTGGTGGTATTTGATCACCACTGGGGTTTTTATTTTTTACTAAACAAACTAAAAAAGACCAAAAATTTTGAAAAAAAAATGTTTTTCCTAGTTTCTGTTATAAAATTTTGTAAATAAGTAATTTTTCTACTTCACTGATGGGCACTGATAGGATGCACTGATGAGGAGTCACTGATGGGCACTGATAGGCTGCACTGATGGGCACTGTTAGGTGGCACTGATGGGCACAGTTAGGTAGCACTGATGGGCACTGTTAGGAAGCACTGATGGGCACCGTTAGGTGGCACTGATGGGTACTGTTAGGCAGCACTGTTAAGTGGCACTGATCAGCAGCACTGATAGGTGGCGCTGATTAACTGATGAGCACTGATTGCCAGCACAGTTGGGCACTGATGGGCACTATTGGCTGCACTGATGAGGCTACATTGATCACCAGGACACTGATGATCAGTACCCTGATGATCAGTTTAAATGTCCCCTTGCGAAATGCCGCTTACTGGCTCTCCTTTCTTCACGCGCTGTCAATAACCAGTATTTCCTATTTACCCGGTGATCAGCTCTGATTGGACACAGTTGGTCACATGGTAAAAGTGGCTGTGATTGGCCCGTTCCGTATCCATGTGATCAGCTGTGTCCGAAAGACACAGAGGTAACAGACCGCACGCAGTGTACACCCCAGGGGGTGTAATTCTGGGTTGACGACCGTCTTTCAGATATAGCGCGGTATAGGAACTGGTTAAATGATAAGTTCACCTTTTGAAAAAAGAATGCATTTTTTTTGCAAGTAAAAAATAAAACGTGCAAATATTATTTTAATTCTAAGGAGCCTGCAGAACATTGCACCCACTATCAGCACATCAGGGGTGCAATGCCAGGCTCCTGCAGACTCTCAGGATAGCTGTCTGCCCTTCCCTTGCTAATGGCAATAGCTGATAGCAGAGCGGCGATTGGTGGTGAGCTGTGTCCCTCCGACACAGCACATCACCGATCAGGGTAAAGAGCCAATGACGTTGGCTCTGTACCATGTGATTAGCTGTGTCCAATCACAGCTGATCACATATAAACAAATGTCGGTTATCGGCATTTGCTTTACTCAGCGCTGTCATTGTTTGAGGGTATGAGATACAGTGTTGGAAGATTTCCCCTCCATCACTGTTAAAAGAACAACCCAAAATATGGGATTTTTTACCACTATCAGTGGTAACGGTAAACAGCACAAGTAGAGCAGGGGAATCTGCCTTATGGGGGTACAGACAGCAGTAAAAACATATAGGTGTTCCAAACTGTCTCCACTCTATCCAAAACTAAAAAAAAAAAAGTTTTTCCTTTTATACTTTAAGAGAATTTGTTAAGTTCAATGTCCCATACACACTATCAGGTGTTTTTTTTTGTTCAACCCAGTGGGCTGAATGAAAAAAAATCTGACAGATCGCTGTACTAAAACAAGCGTTTTTAGTACAGTGATCTCCCCCACTGTGCTATTGTCAAGGTCCTACCTTTTCCCAGAGGTTATGTTACTCCATGTGCTGGCATCCATCTTGGATTTCTGCTGAGCATGATGGGCATCTTTTATGCCTTCAGGTCTCTGAGGTCCATCCCCCAGAGGGGTGTGGCTGAGTACATATAAGCCTGGGATCTGCACATGCTCTTTGCACTTGTGTCTTTGTCTTGCTACAGCTCTGTGTATATGCTCGTGACTCTTCTGGTATTCTGACTCGGCTTGTGACAAAGACCATTCTCTGTGTTTCCCTTTGATCTGACCTTCCGTTGCTGAACCCGGCCCGTGACCTGTGATTCTCTGTCTACTGTTCTGTACTGTTTTGTCCTGTTGTTGTTGACCCAGCTTGTCTGACTACGCTATTGTCATTCTCACCAGCTACACGCCATTGGCGGCGGCCATTACCGCAGCCGGGGTGTCTCGGGGGCCGCGACCTGGTTCCTGGCTGCGTCAAGTCCATCCCCACCATCAGGGGCCCTGGTGAAGGGCAGCCTGGGACTTAGACTCCGCGCCCTGAGGGACTTCGGTCTGTTGGTGGTGGTTGTCGTCAGCCAGTGCATTACCCTGCCACTAGGCCTACCTGTCCGTTCCACAGCCCTGCCCTGACAGCTATTGTGTTCTGACAGGGGGGCTGCCCCCACCACCACCACCAGAACTCACCATTCAGCGCTCTCATTGGCTAAGGGTGCTGATCGGAAGCTGATTGGCAGACCTTTTTCGATCAAGCCCCTTCGACAGAAGTCAGACGACAGTCTGACTTCTGTTGGACCGGCTGCCATACACACAGGCCAAATTTTTGTCAGTTTCTGTTAAACTAGCCGATACCGCCTGATATTTGACCCGTGTGTACAGGGCTTATAGATCACTACACTACATTACATTCTGATTCTACAATCTCCTTTGGACCTACCAACAATTATGTAATGCAAGAACCTGCTCCTTTTGGATACAGATTTATTGGATAGATTATGTAGGACCTCATATTACATAGTTTTGTTAGATCTAAAGTTGATTGTATAGAGATTGTATAACCAGATGGTAATACGTATGGTGACCATGTGATTAATGTGGAAAACCCTTCTAAATATGTCTGTACTATAGGTTAAACAAGAGGACCTTGTCACAAGGAATTTCTGCTGTAATTGCTCAGCATTCTGAACATCGGAAAAAGTTTCTAACACGTCATTACATCGCAACCGCTGTGTAAAACGAGGACCCAGAAACCTGCCATATTAATGACATTACCCAGAATACGAAAGCCATATTTGCATATAGCCCAGCGGGAATTGCTTAGAGATCTGTTTGAGTGAGGTCACAACACCAAGACAACCCAAATATTTGAACTGGATTAAATAAAGCAAGCCTGTCATTGTATGGTGAGAACAATGTTTATTTTATTACAGGAGACATAAACACTTACAGTAGTTCACATATAGTCCACCTTTTGTATCATAGAATTGAATTTTGTGGTTTTCATCAAAGCAATCGCTTTACTTGGGTCTGTAGTATGTTGTATAGAGCACTTCTGACATTCAAATCCTCCTCTGCGTTCAGACGTACATGGAGTACACGGAATACAGTATATATTCGATTTATTGTTGTTTACCTATGTATTAAACATGTTTCCTAAATATTCCTGCATCGAGAAAACCTATTTTTTTTTTCCAGAGTGCAGAATTATAAGATTGACAAACCTGTATAAAACGTCATCTTTTTTACAGCATGCTTCCTTTTTTATTATATTTATAGATTGTTTTGTAGTTGGCCACCTTGTTCTTTCACTCTCTTATTTCGGCAGGGTGCATGAAAAAAAAGATTATTTATTTCTTTTTACTGGAAAGAATTCTGAAAGATCATATCTTGTATTTTTTATTCCAAACATATGTTGTAAAATGTAAATATTAGTCCTTTTTTGTTGAGGTTTGACAGTATTCTGTTGAACAAACATGAATGCAGACAGCCACAGAAAATTTTAAATGTACGCTCCAAAAAAGAGGAGAAATTAAGCCTTGAAATGTGTTCAGGAAACCCAGTCTACCTGCACTGGGATTTCATACTTCATCCAAGTATAGTGCTTTCCCCCGAATGAGCCGCTGTTTTCTCTGGTCCCGTTTCCAGAGCCAGCAACTCTATACAATACCATAATCACCAAAGAAATGGAAGTGGCAATAACCCCTCGCACATATATATAAACCAGTAGCAAAATAGTGTGTTGAGTTTGTAATAAGCAAACCTATCAGAGAATGACCCTTAACCCTATTCTTAGGAAGGTTCTGTCTCGGGACAATGCTAAAATAATAGCTTGGCAGTCTTTGACAAACCTTTCTCTACTGGTCAGTAAGTTGGGACCCAAATCCGGCATTGGAGCAGTATACTGTTTTAATAAGGTGCCATAGGGTTTGGCCAGCGGCCTCTCACCTACTCCTGGGGCAACGACTTTTCTCCATCCACTGTCCGTTGGCAGCTTAGCAAAATCAGTGACTGCAACATCCTTCCCAATAATTAAAGTGGTTCTAAAGTCTCAAGGTTGTTTACATTTGTGCATTCTATGCATGAAGGTAAAAAACCTTCTGTGTGTAGCAGCCCCCCTGACACTTACCTATGCCCCCTCTTGATCCAGTGATATCCACGCGAACCTGATTGGCCATTGGTTCCCACTGCTGTCAATCACAGCCAGTGAGCCAATCAGGAGAGGGAGGGGCAGGGCTGAGCCGCAGCTCTGTGTGCGAATGGACACACAGAGCCGCGGCTTGGGAGCGCGCCTGCTCGGGTGCCCCCATAGCAAGCTGTTTGCTATGGGGGCACCTGACAGGAGGGAGGGGCCAGGGGCTCCAGCAGGGGACCCAAGAAGAGGAGGATCCGGGCTTCTCTGTGCATAACTATTACAGAGCAGGTAAGTATAGACATGTTTGTTATTCTTAAGAAAAAAAAATAATACTTTAGTATCACTTTAAACGGCAACACCAGTCAGCAACAGTGGAATTCTCACATACCAGAAGAGATGTCCTCTACTCCACCTCCCTGCACCCCGGATTTGGTGATAAAACGGCTAGCAGCCTGCTAGACAATCTGTTCTCACCACTTCTGCCCCGAGCCTGGTAACAGACCTTACTTTTCCTCTCCACCATCTTTTGCTGATCCTGTTATATGTAGTCCAAATGCCATTCTGAAACACAGGCTCAGTCTATCTGGAAGCAACATCTCCTGCAAGTCTTCCCAATAGGCTCTTGTTGCTCCCAGAATGCACAGTGTCCACATCCTTTTCCTCTGTGTTCCCTGGGTTATGAGAGGGGCTTAAATGGACTGTACACAGTATCATAACAACAGTGTCCTCTTTCTCCTTTTTTCCCACAGCCACTCCTGTGCAGGAAAACAACATTGATATTAGCCAGTCCCTGCTGCCACATGGAGCAGCACAGTTGAAGATGGGCTACACAAGCAGCGCTATAGTGTGCCAGTCTGCTACACTTCTTTTGTAACTTATCTGATCATACGACTGTCCTTCCAAAGCACAGCCTCTCTTGCTTCCCTGCTGTCTTTTACAGGAACCTTGATGTATCAAAGTGCCTGTGCTATGGCCGTCAGTTATTGACAGATAAGCCCTGGCATTTTATACAGTTGTGCTAAAATGTTTGCATACCCTGGCAAACATTGGGAAATTTTGGCATTGATATTGAAAATATGACTGATCATGCCAAAAAAAGTTTCTTTTATTTAAGGATAGTGATCAAATGAAGCCGTTTATTATCACATAGTTGTTTTGCTCATTTTTAAATCATAATGATAACAGAAATCACCTAAATGGTCATGATCAAAAGTTTACATACCTTGGAATGTTTGGCCTTAGTACAGACACACAAGGTGACACACACAGGGTAAAATGGCAATTAAAGTTTAATTTCCCACATCTCTGGCTTTTTAAATTGCAATTAGTGTCTGTGTATAAATAGGCAATGAATTTTCTAGCTGTCATGTGGATGCACTAAGCAGGCTAGATACTGAGCCATGGGCGGCAGAAAAAAAAACTATCAAAAGACCTGCGTAACAAGGTAATGGAACATTATAAAATGAACCGCATGTTTGAGCTGTCAGGAAAAAGCCTTTACTGCACCAATGCCACAAAACAGCCTGGGTACAATATGCCTGATAACACCTTGTCACGCCTCACTGGACTTTTTTTGTGGCATTGGCACAGTAAAGGCTTTTTTCTGGCAACTCGACCATGCAGTTCTTTTTTGTTCAAGTATTGTCGTATTGTCCTTGAAACAGCCACACTGTCTTTTTCCATGTCACAACTGCATCTCTTCATTAGCAATGAAGCAAACTAAGAGAGTAAGTTGCACAGAATATGCTTCATGCAGCAGACCTGCCCATTCCACATCTGAGGAGCTAGTTGAATCTGGCTGCATTAAGTTACAGATAACTAGGAGTGAGGTAAATTGACTACATTTGAGCAAACGCTCATTGTTTGCTAGATAGCATTAGCAGTTCACTGGTTGTTTTTGAAACTTATGAACCAGGATTGGTCTTTAACACCTTTAGTTTAACTCCTTTTATATCTTTTCCTACTCAACTAAATTTATTTTCAAATTAGCAACTGTTCATAATGCATATCATATTATTTAGATTAAAAATGAAAGTATTAGTACACCCAAAACTGATGTTTTTAAAGTAGAATTCCAGACTAAATCTAACTAATCTTACTTACCTGTTTTCAGCCCACTCTGGTCCATTCATTTGGTGTGGCTCCCATGTCAGCTAGCGGCAGCTGCAGGGGAGAGGAGGAAGCAGTTTGACAATGGCTGAGACATGGGAACCAATGGGTGACATCACTTTTCCCAGAGTTCCCAGCCATTTTTAAGAGCTCTTTCCCCTCCCCTGCAGCCACCGCTGGCTGACACAGGATCATATAACTGGACCAAAGCTGGCTGAAAATAAGTAAGTATATACATCTTTCTTACTCAGGTTAGTCAGCTAGGTGTTGGGGGTGGGGATTTTTAAGATTAGGACAAAACGGTATGGTAATTATCCATCTGATGGAACTTTCAATTCATGATAATCATTGACACCTGATGGAGAATGTGACACTTCTAAGACACTTAGAATGGAGACATCTGCTATATTTTAAAGCCAACACTTTCCAATTCCAAACTTCTGTCCACGCTGTTTCTCACAGATAGAAGTACAAAAAAGATACAGAAAATACTAGAGATTTCTCATATCAAATGACTGAACAACAAAGAATTTTAGACCTGAAATAAATTAAATTAAGACTTTGATGATAGCAAACATCATAATACATCTTTGTTTGGCAAAGCCCGTGTAATAAAAAAATGATGATCTTCTCACAGATATCACATGTCCTGTTGATGCTCTGATTAAAGTAGACAGATATAGGGATTAGGTATACTAGTGCTGCACAGTCTACTGGAAAAGTGAAGAAATTCGGAGCCAGCATTATAAAATCAGATTGAATTAAAATTAACTGTTTAATAGCAATAACCTCCATGGCTTTGCAACCTGAGCTGTCTTCATATATTACTTTGTTAGCCATTAAAGCCCAACTCCTGGAAAACTAAAAGTTATCCGTTACAGTGGGGCTGTGCCAACACTGGAAGGGTTAATTGCTCATTGAGGTCTAGGAGACTTGTTAAAGTAGATATCAATGTTTTTGTGGAGGTTAGATTGTTTTCACCAAGAGGGTCCAAACAAACTATTTACTTTACTAACAAATGCAGCGACTCTGTGTGCAATCTATAAGCTGTACATAGCATCATCTACGTACAGTATACAGCACTGTGTACCAGAAGCAGTAGGGGAACTTCCCATCCCATTACAGGCACTGCTCAACCATTAAACACAAATATGGTTCAGCGCTAAAACAAAAATAAAATTTGTATAATGAATGTACTATAATACACCTCTCGCTCATAAAAAATGCGCCCTTGTGTAATTTATATTTCCTTGCAGTTCACAATATTATTCCCATGTAAAACATATGCACTTAACCACTTGCCTACCGGGCACTTTTACCTCCTTTCTGCCCAGGCCAATTTTCAGCTTTCAGAGCTGTCACACTTTGAATGACAATTGACATGCAACCTGTACCCATATGAAATTTTTATATTTTTTTTGAGACATATAGAGCTTTCTTTTGGTGGTATTTAATCACCTATTTTTTGCTACACAAACTAAAAAAGACTGCCAATTTTGAAAAAAAAAAGTTTTTTCATAGTTTTTGTTATAAAATTTTGTAAATAAATAATTTTTCTCCTTCATTGATGTGCGCTAATGAGGCTGCAGTGATGGGTACAGATAGGCTGCATTAATGGGGATTGATAGGCAGCACTGAGGAGGCACTGATGGGCATTGACAGGCAGCATTCATATATGGCATTGATAGGCGGCACTGACTGGCACTGATAGGCGGCACTGATTGGAACTGTCAGACGGCACTGATAGGCAGCACTGACTGGTAATGATAGGTGGCATTGGTTGGCAGCACTGATTGGCGTCACTGACTGACACTGATAGTTGACACTGAAAGAAAGCTCTAATGGGCACTGGTATGTGGCATTGATGGGCACTGCTAGGCACTGATATGTGGCATTGATGGGCACTGCTAGGCACTGATATGTGGCATTGATGGGCACTGACAGGTGGCATTGATGGGCACTGACAGGTGGCACTGATGGCGCTACACTGATCATCAGTGCCCTGATGATTAGTGTAGATGTCCACTCTGAAGAATGCCGCTTACCAGCTCTCCTCTCGTCACGCTGTCAGTGTGAGGAGAGGACTGCTGATAACCGGCATTTCCTGTTTACATGTGATCAGCTGTGGTTGGACACAGCTGATCACATGACAAAGCCTGTGTCATTGGCTCTGTACTGTGATCACTGATCCACTGTGTCCCAGGGACACAGCGCACCACCGATCGCTGTGGCGAGTGCCCCCGGGCATGCATGCGCAGTTAGAGTGGGAGGATGTCATATGATGTCCTCCCAGAACAGGAGAGCCGCTGCCCGCCTGTCATTTCCTTATTTGGCTGGTGGGAGGTGGTTAAACAATCAAACATTAACCACTTGACCTCCGGAAGGATTTACCCCCATCATGACCAGGGCATTTTTTGCTATTCAGCACTGTGCTACTTTAACTGGCAATTGCTCCATCATGCAGCACTGTACCCAAACGATTTATATCAATGTTTTTCACACAAATTATTATTATTATTATTATACAATATTTATAAAGCGCCAATAGTTCACTCAGCGCTGTACATTACAAAGGGGGACAGAACATGTGACAGAACAATACCAATACAATGCAAAACATGAGGGGATTGAGGGCCCTGCTTTTTCAAGCTTACAATCTAGGAATAGAGCTTTCTTTTAGTGGTATTTGATCACTTCTGGGTTTTTTATTTTTGGCTATATTAACGAAAAAAGACCAAAAATAAAAAAACAAACAATATTTTCTACTTTCTGTTATAGAAAATATCCAATAAAAAAAACATATTTCTTCATAAATTTAGGCCAAACAGTATTCTGCTATATGTCTTTGTTAAAAAAAATATCACAATAAGTGTATTTTAATTGGTTCGTGTGAAAGGTATGGCATCTACAAACTATGGTATACACAGTACAGTATACTGGATTTTTTTTATACTACTAATGGAAGTAATCAGCAACTTATAGTGATTCTAAAATACACCATAAATTACCCCTTTTTGTAAAGTAGACAGTTTGAGGCAATTAATAAGAGGCATGGAGAGTTTTTATTGAAGTGGCAAATTTTTGTCACAATCTTTTGGGAAATTAAGAATTTATTAAACATTTTTTTCACAAATGTTTTTGTCACCAGTGCAGCGCAGCGCAGCACCATGATATGACTAGTGTGGCGGTAAGCAGGGATACTGACTGGTGACAATATGTAACAAAAATAAAATAAAATAAATAATTTTTAATTACATTTTTTTAACTTTTTTTTTAACATATTTTTTCTTTTTTTACAATTTTTTTTACATACTGTCATCAGAGTAGTTCAGTGTCACCATAGTGACAGCAATCATTTGAACTTTCATGAATGACTTTCAGTCATAACAGCTTTGCTTCCTATAGTGATGCTAGGTACCAGGAACTATAATCCACTGGACACAGGCGGCATGGGTGTGGTGCGCTGTGCACCCCAGGGGGCATGCCAGTGCACACGTGCTCATCAACATATATTTACGTTGCTGAGCCAGCAAAAGCCACCTGCCTACAGTAAAAGTACTGTGGGTGGGCGTAAAGTGGGTAAATTAAAACTATAAAACCTCCCCCCCCTTTTTCTATAAAATTCGTATTTGTGCAAACTACTCATAAAGTGCCCTCCAAAGTTATATATCAAATATGCAAAAAGTCTGAATATAACACAGTCCAAATAAAGTTCAATTAGTCACTCCTCTTCTAACTAACTTAACTTAATAAGTGGTTCCTTTTGAGCTCACAATCTCCTGCACTTTTTTAAAACTCCAATTTTTTGTCACACAAGGTTAGCAGACCCCTCATTCGGAGATAGTTGCTCCCCACTCGTTCTCCTCTCCTATGGATAGTGACCAGGGAGTGTTCGGAAAGAGGTAGCTAACTATAGTGTCATACAACTTTATGTAAATGCAATACAAATAAATAGTATTGCACTTATATCCATGTAGAAACACAATGCTGTACAACGAGGAAGCTTTAACCACTATGGAACACTTCCTGGGTTCCCAAGACCAGAAGTGACACAGTGGAAGTGATGTAAGAAGCTCCGCCCTTTGCATTTAATTGGTCTGACATCATCCAGGACATCCCTGATGATGTCAGATCAACGGAATGTCACTAATGATGTCAAATCACCGAAACATGTAGCTCAGAGCTACTTATCTATGTTCTTTTTTTTAAGACTCTCTTTTGTGCTCCCTTAACTCTGCTGTCCATGTCCCTTGCTGCTGCCCTATTGGGAAGTGACAACTGGGGGATGAAGTTCTGCAATAGACCTGTTTATTTTCCTGATGCCATCTCGCTGCTGCACTCTTCTGTATGCTGAGAGAATAGGAAGTGTCCACGTCACCCAGGTATTGATTTGGTAATTCAATGAAGGACTTTCATCCTTAATAAACTGTAGAAGATTTGGGACCTTAGTATTCCTCATTCTGGCATTTACATTTGCATCCAAGGTGCGTATGTGCATCCTAGGGACATATGTAGTGGTCCTTTATTTTTATTTTTTTTCCTTTTTTCACTTAACACAAGTGGACTGACAAGCAGGAGATGTCATTACTTAATAGAGAGCACATCTCTTTCTACAGTAGTAAATTATATAATTGTGCATTAAATATTACATCAAATGGCTTAGCTCACCAAGCTTCTTAATCAGATCATTTATTTTCTTTTGTCTAAAGAATAACTGAACATCACCACGCTTCCTGAATGTCATTTGAGCTAATGCAATTATACTGTAAAAACAAACACAGATGCTAGTCTGCACAATCTGAGCCTTTATCTGTAATGCTTCTCTTCGAGGATGACGTTGGCACTCCGTACAGTGCGCTTTCCACTTCTCCTTGGAAACAGATAAACTTAAGGCTAAGCGAAATAATGCAGAACCAGATTTACACTTGGAGAATAAAACCGCTTGTGTATGGCCTCTTTGAATGTATGCTTCAGTTAGCAGCAAGCTTTAAATCCTAAAAGCTGAAAACTGCCAGTAAATATGGGGTCAGATGTTCCCCCGTAGCCAAAACAGTGGCTTCACCACTGAAAAATAATCAAACTTCTGTGACTAGCTATGAAAAACCCCCTGAAAGGGCAAAATACAATGAAGGTTCTAATACTGAGACCCATGAAGACCTCCCCAATCTGTACCAATGACGTCTGTGAGCAGTTCCCGTAATAAAGCCCATTGCATTCGCATTCATCTAAGAAGAATATAGATGGAACTACTCATAAGATATAGCTTGGAGAAAACAGCACTGATCATCTTTTATCTACTTGCTTACCAGGCTAATTCTGACACTTCTGACATACAGTAAATGTAAAAATCAGGCTTTTTGTGCTAGGAAATTACTTAGAACTCCCAAACATAGTTACATAGTTAGTCTGGCTGAAAAAAGAAAAAAGTCCATCCAGTTCAGCTATTAAAAAAAAAAGTTATAATCCTATACCCACAGTTGATCCAGAGGAAGACACAAAAACCCAGCAAAGCATGATCCAATTTGCTCCTGCAGGGGAAAAAAAACCCTTCCTGATCCCCCAAGAGGCAATCAGATATTACCTGGATCAACTTTACCCATAAATGGTAGTATCCAGTTATATTCTGTGTATCTAAGAAAGAATCCAGGCCTTTTTTAAAGCAATGCACGGAGCTGGCCAGAACCAACTCTTGAGGGAATCTATTACACATTTTCACAGCTCTCACTGTGAAGAAACCTTCCCATGTTTGGAGATTAAATGTCTTTTCCTCCAGACATAAAGTGTGCCCCCTTGTCCTCTGTGATGACCTCAGGGTGAATAGCTCTACACCAAGTTCACTAAATGAACCACTGATGTATTTATACATGGAGATCATATCCCCCCTGAAACTCCTCTTCTCAAGAGAGAATAAATTCAGTTCCCCTAATCTTTCCTCTTAGCTGAGCTCCTCCATGCGTCTTATCAATTTGGTTGCATTTCTCTGTAATTTCTCAAGTTCCCCAATGTTTTTTGTAAATTGATGCCCAAAACTGAACTGCATATTCCAGATGAGGTCTTACTAATGCTTTGTACTGGGGTAAAATTATATCTCTCTCTCTGGAGTCTATACCTCTTTTAATACAAGAGAGGATTTTGCTCACGTTAGAAACCGCAGCTTGTCATTGCATTATATATTTTTTAAAGCAGAGGCCCTGGAGGATAAAATGATGGGTGTTGCAATTTTTTATGTCACATGATATATCACTTTATTGAATTTTAATCCACAAAAACACAATATAATACCTAATTGTTTGGTAAAATATAAAAAAATTATTTTACACCAAGTAAATAGATGCCTAACATGTCTCGCTTTAAAGTTGCGTACTCCTGTGGAACAACGACAAATTACAGTACTTAAAAATCTTTATAGGAAATGCTTTAAAAGGCTTTACAGGCTACCAGATTAGTGTTGCACAGAAAGTCTGGAGCTAGAATTATTGCTTGCGCTTTAACATTTGCGACGATAGTTCACATGTGTGGTGTGATCATCGTTCATGTATGCATGTGGGACCTACAGTATATGCGCGTGGGTACTTTCAATTTTTTTTACTTTTTCATTTATTTTCTTTCAAAAAAATTTTTACACGGCCTATTTAAATTTTTTAAACCACCTTTATTGCTGTCACAAGGGATAAACAACATTCCTTGCGATAGCATAGGCCGTGACAGGTCCACTTTACTGAGACATCTGGGGTCTATTAGACCTCAGATCTCTCCTCTGTCATTGAAAGTGTCTGATCAAACCAAGATTGGTTTCATCAGATGCTTTCACAGACCGGTAAGGGCCTGTTGACATCAGACCAAAACTGGACATGACAAAATACACATCGCTTTGTTGGACCATAGTGATGATCGGGGAAGTTCCAGTCCTCAGTTATCCGTATGGTAAGCCGGTGTAATCACTGGCTTCAGTCCAGGACTCCCCGGTGGTACAGGAGAGCCTGGGATAGCTATAGAAGGCAGCAGGGGGGACCCTCTTCCGCTAAATGTAAAAGCAATCCAGAGGCTAGTTGGGTGCTTGGATTTCTTTTACATGATTCAGCATAGCTATCTGTAAAAAAGACAATGGAGTGATGACTGAAGCTGCAGCCATGGTCCCAGTATAACCACTTTAACCAGAGGACGTACGGGTACATCCTGTGGGAAGGAAGCCGTTAAAGAGACCCTGTTATCCAAATAATAGAAATATATGATACACTTTATATAAGCACAACAGTTGATCTACCCTTATGTATTTCTGTTTGATAATCTGTTCTTTCTGCGATATTTGTCACATATCTCTATACTATCGTATAAAGCCTGTTTGGATACTTTATTTTGTTGACAACATCATCAGCTAAGGACAGGACACATTGGTACAGTTTTCAGTCCCATTCACATATATCAGGTTTGTTTCAGTGCGTTAACATGCATTGTGTTAAGGTGGCGCATTCATTTTAATGGGCTGCCAATGTACCGCAACATAACGAAAATTAGACATGCACAAGTTTTTGGTCTTTTTCTTATGGGCAGCTAGGAGGTGGTAAAAAGAGAAGGTCGATCTCCGGTTCCCCCCGACCACCCACTTACATACCAAAAGGCAGCCATTCAGGGCTGTACACATGTGGCTTGTCACATTCAGCAGGTTCGTACCACCACTGAACAGGACCCATTCAAGTGATTGCGGCCAAGCCACAAACACCCTGCAACCGCATGCAGTGCAGTGGTTCTGCATTTTGAGTTTTGGTGAGAAGGCAGCATATTGCCTCCTTGCTGCCTGTCAATGCTCTTCCACCGCAGATTGCTTTTTAGACTAATGTGGAACTATACTCCCCTTCACTGCAATACTATGGTGTCCTGGAGCTCCCTGCTGGCCGCTAACATCTTCGGCTGGTCTTCTTCTGGGTACCGATATTCGGCTGTTTTCATTGGCAAAGCAGAGATAACGTCACATCCATGCATGCAAGCTTGTTTGTTCAGCTGTACCTGTACAGTGTGGACAAGGAGGTAAGAAACATTACTGCAGAAGAGACACAAGGGGTTATTTACTAAAACTAGAAAGTGCAAAATTTGGTGTAGCTTTGCATAGAAACCAATCAGCTTCCAGGTTTTATTGTCAAAGCTTAATTGAACAAGCTGAAGTTAGAAGCTGATTGGCTACCATGTACAACTGCACCAGATTCTGAGTGCACCAGCTTTAATAAATCCTTCCCCATAGTATGTCTCTTCTGCATTAAAAATGTCACCTGATCACTATTTTTTTTTCTAAAGTTCCACTTTAACTCATCGCAGCACAATGCACAATAGTGCATTACCATGTATTGTGGTGCGCTGCAACATATTTGGGTTCCCTTAATCTAAAAGTAATAAAGCCAGAGATAGGTAGCTAGCTTTTTCAACATCTTCTTGATTGCTCCCACAGAGGCTGCTGGCTAGTAACACTTCTAGTTCAGCAATTAGTTTCCCTACATAGATTCACACAAGAAAGCCCCATGTTGAATCCATTCAAAGGTCTTATTTTAACCGAAGCCCCGATGAAGGGGGAGTTTCCTCTGTCCCCCAAAACACATTGGTGTTTCTTAGTGTAAACCATTAAATTAATTTGGTCTGGTGCTCCTTCCATTGGTGTATGTTCTCTTCTGGTAACCTGCTGGCTACTTACTGGGCAATAGCCCTGCCTGTTGTGAGTAACCTAACCTGGTCCAGAGCTCTCCAAATATTTTGTCATCTCACTAGACATGTGTGATTCGTTTTGTTACAAATGAAATACAAATGATGAGGTTTAGATGAAATTTACGTTATTTGGAAATTCAGATCTATCCAGATCTCCAAATCACAATAGTAATGAATTTCAACGAATCCAAAATAAATATAACAAAACCAACAAATTAATTTGTATTCATTTGTTTAATTCGGAGGACACGATGCAATATTTTGGGCCTTTTGTTAATGTTTGAAGCATTCAAAATAACGTAACAACATAATGAATGATTTGAATTGATTAGGATCCTTTTGTTTTTGGATGAGAGTCTTTGACTCTTGGATAATCAGTGGATTCTTTGTCATTATTATGAAAATGTACTACATATGAAATAGAAACATATTGCAATAAATACACTGTAATTGGATGATATTGACTGCAGTTCCTTGCATCTGAAAGTAAAAAATGGAACAAATTGAATTTTAGATTCATTTGTTATGTTATGATTCGGAGATTTGGATGGATCCATCTCCATCCAACCCAAACACAATAAGTAGGAAACAGTAAGATATAAAAGTGAAATAAGTTTATTCCTCTTAGTGTGTTTGGGTTGGATGGAGGTGGATCCATCGGAGTCTCCAAATCATAACATAAAGATTTAATCCAAAATGAAAGTGGAAGTAAACCCAATTTTGTATCTACAGGTAAGCCTTTAATAAGGCTTACCTGTAGGTACTGTAAATATCTGCTAAACGTGCACCATTTCGGAGATATTTACTGTAGAAGCGCTGGTGATGTCACTGGCGCATGCGCACTGTGCTCTCAATGGATGGCTGTCCTTCCATTGAGAGAGCCATGCTTCAGCTAAAACTCCCACATGCATGCGCAGGAGTGGCGGCAGTGCGGCTCAGCCAATCAGATGGCTTGCAAACCCAGAAGGAAGACTGAGTGAAGATGGGAGCCATGACAGCGCTCTGCTGGAGGGCTTCGTTTTCAGGTACTAGCACATTATGCTCTTAACTTGCAGAGAGATTTTTTCTTTTTTGTTTGCGGTTTACAACCGCTTTAATTTCATTCCATGCATTTCTTTCAGATGCACGCTACTCCAGTTAATGTCATCCAATCAACTCATTTCATCTCTCTTTGTGGATTGGACTAGGAGAAATGACTCAAAGTGCATAAGTAATCCCACAAAATAATGAATTAACATGTTAAAATGAGTATAGCCAACCTTCCAAAAAAACTTCCCAAAAATAAAAATGGATTTGGAACAATGAATATACAAAATGAATCCAAATATATGAAATGAATCCCAAAAACGGATAATTCTAACAACAATTATGATGAAACAAAGTGATTAACCTAACAAACGAATTTGAAACAAAACAAAACAAATTTTTTCAGCATGCACATTTCTACCTCTCACTGCTTTGTATGAACTCTCATCAAAGTCCCAGTGCCTCTTTGATGCTTTTTTCTTCAAGCTTTTCTTTTTTTTTTTTTTTTTTTATAAATATTTATTGATTTTCAACCAAAAACATTTTACAATCATTTTCTCCAAAAAAAAGAGAAACAATATCACTTTACTACAATTGTTACTTCCCTAATTATCTCTATCCCCCCCCCCATCTAACCTCCTCTCCCTCCCTCCCCCTCCTCCATCTACCCACTCTGCGTTTTACCACATCCTCCCTATATAAAAGCAATCAGAGTATTCATGACATAAAACATTATACCTTCATATATTTCACGTTCAATCTAAACTCTTCCCATTTTTTCCATTTCACATAGTATGTCCCCATCTTGTCTACATGCATATAATAAAGTTTCTTCATCTCACAAATCTGGTTCACTCTAGCTACCCAATCCTCTTCCCTTGGCACTTCTTTTCTACGCCAAAACTTGGGTATCAGACCTTTTTTGTTTTCTTTCAAGCTTTTCAATAATGGCAGGCACCATATTTCTCTTAATTCGGGTTTCCATTAATATTTGTAATGAAGCTGTTACAATTGCCTGGAGTTCTTTAAGAGTGAACACAATTGCCACTTTAGTTAACATTTCTAAAATGAGAAAAATGAATTCAGATGAAATGTGCATCCTACAGACAGAATAAGTTTCTTTTTTCATACTGGATATTCAGAGACATAACATATGGGAAAAGTGCATATAGGATCTGGACATTATATCCCCTTAATCCAAAACAGCCATCTCTTGCATGAAGTCAGTATTGTCCAATGTTCTCAGCCCCATAAGAAATCTATTATGTCTTGAAATAAATTACAAGACATCAACAGATAGTATGACTTGCCAATCACAAAGCGTTTTTTAACATTTCAATGCTATAAAGATATTTGCACAATATGTTTATAGGGCTTGGTGTATCATTCGCACGACCTCTTTTTGTTTGTAGCTGACCTTGGGAATGGATTAAACATGCTTTCTGCTAGATAAATATATTAGTGCTCTAGTTTTATGGCAATAGGCTAAAAATCTCAACCCTCCAAAAATTACCGAAATATTTGATTATTTTATGATAATAAAATTTACCTTTCAATTCTAGTTTGGAGGCAGCTGTGGCTTCCTATTATGACAAAAAAATAAATGTTCTTTCTTGCAATTTGGCAACAGAGTTAGATTTGCAATTAGAATTTCCAGAAATGTGTCACGCTTACCCCTTACATAGGTGATCAGGCACTACAGCTGGCTCTGTGTTCCTCACCTATTGCAGCCCCCTTTCCCATTAGGCAAGCAGGTCTACCAGCACTTGGTTGCCCACAGGTCTTATACACAATGCTAGAGTGCTGGTCACCATGCTGGGGCAGACATGTGCTAAGCACAGCACACAGGTACTTGCAGTTGGCAGATAGGCATAGTGGTCCAGTGACTATCTGGGTTCAGGTCAGGCAACGTTCAAAGAGTAGTCAGGATCAAATCAGTAGTCACAAGGCAAGCCACTGGGTTGTAAGTTTATAGAGTAGTCAAAAGTCCAATCTAAGGTCAATAACAGGGATTTTCACACTAGTTGGTAGGGCAGGGATCAGGTGAAGGTCAAGGCATGGGAACAAGTCTGGAAAACAGGCAGATTAAATCAAGTGTTGCCAGGGGCGGACTGACCATTTGGAAACTCGGGCACTGACTGAGGACCCAGGGTCAGTAGGGGGCCCCATGAGATGCCTCTGGTACCTTTTTCATAGGCTTTTTTGAGTTTGGGCAAGGACACAGGGGCCCCATGATCTTCTATTGCCCGGGGGCTCATGAGTTGTCAGTCCGCCCCTCTGTGTTGCAAACATTATCAGAAGCATGAGACTAAGGGCTGGCAGGCTTAAAATAGGTCTGGTCTCCACCCAGAGTCCACACCAAGCACCCTGCAGGTTGACAGACAGGGAAAGTGCAGCTTGGCCAACACCAGGATACTAGAATGAGACCAGCAGCTGCCATGGAGGAGGAGCATTACATGCTCCTGACATAATGGTTATTCCCATTCCCTCAAAATTAGCTCACTTGGTCTTCTAGAAGCTTGGAAAGAGCTTGAGGTAGGGGTTTAAAGAGACACTGGGGGTCCACTCATGCCGGAGATTTTAAGTGTGCCCAGGTACGGTCCAGCCCCTTTTGCTGGTTTGTTTTTGTAGTGTGAGTGATTCAAACCATGCATGGAAATGGTTACGCGTACTGTGTCCAGGACCACTTGAAAAAGCAGGTGTCACTCACGGCTCACTTGTGACCATTAGATCCACAGGTCACAGAGCATAGAAGCAGGGATCTCTGTGGTCTGGTTGGCAGAGGTGATGATGTAAGTGTGTCTGGGAACATTTGCTTACAGCCCAGCGTGAGTGCAGACTAGCAGGAGAGGTGTAGTAATCGAACTCTGGCACGGTTCAGTTCAACCATGTCCAGTGTGAGTGTACCCACTGTCATTACAGCAATTCTGGCAAAGTTTTTTTTAAAAGTGTTCAGGTACTTGCAGGGAGCCGTGCTTCTTGTTTTACTAATACGAATAATGCATGTAATGGTATTTAATCTGTATCCATTACTAACTATTATTCCTTGTCTTTCTATAGGTGCTATAGAGTGACTACAAGAGTTCATGCACACTGGTTTATTGTAAATGCTGTTTTTCCTAACAAGAAAAATCAGCGGTAAAAACGCACCTCAGCTGCATGTTTTTCAAACGTGTTTAACACTTGATCAGGTGCATTTAGCGTTTGGCTGTTTATTTATTTAGTTGACCAGAATTTTAAAGCTGATCTCCATCTTTTAATATACTTTACATAGTTTGTGTGGGCCAGCTTGGCCCAAACGAACTATGTCCTTCACTAACATGTGGGGCTGCTGGATGTGTGGTATGTGGCTACATACAGAACACCGCATTGTGTTGTGAGAGCGAGCTGAGACTTCCAGTCTTATACCCGGAACACAGTAGAGTCTATCACAGCGGCGCTCAGACATTCAAAGAAAACAATGTATTCTACCAATGAATACAAAGCTTCCTCTGATTGGCTGAATTAGAGGTTGTTACATCATCAGCCCACCTCTCTGATATAGCCAATCAGAGGAAGATTTGTAATCATTGATAGAATACATTGCTTACTCTGAATGGCTGAGTGCCACTGTGATAGACTCTGCTGTGTTCCGAGTGTGAGCCGAGACTTCCAGTCTCAGACCCAGAATACAGTATGCTGTATCTTGCAGCAGCTACATATAGTTTGTACCACACATCCAGCGGGATCAAAGGTTAGTGAGGGACATAGTTTATTTGGGTCATCTTGGCCAACTGTGTGAAGTATATGAAAAGATGGAGATAAGCTTTAATTTATTCTGGCCACTAAAATGACTGAACGCTCAAGCAGTAAATGTGCCAAGTTCTTAGGCATGTTTTGGCATGTTTGGTGGTTTTTTTATGCCCAAAAGCTCCTCTCCTGAACACGATTCTTATACATTCAGGGGAGGAGCTTTGACTGTCTATAACCGCTGCTTCTCTTAAACTCCTCTGAAAGCCTATGTGTGCATGGACACATAGGGGGTTATTTATTAAAGCTGGAGCATGCAAAATCTGGATTGAAACCAATCAGCTTCCAGATTTTATGGTCAAAGCTTAATTGAACAAACTGAAGTTAGAAGTTGATTGGATACCATACACAGCTACACCAGATTTTGAATGCTCTAGTTTTAGTAAATCTCCCCCATAGGCTTTTGTTGAAGGGCGTTCAGGGGCTTAGGCAAAAAAAAAACAAAAGCCCCAAAGATGTCAGTTTAGGAGCAGCAGTGTGCATGGATCGTAAGAAGCTGTGGTGGGGGATAGCCTCCCTGCTTCCGAAATATTTAAATACTTACAACTACGTCACTTCTATGCCCCCTACGCTACAACAACAAGCCAACCCAGCACCATGTCTCCCTTCGAACGGGCATGTTGCAAAGACCCACACGGACGGGGCCTCATCTCGTGCTTATACTCCCACCTCACAGCTACGGTCACAACACCCCTTCCTCCATACACCCGTAGATGGGAAACAGACTTATGTAGGCAATTAGACCTTTCGGAGTGGGAACACATTTGGGCCAATACAAAATCGTCATCTCAGAACGTTGTTGCACTGGAAACCAATTATAAAGTTTTAACGCGATGGTATATGGTCCCAGCGAGAATTGCAAAGTATACTCCTAACTACTCACCCAATTGTTTTAGAGGCTGTACGGACCTAGGTACACATTTCCACATATGGTGGGATTGTCCAGTCACTCAAGCTTTCTGGATTGAAATCTTCCATATATTATCCGCACTCAGTGCCACCAAGTTACAACCCAATCCAGCCACAGCCCTACTCAATCAACGCCCTCCAGGTATTACCAATTCAGAATTCAAACTTCTTCTGCATGTCACTAAGGCGGCCAAGCAGGTCATAGCGAAATCCTGGAAATCCCCCAGCTTAAACATCACAGCTGTTAAATCTAGAATAACGCAAGCTATGATACACGCAAAGGTGGAAGCCACGATTCTTGACACGATCCGTAAATTCTTAAATGTTTGGAGCCCCTGGGTAGAATGTTTTCTCCCACCTAATTTTGACGAATCCCTTCTTCTTCCTTGATTTTCGTACAGAGTGCCTTGGACATTGTTCTTGGCCCACCCTATATGATGCCCGCCTGTTACCATGCTCCTCCTTACCGCTCATGGAGTCACTGCTGTTACCCTCTTTCTCACCCTTGTCCTCACCTACCCCCTCTTCTACCCTCCTCTAAAGCCCCTTTTCCTTCCACAACATACCAGTGAGTCATTATCCTAACTGATTGAAAATATGAATCCATCGTTGACAACCCCCGACTTTTTACTATCATTAGAAACTTTGCATTGTTTTTGCGATATATTTTTTCGTTCTCATTATTGTGACTCTGGCATTGTGTTGTCTATTCCCAACATTATGTTATCAGTACAATTTCTGTTGTATATTGAAGATGTCTCTCTGCCCCTGTTACATTGGTTTTACTGTTAATAAAAAGTTTGAACAAGAAGCTGTGGTGGGGGGTGGTGGTACAGTTTATTTTAAGAGTGGGGGGGTGGATTAGGGTAGTTTCCTTTAACCTCTTGGCGCCAGCCGAACGTAAATATGCGGCCTCCCGCCGTCTGGGCCTAGACGCCGAGTGGCCGCACATTTGCGTTCTATTAAAAAAAAAATGTGCTGAGAGCGTGCGCCCTGCGCTCTCCCAGCACACATGTCCGGTACTCATGGAAAGGTCCCGATCTCCTCTTTCGATCAGAACCTTTACCGATCATGTGACCGCCGTGACGGTGTGTCACATGACCCTAAACCCTGCCCCACCACCCGGCTTCTGAAACCCTTAAAGGGCCAGGAGGCGCCAGTGCCAGGGGGTTAAAGGTACTGTTGTCCTTTAAGATATTGCTAACTAGACCTTTGCTGTAGGTCTACCAACTTCCCTTTTACCCAGGCAAAACCCATATCCTCTCTCCCCAATGGGTGAGGAAATTCACTGGCAGCTTTACTTCTTTTTTTATTTTTCTTTCTTTGAAAAGTTTACAAATTTGAAAGATGTATACAGTAATATTTAAAATAGCCATGATCATTCTGCTTAAAATTAGACAATAGTCTGAGAATTGATAGAGGATAATGCTCAGTAAAACTGAAATCTGTTATGTAGCTATGCCTATACAAAAGCATACTATGTATGGGGTATGTAATATACTTATATATATTAAGCTGGAGCAATATAACTCTGCAAAAAACATACCTTGAATTCTTTAAATTCACACTACTTTTTAAAATCTGTTTATTAATGATTTCAGAAAACAACACAAAATACAAACCACAAAAAAACATAACCACAATATACAGCGGTGTGAACCCACATAGGGGTGTTTGGAATTATTTTTCAAAAAACATGGACAGTAGTTAGCAAGGGTTACATCAGTAAATCACTGTGGCGTGGCTTGCAACATGTTCCAGAAAAGGTGCATAGGAGAACAATACTCTGTGGCGGGTGCATGTACCCATTGCAGAGGGAGGGAGAAGTATGTAGTAACTCCAAACATGATATCTGATCTTACTCTGTGGTCATCTCTGAGGCAGTTGAGGGCTCAGCCAGCCATTTGGACCATACCCTGTCGTATTTCTCTTGCCTCTATTTATGTATGTATCTTTATATAGTGGTAAACTATTATTTACAAATCATTTTCAGAATGAAAGAGCTAGGGGGAGGGAGGTTGTACTTCAACGTTATGGCCTTTCTAGCATAGAAAAGGAGCAGGTTGAACATTAGCCACTGTAGGTACACCATTCTCCACAAGGCCCAGTAGACATACATTCATTGGAGGGTGCACAGAAACACATGTCACACGATTAGCCAGAGTCAGTACCTCCTCCCTGAACTCGATGATGGCGGGCAAGTCCAGAATATATGAGTAAAGTCTCCCAGGGAGCCTCCACACCTACAGCACTCCTGTGTATATAACCACTGAAAGAAAAAACAAACAAGGGCGCACTCTCATCGTGCATTACCGTGGTATACCACGTGTTTAATGAATAGACAAGTAGATATACAGTGGGGATCGAAAGTTTGGGCACCCCAGCTAAACATTTTAATTATTGTGCATAAAGAAGCCAAGGAAAGATGGAAAAATCTCCAAAAGGCATCAAATTACAGATTAGACATTCTTATAATATGTCAACAAAAGTTAGATTTTATTTCCATCATTTACACTTTCAAAATAACAGAAAACAAAAAAATGGCGTCTGCAAAAGTTTGGGCACCCTGCAGAGTTAATATCTTGTACTGCCCCCTTTGGCAAGTATCACAGCTTGTAAAAGCTTTTTGTAGCCAGCCAAGAGTCTTTCAATTCTTGTTTGAGGTATCTTTGCCCATTCTTCCTTACAAAAGTCTTCCAGTTCTTTGAGATTTCTGGGCTGTCTGTCACGCACGGCTCTTTTAAGGTCTATCCATAGATTTTCAATGATGTTGAGGTCAGGAGATTGTGAAGGCCATGGCAAAACCTTCAGTTTACGCCTCTTGATGTAATCCCCCGTGGATTGCGAGGTGTGTTTAGGATCATTATCCATTTGTAGAAGCCATCCTCTCTTTAACTTCAGCTTTTTCACAGATGGCATCAAGCTACCATCCAAAATTTGCTGAAATTTTATTGAATCCATTTTTCCTTCTACTCGTGAGATGTTCCCTGTGCCACTGGCTGCAACACAACCCCAAAGCATGATTGATCCAACCCCATGCTTAACAGTTGGACAGAGGTTCTTTTCATTAAATTCTGTGCCCCTTCTTCTCCAAACGTACCTTTGCTCATTCCGGCCAAAAAGTTCAATTTTAACCTCATCGGTCCACAGAACTTGTTTCCAAAATGCATCAGGCTTGTCTATATGTTCATTTGCAAAGTTCAAACAATTATTTTTGTGGTGAGGACGTAGAAGAGGTTTTCTTCTGATGACTCTTCCATGAAGACCATATTTGTACAAGTATCTCTTTATAGTGGAATAGTGCTGATTGTTGGGGCAAGGTCAGATGAGTCTGGCCATTTAAAACCTTTGAGATTGACATCACCTGGTCTTCCCAGACGATGATTGAGAACAATCCATGACACCTGCAGATCTCAGCTTGGCAAAGGGGGCAGTGCATGCTATAAATTCTGCAGGGTGCCCAAACTTTTGCAGACACCATTTTTTTGTTTTCTGTTATTTTGAAAGTGTAAATGATGGAAATAAAATCTAACTTTTGTTGACATATTATAAGAATGTCTAATCTGTAATTTGATGTCTTTTGGAGATTTTTCCATCTTTCCTTGGCTTCTTTATGCACATTAATACAAATTTTTAGCTGGGGTGCCCAAACTTTCGATCCCCACTGTATACTCACAGAGCTGAGGAAGGGGGTTCAGCTCCCGAAACGTGTCAGCTTATCCGCACATTAGACACAGCCATTTGTGACTGTTGTTGTGGACCACACACACTGTTTTTATCATTGGTTTGTGAGTATATATCTACTTGTCTATTCATGAAACACGTGGTATACCACGGTAATGCACGATGAGAGTGCGCCCTTGTTTGTTTTTTCTTTCAGTGGTTAAATTTCCCGATCCTTGAAGGGCAGCACCTCTTCGTTTGGCATTCTGACATTTTTCTGGCTTGCATGAGGATTGGAGCGCTGGTTTTGTTTGTTTAATTTTTGGAGTGACTCCTGTGTATATGATGGATTCAAACTATGGAGTCTGTAGGGAGTAGAGTAGGCCCTGTGTACAATTTTAAATTCTGTCCCTTAAAGAGATCAGGGTCCCAAATATTACCATAATCATCTTCGTCTAAGTCTGGTATGTCCCGCCTGTGTCGAGTCCGAAGCCCCTCCAAAGCAGGAAAAGACACAGAGATGAGAATATAAGTGAGGTGTGGGTTTAAATTCACACTCTTTTAGTGAATTGAGACAAATTAAAAAACACCCATAGGTTGACGTGGCATTGGATGTGCACTTTTTTATTACATGGCAGACTGAAGTGGTTATATGTTCTAATATCTGATATTGATGTTTTTCTGCTCTCTGATGTAGTCTAAGATGGAAAAGATACTTTATTATCGCATAAATAGTGGAATCCTCCCTAGAGCCCATTTCTTGCACTTGGTAATTACAAAGCACACTTACTGTCAACAATTCCCAGGCCAAAAATCATTCCATAGGAAATTAAAATACTTGTTGCATATTTTGAGGCCTCATTTCTGGAACCTTGGCGCATTTTAGATATTAGTTGCGGTGCCATCTCGGTCTCCCTGTTGTAAAAGGACTACATATTGCAGGGCTGCTTATTGACTTTCATTGAACATGTTATTATTATTTCTCAATGGAGGCACTATGTGTTATCGATATCATTGGCCTGGATGACGGGGATAGAATATGAGCAGATTATTATCACTGGCACTTGAGATTCTTTTCTGTTGTTACAAATTTATTTTTAGCTTGTTAGAAATATTTCTATTTGAAACCAGCGGTGTTCTTGTAACATTTTAGAATTTCCTTTGTTTTTTTTTATCCAATTGAGAGATTTTCTCATATTTGGAATATGACCTCAGATGCACGCTTTTTAATATAAATAGTCCATATGGAACATTTAGGATATCTTTCCAAATCCCCACATTGGTCCTGAAAGGCTTGGGGCTTGTAATTAGGTCATGTGTGCTACATCAGCCAATCAGTGAATTGCTATTACTGTCCATAAAACACTGCACCTGTGATAAAGTCAGAAAGACAACTACATTTGTCTCAAACTAACCAATAGAGTGGTGCAAATCACAGTACTGATTTTTACATAAGTTCATTCAAGCTGTTCACATATAAGAACTTCTATGAACTACGGCAGGAATGTACACTCATACGCTGTGGCAGTGTCATGTTAGTGAAAGGGAAAATGATTTTTATTACAGATAATGATCTCCCTATGCTATGACTGTCAACAGGGTTGTGACAAGAAGGCAACTGCCCCTTTGGCCACTGTTATTTTTACACTTGAAAAACAGCTCTGAAGTTGAGAGCAGGCCTCCTTAAATGGAAGCCATAATAAATATAGAAATGTCCAATAGCTATGCAAAGTATAGCAAATTAATTGAAGTCACTGGTCCTTACAAATCATTCATTGACAAATATTACAGTTTACAACCATGGTTATCCTGCAGGAGCATACAGCTACTTAGCCTTGATGTCTGCCTCCTCCAACCTCTCTCTTATTGTGGCACTACACCCTTAGGAACTTCAGGAATTCTATCCAAGTTTTCCCCAAAAGCTTTGTCCTGAAGCCAGGCACACAGGCTCATTCACACATTTCTTCAATGACCAGTCTAGGGGAGCTGTTTGTATTTTTGGAGAACGTGGATAAGAATGAGGGAATTAGATGGGATACTCCAAAAACAAGAACTATTTCCAGCTTGAGAACTTAGGTATTCTTCAGGATAAGCTATAAAAAGGTTTGTGCTTGCAACAAACAAGGGACTTCAGCTTTAAGTCATTAGTAGAAGTAGTAGTAGTAAGCTAGAGTAGAGTCCCTTCAAGTAGGAGATTAGGTGGACAAAGTTCTTCAGGACACTAGCCGGTGTCCCCTTTAACTAGACCTGCAGCTGACTCCCTAGCACTAGAGGGGTTTTTAGCAGCACAAAGTCTCTAAGATACCTTCGGAGAAGTTTGTGCTCACAAATCCCAAGGACAGCTGGTTGCCTTCCTCTGTGACACCAGACCACAGATCTTCAGTAGTCAGTTCTAGCAGAACCTGGATCTGAGCCTTCAGGCCCTCCTGGGACCTACAACTGCAGATGCAGCAGCAGCATTGCCTGGGAGTGCAGCATGCCCATCCAGGTTGGAGCAATCCTATACAGGAAAAGACCCAGAGCTTAGTGTGCTCACTGACTGTCAGGGCAGGGGCTGTGGAACGGACAGGCAGGCCTAGTGGCAGGGTAACGCACTGACTGACGACAACCACCACCCACAGACCGAAGTCCCTCAGGGCGTGGAGTTTAAGTCCCAGGCTGCCCTTCACCAGAGCCCCTGATGGTGGGGATGGACTTGACGCAGCCAGGAACCAGGTCGCGGCCCCCGAGACACCCGGGCTGCGGTAATGGCTGCCGCCAATGGCGTGTAGCTGGTAGGAATGACAATAGCGTAGTCAGGCAGGCCAGGTGACAACAACGGGACAAAACGGTACAGAACAGTGGACAAGAATCACAGGTCACGGGCTGGGTTCAGCAACGGAAGGTCAGATCAAAGGAGAACACAGAGAATGGTCTAGTCACAAGCTAAGTCAGATTCCAGGAGAGTCAGGAGAGTATGAACAGAGCTGTAGCAACACAAAGACACAAGACACAAGTGCGGATCACAGGCTTATATGTAATTAGCCACACCCCTCTGGGGGATGGACCTCAGAGACCTGAAGGCATAAAAGACTCCCACCATGCTCTGCAGAAACCCAAGATGGACGCCAGCACATGAAGCAGCACAATCTCTGGGAAAAGGTAGGACCTTGACACTGACTATATACAGTTGCCCAGCATGCCATCAGAGTTTCTCTCTCTCTCTCGGGGATAGGCCAAGTGGTATCAATATTCATGTTGCTGTCTGCATAGCTCCACACCTATCATCCAGAAACTTCTCAAGCTTTCTGGATGCAGAGGGAGCTATCAGGCTGGCAACAGCTGAACACACTGAGCAGACCTAATTAGTAGAACACAGCAACACTGATTACAGTGTGCAAGCTATGCTTTTACCTAACAACAATCACAACCACACTGACGACAATGTGACCACTAAATTTACCTATTAAAACACATACTAAACCTTATCTTTCTAAACCTAGCACCTATCTAGGAGGGTGATACGTTATAAACCTTTACTGCTGAAAAATATGAAGTGTGTTACTGGTAGGATCAACATATGCAAATAAAAGAAACAAAGCCTGAAAATGAAAAACTAATGCTGCACACATCTAATGCTTGGCATACTCTAGCATATTCCATATTATTTCTTGTGTTTAGATATTTGTCTAAACTTTGGTTTTAACTTTTTCAGTGCCTGTATAATGCCTTTATTCCTAAACTGCTCCAATAATTAACACTAAACTCTTAATCTAACCTTAACCTTCAATTAATAAAGGGAAACTGCAATGATTTTGGTCATTTTATACATTTTTAAATTGGTATTTTTTATGTGTATGACATCTTTATTGTACAATTGATATAGTAAAAAAATGAAATGTAGCTTTAAATATGTGCATAAATACTTGGATTTGATTTGATTTTAGCCGCCGATAATCTTCTGTAAAGCAGGACTCATACTGGAAGACAAAGGAGCAGCACATATGGCCAGTCAGGTGCTGACAGGGTTAGAGAGCAGAGAGTTTTTTATTGAAGGGTTTGCCTTGAGTTCAGCTTTAAGATACTTGAAAGAAATTAAATAAATATTCAACTTTCTACTACACACTTGTTGCAGTTTACATAACTTTTATCCTAGTGTTCTTGTGCTGCTTTCTTGACTCACTGCAGCTATGCCATTTAGGCCCTTTGCACACTGGGGGTCTAGCCCCAGTGTGTGTAAGTCCACTATTTTAGTGCACCAGGGAGACAGGTGCAGCGACCAGCCCCACTGCCTGCAATCTGTCAAAGAATATCTGTATTCCAGTTTTTGTTCCTGAATGCATTGGGCCCTAAGCAGAAGTACCATGTTGTACAGTGCCCACCCCTCCAGTTGCAGTTCCAGTTCAGCCTGCCATAGACCTTGATAGGTTCCTTTCAGCAGGGATGCTGCACCTGTAACTTCCGAGTGCAACAAAATGCTGGGATTGCACACACAGGGGCTAGACGACCCATGTGCAAGGGGCCTTACAGCGTTGATGAAAACCATACTTGTTTACAAGAATTATCCAACTGATAAGAAGTTCACTGACTTTTATGATGAATTTACTTGGTGTCTGACTATTTTATGTTCTCTTTGTTCTACAGCACAGATACATCCCCAAGTGCTCTATTAAATGGTTTTATTGCAGTAGAAGCTGAAGTCTTATTACATGCTTTCTTTTTAAACATTATTTATGGATCTAATGAGATTTCTCTTTTTATTTTAATACAAGATTTGTGTTCAGTCAGTTGCTTAACACTCTAGATGCCCCAGCCAAATCCAGTGTTATTAAGCTTCAGTATGATTCTATGACCAATTTGCACACCTAAATAATTTTTAATTGTTTTTATAACCACTTGAGTAGCAGTCTGCATTTTTCCTATATTACCTGGTATTTTTCAGTTTCCAGTGCTGTGACAGTTTGACTGACAATTGCACCGTCATGCAACATTGTACCCAAATTAATTTTATTCAATTTTTAGGAAAGATGGAGCTTTCTTTTGGTTGTATTTAAAGTTAAACTAGCAAAAATGCTGACAGGCAGGGCTTTTAGAACAGAAGGGACCCTAGTGGTTTCTCATGTCATAAATTACACTCTTGGCCTGTCAGCGGTAATGTAATCTGAGTCGTGGATGCGCAGCTCAGCCCACATTTACAGAACCCTCTTTTGTGGTGTTATGATGTGATTCCCTTGCACATGCACAGGAGTGACATCATCGTGGCCTGGTCATTTAAGTAACAGAAGAGATGGAACCTGGAAGGAAGACCGAGTAGAGATGGAAGCACCTGGGATCAGCAGGAGCAGTAACAGCGCAACACTGGAGGGCTCTGTTTGACAGGTAAATCTGCCATAATGTGCTAGTATGCAGTGCATACTAGCAAATCATGGCCTAAAACCTGCAGGGGGTACATTTTCTTTTAATTTTGCAGCATTACCACTTTAATAACAACCAGGTTTTTTTATATTTTATTATGGGATAACCACCAAAAATGTTGGGGAAAAAGTTTTTACCTTACTTTCTGTTAAAATAAAAATGTCTGGACAGTTTCCACACCATGAACACCATCAAAATTACCCCTTTTTGGAAAGAAGACATCCAAAGGTGATTTAATTTCTGCCAAAATTTTTTGGAAATGAAAAAATGTGCTGTTATTGAGGGGGTTAGAACATGGAGCTTGGTAATGATGCACTAAATGCAACAGGTTCAACAGCTAGTTGTCTTACAAAGTGATGAGTGGTAGCTGTCAAAGAGAGAGGGCATTTATTGTCATAGTCACATAGTTGGTTTGGCTGAAAAAAGACAAAAGTCCATCCAGTTCAACAATTAAAAAAAAACACCACTGACAACCCTAGACCATTCAGAGTATGAATCATTAACCACTACTCTCTGAATACGATGTTTTAGCCAGTTTTCTACCATTTACATACAGATTTTTCCAAGCCCGTAGACTTTACCTTACACGTTAGCCGTGTGTGGGGAACTGTGTCAAACGTTTTCGCAATATCCAAGTATACCACGTCCACCGCCACCCTTCTGTCCAAGGTTTTGCTCACATCCTCATTAAAAGAAATCAGATTTGTTTGACAACTTCTGTCTTTCATGAATCCATGCTGTCTGTTGCTTAAAATATTTTTTTCCAGCAGGAACTCATGTATGTGGTCTTTTATTAAACTCTCCAGTATCTTCCCAACTATAGAAGTTAAACTAACAGGTCTATAATTACTTGGTAAAGATTTTGACCCCTTTTTAAATATTGGCACCACATTGGCCTTACGCCAATCCACTGGTGCTATGCCAGTCATTAAAGAGTCCCTAAAAATTAGAAACAATAGCTTTGAAATGACAGAGCTCAGTTCTTGAAGGACCCGTGGGTGTATGCCATCCAGTCCAGGTGCTTTATTCACCTTTATTCTGTCTAAATATTTTTGGATCATATCAATGGTGAGCCAATGTGGATCATCTGGAGCTGTGTCAATACCATGCCCATTATGGACAAGAGCTCCCCCATGCTCCTTTGTATACACAGAGCTGAAGAAGGTATTTAATAAATTTTCCTTCTCTTTGTCCCCAATCGCCCACTCTAGATTATTATCTAAAGGGCCTACATGCTCGGACCAGACCTTTTTACTATTAATATATTTGAAGAATTTTTTGGGGTTGGTCCTGCTATCTTTTGCAATCATTAATTTTCAATTTTTGCAGCCTTTATTTTGTTTTTGCATATTCTGTTATATTCTTTGTAATGTTTAAATGATGATAGCGTTCTTTCATTTTTATATTTAATAAAAGCTATTTTCTTATTATCTATAGCTTTTTTAACTTTGGCCGTAAGCCACATAGGTTTGATTTTTAGCCTTTTATACTTGTTGCCATGGGAATATATTTTGCAGTGTGTTTACATACAGTCTTTTTGAAGAACTCCCATTTCTGTATTGTGTTCATCATTGCCAATATTCCCTCACAGTCTAAGTCTTGGAGAGAAGCTCTCAGCCTTGGAAAATTAGCTCTCTTAAAATTGAGCATTTTTATTTTTCCCATATGCGTTTGCTGTTTACAGCTAACAATAACTGAAATCATGTTATGGTCACTGCTACCCAGATGTTCTTTTATATGGACATTTGTAATAAGCTCTGCATGGTTTGACATTACCAGGTCCAACAGAGCATCATTCCTAGTAGGGGCCTCTATGAACTGTACCATAAAATTGTCCTGTAGTAGGTTTAAAAATGTTTTCCCTTTAACTGTTCCTGCAGTACCATTACTCCAGTCAATTTCCGGGCAGTTAAAATCCCCCATTATTTTCACTGTCCCAGTCCTTTTGATCTGTGCAAGGAGCTGAGTCTCCACCTCCTCATTAACACTGGGAGGCCTATAACAAACTCCAATGATTACCTTTGTAGTACGCACCCCCATGTGCAGTTCCACCCATAATGCTTCAGCCTCAACACACTCTCCATCAACTAGGTCCTCTTTCACACTCGCTCTGAGATCACGTCTCACAGAGGGAAAGACACCACCACCTTTCCTATTTACCCTGTCTCTCCGAAAGAGAACATAGCCAGGAATATTAGTGGCCCAGTCATGTGAAGAATGAAGCCAAGATTCAGCAATACCAATTAAATCATAGTTCTGTTCATGCACCAAAGCTTCCAACTCACCTATCTTGCTTGGCAGACTACTGGCATTGGCGAACAAACACTTTAACTAATTGACACCTTGTACACACGTATTTTGCATATTTTTTATTTTCATACAAATGGTACCAATTCCACTGGTTGTTTGTAACATGGGAATCTTCTTATCATCTGCCATAGCCCTCCCCCCGTTTTTCCCCATTCCACCCACCAATAAGTACTGACCCCTGTCTGATCTGTCTACCCCATTATAATCTAATTCTCCCTCCCCCCTCGATCCTAGTTTAAACACTGCTCCAGCCTTCCCATAAACCTGTCCCCCAGCACAGCAGACCCCCTTCCATTTAGGTGCAAACCATCTCTAGCATATAGGTTGCACCCCAATGAAAAGTCAGCCCAGTGCTCTAGAAACCCAAACCCTTCCTTCTTTCACCAGGTCTTTAGCCATGCATTGAGTTCTCTAATCTCCCCCTGTCTTTCCTGAGTTGTGCATGGCACAGGTAATATTTCAGAAAATATCACCTTGGAGGTCCTTCCCTTCAACTTGCAGCCTAGTTATTTAAATTGATTCTTAAGGAACCTCCACCTTCCATGTATTCTCTCATTGGTTCCAACATGAACCAAGACAGCTGGGTCATGCCCAGCCCCTCCCAGTAATTTTCAACCCAGTCCACCACATGCCGAACCCTGGCACCAAACCATTCGGTTGAGGCAATCCTGGCGACAAATTATTCTATCAGTCCTTCTGATTATAGAATCCCCTATTAACACCAACTGTCTAGGCCTTCCTGCACTATCCTCACCACACCTCCCAGATGGCCTGCCCTCCCGGCTGTTAGGGATGGCAGTGACATCTTCACCCAAATGCAGGGCCAGCCTTCCTTTTCTGTGAGCCCCTACCACTCTCTCTTGTTACAGTAACCCATCTTCCTACCTGATAACCCTGATTAGCCCCTCCGCCCTCCATATCAGTCTCATTAGCTACCTGCTCAGAGAGCAGAAGACCCCTTTCAAGGTTGTTGGTTCTGCCCAGTGTTGCAACTTTCTCTTCCAGATCTCTAACGCGAGTTTCCAGAAGGGCAACCCGCTCACATCTGTCGCAGCGTTATCCGTCCTGGAGCTGTTGCTCCATTGTTGAATACATGTGGCACACTGTGCACTGCACAAAACCTTCCACCACGCTAGCACTCATTATCCCAGTTACAATATTAATAGGAAATATCAGTTGTCAGTTACAGGTTAGTAGACTCTTGTTATAATCTCCTGTTTTCAACTCTGTTTTTTTAACTCCACTTATCAAATGTCCACTGTGTCAAAGGTCCACAAGCAAAATACAGGCAAGCTCAAGATTGAGCAAGCTCAGAGTGAGCTCTACAGCAAGTTATATAGTACCTATATCACCTGTGACCAATTGACCCCTCCCCTTAATTAGCAAACGGAAGGAAGGCAAGGGAAGGAAGAAAAAAAATGCTATTTAAAAAGTGACAGAAAAAGTGATTTAACCTCCCTGGCGGTATTCCCGAGTGTAGCTCGAGGTTAACAAAAATTTAAAAATGTGCCATTCACTCAATACACTAAAATCTGATAGTATTACATTACTGTATCAAACCATTTCACATACATTTTGTCCCCAGTGCTCTGTCCTGTGCCCTGCCTGCATTTTTACCATTCTTTCTGCTTGAAAACTGATAAACGTCTATGGCAGTGGTCGGCAAGCCGCGGCTCGCGAGCCACATGCGGCTCTTTACCCACTCTAATGCGGCTCTTCTGTGTGCCGGGCGCCTGCTCCCCTCCCTCCTCTCGGTCGGCCGCTCCCCTCCCTCCTCTCGGTCGGCCGCTCCCCTGCCTCCTCTCGGTTGGCAGCCCCAAACGTCCGCGCGGATCTTTTAATCCGGCCCGCGGATGTGGCTGTCAGGATGTGTGTAGGCGGGGCAGCGTGCCGAACGTGAGGGGAGGGGAGCTAGGCTCCTCTCACAGTCCGCCCTGAAGACCCGAACGGCGCGGGAAGACAGCGAGAGGAACGCAAAAGGTAAGTGAATTGACACGGGGGACTTGGCTTACTAGAAGGCGGGGGGGGGAATAGTACTGTGGGGGATGAAATACTATATGAGGGATGAATTACTTTATGAGGGATGAATTACTATATGGGGGGATGAAATACTATATGAGGGATGAAATACTATATGAGGGATGAATTACTATATGAGGGATGAAATACTATATGGGGGGATGAAATACTATATGAGGGATGAATTACTTTATGAGGGATGAATTACTTTATGAGGGATGAATTACTATATGGGGGATGAAATACTATATGGGGGGATGAAATACTATATGGGGGGATGAAATACTATATGAGGGATGAATTACTATATGAGGGATGAAATACTATATGAGGGATGAATTACTATATGAGGGATGAAATACTATATGAGGGATGAATTACTATATGAGGGATGAAATACTATATGGGGGGATGAAATACTATATGGGGGGATGAAATACTATATGAGGGATGAAATACTATATGAGGGATGAATTACTATATGGGGGATGAAATACTATATGAGGGATGAAATACTATATGAGGGATGAAATACTATACGAGGGATGAAATACTATACGGGGGATGAAATACTATACGAGGGATGAATTGCTATGGGGGATGAATTACTATGGGGGATGAATTACTATATGGGTGATGAATTACTATGGGGGATGAATTACTATATGGGGGATGAATTACTATGGGGGATGAATTACTATATGGAGGATGAATTACTATATGGGGGATGAATTACTATGGGGGATGAATTACGATGGGGGATGAATTACTATATGGGAGATGAATTACTATGGGGGATGAATTACACTATGGGGGGTGAATTACTATATGGGGGATGAATTACTATGGGGGATGAATTACTATATGGGAGATGTATTTTCAGTTTTAAAAATGTGGCTCTCAAAATAAATTTCAATCATGGTTTTGGCGAGATTTGGCTCAGTTGAAAAAAAAGGTTGCCCACCACTGGTCTATGGCATCCAAAAAGCGTCCCTTTAGGTCAAAAGCGGATAGTAAATTAGAACCACTTGCAGAATTGAGTGATAGTGATTCGTGGGGAAATTCATCATCAGACACTGAAAACGATTCTGCGACTGAGCTCAGCGATGTGCGAACTTGGCGCTATATTTCAAATTTCAGGTTTTTTTGATTGATTACATTATTGAATTAAATTTATTATCATTATATTATGTTTTTTAATAATTATTTATTATATTATAATTTATGATTTTGTGTTTCAAATTTTATCATACCCGGGATGTTTACTAGACTCTTTTTCTGACAGATTTCAGTGAGTTATTCCTAAGAATTACAGGCCTACAATAAAAAAAACATATTTCCATGAAAAACAAATGTACCGCTTTGAGCACAGAAATACTGACATAATCAGACCGCTAGGGAAGTTAAAAAAGTAAAAGCTTTTCGCAAGACCCAAAGAAGAAAATAAAACAACTACAAGCACCAGCAATCACCAGCAGTCAAAAGTAAAACGTTTTCACTCTCCACTCAAATTTCCCACTCTTTTTAGCTATCAGCAAGCAAGAAATGCCAGACATATCCTAGCATCATCTCAAGGCTCATTAATACAGATTTTCAATAGGAATTGCATACCTGTTGTTTAGGGACTTCTTAGTCAGTTGTCACCAAAACAGGTGAAAACATTACAGTTAGAACTTCATTTCTCATCACTTTCCTTTCCACCTTGGGATGGACCCTTTTCTCCTTCTGCATTAACTATATTATAAAAATCAGTTAGAATCCAGCATGGAGAGACACAAATAGAGTCATTGATAGATACAATAAACTGTCCACCTTCTATTAAAAACTAAAATATCATTATTGGGTGCACTGACCCTTGAAATGGCACAATAAAACTACAAGCTTTATTATATGTGTAATCACAAATATTTGACTCCTGGGCTCAATTCACAAAGCTGAAAGACCAGGAATGAAATCTGAAAATAGTAACCTGGCTAAAAATAAAGTTCCTTAGCCTTGTGTAAAGCTTTGTAAATTGGGTTTCCTCTCACCAAACAAAAATTTTAGTTGACAGCACAGAATAACGAAGCTTCTCTTATATTTCTAGGTCCCCATTTTCCTTTTTTTATGATTTCTGTATTTGGACAGTAGTGAGGCTCTGAAATTGACCACTTCAGGACCAGTCAACTCCCAAGCAGCACTCTCTGGAGCCAATCTCCTTGGCGCATGCTGCGGATTTGACTGCTGTGTCCAAGGGTGGAAGTATACAGTTTGGTGGAAGGTGCTAACATCACGGTCAAGATATTGGTGCCCAGAAATGTTTCAAAAGAGTTTTGTTCCACATGCAAGGAGGGAATGGTAAAAACAAATGCAATCGATAAAGGGAACAAGAAAGTGGGGAGAGGGGTCTCTTTAAATAGAATGATGGCACAGTTTAATTAGGAATATGAAATAGTGCTATTTTTTAAGCCTAAATGATTATAATTAAAAAAAAAACTTTAGCATTACAATTTCAGCAATGCATATTCATCTAGGTAATACTTGTTGAGGCAAGACAATATATACTTTAATAAAGCTTATTCTAATAATAGGGATTTGTGGAAAGGAAAAAGTAGAAATGGGACTTTCAAGGTGTTACTTCTCAAAAGGTAATCAACCCACATATTGCATATTAATAAAATTATCACTCTTTTAATAAAGTAAGCAGACAAATTCAGTGTTAAATGTTTATTTATAAAAACAAAGAGATTGCACCCTCATATAATATTACATATACACCTCCTAATGACTAGCCCACAACCACTGCCTGAAAGATTTATTATATCCAGCCATGTTATTATATCACCAAACGTAGATTGGCCATCAAGCCCTATTAAGGGAAGGAGGGGTGGGGTGAAATGCATAAGGTAGGAGGGTATAGGGGGGCAGTATATATTCTGTATATTCACATGTGCCCCTGCCCTCAGGTAGCTTACAATCTAAGGTCCCTAATCCACATTCATACATACATATAATAGGGACAGGTTAGACAGGAGCTAAGTAGCCTCCCTAGCGGTCTGATTATGTCAGTATTTCTGTGCTCAAAGCGGTACTTTTTTTGCATGGAAATATGTACTTTTTTTATTATAGGCCTGTAACTTTTAGGAATAACTCACTGAAATCTGTCCGAACAAGAGTCTAGTAAACATCCCGGGTATGTTAAAATTTTAAACACGAAATCATAAATTATAAATAATCACAACAAATAATAATATAATAATAATAATAAATTTAATTCAATAATATAATCAAACCAAAAGCACTTAAATTTGAAATAGAGCTCCAAGTTCGCACATCACTGAGCAAAGTCGCAAAATTGTTTTCAGTGTCTGATGACAAATTTCCCCACGAATCATTATCACTCAATTCTGCAAGTGGTTCTGATTTACTATCGCTGTTCTCTAGCTGGTCTAAAACCGCTTTTGACCTAAAGGGACGCTTTTTGGACGCCATGGACATTTCTCAGTTTCCAGGCAGAAAGAACAGTAAAAATTCAGGCAGGGCACAGGACAAAGCACTCGGGACAATATGTATGTGAAATGGTTTGATACAGTAATGTTTTACTATGTGATTTTAGTGTGTTAAGTGAATTTCACTTTTTCACATTTTTAAATTTCCCACCGTACGTTCTGAAATTGCAGTGAACTGAAACAGAAGATGGATGCCGGCATCGGCCGGAGGACATTCTCGGGGCCCCAGAAGGAGGGACATCGTGGGAGCACAATACAAGGTAAGTGAAGAAATGATCCCGGAGCAGCGCTGCAGGGTATTCCCGAGTGTAGCTCGGGGTTACCGCTTGTGGTGCTGAAACTTTACCCCGAGCTACACTCAGGAATACCTCCAGGGAGGTTAAGCTACCAGCATGTCTTTGGAGTGTGGAAGGAAAGAGGAGTACCCAGAGGAAACCCACGTAGGCACAGGGAGAACATGCAAACTCTAGTTAGGTGCAATAGTGGAGATTCAAACCAACAATCCTAGTGCTGTCAGGAAGAAGTGCTAATCACTTAGCCACTATGCTGTCCATATATATATATATTTAAATGAGTTCTCCATATCCTTCTGTATTAAAAAAAACAACATATTAGTAGTACTCACTCTCTCCAAACTCTGGTGCTGCTCTATGGTCAAGCGCTGGGCTTCCTTCAGATGTAATGGCTCCCAGCATTATTCAACCCACTGACTGCAAGTATGGGACACCAAACTGCCTTCTGGGGATGTATCATCAGCTTGCTTTGCACTTACAGTAGAACTCTTCAGCAATCAAAGCTTGTCCACTGCTAGAGAAAGAGGATTCATAACGGCACATGACTGGATCGCACTGAACAAGGCGCTTCGTTAAGTGGCAATATGTCTCCAGCTGAATGCGACTAACTACTACAGGTTACACCTGAAGATCCTAAATCTTCATGTGCACATGTTAGTTATCATCTTTGCATCCAGCATTTTGGATTTGTCTGGATTACACATTTTTTAAAAGAAATAAATCCACCCCTAGTATTCCTTATAATTGGTTTAGGTATAAAATACCGCATTCTTTGTCTACTTTTCAGTACTCCCTTCTACAAAGCTGGGGCTATGTTGACACATAAACACATTTTTGCTGCTCTAGAGGTAATGCTATGTTTATGGTTTCTTCCATAATCCCTAAACCGGCTTTCTCTGGCATTATGACTCATGGTAATATCCCAGAGCAAAAAATGTTTACAGGAGCTGAAATGGTTCAAACACCTGCCAGTAAATAGCTATCAAAGTATCAGTGACCAAATTCACCGCACACCTCAGGTCATAAGCGTAACGAGCTTCGCGTTCTCAGCCTATTACTTTACTAGATGTTTACAAATTAGACAGTCCCCACAAAAGCTCCCATTGTTCAGGACTGGCAAATTCTCCCGGAGATAAGCACCGCTCGGCTCGATGGGAAGTTGTTAGTTAAATGCCAGCTACTTGAACAAAATGAAACCATATTTCTTTGCCAATGGTATTTGCTTTTCTTAATATTTGCTTTAATTTGATTGTAGATAAAAATCTAAAAAGTACAAAAACTTTTTAAACCTGCCACTAAAAAATATTTTTGAAGCTGAACTCCAGGCAGTTCTAAAAACATCATTTAATCCAGTTTATTCATTTAAAATCATGAATTTAATGATTCATTAATTTATTCTTACACAGACCTGAAATAAATGCTAGAATCTAATATCACTTTCCTGTAATCAACAATTTAAACAAGAGGAGAGTGATAATATAAAAGCACCAATCTGGCTGTGCTGTGTGGTAGGGGGTGCCTGAATCACAAAACTAGCTGGTAACATTTACAAATCCTTTGCGGGATAAAGTTTATGTGGGTTTATGATTTAAACTATGTGAAGTCTTTTACTTACCATAAATGGTCTAAATTTATAGCCAATGCTTTGAATACCTGGGTGTAATAAATAGACTAGCCATTACATTTAAACCATTCTTTTACCATTTCCATTATTCTATTTATTATGAGATCTGCGTATCTACGTTGTTCTGTTTATGTGTAATCCTGCTTTTGCAGTAATGTCATTGTGGATTCTGTAAGTACTGTTCCATTTTCTTTATTATCTTGACAATAAAAGTTGTTTGGATTTAAAAAAAAAACATTCTTTGAAAATGGGAAAAGGAAGATTTTAGTGTCTATGTTTAACACAGTGCCTACAATTTCACCTTTTACATAAGGGCAATTTGCTTAAAGGATAACACATATTCAGCTGAAAAAAAACAAATAAATATATAGCATATATTGTATAATGGCTACACAATCCATATTGTAATATAGTGTTAAGAAAAGATTACTATAGCACTCCACATAGGAGCCACTGGATAGGATGGGTCTTCTGTTCTTTGCCTTAACCTCTCTGGCATATGAGGTTGACTGTACAAACATACAATGTCACAGGAAATCACTGAAAGCAATACTTAGTACCCAATAGCAGTGCTATATCAAATAAAATAGGCACCAACCCAGGTAGTAATGGCAAACCTAATATAATGTCACCCAATATGGTTGGAATCTAGGCAAGAATAAAATGGATTAATAATGGTAATGACATAATTTAGAATACAAAGTGATTAAGAGTAAGGTCTAGGGTTAAGATGATATTTGGTGTCCAGATCAGCATAAACATTAGCAAGGCCACTTCAAGTTGAGCAGTGAGCAGCAGTAAAGTTTAATCTACGTGGTGCTGGAACTGCCAGAGAGCATTTATAGTGACTGGGCATGCACTGTCCAAAAGAAAAGGAGAAAAGCTTATCTCCACATATGGGGCTCTAGCTCTAAAATAAGACCATTTTGGAAAACCATCTTTCATTGAGAAGAGCCTTTTCCAATTCTTTCTTGTGGCTGGTCTTGCTCTAATCCCTGGGCACTGGAAATCCCCCACTGAACTGTCCATTCGAGAATGGGTTACTGAATTGAATTCCATTATGCAAAAGGAGCAGATACTGGCAATTGCCAATGATAATTTCTTCACATTTCGAAACTTGTGGTCCTTATGAACTGGTTTTATTAATTCTTCTGAGATCTTGCCTTTTTTTAATAACTAGTTTGGTTCTATTGACAGCTAAAAATAGCTGGTTGGACCCTTCCGTCAGAAACTCGGTCCTCTCCTATTCCTTCCCCTTTTTTCTGATATTTTCTTTACCCCGCTTTTTCTGTTCCTGTTTAGTCTCTTCTGTCTTTCTCTTAAAATTAGAAATGGTGGCTTTATGTAAAACATTACCTTACTCTTCAGTAAAGGTTCCACTCATATGGAATAATATATCACATTTTGTGAACTGAAAGCCCGCTTTGACACTTGACCTGATTACTGTATATCTACTATTATATATTTTTGATCATTGTTTTATTGTTTAGTACTATTTCCCCTGACCCTTTGTGGGGAGATTGTTATTGTTATTCTTTATTGTAATTGTGAGTCTACAAGATTGTATGAATGTCACATCTTTCCAATAAAAAATATATTAAACAAAAGAAAAGGAGGATGGTAGTGGAGGGGGCAGAGGAAGAAAGGGCGCTTGCAGAACTATGGGAGGGGCAGACCTTTGTTCTTCTGCCAGCTATAGTTGGGGCCCTTTAAGAGCGTCAGTGCACCTAATGACAGTCCTATTTAACCTGCATGCAATATAGGTACAGTAAAGTTACGATATAGGCTCAGCAAAGGTACAAGGTAGATGTGGTTCAGATGCAGTAAAGGTTATGTATAATGCAGTATAGGTGTCAGGAATGGACTTGCCAATAGTGGTGGGACTCACCTGCCTTGTGGGCTGCAGTACCAGGGCTGGCCAGCGGGTGCTCTCAACAACCAGAGGTTCACTTCGGCAATTAGCCATCACCTGAGGCTGATTGCAGGTGGTGTATTTAAGGGATGGCCAGACCTGCAGTCTGGGCCTTGGTGTGCGTTTTTCCATGGGCCCCTGTATCTTGTAACCTGCATTCCTGTTCCTGTTTCTGCCTGACTTTTTGCCGACCCTGCCTGATCCTGACCTCTGCTGACTTCTCCTGTTTGATCCCTGGCTTGTGACCCTGACCATTCTCTGCCTGCTCCTCCTGTACCTACCTGCCCGATAGTTATCGACCCGGCCTGCCTGACTACGTTGTGCTCTATATGTGTATGTACCTGTGTATCTATATCAGTTTAGGTTTGGGTTTGTTTCACCTTGTTGTATGTATTTATGTTAGCTTGGTGTTTGGTGCACTGCGTTTATGTTTGTATTGTTAGTCTTAATAAATTGCCTTATTTATACCATATCTGAAGCTTGCGTTTCCCTGTGTCAGTCCATACACTTCTGGTCACACCCGCATCCCTGACAATAGGGTTGGTATAGATGCAGTCTAGGTTTGGAATAAGTGCGGTATAGCGTACAGTAAGGGTGCTGTATGGATTGGGTACACTTGGATTTATACTCTCAGTGACTCAGTCCCTGTCAGCAGTATCAGCAATGGGGAAATAGCCCTCTCACCAGTCCCTATGATGCTGCAGTGACCTTGCTGTGGAAGGAGGGTCTTCCTTGTTTTCTCCCCAAAAGCCTCCAATGATTGGCAGTGGGAAGCAGAGGGTAATGGATGCTTTATTCTCCCGGTGGCAGCGGTGCACATGCTGTGATGTGGGTGGTGCAGCGCTGCCCCAAGTTTCCTCACTCCCAGCCTCAGACTCGGATCCTGGCTACTATGGTCTCTCACTGGCAGATGAGTATCCAAACAGAAGTGCTCTCTCTCTAATTCCTGCCAAGAGGAAGAACTTTCCCAGGTAGTTTAATAAAAATCATCTCTCCATTCCTTCTACTGCAGAGCACCTATTTTGATTTGTAATGTAATTATTATAGTGTAGCCATTATATGACTTCCATCACAAACTATAACTCCGATGATTCTCACTACTCGGTATAGAAGTCTATGAGCTTGCTTGGTTTTAGCTCTCCCCCTGCTGGCTGGAGGCGGATGGTTCAGCATACCATTAAAGTATAACTAAAGGCAAAATCTTTTTAGCTGGATAAAGTGGATAGGGATTAGAACACCTTTCAGTTTCTACTGCTGTCTGTGCTCCCATTTGGGAGATTCATCCTCTCTATTCGTCCTGTTTGCTATAATCATTGAAAGTGAAAGTAAAAGAAACCCCAAATTTTTGGTTATCCCCAGAAAAGTAATAGTTGGTAAATTTTCCAGTGGGGACACTAGCTCTGGAGACTTGAGGTCTCCTAGGAACTCTCTTAATTTGCATGGATTTTCTCTCACTTGTTTTAGCTATGGGACACAGATAGAAAACAAAATATACTAACAAGGGTGATAACCCTACCTTACTCTATCCAAAATGAAAAAAAAAAAAACGTTTTTCCTTAGTTCTACTTTAATATCACAATAGAAGGAGAGATACAAATAAAGTGTAATGTCACCTCCATGTTACTGTAGCCCAGCACCTGGATCTGTTAATTTTCCATTTTAGTCTGCAGTTCTGTAATTTTCTGTAAAATGCAATGCAATATGGTAACCTGGAAGCCTGGAGATGTCATTTCCTGCTTCCATGATTGCCTCTCTGATTTTCTCAGAAGTCTTCACTAAGATACAAGTCAAATTTTAGACATCCTTTTCAATAGGATTTCTGTTTTGGTGATATGCTGCTCAAGTGTTAAAGACCTAATTAGTAAATAAGTACTTTTTTTTATTATGTTTAAATAGGGGGATGCCAAAAATAAATCTTTCTAATCTCAAGATAACAGTAAAATATGACAGGGGGTTTAATTTTACCCAATTGCATTCAAACCTAAAAAAAAAAGTTTTTCGTATAAATAATAGTTTAGTATATAATATATATTTATATTTATTTATATTTATAGCATAAAAAAATTGCTATTTATGGAAATACACTTAGGCTGCTGTATTTTTATTGCTATGCATTCTTATTACTATGCATTCTTTTCTATTTTATATAATTGAATATACAGTATATTTTAATTTACTTAATGATTTAATCACACTGGGTTAGTAGAATTTACCATGCGCTCATTCTATTATTGTTTTTTGCATATTTTGTATGTAAAATTAGACAATAACTGTCACATGGTTTGCTTTTAAACCCTTTCAAGACTAGAGGTAATCCAATCCTAGATACCCATGCCAAATTTTGCAGCGTCAGTATGCATCTTACCTTAACTTTAACTCTTCGACTAAATTTAATTCCTAAATGATGATGGGACATAAAAGGGTTTTATTTGGTGTACTGTTTTAAGAAAAACTCTGCTTTGATTGATTTGATGAATCTATTATAGTCTCAAATGTGTATATACGTATACTCTCTATTTTATTTTATTACAGGTACTTATATAGTGCTGTCAATTTACACAGTGCTTTACATATACAGTATATATTGTACATTCACATCAGTCCCTAACCCTCAAGGAGAAACTCAATACAGAGAACAATCAGCGCAAATTGCTAACACCCAGCTCTTAAGAATAATAAAAGTCCAATAAAGGGATAAAAAAGTCCATATAGCACTAGGCCAAGCCTCATGTATTAGTAGCAAGCTCTGTGTAGAATAAAAGAGAAAAGAAGCACCTCTAAGTGCAGTATAAACAACTTTAATAAGTAACCAATGTAAAACAACTCACATTGAGTATATTGAAAGCAAGCTCAACTGGGTGGGAGGACAGTTGTGTCCACGCTGTGTCAGCCGAGTCGCACTATGAAGACCGTAGATGTACGGAGAGAGCCGGCCGGCACGTGCTGTCTTCTGAAGACGGCGTCTGGAACGCACCTTGAGGAGTGACGTCGGTGTCAGCATGATGACGTATGTGGACTAGCATTTATTGCAACACGTTTCGGAGCGTGCGCTAGACCTCTAAGGGCAGAAACACTCTCCCTTGTCAAGCTAGGGGCAGAGGCCTTGACCAATCTTATATATATGTTTGAAAGAACGCAATTAAGCTGCCAATTCAAAATAATTTAAAATAATCAAACTAATAGAGCTGACAATTAGAATTAAAGCTATGGGGAAGCTAGTCTATATGAAACAAACAAATGGGCACTGGATAAAAACAATGCAAAATAAAAGCAGAGTGACAATAAATATGAGAATATTGTCAAATGACTACACAAAATACTACAAAAAATTACGGAAATATTAGTGATACACATAAAGGAAGAAAAAGAATACAGAAACAAAAAATACTAATGAATAAATTATTAGAAAATAATGAAAAATAGTAAATAAATAATGAACTATTAATAAAATATTACAAAAAATATATAAATATAAATAAATAAAAGTTAAATTAAAAAATGCTTAGAATGATTTGAGAAATGTTTTGAAAGATGTAATTATCAATCAGAATAATAAGTAAAAATTAATAAATAAAGATTTGAAAGTTATTTAAAAAAATTATTTAAAAAAAAATTGGAGAATTAATAAATAAATTAAACGCATGTAAGATCGCTATTCATAAGAAAGCACCATAAGGTTTTAGAGAATGGTGTTAACGTCTAATTCTTCATTAAGACCCTCCGGGGACAATGTATCAAGCATAAAAATCCAGTAGGTTTCTTGTGCGAATAACTTAGAAAAACGTTCAGATTCAGAGAGATGCTTGGATATAGATTCTATAACCCAAACCTTGAAACCTATAGTAGATTTGTGGTGGAACTCAAGAAACACTATGTTTGTCTTTGCCTTCTTCTATAAGAAGAAAAATCTCGCTCAAAGTGGTCTAATGGTGCGGCCTATATACAGTAGGCCGCAAGGGCAAGTCAAACAATACACTACATAATCAGTAGAGCAATTGTAGAAGTCCCCTAAAGTATACGTTTTCCCTTTAGCAGTGAAAGTTTTTTGCCCATGATCAATAAATTTACAGGTTTTACACAAGGCTTTCTTGCATTGGTACATGCCTTTGATTGGGAGTAAACTGAGTGGATTATTCACACAAGAAGGGGGATTATATTTGCTAGGGACAAGTTTGTTCTTCAGGCTTGAAGCTTTTCTATAGGTAAATTTGGGTTTGTTTTCTATAGTGTTAATTAGGTGAGGGTCCTGGAGTAAAATGGACCAATGTTTCTGAATGATGTTTTCCATATTACGGTAATGTTTGTGAAATCTTGTAATAAATCTTACAGGAGTAGATGAGCCATTGTTACGTGATGTGGATGGTTTACCATTGCGGTATAAAGAACAAGTTTCCTCAACTAGTGTAGGGGGATAGCCCTTGTCAGAAAATTTGTTTTTGTGTATGTCACTCTGGGAAACATAATCCGAATCTGATGTACAGTTCTGTCTCAAACAGCAGAACTGTCCTTTAGGGCTATTCTGTATCCATCTTGGGTGGTGACAGCTAGTAAAATGGAGATATGAGTTGCCAGGCGCTTCTTTTCTCTTTTATCCTAACTTTCAAGGAGAATACAACCTAAAGTCCCTAATTCACATTCATACATACACATACTAGGGTCAATTTAGACAGGAGCCATTAACCTACCAGCATGTCTTTGGAGTGTGGGAGGAAACCCACGCAGGCATCGGGAGAACAGGCAAACTCCAGGCAGGTGGTACTATGATTGGGATTCTAACCAACAACCCTAGTGCTGCAAGGTGGAAGTGCTAACCTTATAGCCACTGTGCTGCCCATCTATCTATCTATCTATCTATCTATCTATCTATCTATCTATCTATCTATCTATCTAATCTGTTTTCCCCCTTATATTTACATCAGTTGTTTTTTAATACTGTAATTATCTGACAACTCCAGTATTAAACAGATAAACACTGCCACCTTCAAGCTGTAGTGCAATTTAGAGGTTAAAAGCTTATTTTGTTAACAGAGCCTGCAACCTGTATGTGATTACTTTGTCATGGCTGATCACAAACCACCCTGTCATCCCATCAATACAGGAGTAGCTCTACATACTGTATATCCCACATACCATTTGGAGATTGTCTGTCTTTGGGGATGAAGACATGATTGTGGCATACACATGTATATACAAAGCACACCCCAAATTCCACTTGAATGTAATGTCATGGTCTATAAAAAAACTACTTGATGAAAAACTTTTTGAGTTGAAAAGAAAATATTAAATGAAGGCAGAACAAAGATGGATGTTCATGTCAGATCCAAATAACTGTGGCATGATTGGATGACCATCATGGTGCTGATAGGGGACTTTAGGCTGCACCAGAACCTAGAGCTGTACAATTTAATTGCATATGCAGCTTTTGCTTCTTGTTTAGAAAGGCTTCATAACGGTTCTTCCTAGTGGATTCTCTTATCTCTCTGCTGGTCTAAACTTCAGGATTTGTCTGATTGAAAGCAACAGGCTCAAATAATGTGAAATACTGTTCCTGGTAGACTAAAACCATGTGATTATTTACGTAAGTTTCAGGTCATGCAAGGAAGCTTAGGAGCAGCTGTATTTTAGTCATGAAAAAAAGATTTATTTTTTTTATTCAAAATAAGAATTTGATTTAGACTTGTGACCTGTTGATTTACGTGTAGTGAGCCTAGCATCAGATACATTTTTTCACGTTAATTGCATGCATGGTAAATTAATGTGTAATTACCACCAACAGAGATCTCAGTACTCCTCCTGACAATTTCTTCATCTGCTTTTATCTCCTAAAGGTTGGTCCTGTCTTTGTTCAGGAATCATCCAGGGTCACCATTGGAGATGAGCTTGGGTTCAGTCTGAACCAAACAGCTGCTGCTGGGACATTCCCTACCCCACAGCTGTATGTACAAGAAGGGACATGGATGCATGTGACATCATTCTCTATATGGCCACATGCCATATGTCCTAATCACTCTTTGTTGGATGTAAATCCCAGTGCCTGTGCAGGTCTTGGTTGTTTTCATAAATGTCTGACACAAATCAACCCCTGCTGCAAACTCTCACTTAATGACCTGCGTCCATTTTACAATGGTACAGTATTATCACTGGGAGGAAGAGACTTTTCCTTATGCCTGCAGCAGACTCAGTCTAGCAAAGTCACTTGTCTAGAGCTTACAGACAGCTTTTTAATTATGAAAGGTAATTTTTTTAGAATATAAAATATTTATACAAGGCCCCTGCAAATAACTCAGTTAATGCTTACCTCTACTGTTGCCTATGCTCCCACATTTTGCCTACAGCCTTCTGAAACATGTAACAGGTCCCAGAAGGCCGTGGCACCATTCACAAAGAGCTGCTCGCACATGTGCAGTGGAAAGCTGGCTGTGGAGCCGCAAGGAGTCAAAGCCCGATCCCCTTAGTAAACATGCTGGCACTGGGATTCCAAGGAAAGGCAAAGATCCAGCCAGGGTGAGGATGGTGATGGATCCCTGGACAGGTAAATGTCCTTTTATTAAAGGTCAGCAGCTACAGTATTTGTAGCTTTTGGCTTTTATTTTTTTTTGTTGGGGGATGAAGAATCTTTTTAAGAGCAGGTAGATAAGATGACTGATTATGCGAGTTGTAAGTATCACATTTTTTTGTGCTGAAGGGGTCTTTTGTGAAACCTTATATTCTAGCACCAGAGTTGCTTTAAAAAATACTATTAATGGATGCCATGCTGACTTGTACAGTTATGGAGACGGCAACTTTAATATTAGGTCTATTTAAAGAGACGCTGTCACCTTGCCCATATAGGGGAAGGTGATGCTGTCTCTGGAAAGGGGATGCCCATATCTGCATGTTTGAGGGCACTTGGCCAATCCCCAGACAGAGGCCGGGCATGATGACCAAGGACAAGCCCTGACCCCTTATACTCATCTTGCTTGTGCTCTCTTGGAGCTACTTACTTCTGGGTATCAAGGAGCATGTGTCCTACTTCCCGGTGGTGGTGCCCTGTCACAAGACCAGGGGAGTAACATCACTGCTTTCGCAGGTTGCCAACACAGCCAATTTAAGCATTGACTGCAAAGGAGAGGGACCAGAGAGGGAGCACAGAATATAGGGGAGTTGGGTGATGCCCAGCGTGAGCATGGTGACCATTTCTCTGTAAACATTTTCCTTTTTTATTAATTTCAACTCAAATTATTGAATTATACTGAAAGGATTTTATTCCTGTTTTGTGTTTCTTTAGTGTGAAAACAGACCAGAAAAAAAAAGTTGTGACCTAACTGGCCCCATTGTTGGCATATTACAATCCTCAGACTTCTAAATACACACCTAAATTGCATTCGCACTACTGAAACGAGCATCTCTGGCAATGATATCTCTCTGCTTCGTATTTATTTATTTCGTCTAATCGCCATTCAAAGCAAGACAGATGTTTTATGTTAAAGTCAACAGCTAAACAAGGTTATGTGAAAAGATCGGCCCAAGTAATGTGTTTCATTTTGGTTATTTATAGCTCTTCCCAACTATCTCTTCTTTCTCTTTATTATTTGAACAATATTAAAGAAATTACAAGAGCTTTATCTGATCCGCCAGCCAAGAATGATTCACAGAATGCAAAACATGTAACTTGTATCTTTGCGGCACCAACTTATTTTTGTTTTTCATCCTTTTTTTTCCTCTGTTGAGTAACCTGAAGACGTGTCATTGACCGTGTTGATTTTTCCTCTGATATCTGATCTCCGCCGCACACATTTCGGGTTTTGCAAAAGTGATGTAACATTACAATAAAATCATAATGTATAAAAAAATACTTGATGTGGATGGAGGTGAAGAAGACTTTCTTTCTTTAAAAACATATGGGGAACAGATGGCTTGGAAGACAATTGCCTCTTTTTTTAACTGGGGTTAAAGCTGTATACTTTACACTTTATTAAAATACTCCACTGAGAAAACGTTCGATTAATACTTACTGATGACAGTCTTGGGTGATCTAATAGGGTTTGAAGGGGATAAAACAAGGTAAAAATTTCTAAATTAATATTTGCCTGTGAGACATTTCTACTAAAATAAGAAATTTGCTGACAGACTCCATAGCACATGAGTGTTAGTGAAGGGACAGTATTCTGCCTTGTTGATGCCAGCATATTTTATTGGGTGATAGAGGGAAATTTGAACCATTCATCTCTCTCCCTGTTGGAAGTTACAACAGAAAGGGAAATGTTGGCTTATAAAACATTGATTTTACACAACACATTTAAATAAGGATACATTAACAAGGGCGAATGGGTGCAGAAAATTTGCTGCATTTAGAGGTGGCTAAACACCACCTGTGGACACAGCAAGACTGCGCTATGGCAAAATACAAACATGGCATACAACTGTTGCCAAATTGTGTGTGGCCAGAACTCTGCAGAAACACTGTCTGTGGCCAGGGTTGGTCACTGGCTCTATTCACATGTTACCACTTAGATGAGATGTTACATGCGAACAGCAGCAGCACTGGCCGTTGATTTGTACAGAATACAAATCTGACAGCTGCTGGTTGCACACAGTGGAGTTGATTTGCTACAACTAGAGAGTATGAAATCTGGTGCAGCTCTGGAAAGAAATCAATCAGCTTCCAGGTTTTATTGTCAAAGCTTAATTGAACAAGTTGAAGTTAGTGATCATGCACAGCTGCACCAGATTTTGCACTCTCCAAACTAATGCAGGCCATAGATGGGGAGAAAAACGGCAGATTTTCGGCCGATTAACGAACTATCGGTCGGTCTAAAAAACTTACCTGACCACCAATTATTACGAAAATCGGCCGATTAATGAGTAACCTATAACGGGAAATGATGTCATTTTGTGGCCTTTGTGATCCTTTTTCGGAAAACGATCGTTCGTTTTTGACCATCAATGAGGATAAAGTCGGGCGTTTTTCGAAAATTTTCCAACATCACTGATAATCTGAAAGTCCAAAATACACGAAAAACGGCCGACAAAATCGTCCACTAACGATAAGATAATCGGCCGGTTTTATTTTCGGACGAAAAATCGGCCGTTTTTCTCCCCATCTATGGCCTGCATTAGTAAATCAACCCCAAAGTGTGATGGCAACATTTAGAACTGCCAGCAAGAATTTACTGACTTCCCAGCAGCTGCCCTTGGTGGCAGTCAAACTCCAATGTGAATGTAGCCTAATTGTTTTCAATTCTAAATGTTGGCCTATGAAAGAAATTAAACATTCTGTAAAAAAACTGTATTCTATTTTGTATGCTTTGCTTATGTATTGCCCACTGCTCTCTGCGCTAGTAATGTTTTGATTATGTATTCACATTCTTTTAAAGAAAAAGTCCGGAATAGGCAAGAAAAATCACCCATTAGTACACCCCCCTACACAAAACAGTTAACACATTGTTGAAGATCCTTCCCATTTAGGAGAAGTCTAATTGAATTTTCATGACTTCATTTCTGTAATTCAAAAGATAACAGCATCTGCTCTGCCAAGGAGGAGGTGTAACAGCAGGGATTACATCATATCCACTCCTCTCTCTCTCTGCAGTAAAAGGAAACCACAGTTCCCATCATCCACAGGGAATTGTAGTGAATGTGGGTGGGTACACTAGGCCTGTACATGTTGAATGTGTCTGAGAGTCTTGGTCCACGCACCACTGCAAATGGGGCTGAATTACATCACTGCTTCCTGGAGAAAGAACTACAGAAGGGATGTGCCAAGACCTGTGGCTGGGAGAATAGGAGGCATAGCAGCCGCTGGTCTTATAAACAGGAAACCAAAGAGAATTAACTGTTTGATTTGAAAATGAATAGGCTATTTTAGAGCAACTACTGAGGGAGCCAGAAGATGAATGACATATTCAGTGAAGGTAGGGAATCAACAACAAGGACATGTAAGAAGTTTTTGCACGGAGTTCTGCTTTAAGTCCTGATAAGAAATTAGCCTGCCTTTGTCACACCCTTTGTTACCATAAAAGCACAATTGTGATATTATTGTGATACTACGTAATCAACAATGTGTAATGTGTATAAAAAACTTCAGTTGAAAACAGAGCAGTTATTTGAAAAGATTCTGAGTGTATCTTTTTATGCCTGTTCCCTACTCCAGTAGTTATAATTTGGAACCGTTGATCAATATGAGGATAGGAGTTGCCTATCTATAAAATTTCCAGAACATGGCCCATGTGAATGTAGCCTAAAATTAACAATCTGAAATATAAATGCGGCTGGATTTAAAAAAATGTTGTGTTCATACCATAAGAGACCTGGGACATGAACTTTGGCACTTGTATTCGGCCTACTATGTGCATTCTATCCATACCCTTATTTAACTCTCTCTGTAGGTCTTGACATCAACCCACTTTTCTCTTCCCTTCTTCATTACCCCTCCCCCCATTTAATTTTTTAAATCTTTTTTATGTATTTTTCCTTCTGAAATTTCCTTTCATTTCCTTTACCCTCTCTTGACCATATTCTCTAGCATGGTTTATTTACTTCCCCTTCTACAACATATACCCAATACATTGTTCATTATATGTATAGAACCTTGTTTGGTAAAGCTCCAAAATGTGATTTTTCTTATCTGACACCCAAGCTGCTTGGCTTTGTATTTGTTTTGATCCTCTTTTTCTGTTACATCCTCCCTCCCCATTTTGGAAAATGTTTAAGACATCAACATTTTGGAACTACAGACGTGGGGGTTGATTTACTAAAACTGGAGAGTGCAAAATCTGGTGCAGTTGTGCATGGTAGCTTCTAACTTCAGCTTTGACAATAAAACCTGGAAGAGGAGGAGGAACGGGGTGAAGACCTGGGCCAGCACAGGCAGTAAGTTAGACACTTCCAGAAGAAGAAAGGGCTATGACATGGCAGGAGGAAAGGGGAACTTTAGCTTTGCTTGGGAACTGACTCTTCCTATAGTGGTCAAATTACAAAGTAAGGTCAAAGGCACATTGGACACAGACGGTGACAGATCTCACTGCAGCACAGCCCCATGGGCACAACCAAGGAGTTGGTCCAGGAGTTCGTTATATGGCATCCACCCGGATCAATGAAAGTCCCGCTCAGCCATCATTTTGTTATTGACCGGGTGAGAACTGGTTAAGACATAACATGGTACAAATGGGCCCCATCCCACCCTCAAACCGTTCCATCTGTACGGTCATGTCAATGACACAGAGATCTGTGAATAAATTAACTATAAGTTTAATCTGTTACAATAGCAGACATACTTGTAGTGATCACCGCAGTTGTAGTCAATTGACACTTCCTCCAGCTCTCTAACTGAATGCCCATACCTCAGTATAGACATAGACCTGGAAGAAGTGTTTGCAGGAGATTATGGGTGCAATACTCTTCAGTTTCCTGTGGGAAAAAAATAATAAACATGTTTTTTCTTCTGCAAAACTTTGTGTACCTATTACTTTTTTTTAAGACCTGGGTACTATAAGTCCTTGGCAGCACTATGCTTCAGGGCTTCATACCTCCAAGAGTTTTATCCCGGAGTTTCTCAAGTAATAGTTTAATGTTTTTTCTGCTACAGAACCCACTCACATACCTGGATTTCTGCTGCTTGGAGACCAAGATTTTCTCCTTGTGTCAGATACAAATTCCAATCAGTGGAACCCAAACTTATTTTTTTTAAATGAGTCTAAAGCCAAAACTTTTTAAAAATTTTTTGGCAGTTTAGGGAAGAGTTAAACACTAGTCAGTTAATTTTTTTCTGTCTGTGTTCCATTGAAAGATTTATCTTCACAAGGGTATACCAAATGACCTATACAGTCCTAGGAGACAGTTTCGCTAAGAACCCTTTGGAAGCCTTATTAAATCCTAAACCCCCTCATGTACCTCCAGCCAATTTAAAGTGATTATAAAGTCAGATTTGTTTTAAATAACGAACATGTCATACTTACCTGCTCTGTGCAGTGGTTTTGCACAGAGCAGCTCCGATCCTCCTCTTCTTGGGTCCCCCGCCAGGGCTCCTGGACCCTTCCTCCTTCCAAGTGCCCCATAGCAAGCAACTTGCTATGTGGGCATCCGAGCAGCTGCTCTGTGTGCCAGCTCAGCCCTGCCCCCCACTCTCTCCTCATTGGCTCACTGGCTGTGATTGGCAGTAGTGGGAGTCAATGGCTCCTGCTGCTGCCTCAGCCAATGAGAATGGAAAGACCCAAGACAGTCAAGGCTTCCATGCACATTGCTGGATCAAGACTGGGCTCAGGTAAGTATTAGGGGCGCTGCACACAGAAAATGTTTACTTTCATGCATAGAATGCATGAAGGTAAAAAAAACTTGAGCCCTTTCAACCACTTTAAATGTGTGTGTTTAATTTTCACCACAGCTAAACAAACCCTAGCAAAAGCATGTATGTGCTGACTATTGCACAGGTAAACCACAAAATGGCATAGTATTTCTTTAATGAACATTTGGCTACCATTTATATCATCACATTGCACTTATATTGGTACTGTATACACAGTATGATGCTGCCATTATTATTTCTATTAAATGTTTTATCATTATATTGCATTTGCATATATTACTTTATATGAGGGTCTTTTTTGACAGTATAAAATCAAGCACCTAGGCATGCAGACTGCTTCTACAAACATTTGTGAAAGAATGGGTCACTCTCAGGAGCTCAGTGAATTCAAGCGTGGTATCGTGATAGGTTGTCACCAGTGCAATAAGTCCATCCGTGAAATTTACAGGGTGCAGCAACATAACTTAATTTTTTCAAAACGCAATAAAACCCATTTTATGAATCAGAATTGTTTTTATTGTCTTTAATAATGTAGGTACATACAGTCATGGCCGAAATTGTTGGCACCCTTGATATTTTTCCTGAAAATCAAGTATTTCACACAAAAAAGGTATTGCATTAACACATGTTTTGCTATACACATGTTTATTCCCTTTGTATGTATTGGAACAAATATAAAACAGAGGCAGAAAAGCAAATATGACATAATGTCACACAAAACCCCAAAAATGGGCTGGACAAAAGTATTGGCACCCTTAACTTAATATTTGGTTGCACACCCTTTGGAAAACATAACTGAAATCAGTCGCTTCCTATAACCATCAATAAGCTTCTGACACCTCTCACCCGGAATTTTGGACCACTCTTCCTTTGCAAACAGCTCCAGGTCTCTCTTATTGGAAGGACACCTTTTCCCAACAGCAATTTTAAGATCTCTCCACAGGTGTTCAATGGGATTTAGATCTGGGCTCATTGCTGGCCACTTCAGAACTCTCCAGCGCTTCTTTGCCATCCATTTCTGAGTGCTTTTTGACGTATGTTTGGGGTCATTGTCCTGCTGGAAGACCCAGGATCTTGGACGCAAACCCAGCTTTCTGACACTGGGCCCTACAGTGCGACCCAAAATCCTTTGGTAATCCTCAGATTTCATGATGCCTTGCACACAGTCAAGGCACCCAGTGCCAGAGGCAGCAAAACAACCCCAAAACATCATTGAACCTCCACCATATTTTACCGTAGGTACTGTGTTTTGTTCTTTGTAGGCCTCATTCCGTTTTCGGTAAACAGTAGAATGATGTGCTTTACCGAAAAGCTCTATCTTGGTCTCATCTGTCCACAAGACGTTTTCCCAGAAGGCTTTTGGCTTACTCAAGTACATTTTGGCAAACTGTAGTCTTGCTTTTTTATGTCTCTGTGTCAGCAGTGGGGTCCTCCTGGGTCTCCTGCCATAGCGTTTCATTTCATTTAAATGTCGACGGATAGTTCGCGCTGACACTGATGCTCCCTGAGCCTGCAGGACAGCTTGAATGTCTTTGGAACATGTTTGGGGCTGCTTATCCACCATCCGGACTATTCTGCGTTGCAATCTTTCATCAATTTTCCTCATCCGTCCACGACCAGGGAGATTAGCTACAGTGCCATGGGTTGCAAACTTCTTGATAATGTTGCGCACTGTGGACAAAGGCAAATCTAGTTCTCTGGAGATGGACTTGTAACCTTGAGATTGTTGATATTTTGCCACAATTTTGGTTCTCAGGTCCTCAGACAGTTCTCGTCTCCTCTTTCTGTTGTCCATGCTTAGTGTGGCACAGACAGACACACAATGCAAAGGTTAAGTGAACGTCTCTCCTTTTTATCTGCTTTCAGGTGTGATTTCTATATTGCCCACACCTGTTACTTGCCCCAGGTGAGTTTACAGGAGCATCACATGCTTGTAACATTCTTATTTATCCGCAGTTGTGAAAGGGTGCCAATACTTTTGTCCAGCCCATTTTTGGAGGTTTGTGTGACATTATGTCGAATTTGCTTTCTTTCCTCCCTTTTTTTGTTTTGTCCCAATACACACAAAGGGAATAAACATGTGTATAGCAAAACATGTGTTAATGCAATACGTTTCGTGAGAAATACATGATTTCCTGGAGAAATATCAAGGGTGCCAACAATTTCGGCCATGACTGTATCTAAAGTTCTGTTTTACACAGTTTTGGAAATCATATCAGGTAGGTGACACCCCCCATTGTCCATACACTGAATAAGTGAATTCAGACCGGTATGTGAACATGTTGGAGGAATTTGTTTTTCCACGACTTGATGAATTGGACTTAGGGGACATTTGGTTCCAACAGGACGGAGCAACGGCTCACACTTCAAGAGCATCATTGGCTGTTTTAAGGGAACACTTCCCGGAGCGCCTCATCTCAATAAGGGGCAATTTGGAGTGGCCAGCCCGCTCCCCTGATTTGGCCCCTTGCGACTTTTTTTGTGGGGTTTTTTTAAATCCCGCGTTTATGTAAACTGTCCAAGGACCCTACAAGACCTGAAGGCCAACATCCGCGCAGAAATTGCCAACATACCCGCTGCTATGCTAGTAAGGGTCATGAAAAATGCCAGAAATCGGCTTATTCAGTGTATGGACAATGGGGGGCGTCACCTACCTGATATGATTTTCAAAACTGTGTAAAACAGAACTTTAGATATGTACCTACATTATTAAAGACAATAAAAACAATTCTGATTCATAAAATGGGTTTTATTGCGTTTTGAAAAAAGGAAGTTATGTTGCTGCACCCTGTACTTTTGGCAATATAGTATATATAGTAATACAGTATATATACAGAGCTATCTTAGTAGCCACACAAATGTATCACACTTACAACGGGTGAGTGTCAGCCTGACAATATGGATCTATCGCTCAGTCATAGTTCACACTGTTGGCTCCGGCAGTGTCTCCAAGCCACTAGTGGACAGGCTGTGCGGGGTGACGTCACAATCCAAATGACATCTTACACATTTCAGAGGAATTGCATGCTGAGTCGGAGAGCTTTATGTATGGCTTTGACAGTTGCATGATCATCACCAAGTGGAGACTCATTAACATAGGAGGAATATATTCCTGGACCATACACACTTATACATGTTTGTTTTAGCAGTTGGTGAGTACCTTGTGTGGTGTCGTGTGATCATAGATAATTATTGGAAGCTCCTTTCGAACACTTTTTCAGTTGCAGCGCTTTGCACAATATTAGATGATTTGCACATATGCACTGGATATGAACTTTGGACTATTTTTTAGTTTATGATTTTTTAATATGTGGATTTTATTCACTTATAATTTTTTCATGTATGAATTTTATTGAATTATGCATTTTCGATCATATATAGATTTATTCATATATATGCACTTAAGTATTCACCATCACTTCATATAGAAGTTTGATATATTTTTGGGCGATCATATATTTTAATTTTTTGTATATTTATTTATGTATTGGTGGATTCACTTGAGATGAATTTATTAATTTTCATTTATTTGTATGGATATGGTCACATATAGTGCATTTACACCTGTATCACATTTTGATAGTACATGTGCATCTCACAAAAATGGTTGGTCCCCAATGCTGTCCATCATTCTCTCAGTCTGAGCTCTGCTGTACAGAAGGTTTCAATAGGCTGATACCAAATCAAATTTAGGTACACTAGTTGTATTTAAAAAAAGCATATAATGGTATATTGAATACTCAACTGCAATAACGTATGTTTTATAAGTGACTGGAGTACAGCTTCAACTAAAAATGTTTTGTGGAAACTCTCCATTAAGGAGATTTACTTCAATTCTTGCCCAGGTGATACGAAATTTCCTCAGTGGAGTCCCCCAATTTTAACAGAGCTACAATGATCCAGCTTGGACCAAGGAAAGTATGCATATACCATACCTGTATGATCCCTGTGGAAGCTGGAAATCATTGCAGTAGACACTGCTACTATCTCCACTAGCTTCTGGGTCCAATGCCAAGTAGCTGCTCTGCTACATTGTGAACATAAGAGGTCAGCATAGGCACTGTTCAGGGAACGCTTTGAACTGATTCACTAAATGCAAAGCACTCTCTGAACGGACAAGGTGGTGAAGCGGAGTGGTGACATCATGATCTCCTCCTCGTCTAATAAGAGAACACTTTGCATTTATTGAGAAATGAAAACAGAGGGGACAAAAGTTTAAAAAAAAGAAAACTAATGCAGCCACCACATCCAATGATTGGTAAACTGAAATATATTACATTTTTGGTTTGGAGTTGAACAACGCTTTAAGATATGATCGTGACTTATAATTGTAAGTCATCACATCTCTGTTTCTGGATGTAATCTCATAATCTGATTGATCGAAATATGATCATATTCATGGCCAATATATTTAATTACTGATGATTGATGCAAAACAATCATTTTCTGCCCCGGTCAATCTACTTTGTTTAATCAAATTCAATTCGAAATTAAATATAAATTGATCAGAAGTTATGGCTATTTGATTTTTTGCAGTTTTGACCAAATCACAGATCGATTGGATTAAAAAAAATTGAAGCGCGTATGGTCACCATTAAAGAAAGCAATAAAGCTGAGAGATTCCAACCCTTCCCCACTTTATCTAAAACTAAAAAAAATGAAAATCAAAAGGTTTGGTTGGGATTTAATGTTGAAATAGCAATTCGCTGAGACTGCCCTATGATCCTCTCCCACACCCAACCTGGTGTCACCTCTGTATATAGAAAATGTGCAGTACAGATGTTGCAGGTATTCCATATTTAGAAAGGCAATAAGTCCTGGCTAGTCTAGGTAAGTGCTTACAGATGTGCCGTCTATGAGAGCCACGATCAGCTCACCTTCATTTCAGAAAGTCTTTCCCCATTACGCAGCTACTGCAACAGATGCTCATTACCGGCTGACTGATTTACTGGGCTGTTGAGAGGACTGACAGAGGACATCAACCATGAAATGATCCAATATTTCCTAATCTTATAAAAGCACGGAGCCATCAGTCAACCAGCACCAGGAACAAAGCAGTATTGATTATTGTCTGTTTTTTTTTTATTATACAGGATTTTTATAGCACCAACAATTTGCTCAGCCCTTTACAATATAAAGGGAGACAATGAAGTTCAATACAAGTGGGTTAGGAGGGCCCTGCTCCTTGGAGCTTACAATCTAAGAGGGAGGGGCTGGTGGTACAAAAGGTAATAACTGTGGGGGATGGACTGATAAGAGAAATAGAAGATTTGGTTATGAGCTGAAGGCGGGATAGGCTTCCCTGAAGAGATAGGTTTTCAGAGATTGCCTATAAGTGGGTAGAGTATGCGATAGTTGGATAGATTGGGGTAGAGAGTTCCAGAGGATGGGGGAGGCTCTGGAGAAATTCTGGAGATAAGTCTGGAGTCTGGACTTATCTATTTTATTATTACTTTGAATTATAAGGCCTCATGCACATGGGCAAAATAAAAACACTGATTTTACCGGCAGTACAAAGTTCAGGTAGCTATCCTATGTAGCCATGCACATTGGGCATTTAGTTCTGTATTTTAACCGCCTCTCGCCCCCCAATTAAGTGAAATGACGGGCGCAAGGAGGTTCTCTCATTCTGGGAGGACGTCATATGACGTCCCATTCTAACTGCGCATGCCCGGTTCCGGTGGTGCGCTGTGTCCCTTGGACACAGCGGATCACCGTTCAACGGAAAGAGCTGAAGATGTTGGCTCGGTCATGTGATCAGCTGTGTCCAATCACAGCTGATCGCATGTAAATAGGGAAATGCCGGTTATCTGCATTTCTCTCCTCACGAGCTGTCCCGCTGACAGCTCGAGAGGAGAGCGGAACTGGTAATCAGCATCCCTCAGAGTGGACATGTGCACTGATCATCAGGGCACTGATGATCAGTGTAGCCCCAGCAGTGCCACCTGTCAGTGTCCATCAGTGCCAGCTGTCAGTGCTCATCAGTGTCACCTGCCAGTGCCCATCAATGCCACATATCAGTGCCCATCTGAGCTGCCTTTCAGTGTCACCCATCAGTGCCACCTATCATTGCCAGTCAGTGCCGCCTATCTGTGCCAGTCAGTGCTGCCTATCAGTGCCCGTCAGTGCTGCCTAACAGTGCCAGTCAGTGCCACCTAACAGTGTCTATCAGTGCTGCCTATCACTGCCCATCAGTGATACCTGTCAATGCCCATCAGTGCCACCTACCAGTGCCTCCTCATCAGTGCCCATCAGTACCACCTATCAGTGTCCATCAGTGCAGCCTATCAGTTCCCATCACTGCAGCCTCATTAGCGCACATCAGTGAAGGAGAAAAAACACTTATTTACAAATTTTATAACAAAAGCTAAGAAAAAACATTTTTTTTCAAAATTTTCTGTGGTTTTTGGTTTGTTTAAGAAAAAATAAAAAACCCAGAGGTGATTATATACCACCAAAATAAAGCTCTATCTGTCACAAAAAAATTATAAAAATTTCATATGGGTACAGTGTTGCATGACCGCGCAATTGTCATTCAAAGTGTGACAGTGCTGAAAGCTGAAAAATGGCCTGGGCAGGAAGGGGGTATAAGTGCCCTGTAGGCTTGTGGTTAAAGTGTTACTAAACCCACAATAGTAAAATCAGTCTGTATATGCAGGAAAGCATGCTTGTTATACTCAAAATCAAATACAAATGTGTCGCGCTCCACTAATAAAATTAAAATGTGAATATGCACAAAAGGATATGTACATAAATTAATAAATATAATTTTAACCACATGCCGCCCAGCCACTGTATAAATACGGTGGCAGGGCGGAACGGCTGGGCAAAACCACGTTTTAAAATGTGTGTTTTGTAAACAGGTAGGGGGCGTGCGCGAGGCACGCCGCTGCCCTACCTGTCCCGCCGATCACAGCCGCGGATGTCAGTCGCCGGGTCACAGCCGGTCATTACCGGCTATGTCCCGGCGATCGGCGGCAATCGCTGACAGAGAGCACAGCTGCAGTAGCTGTGCTTTCTGTCACTTCCCTGACAGCTCCAGGACAAGCTGATTGGGACAGAAGAGTTTCTCTCTCCCTATCAGCGGTGTCCTGTGCAGTACACCCCCCGCCCCCTAGTAAAACACTCCCCTCACACATTTAACCCTTTCCCTGAAAAATAAACTTAACCCCTTCCTCCCCAGTGCCATTAGTACAGTGTCAGTGTTTTTTTTTTTGCACTGATCACTGTATTGGTGTCACTGGGGATGTCAGTAACCCCAAGTCAGTACCCCCCAATGTTAGAATGTCCGCCGCAGTCCCGCCATAAGTCACTGATCGCTGCCATTATTAGTATAAAAACTAAAAATCCCAGTATCTTTCCCGCCATTTGTAAACGCTATAACTTTCACGTAAACCAATTAATTTACACGTATTGGGATTTTTTTTAGCAAAGACATGTCGCAGAATGCATTTTGGCAGAAATTTATGACTAAATTTGATTTTTACATTTTTTTTTACTGGACATGTTTTATAGCAAAAAGTCCAAAATATTGTTTTATTTTCCTCAAAATTGTCAGCCTTTTTTTTATAGTGCAAACAATAAAAACCGCACAGGCGATCAAATACCACCGAAAGAAAGCTCAATTTGTGGGAAAACAAAGGATGTACATTTCATTTATGTACCATATTGCATGACCGCGCAATTGTCCGTTAAACTAGCGCAGCGCTGTATAGCAAAAAAATGGCTTAAATTGCAGTATAGTTTGTAGACGCTATAACTTTCACACAAAGCAATCAATATACACTCATTGGGATTTTTTTTACCAAAAACATGTAGCAGAATACATTTTGGCCTAAATTTCTAACCAACTTTGAGCTTACTATATATTTTTTATAGCTGAAAGTAAAAAATATTGTTTTTCTTCAAAATTTTTGGCATTTTTTTGTTTATAGCGTGAAAAATAAAAAGCGCACAGGTGATCAAATACCACCGAAAGAAAGCTCTATTTGTGTGAAAAAAAGGACGTACATTTTGTTTGGGTGCAGCATTGCATGACCGCGCAATTATCAGTTGAATTAGTGCATCGCCGAGTAGCAAAAAGAAGGCCTGGTCATTAAGGGGGGTAAATCCTCTGGAGGTCAAGTGGTTAAATTACATAAGTAAGTCCAACTTTAGTTTGCAATCCTACTAAAACCTCCTAAGCTCTAGGACTCAAAACAAGGGTGGAAAGGTGGAAGGAATCCTGGAAACAGTTCCACAAATGCATGGAAGGTTGTGCAGCCCCAGCCTTGAATTTCATATTTCTCACTAGTGGAAGACACACCAAAAGTCATGGATTGTTTTGAAATAAGCACGCAGCTTTAGTAGGATTGCAAACTAAAGTTGGACTTACTTATGTCATTTAAAATTATATTTATTAATTTATTTAATTTATGTATATATCCTTTTGTGCATATTTCACATTTTAATTCTGTTAGTGGAGCGCGACACATTTGTATTTGATTTTGATTTTAGTGATACACTTGTATGAGTATGTGTGTGGTGTAGGCGACCCACTCACTTATTTATTTATTTATTCATTCATTTAATTAATATTTTTTCAAATTATACACACAAGTATAATCATTTTGCACATATTTCACTTATTTATATTTTTTATAAATTTAATTTACCCACTTTACAAAGACATGTATGTATAAAATACACCATAGTAGCTCACAAGAATCACGTTTTTAAATATGCTCGTTATACTCACTGTGGAACCTAAGGGGGGTTAATCGTCCACATTGTGTAAAAAGACTGTTTGATTCTGTCTTCTCTGTCCCCCCCCCCCACTTCTTCCACAGTCCCTAATCCATCTGCTGATAGTACAGAACCCTAGGAGACACTAGGCACATGCTCAGTTTGGTGTGTATTGCTAGAGAGTTTTGTTGTTGTTTTTTTTAGATGGTGCACAGGGCCAATCAGCACTGTATGGACAGAGGGTCAGGGGTCATGCAGCCTAATAAGAAAGTCTGAGGACAGTGAAAATTCCTCCTACAAGATTAACCAGTGGTTGGCTGGACACTGATAGAAGTCACTGCTATATACTGCTGATGAGAAAAGGTATTTAGCAGTTTATATTTACTAAAATACTTGCCTTTCCATGTTCTTTTTACTGTGGGAGACCAGATATAGTGAATGCAGGGTCCTGGGTTTAGTAACACTTTAAGAGCAGCATTTAGAGGCAAAAACAAAATGCCCCTAAAATGCATTTGGAGAGGAACGTAAGAGCATAATTTACATATGTACATGCAGAAACACGCCATAGTGTGCATAAATGTGTGTATATGCTTGTAAATTTATTCCAGTGGCTTGAAGCAGGCCCGGTTCACATGTACAGTATGTGGTTCTGCGTACTACATTTGCGCAGGCACTGCAGCCCATTCAATAGAATGGCCTGCTGTGCCTGAGTTTCCTGCAGGGAAAAGGTCCCTGCACACCTTTTTTAAAACACGGCCACAAGAAAGCCCCATGGTGCCTTTGCACCATGCGTTTCGCACCATGCGTTTCTGTGTGTGCACGTTTTCAGTGCATGGAGTTGCCATTAAGAGGATGGGTTTATGCTCATACTCTTCAAAATGCCTGTAAACACACATAAACAGGCATAACTACGCACCAAAACAAACATTTTTATGCTTGATTTTTCTGCCATCTTCTAGCAGAAAAATCCAGAATAGATAGGAGTTTTTTTGATACACCTGTGTGCATGAACCTTCAATATATCATGTACAATAACAGGCTCATAAATTCATATCTAAACCCAAAAATGTAATATATGGCAGCAAACTGGTTCTTCCATGTGGTTGCTGCATTTGTTTTCTTTTTTCAGTCTGTTATCCTGTATTTCCATCTGGTGATTTTGCCAGTAACACATTTCCTGCCCTACTATGACAACAATCACTTACTGTACTATATCTACAGCAGGGGCGGACTGACCATTTGGAAACTCGGGCACTGCCCGAGGGCCAGGGGTCAGTAGGGGGCCCCATGAGATGCCCTTGGTACCTTTTTCATAGGTTTTTTTGAGTTTGGGCAAGGACACAGGGGCCCCATGATCCCCTATTGCCCGGAGGCCCCATGAATTATCAGTCCGCCCCTGATCTACAGTATACAGAAGCAACATCTCCACTCCAGGCAGTTCCATGGATGGACTGCAAACACAACCTCCTTTCTTCATCTCCTTAGCCTTCATTCACACCAGATGCTGAGGAACTGCGTTAGGCAGCACAGTCACAGCACATGACAAGGCAAAGTGCATTGTCACCTGTGTGCCCGGTTCACACCACTGCGTGGTGGTGGTGTGCAGGCACGGTGCGATCGAAAAAAAGTATGGCATGCACTACCTTTTTTCAGCGCAGTGTGAGTAACCACTTCGCTCTGCAGGGCAGCCAATTGAAATGTCGGTGTGACATTAAAATACATTTAATTTTAATAAAAAGGAACAATGAGGTACAATGCTTTGATCATGCCGTACCGCATAGCACAGCAACTGAATGGACCCTAATTCACGTGCATGTAGTACAGGATCACGTTTTCAGCCTGGTAGACTGGTAAATGAAAGTGCCTGAAAAACAAATTTTTGAGTCACTCCTGGTAAAGAAGTTCATGTATTTTTTGACGTTCACACAGACTTGTATTTTGCCAGGTGGTGTCCATCCAATCCGTTTTTCTTTAGTTTTGGACAGAGTGGGAGAGGTTTGTGTAGCACCACCCCAAAGGAACCGCTTGGTAATTATGGGTTCTCTGTTGTGTGCCTGATCCCAAGAAAATCCTCAGCCCCTCTGACACACCTGGCTGGATAAAAGCTCTCTCTCTTTGCTTCATGTCCCGGGTGGCCCTTCCTCAAAGCTTTTGAGCCTTTGAGCGTGTCTCGGGCTCTTGGCTCTATCCTCCTCCTGCGGCTCTGGCATTCTGGGAGCTGCAGTTCACTCCTTTCAGATTACAATGGGGCCGCCAGTCCTCGGGACTACATACCCCATGTTGCTCTCCTCTGCCAACTGGTCCTCGATGCAGCCAATGGGGAGGAAGGACAAAGAACAGAGCCTGATGAGCACCAGTGTATCTCCCAGCGCAGAGTGAGAAGTGGGGGGGGGACCCATGTTTCCAAGGAAACATGATAAATCAGAATATAAGAATAACAATCTTTTTTTTACATCAATAACATGGTCTAAACTATTTTATAATGCAAGTATTTGTACAGTATTGTTTTAGAAACTTTTTTTCAGTGTGCTTTTTCCTCAACATTGCTACAATGCACAACACTATTCTAGTTATTATCGATCAGCCTTTCCCAGGCAGGGTTCCTCAACCAGGGTCCACCAGAGTTTGCTAGGGATTCCTTGTGCAATAGGCATTTTATGCTTCCCAGGTGAGTAACCACTAACACCAATGATCTTTATAGATATCTGTAAGGGGGGATTCTTCTCTATGACCACTAATGCCAGGAGCATTCTTTCCACTGAGCATAATGTACAATGAGCTGTAAATATAGTGCAGCACAACCCCCTTAGGGGTTACTAATGAATTGGGTCCCCCTATAGTCCTGCACAGCCAGGCATTCAGCATTTTCCACACAAGCTTGCATCCAGAGTCAGAAAAGCAATCCTTGAACTTTGGTTTTGTTATTTATTGAGGGGATTTGAACTGGGATAGGGTAAGGGGGGGAGGTATAGTATGCCCAAGGGAACCAATAACTGAGGACAAACTTCTTAGAATTATTTACAAGCTTCTCTTCTGTAACACAGTCTCTATTAGAGAGCTAGACAGCTTCTCCTTGTTGTACCACCCCAGACCCTAGATGAACTCTTCACCCAGCAATCTGGTGACTTTTCCTGAGCAGGGGATCTGGCTCCTGTCCCTTTAACGAAGTGAACAGTCACTAGTAGGGGGCTAATCTAGTTTCCCACCAGAGTGCTTCTTCCCCTATCCACCCATCGGGTGCAGGTGTACTCAGATTCTCTCCTGCACCACTTGTGGGTTGGCTGCTGCTACCAGGCCTATCAACTAGGCTGCTCCTTCCCTGCCATACAGCTGGTCCTCACCCAGGGATCCAGTGAGCTCCAAATTTTCCTCCTTTCCAGCTCCAGGCTCGCAAGCAGACCCACGGGGCCACCTGGCAGCCTCCTTCCTCACAGCCTTACATCTTGCTCTCTCCTTCTTCCACCCAGCTCTCCTGCTACTGAGCAGGCTCCAACACTTTTAAGGGAGTCCCAGTCCCTTGCCAAGCCTTTTGTTGGAGATTGGCTGACGCCCCTCAAGAGTGCAGCCAGCCACTCCTCGGATCCACCCACTGCCTCCAAGGCCCTCCTCCGAAAGCCTCACAGCAGGGGAAAGTTCCAGAGTGGCTGGCCTACAGAGCCTCTCTGCCCTGACTTCAATTTGACCCCTCTGGCTGTTACATCTGAGCTGCTACTCAGCTCCTGACTAACCATTGGGATCTAGATAAACTAAGAGGAGCTACAATAGTATTTATTAGCAGGGGTTCCCTGAACCCAAAAAGTTATTTCACGGGTTCCAACATGTTAAAAAGGTTGTTTGCCACCAACAAAGCTGAAATTCATTTGGGGTATGCCAACTCATGTAATACCTACTTCTTCTAAACTGGCCCATAAACATTTCTGTTATACCAGCATATCTGCTCTATTTTATTACACTCTCCCTTTGAACTTGAAACCTGAAGGATGATACCACGTTCAAATGAAAGTTTATCTTGGTCTTTTCTGCCCTACAAAGCGTACTGGAACATGATAAAAACTAGATAACCTGATAACAATTCCACTAAAATTTCTGCAAATTAATTCTCATAAATCATCTATTACCCATTTCTTTATAAAAGCCAAAATCTTGTCCTAATTTTTTTCTGTTCACCGGTGAGAAAAGAAAATATTGGACTCGTGCTGACGGATGATTTGTTTTGACAAATACGCGGAATCCACAAAAAACGCTATTAAGGGCCAGATGACACAACGGGAGATTAATAAAGGTGACTGATTCTGGTTTTGGTACGTAGATTCAAAACATTTCAGTTCTTTTTAGCAATAAAGTACATTCACAATGTTTCTTCCAAACACAACCTGAGAGATAAGCCAGTCAACCATAAAAAAATGCTTTAATAAATTTGATGTACATTTTAGGAAACATCTGCATCTCTGCAGTTATCTCATGATAAAAATAGATAAATTTAAGTAGTAACACCACCCAACCCTGGTATTTTAGGTTTGGTAGTTTTAGGATTTTGGCAGACAAATTTACTTAATGGCTTCATACACTGTTCCAAAAAAATTAAAGGAACACTTTGAAAACACATCAGATCTCAATAGGGAAAAATATAATGCTGGATATCTGATATCCATATACTGATATGGACTGGGTAATGTGTTAGGAACGTAAGGATGCCCCATCGTTTGATGGAAATGAAAATTATCAACTTACAGAGGACTGAAATCAAATACACCCCTCAATCAAAATTAATAAATGATGCAGCAGGTTAGTCCATTTTGCTGAAATTTCATTGAAGCAACTCAAAATGGTATTCAGTAGTTTGTATGGCCCTCACGTGCTTGTATGCATGCCTGACAATGTCGGGGCATGCTCCTAATGAGACAACAGATGTGTCCTGGGGTATTTCCTCCCAGATCTGGACCAGGGCATCACTGAGCTTCTGGGTGGTCTGAGATGCAACCTGGTGGCATCGGATGGACCGAAATATGATATACCAGAGGTGTTCTATTGGATTTAGGTCAGTTGAGCGTGGGGGGCCATTCAGTGGTATCAATTCCTTCATCCTTCAGGAACTGCCTGCATACTCTCGCCACATGAGGCTGGGTATTGTAGTGCACCAGGAGGAACTCAGCATCCACTGGACCAGCATAGGGTCTGACAATGGGATTTCATCCTGATACCTAATGGCAGTCAGGGTGCCTTTGTCTAGTCTGTAGAGGTCTGTGCGTCCCTCTATGGATATTCCTCCCCAGACCATCACTGACCCACCACCAAAACCGTCATGCAGAATGATGTTACAGGCAGCATTACATTCTCCATAGCTTCTCCAGATCCTTTCACATCTGTCTAATGTACTCAGGGTGAAACTGCTCTCATTTGTGAAAATGGTGCTCTATGGTGCCGGGTACAGGGCTCACTAGAGGACGTCGGGCCCTCATGTCACCCTCATGAAGTCTGTTTCTGATTGTTTGGTCAGAGACATTCACACCAGTGGCCTGCTGGAGGTCATTTTGTAGGACTCTGGCAGTGCTCATCCTGTCCCTCCTTGCACAAAACAGCAGATACCAGTCCTGCTGATGGGTTAAAGACCTTCTCCGACCCTGTCCAGCTCTCCTAGTGTCTGTCTCTTGGAATCTCCTCCATGCTCGAGACTGTGATGGGAGACACAGCAAACATTCTGGCAATGGCACATATTGTAATGCCATCATGGAGGAGTTGGACTGCCTGTACAACCTCTGTAGGGTCTAGGTATCGCCTCATGCTACCAGTAGTGACACTGACCCTAGCCGAATGCAAAACTAGTGAAAAACAGTCAGGAAAGATGAGTAGGGAAAAAATGTCAGTGGCCTCCACCTGTAAAACCGTTCTTGTTTTGGGGGTCATCTCATTGCTGCCCATCTAGTACACCTGTTGTTAATTTCATTAACACCAAAGCAGCTGCAACTGATTAACAACCCCCTCTGCTACTTAACTGACCAGATCAATATCCCAGGAGTTTAATTGACTTGATGCTATACTCTGATTAAAAAGTGTTCCTTAAATTTTTTTGAGCAGTGTACAATTCAAGGTGGCACAATAAGCAAAACCTCTGCTTTAGGTCTCATGTACACAGATGCCTTTCTGCTCTCTGTCTTTAAATGCTGGGAAGATGGAGAGTAGGGAACATAACGGCCTCATGTGTCCGAACACTTAGCAGCTCCTGTGTGCTGAGGTGCAAAATCCTTGCCACTTTGGGACACCTGGGGAGCTGCACATGCCACATACCGCTCGCAAAACAGTGAATGGCTGTGCACAGATTCTGCATCGCTGTGGCTTCTCCACTTTTGTCCACATACATCCATTCACTTGTATTGACAGCTGTATGCAGCACATGCATCTTCCTTGGCGCCAGAAAGCACAAGGGACTTTATGCCCCAGCTCACTGAAGCTGCTCAGGTCTGTGTGCATGAGGACTTTGAGTTCCCAGCTTTCAAGATTCCTGACATATAAAGATACAGAGGACAGAAAGGCACATGAAAGTCCCACAACCTCCAGTCAGACGTACAGTATAAGGAAGCATCATCACAACAAAGTACTTTGTATATGACTTGAAGTTTAGTTTTAATTCCAAAACACTGTGCACGGGGGTATTTGTGTAGAGGCCCCTTTTATGTGCAAGGACTGTCACTGTGAGCAATAGAAGGAATATCAAGAAATATTTACAGTATTTAATTATGTTGGTGCAACATGGAGGTTTAATCTGGACTATAGCTGATAACTGCTGTGGAACTTCATTCTTTTTTGCTGCTGTAGTAACCTTCTGCAGTGTGGGCAGGGTTAAACTGAATATTCATTTATGCAGAAGTACAGCAGCCATCTTCAAGGAGATCACTTTGCAATGCTTATCCATAGACTGTCTCCAGTGCAGGGGGCAGCAATCTTGACTGGGTCTAATTTGATCCTGGAGGTGATTAGCTGATGCAACTAAGCAAGGAGGAGGGGTCTGCAGGTTGAGAGGACAGTCTTAAAGCAAATGGAGTGAGAAAAAGAGACTGAACTGCTGAGTGAACAGAGAGACTGGACTGCTGGCTGAACAGAACCCTGCCATAGCTAACTGAAATTAGATGAGATCTGGGAGAGACTGCTCATCGCACAAGTTCTTGCCTCAGAGAAGAAACTTTCTCCCTGGGAAGGTGTGAATTGTGATTTGGATGCCTGCTGAGATCAGACTTTACTACAGAGCACTCCCAACTCTTGTAAGCTAGGAAAAGAAGGACTGTCTCAGCAGGACTGAAAGAGAGAGAGATCACAGCAATTCCTATCCCTTTCTAAAGACTTGAACTGAATCAGAGCATTTTTCCTGAGACCCAGAAGAGAGTGCCCTGGGTCTGGTAAGAGACTAGCTTTGTACAAGTTAATCTGTTGTCTGCTCTCTTCAAGGACCCAACTTTGCGGGCAACCTTTTTTCCTTTTCATCATTCACTGGCTTGTGGAATTGCTATAGCAAGTTAGTACTGTCTTTATATACTGTTGCTAGGTAAAAACAATTCAGTTCTGTTAATTACTATTAGTCAGAATGCTGCATGTGTTTAACCATATATCTCAGAGTAATATTAGTGTCCTATTGATTGTTTGTATAAGTACACTTGCTAATCTTCTCTTCATTAAGAGTATGCTTGACCGGGGAGCATGGCGACCGCTCATCTACATGGCCGCACTCTGCTAGAGCTCTGCTCGGCACAGGGGAGATATCCCAGATCGTAGAGCTCGGGACCCACTGCTCATCTGCTGGCCCGATTCACCGACTTCCCCAGATCCTACTGGAGGAAGCGCCGTCCAAAGCCGCCGCAGGTACACAAACTTTCCAATTTCTTCCCTAACCTGCATAGCGGGCTTCAACAAAATGGCGGCCTGAGACATTCTTCTCCGTCGCTGGCCGGACCTCTAGTGTCCATTTCAGCAGATTACACTGAAGCTGTACAAGGACACACTGACAATGTAGCTGCAAACACGGGGTCAATGTCCTCAGACTCTGTTCCTACTTCTCCCTCCTCTACACTGTGTTCCAAATTATTATGCAAATTATATTTTTCTCATTTACCTAAATAATTGATGTAAATAACAGTCAGCATAATTCTCATGTTATCAACTATTAAGAGTACAATTCAGATTTTATTGAACAAACCTCCTAATGATAACAGGATTTTTTTTAAACGTAAAAAACTTACAATGCACTGTTCCAAATTATTACGCACAGTAAGTTTCAAAACACTTTATAGGTTGTAAAGAACTGAAAATTGTCATTTGTTGTGTTTGCAGCATATTTACTGAAATCAAAAGCTATTTCAATCAAACTTTTAACAACATTTTAACTTTTTAAACATTTTAACAGGTCACGTTACATTTTAACATAGGACCCCTTATTTGATAGCAGCTTCACAAGTCTTGCATCCATTGAACTTGTGAGTTTTTTGACAGTTTCTGCTTGAATTTGTTTGAAAGATGTCAGAATAGCCTCCGAGAACTGCTGTTTGGATGTAAACTGCTTCCCACTCTCATAGATCTTTTGCTTGAGGATGCTCCAAAGGTTCTCAATAGGATTGAGGTCAGGGGAGGATGGAGGCCACACCGTGACTTTCTCTCCTTTTAAAATCGTCTATAGATGGAAATACCCGGCTAAACTTAACATTACGTACCAAGAGTATGCTTTACCTAATAAATTCTTTGAAATATATGATGGTGTGTTGATAAGTGCTTGGTGAGCAAGCTGTGCTGAGAAATTGCAATTCAGTGGCTCCTCCAGGGGTGACATTAAAGAGGTAATGTACGTGAAGTGAACCCTAGACTTGACAGAAGCACAATACTACATAGTACGTATACACGATCACTTTATAAAGCCACACTGATGAGCCATATGCAAAACATCTACATATACTGTAGTGTGGGAACTTGCATCAAATGTAGAGGTTTACAGCACACAGCCACTCACTTCCTTCTTTTTTTAAGGGCCTTTTAGCCCAATTTTGTTTAAAGGAAAGTTCCATAACATGTTTCCCACACAGGAGTATCCACCATCAAAACAAATTAAACAAGTATTCAGCCTCCTGGCTCTCTCAGGTATACATACAATTCTGCTCTCTGGCTCCCACCTCTCCTAGGTGGAACCCTCCTGACTGCTGGGCAATGACCTCCTGTCTGCCGGGGTGAAGCCCAGAACCCCGGTTAGGCTTTTACAAAAAGGCCTGCACACACCTGTGTAATCAGTGTGCTGGATGTTCACAAAACATGGTCCCAGGATTGGAGATTTCATCCCTCCCAAATCAATTAGCAAACTCCAGGCCACAGGTCCCAAAACGGGCTTTACGAACCAAAGAGGAAACTGACAAACCAGTTTCCTCTGCATCAAGAGAACTGCCTGGAGCCCCTCAACCTGTATAGTTGAGAATCCTGGGTTATAACCTTGATTTTCACCGTGGCAGGATACGGCACTGCCACATGTAGCTTGAGGCTAATAGCAGCTGATATTTAGTGAAATACAGAGCCAGGCCAACATGAGGCAAGAAAGTCTCCTTCTTTAGGCACTGTGGTGGTGGGAAATAGAGCTGAAGCTTGAGCCTCTCCTGGCTTTGCATCACCCAGCCATCTTCAGCACTCTGCAGGACCAAGCTTTGAAAACAAAATCTCAGCTCTGGTAATTACACTGGGAGAGCAACTTTCCCAGTGTAACCAAGAGGCTCTGCTGTCAGTGTGATAGTTGGTCCTGTTTTGTTTATATGGCACAAGTGTCAAAGTGACAGCACAGCCCCAATGATTATATTAGGGGAGCCCTGTAGGGCAGGATGTCAGTTTGAGTCCTGGTCTTCATTAATTTATGAATATAGGCTACATTTGTATACGTCATTCACAAGTTACTTTTCTGTGTCATTTTTGTAAAAAAAAATGTATCTCCAATCAGGAGAACAGACACATGTTAAATAGGATAGTCAATTGCAGAATGTCAGTTGCATTTGCAAAAGCATCATCTGAATGTCAGAGCAAGATGATGGTCCCAAATGGTGGAATCGGGCCTTTTGAAGAGATCGGATGACTTGATCCTTAGGTTGGAGGGGCTGCCTTCTGTGAAGTCTCTGATGTTTGATCTCAGCCTACAGTGGTCTGGGTGTGGAAGTATACTGTATATTGACAGCAAAAGTGATTATACCACTAGTCTTGGAGGCTTATTTTCTGGTGAGTGCACTATACTTTGGTGAAAGATCACTACCAGTAGAGGACGTTTTGATTTTGAGCAAGATGATGGTCTCAAATTGTGGGATTGGACCTTTTGGAAAGTTTGGATGACTTGATCCTTAGGTTGGAGGGGCTGCCTTTTGTGAAGTCTCTGATGTTTGACCTCAGCCTACAGTGGTCTGGGTGTGGAAGTATACTGTATATTGACAGCAAAAGTGATTATACCACTAGTCTTGGAGGCTTATTTTCTGGTGAGTGCACTATACTTTGGTGAAAGATCACTACCAGTAGAGGACGTTTTGATTTTGAGCAAGATGATGGTCTCAAATTGTGGGATTGGACCTTTTGGAAAGTTTGGATGACTTGATCCTTAGGTTGGAGGGGCTGCCTTTTGTGAAGTCTCTGATGTTTGACCTCAGCCTACAGTGGTCTGGGTGTGGAAATATACTGTATATTGATAGCAAAAGTGATTATACCTCTATTCTTGGAGGCTTATTTTCTGGTGAGTGTGTTATGCTTTGATAAAAGATCACTACCAGTTGATGATTTTTTTATTTTTTGCACAGATTGACTAATCATTATTCACTGGTTATTTCTTTTATTGTTTGATATGCCACATTATTTATGGAAGTTTATCATCACTTGTGTTTCTTTGATGTGCTGTCACACTTATTGTGCAAAGATATAATGTAATGCATAGTTTTGGTTAATGTTAATATGCTGCCATCTTAAGGATATTTTGGTTATTGCACCTTCCTTTTCTGTCTTCTGTCCCCTCCCGCTAGCTAGTGATGCATTTCCTCTTCCATTTTCACTCTTTCTTCTTGGATTGAATATGTCTGCTTGTCTTTAGAAGACGTGTAATCAGCTCACATGCAGAAACATATTACCATGTTTTGACCTGCAAATACCGAAGCATTCATCTGCTACATCTTGTTGTCTGATGTGCCTTCTGCATTGCAACAAAAGCTCCGTTGATGAGAAAACAGGTGTTTGGTGAGTTCAGTTATCTGATAAAGACTGTCTGCAGTGATTGTATCTGCTTATACAGGCCAGGCATGGGATATGCCAGCAAGGGATAAGTCATTAATACAACAGCTAAAGTCAGAATATTTGATATGTTTTAATATGAACACAAGTCACATGGTGTAATGTTGATTTGAGAAGTAATATTGGTGCACACTTAGCATTTATATGAGATCTATGCATATCATAATCGTAATTTTTACTGCTAGCAGCCTTTACAATATACAAACAGAGACATTTTACCTTTTTTTAATTTCAACATTGTATTTCAATTATTTCTAGCCTACTCCTGATAATATGAACAATCTTGATGTTTGTAAACTTACTTTGTGACGATTCACACATATTTATTTCCTTGAGATCTGTGACACGTAGTCACTATGACTTTTGAATAGACACTGCTGTGTCACACATTTTAACAGAGCATACCTTCTAAACTACAGAGGGGCTGATAGGAGGAGTTTCAGGAGGGTCAAGTAGAGTCAATACAGGAATCACTACTTGCAGACTTGCAGACAGCAAGTTACCATGGGATATGTAGTCCTTAGAAATTTACAGTAAACAGCAGAAGAGAAGCTAAAAGCATGCAGAGAATCCAAGACGTTTTGGAAAGAGATGACCAGTAGACAGGCAACACAACATGAAAGGAGATTTTTCAAGTATGTTTATATTGGGTTGTGAAAAAATAACTATTGTTTGTTTTATTATTACAATGCATATGATCTAAAATAAAAGTGGATGCTGTGATTGGAGATCTCCTTTAAGTGATCATTTCATTTTTCAGATAGAACAAATTGCTGGAAAATTTTTGCCATCTCAGAAACTCTGGAAGTTTGGAGATAACTATACTATTGGCAGATCTGTTATTTCGATTACAGGCTTAATAAGTCAACAAAAAAGGTTCAGACTGAACTGAATCTTAGGGAAGGGACATAGAGCAAAGTCACTTAGGAAGATTACAGTTTGTCCTTTAAAGTCCAATTTTGCATTATTCTTTTTCCTCCCGAGCTCTATAAATAGACTGTAGCCCACCCAGAAACAGCGCACTAGATCAGCTAGTTAATCCACATGACATAAAATATGAACAAGGTTTCACATCACGGTGTACTTAAATTTCCCTCCACTTTTCCTTGGGAACACTATATATTTATTCTTTATTAAGAATATATTCCAAACAGGTCTCAAGAAATGAAAAATAAAATTAAAGAAACATCTGCCAGAAATGAAAACATCCATTCATGCTGAGGTCAAGAAGCCGGTAATTCGGAGGACATAAACACCCCGCATGTTGGAGCGATTGAATCTTGAACAGCAAGAGGGCAGGAAACCAAGCGGCCATTTTCTGGCATGGGGCAGACAAGTATATGAGAGCTAAAAGAGCAGAAACAAATCAGAGAAAATGAATGTAGCATAAAATTTTGCAGTCAGGCTTAGTAATACAACCTTACTAAGCCGGCTTTGTAAATCCAAGAATTTTCTTTTATGAAATCTAAATATATCACATCTGTTTTCAGCTCTTCAAGATTCCAAGTCTGGGAAAGGGCTGTGTCCCGAGAAGAACAATCACTGGAAAATGATAGAAGATAATCTGGGAGTGTATTGTATCAAAAAATACAGATAGTCATGTATGTAAAGAGGAACTTCACCCATTAAAAAAATAAAACAAAATAAAAGTCAGCAGCTAAAAATACTGTAGCTGCTGACTTTTGAAAATCAGGTACAGTACTTCTTATCAGTCCATGCAGCCTTCTCATCGTTGTGGGACCCTGGAGCTACCATCTTGGATTTGAGAGCCAGCTGTTACTTGTGACTCCAACAGCCTCCTGAGATGTGTGATGTGTCCCAGGAGGCTACAGGGATTGTTCGTAACAAGCATTGTCATTTTCACCTAGATGAAAATTGAGGAAGTAGGGATGGGTACCTGTCAAAAAAGGCACCCACTCCCACTAAAAAAAGAAACCTCAAATGTGTGAGAGAAAGGAGAATGAGCTGTGCTTTCACTTCTGATTGGAAATCCGGTTTAATCTGTAAGCATAAGTGGGTCTTCCCTGACTGGGCATGTAGTTAGAATTTATGATGGATCTCTGACCATATCATCACCATGTCATAGATATATCAATTATTATTTTAAGATAATATATTCCACACTTATTTTTTTTTTTTTTTCCAATTTTTCTGGAAAAAGATGGCTTTGAAAAAAAATGGCAGAAAAACTGTTTTCCATTTTTTTCCAGGCCTTCCCATTTCTAATCTGGACAACATTTATTTAGCCTGGAGTTGGGTGTATGGACATGAACCTCTAGCTCAACATTGTTCAATTTTAAAGTAGACGGAACTGGGCCTAAAACTGTCAGGCAAACAGCAGCTGCATCCAGTCAGATCCAGCCGCTGTTTAGGTATTCTGATAGCAAGTGTATTGCTAGAGCACTTTGGGATTGAGATGGATCAATAGCACCTGCATGGTGACTGGAGCCAGAGTCCATCTAGAGTGATACCATCTTTCTATGTAGTCCTTATGTTATGTAGTATAGAGTTTGTCAAAGGGAGAACAGTTGGGTCTTTATTCTAAATTCATAAATGACAAAACTATGGAGCAAAACCAATAAAATATAAAGGACAATCCATGAAACAGAATATTTTACCTATGTATAGATGCTAGTTACCCAAGTGACTAATTAATGAGTTACATCTTGGTGACTTCAGAGGTGTGATTTCTCCTTCAAATTTCCTTTTGTCTAAAATCAATGGAGTGCCCAAGAGAAAGTGATAACACCCAGCATTGAGAGGTTAGGAGATAAATAAAGCCGATAAACATTTCAAGTTAAATTCTCAAGACTGAGATATTATCTTTGACCAGCCCACCCAAAATTAATAGTTTCATGTGATAGTTTCTGAAATCTCTTGAGGATTCTACTGGTGAAGTCTATACAGCTCTATAAAGTGTATGTCCATTTTTCTAAGTTTTGGCTAGAGTGGGGATTAGAACCCCAGTTGGTTTACTACAATCTAGGGCTTGGTTAGAGAAATGTTCCCTCACTTTCTGTGCGTCACTTAGTCCAGGAGAATGGACCACCCTCCACCACCTAAGAAGACAAGGAAGGGCCCATGAGGTCACCAAACTTATTTGAACACTGCAGTAAGGCTCCATTCACACTTATGCGACTTGTTATGAGACTTTGAACAGCAAAGTTATATGGCAAGCAGGGGCCAACTGACAACTCATGGGGCCCCCGGGCAATAGGGGATCATGGGACCCTGTGTCCTTGCCCAAACTCAAAAAAGCCTATGAAAAAGGTACCAGGGGCATCTCATGGGGCCCCCTACTGGCCCTTGGGCAGTGCCCGAGTTTCTAAATGGTCAGTCCGCCCTTGATGGCAAGTCATAGCCTATTCTTTTTAATGGCACCCATTCAAATTGGTGCAACTTAAAGTCGCACCACTTTGGTACGACTTTCAATGCAACTTTGGTCTAGAGAATGTAGTCAGATCGAAGTCACGCTCCAAAGTCACACTGAAATTGTGCAACTTTGGAGACACGCTAATGTGAATGTAGCCTTAAATGGTATTTATAAAAAATGTTTAAAAATTACATACTGGTTGGGGGCTTCAGGGAGGTTTTTTTTTTACATTGCCTCTAAAACAATACAGCTTCATTTTAACCATACTTTTTCACTCTATCTTTTTCATTGTTTGATTGTAGGGGTGACTTTGAGAACAAATTTGCCAAGTCTTGCCTTGTTCTTTTCCCAATATCATCTGAGTGCGCACAACAGATTTTATGTGAGTCAAACAAAGGTATTAGGGATCGTCATAGGAATGAAGACATTAATATAAAGGAAAAGATAAAAATTCCAAAGGCGAACAAATGTTCTTGACCGAGGATGAATTGATTCGACTGTATGAGCTGCTTCAATGCTTTTTAATCATCCTGCATTGTCCATGCCAAGAAGAGGATTCATCTGGAACACGCAAGAGTTTGTGTAAGAATTATGAAGAGTATTGTCATAATCTTATCTCGCTAATTAGGAGAGAATTATGCTTTATGGACTGAACTATTTCATTTGGTGATACGTTTAAAGGCATACTGAACCAATTTGCTGCTTTTGTGTTGTATGTTAAAAGTGAACAAAAGGTCTTTGCACAACCCAAAGTGCTGTGATCTGATTTTCAGTTATGAAAATTCAACAAAAATAACTTTGTTCTTAACCTAAAGTGAACCTGTCAGTCATCATACACTGTGCCTTAAAGTGTCACTAAACCCAGGACCCTGCATTCACTATATCTGGTCCCCCACAGTACACACAACATGGAAATGCAATTATTTTAGTAAATATAAACCGGTAAATACCTTTTCTCATCAGCAGTATATAGCAGTCTGGTGACTTCAGCTGAGCACTAGTTAAAGCTTGTAGGAGGAGTTTTCTCTAGAAGGATGGAAATCCACTGAGCACTCTTTGGACAGTGCTGATTGGCCCTGTGCTGATCACATGCACTCTCCCAAGAAAATAATAAACCTCTCTAGCAATACACACCAAACTGAGCATGTGCTTGTGACTACGGATTTAGTCTGTATCAGGTGGACATTTCAACAAGAGGAGGGGCAGAGAAGACAGGATCAAACAGCCTTTTTACACAATGCGAAGGATTAACCACTTAGGTTCCACAGTGAGTATAACAAGCTTTACTGCATATACAGACTGATATTACTGTTGTGGGTTTAGTAACACTTTAATTTCAATATAACAGCAAGCTCGAGCTCTAGAGAGTGTTAGAACTACTTCAGATTTTTTTTTTGCTGTTTATGTTCGATTGATGGGATTCCCCCTTACTATGTGCCTTGGTGACACTTGTCACTGGTACAGGAAGTGAGGGGAAATCTCTCTACATTGGAGAAAAGACAGTAATAATACCTACCAAATGTTGTAAATTTTGTCCATTTCACTAGTGCTGTCTCTGTTCCCAATGGAGAGTTTTCCCCTCAAAGTATATGTAAACCCTCACCTTGTGAAACAACCCATTCAGTTTAACCACTTGTCTACCGGGCACTTTCACCCCCTTCCTGCCCAGGCCAATTTTCAGCTTTCAGCGATGTTGCACTTGGAATGACAATTACGCGGTACTCACAACACTGTACTCATATGAAATTTGTATAATTTTTTTCACAGAAATAGAGCTTTCTTTTGGTGGTATTTATTCACCACTGTTCCTTTTTTTTCATTTTTTACACTATAAACAAAAAAAAGACGGAAAAGTTTGAAAAAAAAAGTTTTTCTTTGTTTCTATTATAAAATTTTGCAAACAGGTACATTTTCTCTTTCACTGATGTGCGTTGATGAGGTTGCACTGGTAGGAACTGATAGGCAGCACTGGTGGGCACTGATAGGCAGCACTGATAGGCATTGATGAGGCGGCACTAATAGGCAGCACTGATGGGCTATGATCGGCGGCACTGATGAGACAGCACTGGTGGGCGTTGATGAGAAGGCACTGATGAGGCTGCACTGATGGACACTGATTGGCAGCACTGATGGGTACTGATGAGGCAGCACAAATAAGCAGCACTGATGGGCAATGATTGGTTGCACTGATGAGGCAGTACTGATGGGCATTGATGAGGCTGCACTAATGGACACTGATAGGCAGCACTGATGTGCACTGATAAGCAGCAGTGAAGGGCACTGACTGATGGCACTGACAGCATAGATTGGAAGCACTGATGGGCAGCACTGCTGGGCACTGATGGACACTTTTGGGGCTGCATTGATAAGCAGGGCAATCAGTGCCCTGATTGTCAGTGTAGATTAATTCTTGCACAGTTTCCGGTCAGCAGTACTTTCCTCACACTGTGACAGCATGCGTGACAGCGTGTGTGTGTGACAGCATGAGGAAAGTACTGCTGATAACCAGCAAATGTATTTGCCTGGTGATTAGCTGTGATTGTCCAAAGGACACAGCAATCGCAGAGAATGCCCGGTGTGTGCCGCTGGGTGCACATTCTGGGAAGACATCATATGATGCCCTCTCAGAACTGCATGTCCACCCTGTAACCGTCATTCAGCTATAGCGTGGTCGAGAAGTGGTTAAAATAGCAATGAAAGAAAAAACACTTGTGTATAGATATAAAAAAATGTATAAATACATTTTTCCCCTTTTTTAGAAGTGATCACATACCCTCTGTTCTCAGCCACAAAAGTGGTCTACCCAGTGGGGGGTGGGGGTGTCAGGACAAGTCTGATCATTGGAGGAGAACAGAATGAGATTCCAGCACAGTTAAAGAACTGACCATGCTCTGCTCTCCTGCTTAGTGTGGTCAGTTTCTAATAGAAAAGCAGAGGGACTGGCAGGAACACCAGGGATTTCACACAAAGGAAACAATACAAAGAGAACAGAATACTTTTTTTTTTATACAAGTACATAGTACAGCAGGCACATATCAGGAATATGAAATGTTGGGTTTACATATTCTTTAATTCCTATCTCAGTGACATTACAGGTAGGAAGAGTACCTATTTGCCCTCCCCCACCCCCACCTCATTTAGTCATAAAAAATGTAGATTAGAGTACCATCCCTTAAAATTAAACACCACAAAGTGTCTACTATTACATTTCCTAGGCAGAAAAGCATTTTCTGTGTTCCTCTAATTCTGGTTTCACTTTCCAATTAAAATGCTAAATACCTAATAACCCCATCAGCCCTCCTCCCACTCGATAGGAGTACACTTATTAGGTACTGAGGCACTTTTACTTGCTTGGAACTGAGTGCTGGAACCCTTAATAAGGAATTGGTGCCAAGAACCAGTGAAGTATCAAAAAAGCTCATCTGGCTAATAAAGGATAATGGTACAGTTGTGCTCAAAGGCTTGCATACCCTGGCAGAATAGGTCAAATGTTGGCATTGATATTGAAAATATGACTGATCATGCCAGTAAACTGTCTTTTAGTTAGGGATAGACATCATATGTAGCCATTTATTATCACATATTTATCTGGCTCCTTTTTAAATCATAATGATAATAGAAATCACCCGAATGGCCATGATCAAAAGTTTACATACCCTGGAATGATTGGTCTTGGTACAGACACACAAGGTGACACAGAAGTTAAAATGGTAATTAAAGTTAAATTTCCCACACTTGTGGCTTTTTAAATTGCAATTAGTGTCTGTGTAAAAATAGTCAATGAGTTTGTTAGCTCTCACGTGGATACATTGAGCAGACTAGATACTGGGCCATGGGGAGCAGAAAAGAACTGTCAAAAAACCTGCGTAACAAGATAATGGAACTTTATAAAGATGGAAAAGGATATCAAAAGATATTCAAAGCCTTGAATATGCCAGTCAGTACTGTTCAATCACTTAATAAGAAGTGGGAAATTCGGGGATCTCTTGATAGCAAGCCAAGGTCAGGTAGACCAAGAAAGATTGCCGCCACAACTGCCAGAAAAATTGTTCAGGATACAAAGAAAAACCCACAGGTAACCTCAGGAGAAATACAGGCTACTCTGGAAAAAAAAGTGTGGTTGTTTCAAGAAGCACAATCCAATGATACTTGAACAAAAATGAGCTGCATTGTCGAGTTGCCAGAAAGAAGTCTTTACTGCGCAAATGCCACAAATGTCCAGTTACAATATACCCAACAACACAGTGACATACTGTACCTCACAGCTTCTGGCACAATGTAATCTGGAGTGATGAGACCAAAATAAAGTTTTATGGTCACAATCATAAGTGCTGTTTGAGGAGAGGTCAACAACGACAGGAATATCATCCCCACTGTAAAGCATGGTGGTGGCTCACTGATGTTTTGGGGGACAGTGAGCTCTAAAGGCTTGGGGAATCTTGTGAAAAGGATGGCAAGATGAATGCAGCATATTATCAGAAACTAGTGGTGGACAATGTGCATTCTTCTGCAGGAAAGCTGCACATGGTATGCTCTTGGACCTTTCAGCATGACAATGACCCTAACCACATGGCCAAGATGAACCTCCAATGGTTACAGCAGAAAATTCTTTTGAGACAGATAGAGCTTTCTTTTGGTGGTATTTAATCACCACTGGGGTTTTTTTATTTTTTTGCTAAACAAACTAAAAATGACTGAAAATTTTGAAAAGCAAATGTTTTTCTTAGTTTCTGTTATAATATTTTGTAAATAAGTAATTTTTCTCCTTCACTGTTGTGCGCTAATGAGGCTGCAGTAATGGGCACTGATAGGCGGCACTAACTAGTTCCATTATCTGGTTACGCAGGTCTTTTGACAGTTCTTTTCTGCTCCCCATGGCCCAGTATCTAGCCTGCTCAATGCATCCACATGAGAGCTAACAAACTCATTGACTATTTTTACTCAGACACTAATTGTAATTTAAAAAGCCACAGGTGTGGGAAATTACACTTGTAGGCAGCACTGATGGGCATTAACAGGCATCACTGATGGGCACTGAAAGGCAGCACTCATATGTGGCATTGATAGGTGGCACTGATGGGCACTGTTAGGCGGTACTGACTGGCACGGATGTGCAGCTAGAGTGCGAGGACGTCATATGACGTCCACTCAGAACAAGAGCCACCGCCTGCCCATCATTTCCTTGTATGGTGGACGGGAGGAGATTAAAGGGGTGCTGAATCGATCATGAAAATATGGCTTTTTAAGTGACTCATGGCCTAAAGTTTACCCACTGGATTCCTCTAACTTCATCCTATCAGAAAAAATCTCACTGCACATCTTAATGGATCCATTTGTGTTTAGATAGGGTGCTTTAGCAACCAACAACTGCCATACACAAACATAATATTTTACCAGCACTGTGTATTTGTTGCCATTGCCTTATATTGCCACTAACCTCTTTACTTTACCCCTCATAACAGATCCCTTTACATTGGTGGCCAGTTAAAAAAAAAGTATCAGTATTTTCTCCCTGCACACCTTACTGGATCCAGCTGTGTTCAAATAGGGTGCTGTAGAAACCAACAACTGGCATACACAAACACAATATTTTGCCAGCACTCTGTATTGGTGGCCATTGCCTTATATTGCCTCTCAACACTATGCTATACCCTTGATAGCAGATCCCTTTACATTGGTGGCCAGTAAAAAAATATGTATTTGTATATTCTCACTGCACACCTTACTGGATCCAGCTGTGTTCAAATAGCATGCTGTAGCGACCATCAACTGCCATACATAAACATAATATTTTGTGAGCACTGTGTATTCATGGCCATTGCCTTGTATTGATTCTCACCGCTATAGTATATCCTTGATAACAGATCAGGCCAAAACGTTCCTCTCCTGAACGCAGAAGAATTGTGCAGGAGAGGAACCTTTAACTGCTCCTAAACTTTGGCAAAAGCCTATGTGTACATGGACACATAGGACTTTAAATGAGTTGAGTTCAGGGGTTTTGGCAAAAAAACACCAAAAGCTTGTAAACTCACGTTTAGGAGCAGCAGTGTACATGAGGCCAAAAAAGGAGAGGCAAGAAACAGCATGTCCTGTACCTTTTTAATGACAGGTTCCCTATCATTATATTTTTACATGCATCCAGTTAAAATGTCTTCCTCTTGTAATACCGTATTTGGTTGCACAATAAAGTCAGGAATCACTAGTGAAACCCAAATTAATCTTAGAACCAGTAACGGATCTCTGCTCCCTCAGTCATCTCCCATGTGATATCATTTGTATAACTAGGAAGCAGATGCTTCATTATAGGTACTTATATAGCATCATCATACTACACTGTGCTTCACATATACACATTCACATCAGTCCCTGTCCTCAAGGAGCTTACAATCTAAGGTCTGTAACTCACATTCATACACATACTAGGGCCAATTTAGACAGGAGCCAGATGGCACAGGGAGAACATGCAAACTCCATGCAGGTAGTGCCATGGTTGGGATTCAAACCAGCAATGCTAGTTCTACCAGGCAGAAGTGCTAACCACTTAGCCACTGTGCTGCCCAATATTTGATCCAGTTTGCTCTGTCAGCTGTATCACTTTTTTGCCAGGGAGTGAACAATGAAGTCCTCTCTGTTGATTGGCTAGTAAAGCTGATTTTCCATTATTCATTTATCTCTAGAGCCAATCAGAGCTCAACTGATTAAACAGTAATGATAGTCTAATACAGGGAATATGCTAACAGGAGGGGATGAGCTGTATGATGAGGATGAGGGGATGATGGAGTATGCTGCTGCTACTTCATTGTCCATTCGGAGAGTGGGGTGAATTCTGGTCTAAGATGCACTGCTTAGCTGTAATGTAATCTGCTGAAAGTGCAGGAATTGGCTGTGCTGTCTGACTGGGGTGCCTGAATCACAAAACTGGCTGAATGGAAAATTCTTTGGTATGATAATGATAATGTAGTTCTTCTATATGTATGTAAATAATGTTGGTGACATTTATTTCTATTTTATACATCTTGTTCTGTTTATAATTTTTTAGGAATGGAGGACATATTTTGTGATTCCATGTTACCTAGTTACATAGTTAGTCTGGCTGAAAAAACACAAAAGTCCATCCAGTTCAACCATTAAAATAAAAAGGTTGTGCGACCTGCTTAGAAATGCATTATAACAATTAAAGGAGAATGATTGAACCCCCAGCAGCTTTTACCATAAGTTGCATGTAGAGTATGCTGAGTATACTTGCACATTACGGAACGTTTATCTTGTGAATGCCCCTCTCCAGCGATGTAAATGCTGTGGCCCCTCTCATTACCAGCTCTTTTTTCTTCATCCAATCTTTTTTTTGGGATTCAGAGTATTCAGCCATCTTGATTAGTTTCCAAAAGTCCTTCAGCAAGTTATAGTTCAGCAAGAAATATAGTTATCTAATGTTGACATTCCCCTGGGGCTTCAGGCACCATCTCTTTGATCTACTCTCCCTTGAATGCTATTGACCCCCCCTTCTTCTACTTCCTATAAGCACAGCTGAGAGCGAGACTTGGGGACCTCTATTGGCCCTTGTAGGATATTGTAATTATATATATATTGTGGCAGTGCGGTATCCTGCCACGGTGGAAATCACGGTGGTGACCCAGGATTCTCAACTATACAGGTTGAGGGGCTCCAGGCAGTTCTCGTAATGCAGAGGAAACTGGTTTATCAGTTTCCTCTTTGGTTTGTAAAGCCTGTTTTGGGACCTGTGGCCTGGAGATTTCTAAGAGATTTGCGAGGGATGAAATCTCCAATCCTGGGTCCAGGTTTTGAGAGCAGTCAGCACACTGATTGTGCAGGTGTGCAGGCCTTTTTGTAGAGGCCCAAACCATGATTCTGGGTTCCACCCCGGCAGACAAGAGGTCAGTGCCCAGGAGTCAAGAGGGCTCCACCTAAGTGAGGTGATAGCCAGAAGCAGCAAGGGGCTGCTAGGGGCTAGTTGTGTGTGTCACGATCGCGGCGTCAGACCCCAGACCTTCTCACCAAACTCGTGACCGAAGGACTAGCTGATCTAAAACCGCGATGTCACATGTGTAACAATGCTACACCCAGCTGCACCCTGCACAATGATCTTCCAGCTAATTGGACCACAATCTATGTACCACCAGCCTGAGCGCTTGTTACTGGGTCAGGTTAATTACGCAATTAACCTTCACACTGCCATCACCTCCACCAGCCGAGTTTCCTCTTTCTCTGTACAAAAAGTACAGAGAAAGAGGAAACTCGGCTATACCAGCAATAACACTATAATGGTTGATAATCGTCTGTATAACCCGGTCACCGCAGTCTGGTTATACAGAGGGTTAAACAAACACGGTAGCGCTCTTTCGTAATTGCAATTCGTAAATTGCAATTAAGAGCTATAGAAACAGTTCAACACTTTCAGAATGAAAGATTTATTACCAAAAGGTCAAACGGTGCAATAAAAATATTTACAGAAAAAAGATGTAACCAATAAATATATAAATATACAGGGAACAATAGCACAGCAAAGAGATAATAGAAAGGAGGTTAAAGGGTTAAGGTACTTGCCAAAGTCCTGGGTTAGCAGATTCAAGTTTCAGAGCAGAAGGGTGCTTTGATCTCCCTCTGTTTCCATGGTCAATGGGAGAATTCTTCAACTCCCCTTTTAGGCCTAACAGCCCAATTTGTAGTTCCCCAGCAGGGGGTGTCTCTGAAGTTAAGGACCAATACCCCGTGTAGGGCGTGGAGGTCTGGGCGTGGACCTAAACTAGAGCCAAAATCTCGTGTAGTTCATATTTTGGCTCATAACTTTTCCTATGCACAAGTGACACTCCACCCGCGGGTAGATTATTATGCAGACACGTCTGAGGATTGATTAGATATGAATTATGAAATTCTACACTGAATGGTTCACGAGATCTACTTTTCTTTTTTTCCTATGTATTCGAGACAAGGCGAATGACCTATCAAACTGTTCGGCTCCTCTTAGCCAATCTGACGATATGTCTGGTTTTTATGTAAGTCTCTCATATTCCAAGATATGAGACATAGGGGAAAAATGGATCTTTTAAAAAAAGTTAACTGGTTCAATGTCTTTTGAACTCCTGGGAAGGCTGCGTTATCTTTTTACGAGGTGTTAAATGGCACAGGTTGCTCAGACAGCCAGGCCCCAGCTCCCTTGGGGATTTTATAGCACGAAGCCCCCTGCTGGGCTCTGGCCTCCTGTGACACTTTCAACACACATATTTCCCTGTGAATTAACAGAGAGGGAAGGGGGAATGAGTGGGAAATATGTTTGTCAGAATAGTTAACCCCTTTGCCAAGATGGAGGTTGAAGCCAAAATGGTTGAACTGCATCCATCTCTGGGTGTACACTGGTTACAGTGTGTTAAAGGCCCTTTTTGAAGTAGTCTGTAGGAGACAGATGTAAAGCGGTATACCTGGGAGAAACAGAAGGCTGAATATTGTTTCATTTGTATGATGGTAGATACCCCTGCGTGGGAAGCATTTATTGAACTTTCGTTTAAATAAAATTGGGCTAAAAGGTCTTTAAATAGAAGAAGAAGCGAGTTGCTGTGTGCTTTTTAAAAAGAAAAGCTCTACCATTTTGATGCGAATTCCCAATATATATACATATATTGCATTGCCCAAAAGAGCCAAGGACTCCTTACTATGTTAATTCATGCATGAGGTATTTACCTTACCTTTGTTATGTTGGGCTAACATGTTTTTGGATAAATATTTGGAAAGTCAGGGGTAGTTTCAGAGCAGGTTGTTTGCAAATCTACCAGCATTATAAAATGCAAGTTGGTCTGATTAGATTTGGAAAGGTCTTAAATATTCATGAGGCCCTTGTTTATGAGAAATATTAGTAAAATACTGCTTTTCTTTTTTCCACCCTTTTTGCATCTCAATACTGCTGATCCCTTCAATCCTTTCTGTCTACATGCACTCAGCCTCAGTTGCACATCATTATTCTGGAAGCTTCTTGCCTGCACAATGTTTCTCAGCATGGTTGCTTGTTGAGTAAATCAACAAGAGCATAAGTGGGAGACAGTTGTCACCCCATAACAGGAAATGCCTAAACAGGGACCTTCGTGGCAGGATCGCCAGGTATTATGTTCATGATAACTGCAGATTCAAACAAATTGCAGATAACATTTGAAATTACATTTTCGTGTTAAAGCTTATATGCAATTTTATTGATTGAATTTAGATTGACTTTAATATGACATTTCTTATTTTCACAGACTGCAGTTGGTAGGGTTAACATAATGGTAATGGTCCCATCCAAATTTAGTAAGATTTATGGCATGGCTTGTTCAAGTTTGAAAGAATGACCTGATTTTAGAACCCACAAAAGAGTTAATCAATGATTAATAATTCTTTCTAAAGAAACTGAGCTCATACTACACTCTCCGAATGATTCAGAAATGTTCTGTGTCCTTTTCTTCATGGGATTATAATATCATAGATATTGATTTACATTTCAGGAAATTAACGGGAATATTAAAAAGAATCCGAATCACACACCATTTGGCAGGACATTAATTACATCACTTAACAGACATCAGCTCATACTTTCCAGACGAAATATGCTAAACAATGTAACTATAAAACATTAATAAGGGCACAGTGATATATTTAAAAGCAGAGATTTGTCAGTTTCATTGACTCACAAACTTGAATATGATGGCAATTACTAGAAGGTCAAACAGCACACAGTAGTTTAGGTAAGGATTAGGTACCAGGGGCGTTCAGACTGGGACTTTTAGTTTTACAGGTATAAAAAGGAATGCTAGCATAGAGGTAGTACATGCAGAAGTAAGTGGCAAGTGTGTCCTATTACTGATAGGTGGCACACATGTCATGGGCCAGTCTAGAAACCATTAATCAAGATGGCTGACAACAGTGTTAGTGCATGCATGGAACAACATATGGTGATCAAGTTTCTTGTGAACAAATGGGTAAAATCCACGGATATCTACAGAAGACTTCAAGCACAGTATGGTGATGAGACATTCAGCTGCAATAAGACATTTGAATGGGGTAAAGGTTTCAAAGATGGCCTCATGTCCGGCCCAATCCCTGCCATGGTGGTTCCCAGCCCACAGCAGTCATTCCTGTGAACATTGAGCGCGTTGAACGCCTGATCCTGGATAATCAACTCACTGGATAAACAATGAGATCCCCCCACCATAATTTAGTTGAGAGAATTGGATGTTATCAGACATATTTGCTGGATTCAGCACCACCTGTTGCATTCTTCATAATAATACAAAAATGTCTATTTGATAGAGTGGGAAACCTTGAAATGACAACAACAGGTGTTTAGATCCAAGAACTTAGGTGTGGAGAGCTCACCAGTAGAATCCCCAGGACACTTCAGAAACTGACAAGTGGATATCAGTTTTCGATGAGCTGGTCAAAGATAATATCTCTCTTGAGACTATGGTGACTTGAAATGTACACTGACTTTGTTTATCGTTTGACCTCTCAGAAGGGGTGTTCTCACTTTCTCTTCTCTTCATTGCTGATATAGTACAGAAAATTTGGATTACACCTCTGAAATCAATAATGAATCTCTTGGACAACTAGCATCTGTACTTGGGAACAGGCAGTCCCAGAGTTACGAACATTCAAGTTACAAATGGAGGGAGAGACAGGAAGTGAGAGTAAATCTACCCATAGGAAGAGAATTCACTCCTGTAGGATTTATCGTGCGAAAAAGGTGTCTCCACTGGAGGTTTTTCACCAATCCTTGTTTCCACAATAACCTAAATGTTCAAAATCCATTTGTCACAGGGACAGAAAGTGAGGTGAAATCTGAGCGAGGTGACAGCAAAACAAACATTACAGAGGTGATAACCCTTCCCTATGCTATCCGAAAAACTTAGGAATTATTATTTTCACTAGAGCTACACTTAAAAAATGTACCTATTCCAACTTACATACAAATTCAACTTAAAAACAAACCTAAGGACCTTATCTTGTTCGTAACCCGGGGACTGCATGTAAAGTCATTTTGGTGGAATGTGGTTTATATTTTATTGACTTCTCTACTGAAGATTGCCATACTCTACTTTGTACAAAAGTTCTTCTACGTATATTCCATGACATGATGAATGTTATGCAAAAGTGCATCAAAAAATTTTTGCTTTTAAAATTTGATTTTGGAGGGAATGGACATTTCCAAACAAAAACCATATTTCCTATTTGAAATTTGTTCATTCAAGAAAAAGCTTCCATCCTGCTGCTTCTAATTTCCTTGTCACAGACAAGGTCAAAAACAAATGTCAAGTTGACCCCACTAACAAAACATTTTTTTAAACCGATTGACTTGGAGACAACCAGGCTGTTGAATTTTTTACATGCAATTACTGCTAGCAGCTATAGCTATAGCTGCTAGCTGCAATCATTGTGCTATACTGTTAGCTGCTGGAAAACACAAGAGCGCTGCGGGATGGCTTATTCCACCCATGATGGAACGACCATTCATGGATCAAAATGTGTCCAGTCCATGCTGAACCAGGTGATTTGTTACCCATCTGTGGCCAGCATAGGGTTCCCCAAAGGAATACTGTGCACACGACCTTCTTATCTTAAACAGGGTGTCATAGTGGTTATTACTTCTGTCTGTACTGCCTTCCTGTATGGCAGAGAAACCTTTCATCACACCGCAGTGGACTGGGCTGGGATTATTGGGCTTTAGCCACTTTAAGTCTGGACACATTCACCCCCTTCCTGCCCAGGCCAATTTTCAGCTTTCAGCACTGTCACAGTTCGAATGACAATTTCTCAGTCATGCAACACTTACCCAAATTAAATTTTTATAATTTTTGTCACAAAAATAGAGCTTTCTTTTGGTGGTATTTGATCACCACTGGGCTTTCTATTTTTTTTTTGCTATGTAAATGAAAAAATACGGGAAATGTTAGGGGAAAATATATTTTTCGCTTAGTTTTTTTTAGGCCACAATGTATTCTGCTACATGTTTGTGTAAAAATAACCCAAAACAGTGTATATTATTTAGTCTGTATGAAAGTTATAGAGTCTATTAACTATGGGATATGTAAATGAAAATTGATCAGTTGAGACCTTAAATTGCACTGGTATGATGTATGTCAGTGATCAGGACGTTGGTATGACGGTGACCAGGATGCTGGTATGGGGTATAGCATTGATCAGGATGCTGGTATGAGGTATGGCGGTGATCAGGATGTTGGTATGGTGTATGGTGATAATCCAGACACTGGCATGACATATGAGGCGATCAGAACGTTGGTATGGGGAATGTCAGTGATCAGTACCCTGGTAAGGCATATGGGGTGATCAGAATGCTGGTAAGGGCTATGGTGGTGATCATGATGCTCTCTAGATAGCCAGGGGTAGCTAGTTGCTAATTGTTAGTTAGAAAGGCTGAGCAGCAGCCTGGGAATAGTGAGAAGGGTTAAAAGTGGGTCGGGGCTGAGAGGCTCTGCAGATCAGTTCCTTTTTGGGGAAGATTCTAGAAAGCAGTGGGCGGGTGAAGATGGGCTGATCTGCATACTTAGGGGATCCTGACCAATCCCCAGGCAGGAGGCTTGGCATGGGGTCAGGACAGCCCTTAAGTATGACTGGGTCTGCTCAGCAGCAGGAGGGTTTGGGTGAAAGATGTGAGAGAGGAAGAGATGCAGGAGCCTGGGAAGGGACCCAATGGGAAGGGACCTACCTACACGCTGGGACCTGGAAAGGAGGATCACTCAGCCTCATCAGTCCCCTGAGGGAGGACTACCTGTGGAGCCAGCCAGCAGAAGGTCTGAAGGCAGCCACCTACCTAAACCAGTTCACAGGAAAGAGACTGAGTGAGTAATCCTGCACCCCCTGAGCCAGATAAGGGGAGAGGGCAGTCAGGTGGACAACCCAACATGCTCTTCATCTGGAGCTGCTCAGCTAAAGTGGCAGCTTCTGGATCCCCTTGCCCAGGGATTCCCTCAGGCAGCTGGGTAAAGAGGAGATTTCATCTGAGGTCTGAGGTGGTACAGTTGAAGGGCTGGAGCGCTCTTTCAGCAAAGAGACTTTGCTGTTTATGGACTTGTACATAATTGCTAAGAAGTTTGCGCAGTTCCTTTGGGCATCCCATACACCCCTCAACCCTATCCAAGTTCAATACCCCTTGATAAAACCTAACAAACAAGCTCAAGGACGGTTTACTGTCTCCAATGTGCAAGTGTGCAAGAAAATGCATGTTGCCTAGCTCTGCAAAACTATAGGGGGATACAAAACTCAGCGACTCCTAAGGGAGTAGTGCTACACTGGTATGGAATATTGGGTGTTCAAGATGCTGCTATGGCAGTGATCAGGGCACTGGTGTGGTGTATGGTGATGATCAGGGTGATGGTATGGTGTATTTCAGTGATCAGGACGCTGGTATGGTGTATGGTGGTGATCAGGACGCTGGTATGGCATATGTCTGTGATCAGGACGCTGGTATGGCGTATGGTGGTGATCAGGACGCTGGTATGGCATATGGCAGTGATCATGGCATTGATATAGAGTATGGTGGTTTCAGGAAATTGGTAGGGCAGAGATCAGGACATTGGTATGGTGTATGGCGGTGTTTTTGTGAGCACTGGGACAAGTGACAGGTGTTGGGTATATTTTTTATTATGATTACGCTGGGGCAGTGATCAGGGACAATGGGCTGGCTGGAACAGCTGCTGCACCACACTCCCAGGCTGTCACAGTGAGAGCAGAGAGAACCGATCTTTACTTTCATTTGGTATTGTTTACTCTGTGATTGCTGTTATTGGACCCAGCAATCACATGGTACCATACCATGTAACCTCCCAGACACAGTGGTATTGTGATCCGCTGTGTCTGTGTGACACAGAGATCACTTGGCTCCCAGGTACACGCTCTGTGAGTTGCACAGGAGCCTCCGATGCGGGCTGATGTACAGGTACGTTAGCCCGCATTGGTACTGCTTCTCATCGACCATCTATAGGAAATGGGTGGACGGGAAGCAGTACAACAAGGAGCAGCAGTTTAAAGACACAACAGTGTAGAACTGTGTACTTCATTAAGAGGTGCAATTCACTCAAACACCTTAATTTTTTGGATGGTCTGTGTGCTGTTGGGGATATTTCTTTTCACTTTTTGTCCCAAAGACTCAACAGGAAGTGAGGTAAAATCTTTCCAAATTGAGGAGAAATCCTGTCTTAGACAGCTGTCACCAGAAGAGGTGTCCTGGTTGGAAAATTACTCCTCTATTCCTGTGACATTTTGGATTTCCAATCACAGTCTATAACCATAACAATGGTCACCAGATTCAGTAGAGAAGATGACTCCCCACCGCAGGATGGAACCTAGCCAGTGTTCTAACTCTTCTACACACAATATTTTTTCTTTAAGATATACTTCAAGGTAAATATTACAACAGTCATTGAACACACAGTAAATGCTAGCTGAAATTACCCTGTAGATTCTTTTTAAATCCAGGCTGCTGCAATAATATTCTGTGTGAATCACAAGGGAACAATGATGGAGCCACACCTAGCCGGGTATACAAAAATCAAATGACAACCTCTGTTTTTTTTTTATTGGTTCTGGCAGGTCGAATAATATTAATTTCAGAGGCGACAGAATACGCCCCGGAGGCATGATCTAAGGCACTTTACATGCCATGGTTTTTGCTGGATAAACATGTTTTTCTCCATGTTTTATTATTCTTTTCTCCGACTTGTCTTCACCCATGTCTGATTTCACAGAAATTAAAGGTCTAATTCCAGAAAGTGCATAACGAGCGCCTCGTCCAACTAGCTCGTATTCCTTTGGCACAACACCATCTGAAGAAAACAAAAATTGGTGTTAATCACACGGCTATGCAGTGATTTCCGCTTAAAGCGCCAGCGCAACATTTCACATCTTCTCTCCTAATATATATTGTAGTGTGTTCATTCTCCTATTTATTACTTTTTTGGATCCATTATCTCAACCTTTCACTTTGCAGTAAACTACCATCCATGGCCACACATTTGTGGCTGAACTCTAGTCAGATATAAAAGACACCAATTAATGCAGCTCTGTAATTAATAATAAATCATTCCATTTTTTGTAAATGTGTCTAAGCATCACAAACTGAAAACGCTATTTAATTCATTTTTAATATTCAAAGCAAACTCACCCAGCCATCTATGTTTCCTTGCTTTATTTTATTGAGAAGTCACTTTTACATACACCTCCCCGACACTTCTAGCCATGGCCATCTCGAGTAAGGGCAAGTGATTCATATAGCATTTACTTTCTGGAATCCATCTGCCCTTAGTTCAAGCATGCATGCAAGAGGGTGTGCTTAGCTGAGAAAGCCCCTCCTTCCTCCACTAGATGAAAGAAAAATGTTAATGATTTGTAATCATTAATGGGGAAAAATCTATGTTTGTTCTCAACCCCAGTGATGGAAAAATTCGAGGAAGCAAGATGGAAATTTTTTTCTCAAACAAATTTCCAACAATTTATGTGGTTTTCATGCGGAAAATTACATTGATTGCAAAATCGAATATTAAAAGCTAACAAAATTTTGAAATACTTTTGAACAACATCATCCAGTCATCGAATGTACAATGAATTTTCATATGAATTCAAATGAAAATCTACTACCCAGTTTAGCAAAGCAGAGCATAATCACAATAAACAGAGGTGCTGTAACTTCAAAATCGCAGAGCTGTACAGGTAATAATCAACTTAAGGATAATTCCCGTAGATCCCCTGCAAGTGTTTGGAGTGTCCTGTATACCTTTCTTGATGAAGTGGCCACTAAAATCCCACTTGTTGATGATCTTATGATCAATAATCCCGACCTTCCTGAAGAATCCACTTGCAAGCACTTTTTTATTTAAGGTGCACGTCTGCTGTTCACACATTGGTTCCTTTTTGGGGGCCTCCTTCCCTTTACCATGACTGCAGCCTAGAGCAGTGTAGGAATCTTCGGAAAACCCAACAGGCATTGCGTGCGACCACTCACATTCTACGTGGAGATAGTCATATTCTCTACATGTGCTAAAACAGGTATTCAGCAACCTGAGGAAAGTGAGTATACATTTATCACACTTTTTGCTATACTTTCCATATACTGTACATATGAATAACAGAAATAACTGAAGAATCTCTTTGGTGTTTTTTTACACCCCTTTATCTCCTTGTCTCTGCTCCCTTGAAGCGCCCACTGCCTCTACTGTATTGTAAGAGATATTAAATGGCAGTAACGGGCACAGGGGCCTTCAATCAGTCTCCCCAACGTTCCCCTACAGCAAGGGCCCCATTGCACATGTGTAGCACACCCCCAATGAACTGCTGGTGATAAGCTGATTCTTTCCCCAAATTCAGTGCAAATACAGTCAGGAATTTTCTCTCTCTCTCTATGGTCTGATAACATTCTAAGGAGCATCCTTTATGCTTTTATTGCAGATTAAACTTGGAAGGGGATGAGGGCAACATGGTATACCCCAAAAACTCTGAACAAGTAGACGGCACTTTTCTTCCCATAGATCTGCCACTGTGTCACAAAGCAGTACAAGTAGATGAGATAGAGCTCCCAGGAGAATCACCAGTGACTGAGTAATGACTAGTGTCTTTTTGAAGAACAGAGACCTGCACACAGTCACTAGGGCTCTGGGTTCAGGTCAGTAATCACAATGCCACAGGATCATCAATTGTCTCCTTCCGTCATCCACTGGCGCTCTTCAGTGAGGGAGAAGCAAATCTCACAAAACTACAGGACAGCTGGATACTCTCTTCCAACTTCCACTGAGTACTTTTTAGCAAGCTCTCCATAACAAAATTCCAGACCAGACTTCTGAAATAGGCCCCCAGCTGTTACAACTGGAATCTTGATGGCCCTCTAGCAGAGTTTCAGCAGAGTGCCCTTAGGGGCAGAGCCCCTTTAGGCTGGGGACTCTTCTTGCAGGACTGGACCCAGGACCCACTCACTCCTGCTCCAGGCCTTGGGCTATTTATAGGCTCTACAGCCATCTACTGGGCACACCTCCCCAAGGATTGGCTGGGTCCCCATAGATATTCAGACTGCTCTTCCTGTCTTTTCTCCCACTGCAGTTCTAGAACCCTCTAGAACGCAGGGGGAGATAATCAGATCAGCAGCCTGTGAAACATCAAATACACTAAAGCAATCAACAACTGCTCCACTGGCTACAGTGGAGCTAAACTAATTTTAGCTAGCATTCTAAACCTTAACTAGGAGAATGCAACACATGCATCACCTGTTCCTATGCCTCTGTGCATAAGAAGAATTAGTAGTAGTATTTATAACCTAATATTCCCCAAATCAATACAAAATATCTACTTTAATGCTTTGACAAATCTGCATCCAAAAAGTTAAAAGGCATAGAAATAGAATGGCGCCATCTTGAAAGCCAGCTGAATGGGAAATTTATGGTTTATTTTTCATGAACTCTTGGTGAGCCTAGTCACCCCTGAATCAAATATTTTTCTTGATAGCTGTAATTAGATTTAAATGCTTTTGGCATTTGCGTTGTGAAATCGAATATGGGACATCTCTCTAGAAGTTTCATAGACTTTGAACCTGAAGTGGTTGCCTCTATTTTTCAGTCTTCTCTGTGTCTAGCACATCATGTAGCAGGTTTGTTGTCAGAGACTAGCGGTATGCTGCTTGAAGTAAGAGCTCGTTCACACCAGGTGTTTTAATGTGCGTTGCCCTGCATTTCACAGTGCAGGCAGGATGCATTGCCATGATAAAATGTACTGATTTCAGTTAATATTTGCATGTTATCACCAATGTGTTGCCTTGAGACATGTTAAAATGTTTTCATTCAATTCAAAATGGCTAAAAACATATTGCAATGTATGGTAAAGCAACTCTGTTCCTACAAAAGTGCAAATAAAAGATTTACCTGCAAAGAAGAAATTAAATACTTACCTCTTTCACTTTGCCAAACTCTGCTCTAACAAAGATAAATCACCCCGCCCCCTCGAGGGGGTTGAATAACTAAAGGCAAATAGATTGTGCACTCTACAAGTGCAGTTACTCCAGAGCTTAGTAAATGAGGTGAAGCGCTGCTGACTTCCATCATCCAATCATGTTCAACCAAAAACGCTGTTTCTTTTTCCATATATGTGATTGGATATTTTTTGCAAAGTGAAGCTTCACCTCATTTACTAAGCTCTGGAGCAACTGCACTTGTAAAGTAAGAGCAAAAAGTCCAAGCACTAGGACCCAGATGTATGGGGGCCACTTGCCCATGGCTGCTAGTATCACACTAGAGGAAGAGATAAATAGTTGCAAATTAAACAGAGCTGTACAGGACCTCTGTGTGAGGTCCCGATCATGTGATCACAGATTGGCCAATCAGTAATCACATGAATAGTAGTAAGCAAGATGTCACTTCTTACATCATTGCTTACTACTACTGAAATCTGGGAATGATCACAGAGGTCACATAGTACAAGGCTAGTCACAACAACCTTGTACCATGTGACAAGCTGTGGCCAATCACAGCTTGCACAATAGTTCTCAATGGCTTCAAGAATGCAGCCAGAGAGAAGAAGAAATTATTGCTTTTACAGCCTCTATGGGTGTAAAAGCAATCAGTGTAAAAAAAAACATCTTCATCACCCCCCACAAGTAGTACAGTGTCAATATGGTGACACTGTACTGCTAGGGTGACAGTATGTAAAAAAAAACATAATAATATTTAAAAAAATGAAAGTTTTTACAAAATTTAGAAAAATTATAATTTTTGGTTATAAACTAATTTTGTTTATTTTATTTTTTTTGCTAAAAAGATAGCCGAATACATTTTGGCTAAGATTTTTGAAGAAAGATTATTTATTTGCAAAATTGTATAAGAAAAACTTTTTTTTCTAAATGTATGGACTTTTTAATTTATATAGCAAAACAATAAAAATCCCATTGGTGAATAAATACCACCAAAATAAAGTTTTATCTGTCTCAAAAAAATGCTAAAAATTTAATGAGTACAGTGTTGCATGACCGCGCAATTGTCATTCAAAGTGCGATAGCACTGAAAGCTGAAAATTGACCTGGACGGGAAGGGGGTGAAACTGTCCAGACTTGAAGTGGTTAGTAGCAAAAAGTCAAAAATATTGTTTTTTTCTCAAAATTGTCGGCCTTTTTTTTTTTATAGCGTAAAAAATTAAAAACACACATGCAATCAAATACCACCGAAAAAAGCTCAATTCATGGGAAAAAAAGGACGGAAATTTTATTTGGGTGCAGCGTTGCATGACCGTGCAATTGTCAGTTAAAGTAACACAGCACCGTAACGCAAAAAATGGCCTGGTCAGGAAGGGGGGTAAATCCTCTGGAGGGCAAGTGGTTAAAGGCAACATTGTCCTTTAGGCAGATTTTAAAGCTGACAATTCATTTTTCAATCTGATTTCACAATCTCTTTTGACTTTCCAACAAGTATGTAGCCTAGGGATCTACTGAATTGTATATTAAATAAAAGGCGTTGTGTATAAAAAAAGATGTATAAACTACTCCTAAGGTATGATAGTTTGCAAACTGTATGTTGGTGCCAACATATTTGTGTTATTCTAAGACCTAGATTTGTTGGTTTTATGAAATATTTGGTGTTAGCATAACTGTTATAATGTTTATTGTCGTGATAGTAAAATTATCTCCATGATAACACTACTGCCAGGACCAGGGGCGGACTGACAACTCATGGGGCCCCTGGGCAATAGGGGATCATGGGGCCCCTGTGTCCTTGCCCAAACTCAAAAAAGCCTATGAAAAAGGTACCAGGGGCATCTCATGGGGCCCCCTACTGACCCCGGGCCTTCGGGCAGTGCCCGAGTTTCCAAATGGTCAGTCCGCCCCTGGCCAGGACTGTGGCTGAGTAGGAGGTTTAAAGTTTGCAGCTAGGCTGAGGTTAATGTGTAACTTCACCCTAAAGGATGCCACATTAAAATTTGTTTGGGGGAGCAGGTACTTAGCTTTAATAGGACCCGCTCCCACTTCTGCTCAGATAGCCTAGGGTATAGAAACAGGAGTTTGGCCCCCCTCTGTTTACCCGCAGTCTTCTCAGGCACATTACAGGTCCCAGAAGGCTGCAAGACTGTTCAAAAAGTGCAGTGCAGCTCGCACATGTGCAGTGGGAAGCCAGCTGTGAAGCCACAAGGAGTGTCACAGCCAGCTTCCCACAGTAAACATGGAGGTGCCTGGGACCAGAAGACCAGTGAAGAACCAGCCCAGGTGAGGACCGCACTGGATCCTTGGACAGGTAAGTTTCCTTTTAATAAAAGTCAGCAGCTACAGTTTTTGTAGCTGCTGACATTTTTTTTTTGTCTTTGTTGGGTGAAAATCCTCTTTAACAATTAGGTGTATTAGTTGCATAGAGATTTTACAAGTAAGTGTTAGGTGTAGGGGTTAGGTAAATGGAAGAGGTTAGGTTTGGGAGTTTTGTTGAAGGTTAATGCATCACTAAACCCAGGACCCTGCATTCACTATATCTGGTCTCCCACAGTACTCGGAACATGGAAATGCAATTATTTTACTAAATATAAACTGCTAAATACCTTTTCTCATCAGCAGTTAGAGCAGTCTTGTGACTTCAGCAGAGCACTGGTTAAAGCTTGTAGGAGGAGTTTTCTTTCTGCTCTAGGAGGATGCAAAACCCCTGACCTCTGTCTGGACAGTGCTGATTGGCCCTGTGCTGATCACATGCACTCTCTCAAGAGAAAAAAAACCTCTCTAGCAATACACACCAAACTGAACATGTGCATGTGACTACGGATTTAGTCTGTATCAGGTGGTCATTTCAACAAGAGGAGGGGCAGAGAAGACAGGATCAAACAGCCTTTTTTACACAATGCAGAAGGTTAACCCCTTAGGTTCCACAGTGAGTATAACAATCATGATTTACTGCATATACAGACTGATTTTACTGTTGTCAGTTTAGTAACACTTTAAGGCTTAGGTTTAGATTATGGCTAAGCTTAGCATTTGGCCTTTGGCTAAATTTCAAAGAAGACATGACTATTGAATGTGTTTTCCAAGAGAGGCAAGCACAGGACAAAGGACAAGTCATCAGTATTTCACAAACAAACAGAAATTTCCCAACACTCAACTTCCCTCCAATCCAATCCAGCTTGACAGGAGGGGAACGATCCCCTTCTGTTTGTTTTAGTGGATCGTATTGGATGCAGGCGGGTGTAGACGGCTATTAAGGCCACCGTTCCATAGAGAAGATTGGAATGTCTGATTGGGTCCACCTTAAAGACATACAGGTGGACCCAATTGGGCCACTCGTGTGAAAGGGGCCCAAGAAACAAAGTTTTTTAAACATTAGCACACTTTGACATGATCATTACATAATCACAATCTGATCTCTTTGACATTAACATCTGAAAACATTAAAATGCTATATTTCCTCTTTAAATAGTTTCAGCATTCATTTTCAGGTGCCATTGATTAGTCTTTGAGTGTGAAAATGTTCCTAAGCAGCACATGTGGTCAGTGTTAGTGCCAGATACATTTCATAGATATATTTATATTTGTATACAAGTTAGTGATGCAGACTATTTCTCTGCCAAATCTTTTGGCACCATAACTGCAGATCCTGAAACTACCACTCCACTTCTAATATTACAACAAATGTATCTAAATTATACAATCATTTTTTTCTCTAGATCACAAGGATCTGGGATATGAGATACTTTTGTTCAGTTTATGAACTAACAGGTTTACGCCAAGTATGGGTTAGGGTATGTTCTCTTTCCCCCTTTTATTTTAAACTGGAACTGAACTCAAAAAGTGATGGTTTTCTTTCTTATTGGGAACATCTGTAAATGTTAAAGTGGTCGTAAACCTATGACATGAAAAATGAACAGAGCATATCCTTCTTTAATGTGTACTTGCCTCAATCAAAAGCATTCAGTGTGATTTCTGATGCCTCTCTCTTCCCTCTGCTACTTGCCTAAGTCACTTCTATCAGGTTATTCCAACAGACGAACCAACCAGCACACAGAAGCCTGTGCATTCTTCCCTATGAGAATGTGTAGGGAGTTGTGTCCTTCCACCTCCACTCAGGTCTCATTTTATACTCAGGTCTACTCTATATGCTGTGTAGTGATATTAAATCCCCATCCCCTGCTGGAGTTGAAAAACAGCCTTTGATCTGTGTGTTTTATAAAGCTGTAGAGAAGAGAGGGCTGAAAATAAACAGGTACAACTTATGTAAGGGTATTTGTTTCATCTTTGTGTATCACCTGAGACTTGTCACTTCAGTGGGTTTGTAGCAATTATCTCCGCTGGAGCTGTTGATGATGGTGGATTCTCTGTTCTGCCATGACTCTCCCGATGACGCACTTGGTCGTAGACTAAAAGCCATTTACACCTGTGTGACATAAGAGTTAGTAAGCTACCACTCTATAGTAATGCACAGGAATCAGGCCTCAAATAACTTGGTGATCAATTAATTAAGTGTATGATGGCTAATAAAAATAGACGAAGTGTGCATCAATGAACAAATAATTACCCAGACTTAAGGCCACTATAACAGAAACAGTCAATGAACAGTCTATGGCCCTCTAACTGGCACTCAAAAGACTATAGCAAAGCTAAAAAGAACTATAATAGGTGCAACTAGATTCTCTAGAACTGTATCAACTAACTTAGAAGGATAAAAGGGTCCTTGCATGCACGCTATGCATACCACTCCAGCAGTGGGAGAGAGTATGCATTCCTAGTATATGGGGTATCCCTTGAAGATGGCAAAAAGTACATGGCACTTAATAGTTAATGTTGGCCAGCTTTCGGTGGGGCCCTTCTTTAGGTGGTCATTGTCCCATTAAGAGTGTTAAGGGGGAATGAGCAATTAGGTAAGAGCCATCTCTATGGCATTTATTGAGTATGGCAAGAGTTTAAGATATGTAGATCAGCTCACCACTCCAAACAGGAGACTAGTTTTGTCCCAATGGTTTGGCGATCAGTAGGTTCCAGAAGTCAGGTCCCAGATCCTTACACAGGGTGCAGTCTCTTAACTCTGATCCTGGAGGAACAGTGACTCTCTCTTGCAAGTTCAGTCTCTGAGGGCAGTTTTGGCAGACACGGAAGCAGGTCCATCCTCTCTCCCTGATGTAGATGGACAGGCACAGCACTGGGTCTGCTCAGCTCTTCTCCTTAGCTGTGGTCTTTTGGATGTGGAACACACACCCCAATAGTAGGTCTATACCCTTTGCTCTCCTCTTTATAGCACCCCAATCTTTCTTTCTTTGTCAGATAAAGAGATAAATCTCTCCTGTGGATGCAGGGCTCTGAGGGAGTTGTAGTTCAGAGCCCATAGCCTGCATTAGGTAGCACTCCTGGGAGGACTACATGTCCCAGTGTCCTCTGCCTGCTTGCATTACCAAGAGGGGAAGGGAGAGGGAGCTGTCGCTCCCCATTCCTCTGGCTCTTTCATAGTTTTGCCACTGCTGACAGGATTAAGGTGGTGCGTGGGGGATTTCACACACAGCCCAGAGCTGCACCTCTTCCCTGTCACAGCCGCACTGCCATGCTACCAGGCGGGATGGGGGGGGCAGTGGTGAAATCTGCACACAGAACCATCTAGCCTGCTCCTCAGCTGTTCACCCCCCCCTGTTTACACAGTGCACCGGCTGTGGAGGGGCCCAACCTGCAGCTCTCAGGGGGGAGTGAGGAATACGCACACTCAGCTACAGGTATATGTAAGGGTTTACAACCACTTTAGTCTTGGATTCCTCCTAAAAAAAGAGTGCTTCTCCTGTGCATAGACTCTCCTGCGCCTTGAGATCACAGCTGTAAATCTGCAATGTGAGAACTAAAGCACTGTTGTCTGACTGCTAGAGTTTCTGGTTAGGCCCCTGCTGTCCTCTCATTGTTCTCCCAAGGACTTGCTGATGAGGAAGCTGTACAGGAGGACCTGTAGCACAAGCATCTCCCTGCTTTTGCTTCATATTTTGTGGACCTGTGCTTTCTGCATCTTTCCTGCTGCTTATTGAACATTACCCCACTAGTGATCAGATCACCAGTTAACAGGGGGGTAGTTCTGCTGGAGCTAAATTATAAAGTGACCAGGTGAGGGCATATCTGGTGAAGGTGTCACATACAGTATTGCATGATCGGGTTATAAATTCACATAATTCAAAGACCGGTTTGGTAAATTGGGAATGTAAGTAGTATTACTCGTTATAGATAATATATTGATTGAAGGATAAGGCACTATGGTTTCATTTTTTAAATTCACTACTGAGCGGAAGAAAGCACATTGAAGATTACACACAATACACCATGCAACTGGATTGACCGAATTGTCGGGTTCTGTGATTAACTGGAGAAAAAAGACGAAGTTTGAACAAACTTGAATGCAGGGTCATGGGAAGTAGGTGAATGCACACCTTGACTTTTCTCTGGAGTACAAGAAACTCAAACAAAGACACAGTTACAAAAAGACATTTATATTTGACACGTGGGAGAATATAGGACAACTGGACATTGGTTACAATTTGCACAGTTTTATTTGTAATAAGCAATGCACTGTTTTTATTTCTAGGGGGCAGTTCTGACATGAGAAAACAAAGCCCTGCATCACACAGAAAGATACAATGTAGAATCATAATTCTTTATTATTGACAAGCAAATGCAATAGTTCAAATTGGCATTGCCAGTCTTTTTTAACTATTGAGCTATTGTACTTGTTTATTTCTTGATTAAGATCTCTATCCAGAAGATCATACTATAAGTCCTTATAGGAATTCTAATTTCTAAAGCTGGCCTTTGACAGATCAAAAAATTGCCAGTTCAGAGGGGGCTGGCTGTAGTTGGATCAGTCTGTGGCCGTCCATGTTCGACAGAAATTGAACGTTGGATTGACTTCTGTTAAACAGACAAGTTAGATAACTTTGATTGACTGCAGCCACTGATCAGTGTATTCTGACAGTGCTGAGCCCTGCTGTCAGAATATAATGGCAGGGCAGGGGGATTTCTCCATCCACCTCGTTTGTTTGGAAAGAGATATCTGATCATTTTTTTCATTCAGCCCCCTGGCTGAACAAAAAAACACAGCTATGGCTAGCTTTAGTCCAAGCCATGATGAAGTGGAATTTTCTGGCCCCCAAAACACGTTGGCTACCAGGCCTCTATTTACCGTCAACATATTGTCAAGAATAAAGATTTATGGACTACTGAGTTGATCATCTGGTGCTCCATCTTTTTTCCAGTTCATCTAGATTTCTCGAGCTGGGTGGTCCCCACCTTGTTAGAAGAGAACCCCCCCCCCACACACACACACACACACACACACACTTTTAGAGCAGCAGACATCAACTTAACCAGCATGTTTTAAAAACCATGTTTGAGTCAGGTGGCCTCAATCTTATTTTTTTTTTCAAGTTCAAATATTTTATTAGGCGGTAAAGATGCAATCACATACAAAACAGTTATCATTAAGAATCTCAAAAGTCTCCACACAGGGAGACATCCTGAAAGGTGTACAGCAAAATATGAAGATCCAGGTCAAAATCCACTGGTGTGAGGTCAACTCTTAAAGTCCGATGAAGGACCGATAGGTGGTGGCCAGCATTTGAATAGTCCACCTCAGCCATAACTTAAGGAATAAAAAGGAACCAAACAGTGTCAACAAATTATACAGTAAAGGGAGGGGGTTAAAGGAAGAAAAGAAGGAAAAAGGAGGAAATAAGAGAAGAGAAGAAGTAAAAGGTGGTTCAGAGGACTGTACCTGGGAGTGACGATTGATGGCAGAGTTATAGGTCTCATGATCACTGTCAATAATTTTTAACTCTCCCAGAAGCCAGCAGCGTTTTGGCCAAAAAAACACTTGACACTTAAAAGTGTGTACTGCATTTACATGCGTTTACCCACGTCAAACGTTTGGGTGTTAATTAATTTAATTGGCCAAAATAAATAATTTAATAATAATTTTCAGGGTGTGCCTCAATGTTATTTTTCAACAGTATAAAATAAGGCATGGTAAGTCTACTGTATAATCAGTGGTGTATTTAAGTTTTATTTAAGTTTTATGCTGCCCTTGGCAACACAAAATATCTCCCCCCAGCCGCTGCCCACCAGCCTCCCACCTGCGACGTCCCCCCACCAACATGAGAGAAGGAGAGACTCACCATCACAGCTCTCTAGAATCCTGGCTCCCTTCCCAGAGTCTCACAGCCACTTCCCCCGGCTCCCCTCACTCTGCTCCTCCGCCTGCCACCCTGCCCCGGTGCCCCTCGGAGCCTCCTTGGTGTTATGCAGGACAACCAGTGTCCCTTCTTCCGGGGGGCGGTACCCCCCCAAAGAAAATGCCGCCCATGGCAAATGCCTTGTTTTCCTCATGGCAAATACGCCCCTGTCTATAATGGTGAAAGCAGCAGCTGCAAGGAACCTATTGGCAATACTGATGACTAGTCCTTTCCACTCTTTCTCCATGTTTCCTAGGTATGGCTTCCACAGTTCAGATCCTCTTTCAAGCCTTACCTCCAAATCCCAAGTCAGTTCCTGGCTTCACTTTTTGAGAAACCAAATGCATTTTCCTTTCTATTTCCCCAATGCAGACATCAGGGTCTAAATAAAATACTTTAGATTGTTTTATCATAAATGACCTGTAGTTCATTCTATGTTTTTCCCCTATGGAAACAATTTAATTTTTCTCTTTGAAAGCCAAATACATTAAAAATAAAGGTTCATTTAAGCAGAGCATGATGAAGCTGCTAAAATGTAGTCCATACATACATTTTCTATATAAAGGAATGCACATGTCAAAAGTAATTCTGATCAGATTTTGCATACGTTTGGCAAAAGTGCTCGTTAATGGATTTAGACCCTTATTAGGGAGACTTGTTTATAGATAGATAGAGTTTCGTTTTGATTGGCAAGCACTGGAATGTAATAAAATCACTACGAATGAGAACGAAGGAAGTAGTCCCCTCACTTTTTGTTGGGCGTCATCGGCTCTGTGTTGCTTTAGGTGCATTTTAATTGTCATGAATCGCTTTAATTACTATATGAACTTTACACACTTTTCCTGCTTACTAAGGAAATTTAATGAAGAGAATTTACTTGACTTTTTTCACAGGCATTGTGGTGAATGAGGCTTTTATTTGATAAATGACATATGATTCACAGAGCCAGTAATCTAAATTAATACTTTGTTAACTTTGTAATTCTACCACAAAAGTATTTATTTCCCAATTAGAAGGAGTAAATTCTTTGTCCTTTATCCACACGTGTCCTGAATTTATTTTATTCAATAGAAAAAGATAAATCATCCCTATTCATCTCCGGTATTCATATAGTTCTTATATATTACACAGTGATTTACAGAATACTTAGAGCGTTTCACACCATTCCCTGTTCCTTGAAGGAGCTCTTGTTCTGATGTCCCTGCTATACTTCTAATTGGGCCCAGGTCTGAGAGATCTAATTAAACTACAAATATATTTTTAGATTTTGAAGGAAGCCAGGGACCTGGAGGAAACCCACAAAAAAACCAAAAGGAAATGAAATTTTCATACCTACTATGTATGGTTATCATAGCTCCCAACTGTCCCTGATTTGGAACAAAGTCCCTCTGTCCCTCTTTGCATCTCATTTGTCCTTCGTTTTGGTCTGATCTATATAGTTGTATATAAAATGCACTATTGTTCAAAAAATGCTTCCCCCCAAAAAAACCTTTCATCCAGTTTCTAAATTGTTACATTTTTAAATTTCAAAAGCCAGTATAAAGGAATGGTAATCTTAAAAAAACCATTTGTGGGTTTAACTAATTTTTTTAAATAATTCTCCTTTAAGGGGGTGTGGCGGGGCTGTGTCCTATGCCTACATACTTTTGCTAATAGGTGTCCCTCATTCCCATCTCAAAATGTTGGGAGGTATATGTTATGGACAGGGGTCCATATTCACTGAGAGAAAGCCAGTTCTGGAATTATGGGAGCATACCTGAGACTGCATGAAGGTGCAGGTGTCGCAGAAGCCCCAGAGCACAGTGAAGTGACTGGATTTTATCAGGGTCACTGTGTGAAAGCAGTTGCTCTAGAGTCACAGAGTGAAAAGGTCACTAGTTGACTCTGGATGCTCTAGGGTCACTGGAAGCACTGGGGTCACAAAGGACACAGGAGCCACTGGAGACACGGGAATGCTGGGGTCACTAGAGATGCTGGAGTACCTGGGTCACGAGAGTGCTGGGGTCATTAGAGACACAGAAACCAATAACCAAAAGCATTGGGGTCACTGGAGACACAAGAGTCACTGGAAGTACTTAATTGATAAGGTTAAATAAAGGCACCAGTCCATCCAGTTCAACCGGAATGAGTGTGTGTTTATGTCACTACCATTTTCTATATCCCTGTACATTGTGTTTGCTAAGAAGCATATCTCAAGGTTTTTGAATTTATTTACACTCCCTGCTCAAATCACCAACTGTGGAAGGGAGTTCCACATCCTTACCACTCTATCAGGAAAGAACCCCTTACGTAGTTTAAGATTGGATTACTTCTCATCCAACTTAATTGTGTGGCCATGTGTCTTCTTTAGAGACCTTAGGTTAAATATGTTTCCTTTTAAAGAGTTGCTATCAAATCGCCTCTTAACTACTTCCATGTCAGGCTAGTTCTGAATTACCCCTCCTCCAGCGCTGAGCAAACCCTTTGGCGCCATATAAATACTGTATAATAATAATAATACATGTAAAAAAACAACTTTTTTGCTAGAAAACGACTTAGAACCCTCAAACATATATTTTTTTAAGCAGAGGCCCTAGAGCAGGGGTGTCCAAACTTTTTTCAAAGAGGGCCAGATTGGATGAAGTGAACATGGTGGAGGGCCGAACATTTTTCCAAACATTCTTTGAACCATTACAATTAAATGCAAATAAATTATTTTATGCCAAGTTACCGTATTTTTCGCCGTATAAGATGCACCTGACCATAAGACGCACCTAGGTTTTAGAGGCAGAAAACAGGAAAAAAAAAAATTCTGAACTAATGGACTGCAGACACAGCGCAGGGATGACCAGAGACTGCGGACAGCACAGGGATGACCAGAGACTGCGGACAGCACAGGGATGACCAGAGACTGCGGACAGCACAGGGATGACCAGAGACTGCGGACAGCACAGGGATGACCAGAGACTGCGGACAGCACAGGGATGACCAGAGACTGCGGACAGTACAGATGACTGCTGACCTTTGGGGAGGTGGGGAGCGGGTACCTGAATTTGACAGGTACCCGCTCTTACTTCCGCAGTTGTTCTTTGATCTTACCTGTTCCTCGATCCAGCCGCGCGCTGTCTTCCCGGCTTCTGTAATGGCGCTCGGCATGACAGCCGGGTGCCCAGTGTGCATGAGCGAGAAGCACTTGCGTTTTGTGATTGGTCCGGCGGCTTCTGGGATCTGTCATGTGTCCCAGGTACCGCCTTACCATTCACAAAAAGCACCGCTTCTTGCGCATGCGCACTTGGCACCCGGCTGTCATGCCCAGCGCCCACACTACAGAAGCCGGGAAGACAGCGCGCCGCTGGATAGAGGAACAGGTAAGGTCCCGCTGCAGAGCTGAGCGGCCGGCCCGGTATTCTGACACGGCCGCGGTGGAAATACCGGACCGGCCGCTCCATATTCGCTCCATAAGACACACTGACACACTGACATGGAGGGCCGTATTAAACCGACCCTCAGGCCGTAAATGGCCAGCGGGCCGGACTTTGGACATGCCTGCCCTAGAGAATAAAATGGTGAGTGCAGCATATTTTTCTGTCACACGATATTTGCACAACAGTTTTTCAAGTACAATTTTTTTTGGAACATATGCACTCTAATACATTTTAATGCACAAAAACTATATATATTATCCAACTGGTTTTTTTTTAATTAAAAAAAAGATGATCTTATACCAAGTAAATGGATACCAAACATGTTACGTTTTAAAACACAGGAGGTCTGGAGCTACTATTATTGTTCTCACTCTGACGTTCGCAGTGATACCTCACTTGTGGTGCAACTGCTGTTTACATATGCGTGCAGAACTTACGTATGAGTTTGCACCTGCACGCAAGTATGGGGAGACGGGGGCGCTTTAAAAATGTTTACATTTCTTATGTATTTTATTTTTATATACTGTATATCAGTTTTACATTGTCCCTTTAATTTTTTTATCACTTTTATTGCTATCCCAAGGGATGAACAGCATCCCTTGTGACAGCATAGGCCGTGACAGTTCCTCTTTATGGAGATACCTGAGGTCTATAAGATCCCATATCTCTCCTCTGGCCTCCAAAGCATCTGATCAAACTGAGATCGGTTTGACCAGATGCTTTCTCAAGCTGGTAACAGTTTGTATACATGAAACTGGAAGTGGAAGTGGCAAAATCCTCCTTGATTCTGGTTTCTTACATCACACGGTGGGTACAAAGCATCACTTCCTTCCACTGTGTCCCAGGATGTGGATACCACCAGTAATGGGGGCGGGGGCTGGAGGAGTGACCCCCCTCCGCTGCCTGTAAAAGTAGTCCAGCAGCTCTATAGCCACTAGGATTACTTTTACATTGAAGGGAATCACCAGCTCTAAAAAATTATATCTTGGCCATCAATGCAGCTGTAGCGATGACCAAGATATCACTTTTCCAAACCAAGGACGCACAGGTACGTCCCATGGACAGGAGGTGGTTAAGCACCTATCTCCAAGGAGAATAAGTTTAATGTCTCTAGCTCTTCCAGTCAGCTGAAGTCCTCAAAGCCCCCTTATTAGCTGTGTTGTCCTTCTCCGGACTCTCTCCAGTTCAAGCACATCCTTCCAGAAGAGTGGTGACCAAAAACTAAAGTGGTAGAACACAGGAGCACTGGGGTCACTGGAAACACTGTGGACACCGGACATATGTGAGTATCATGTACCTGACAGGAGACTGAAATGACGAGGTTGGCCTCTCTTGTATCTCCAGCCCAGGCCCCACTGAGAGTGAAACAGATAGTGCCACGGGACAGGAGAAACATAAGTGCCAGCAAGTGTTGATAGTATAACTTGCAGGTGGAGATGCAGGCTCCGAAAGCTCTGGCAGTACATCGGGTCAAGAACAGAAATTGTGCAGAATGGACCAGCAGAGGTTAAAGGGGCGATCGGCATGAACTGCAGGTTCTGGAGGTATGGCTTGTCAGAGCTCCCAACAGACTTGTGGCAGGAACACACAGCGGTGGTTGAAACAGATGCGGATGGCAGCCCGGGCAGGCACTTAGAAGCAACACAGAGCCAAATCACAAACAGAATCTTGGTCACAATGGTTGCTGAGATCAGCAGCAGGCAGGCAAACAACAAGGTACAGAGGCATAGGCAGAATCGAAGTCAAGAGCTGAGCTGAGGTCAGGAACGGGTGACCAGAAATATACGCAGGATCCAAGGTCAGGTCAGTGGCAAGACGGGTCAGCAACAGACGTCATGCACAGGATACAAACAGGACACAGGGAACAGCTGAGGACCAGTGAGCATTGTTACTGGAAAAAGTCATCCTGTAAATAGACAGTCTGGCGCCAACCTTGGTTCTGGACGTGCTCACACATTGGCGCATGCAGCCATGCACATTCCTTTGTGCATGTGAATGCTTGATCAAAATTCTTTGTGGTATGCCATGTCTCCAAGCCAGTCAGCAATTCCCTGACAGTGAGTCACTGGTGATACTGGGGTCACAATGGTCACAGGAGTAACTGGAGACATAAAGGTTGCAGGAAACAGAGAGGTAACTAAGGTGCACGAGTCAGAGATGGTGAATACCCAGAGCCCAATACTGGCATGAGTTCTGGCACCTGGCTCTACTACTTTACCTTGGAGCACTGAACAGGGTCATCGCTAGTGCCGGGCATCCAGGGCACATTCACCACAGACGATAAGTGGCCACCAGCAACAAACAGTAACCTCCTGGGTCTTTCAGCTTGGGGATTTCAAGAGAACACAAATGGTATTTCTTCAACAATAAAGGGGCGAGCAGGTTTTATGCTAATGGACACCCCTATGTTCATAAGGTACTGGAGCAATATAAAACTCTCCATAATAGTTCTGTTTTAAAGCAAATTAGTGTTTTATCTGTTTTATGCTGAGCAATAAAAAATCATAATGTCAGTAGCTAAATGGAAATGTACAGTATATTGTCCGTTTTTTTATCTTTACAAACATATATTCTATATAAAAAAAACTTATGGATTTCATTGTAACACATGTTTCTATTAAAACTGGATATAAAATGGCAATATTGTGAGGCTCTTTATTTCGTGTAGCATCCGAACACTTTTACTGCACTTTCCTGCTGGGCCATGTGCTTCCCTGTGATTTGTAGTCATTTTCTTTTCATGATTTTTAAAAAGCAGTTCAAGAAAATGATTTGGATAGAAAACAACCAATAAAATGAAATTTATAATATGCTTTTATAAGACATTTTAAGCATAAATCTTATTTAGTGAGAAATGGAAGAATAAACTGCCAGATGTAGTTTTAGGTTGCTAGGTAACCTAATGTGACCCTGTCATGTATCCATATTACTTACATTTCCAGAAATCTATGATTTCCTGCACACGTTGGAAATTAAGTGCAGGGGAGAGGTCTAGCAGATCGGTCCTCTACAACAGGGTCTCCAAACTTTTCCATACAAGGGCCACATCATATATTTTGCAAATATTTGCAAGCTGGAAAGAAAACCTTATCAGAGTCCTTTCTTACACAAGGATCCCCATCAAGAGTCCCCTTTTACATCAGGGTCCCCATCAGAGTCCTCTCTTACATCAGTGTCCCCATCAGAGTGCTCTCTTACATCAGGGACCCCATCAGAACCCCTTTTACATCAGGGTCCCTATCAGAGTCCTCTCTTACATCAGGCTCCCCCTCAGAGTCCTCTCTTACATCAGGCTCCCCCTCAGAACCCTCTTTATATCAGGGTCCCCCTCAGAACCCCCTTTACATCAGGGTCCCCATCAAAGTCCTCGCTCACATCAGCGTCCCCCTCAGAGTCCTCCCTTACATCAGGGTCCCCCTCAGAACCCCCTTTACATCAGAGTTCCCATCAGAGTCCCTCTGAATCAGGGACCATAGGCTGCCTCTAATGACCTTAAAGTGGTTGTAAACTTCAGACATGAAATATGAACAAAGCATATCCCTCTATAGTGTGTACTTATCTCAGTTAAGAGCACCAAGTGTCTTTTCTGCCTCGTTCCTCTGCTATCAGCATGAATCACTTCTGACAAGTTTTCCTGACACCAAGAGAAAAATGGCTACAGGGGAGGGACCTCCAGCAGATTGACAACCTCAGCTCTGTTCCTGTGGAGGGGTGTGTGTCCCTTCCCTCCAATCAGCTCTCAGAGTTCTCCTCACTGAGATTTGCAGAGTGTAACTTCAGGTCTCTGCCCCCTGTTTTCAGAACCCTCGGACAAGCTTTATAAATTCAGCACTTTGAATGAATGTAGAGAAGAGAGGGTTGCAGAAAAACAGGAACAGCTTATGTAGGAGGGTTTGTTTCATATCTGTGTATCACCTGAGGCCAGTCACTTCACTGGGTATATGTAAGGATTTTTAAACACATTAATCCTCAATCAGTGCACATGGAGGATACTTCAATGACCTTAGCTGTGGGCTGGATAAAATCTTGTAGCAGACTAGATGTGGCTTGTTGGCCAATGTTTGGAGACCCCTGCCGTAGAGAAAACCCCATATGCCCCAATATCCACAGCCGCAGTGAAATCTGCACACATTGCAACCTACTGTATGTCACCAATGAGATCTGCACTACAACACACACAGATCATTCTTGTTATCCATGTAAACAGAGAGATTTGCACTATAACACAGACAGCACACTCCCCAGTATTCATACCACCAGTGAAATCTGGTGGTCGGGGGGGGCGAGGGGATTGGCGGAGCAGACAGCGGTGAGAACTCAGAGATCAGTGGTCATGTTATCGCTAAGTGCTCACACTTAAAGCCAGCAGAGGGCCAATGCTACATCCTCCTAGGTAAGTATGACTTAAAAGAAAAAAGCCATACTATACATCTCTTAACAATGTATATTTAACAGAACTGTTTTTCTCAGAAAATAGGTGCAGGAACTAAACTATGAACTTCCCAAAGACCCCCTCCCTCCCACACACACCATTCAAACCCCATCAAATAGTGGGTGTGGTCAAATTTCACTAACAGCAGGAGGGTCTACACACAGAGTGCAGAGTTCAGGGGTGTGCAACATGCAGAGTTTGGGGGTGCATTACGTACACAGTGAAGAGTTCAGTGTGACCTGCATACAGAGTGCAGAGTCCAGGGGTGGGCTATATACAGAGTGCAGAGTTCAGGGGTGGGCTACACACAGAGTGCAGAGTTCAGGGGTGTGCAACATGCACAGCTTGGGGGTGCATTACGTACACAGTGAAGAGTTCAGTGTGACCTGCATACAGAGTGCAGACTTCAGGGATGCGCTACACACAGAGTGCAGAGTTCAGGGGTGGGCTACACACACAGTGCAGAGCTCAGTGTGTGCTGCATACAGAGTGCAGAGTTCAGGGGTGCGCTACATACAGAGTGCAGAGTTCAGGGGTGCGCTACATACAGAGTGCAGAGTTCAGGGGTGCACTACATACAGAGTGTAGAGTTCAGGGGTGTGGTACACACAGAGTGCAGAGTTGAGGGGTGCGCTACACACAGAGTGCAGAGTTTAGGGGTGCACTAAATACAGAGTGCACAGTTCAGGAGTGAGCTACACACAGAGTGCAGAGTCCAGGGGTGAGCTACACACAGAGTGCAGAGTTCAGGAGTGAGCTACACACAGAGTGCACAGTTCAGGAGTGAGCTACACACAGAGTGCACAGTTCAGGAGTGAGCTACACACAGAGTGCAGAGTTCAGGAGTGAGCTACACACAGAGTGCAGAGTTCAGGAGTGAGCTACACACAGAGTACAGAGTTCAGGGGTGGGCTACACACAGAGTGCAGAGTTCAGGGATGCACTACACACAGAGTGCAGAGTTCAGGGGTGGGCTACACACAGAGTGCAGAGCTCAGTGTGCACAGCATACAGAGTGCAGAGTTCAGGGGTGCGCTACACACAAAGTGCAGAGTTCAGGGGCGGGCTACATACAGAGTGCAGAGTTCAGTGTGTGCTGCATACAGAGTGCAGAGTTCAGGGGTGCGCTACACACAGAGTGCAGAGTTCAGGGGTGCACTACATACAGAGTGCAGAGTTCAGGGGTGTGCTACACACAGAGTGCAGAGTTCAGGGGTGCATACACACAGAGTGCAGAGTTCAGGGGTGCACTACATACAGAGTGCAGAGTTCAGGGGTGTGGTACACACAGAGTGCAGAGTTCAGGGGTACACTACATAAGAGTGCAGAGTTCAGGGGTGCTCTATATACAGAGTGCAGAGTTCAGGGGTGTGCTACATAAGAGTGCAGAGTTCAGGGGTGTGCTACATAAGAGTGCAGAGTTCAGGGGTGTGCTACATAAGAGTGCAGAGTTCAGGGGTGTGCTACACACAGAATGCACAGTTAAGCCTTCTTCCACAGCTACTTACCTCTGCATCCTCCATCTCACTTTCACCCCTCTTCCAGTCTTCCAGTGTCTTCCAGTCCATTTTGTATTATTCTAACTCGTGATTCTGAAGCGCAGAGTTTTTTAATTCACAGCGATCCTAACATCCAGAGAGGGAACCTCCACTAGACACAGAGGACTGCACCCACCTATCCCATAAAAGGGAACTCCGGAAGATCCTGATATTGACGAATCCATTCCTCTAAATCCATCCACCCATAGATGAAAGGCTTAGGATTCCTGCTATCATCCCATGATGACCATTAGATGACATCAAATCATTACTAATGCGCATTTACATGTGCTTTCTGGTGAGTGCGCATTGCTTATACACTTATATGCACGTCCACCGGGCCCAGGAAGACGCATGATTTTCTGAGCACACTACTCACCTTATGAACTTTCATCAGCAATTGATGTCTATGTCCATTTTATGTTGATTCATCTATAGACTATTTGTATGATTTTAGCACCGCACTTTATCTTGTTTCTGTTGGAGGTTTTGCTTGGTTACCTTGTGCTTGGCTGCTTTTTCATTTATTTATTTTTTCCATCACTCATTATCTTGCTTACTCAGAACCTTTAGGCACTCACATTTTCCCATATTTCCTATATTTATTAAACAGTGAATGTGACTTTCACCAAACATTCACCAGTTGTGAGCCAATTATTTAAAACACATGTACCTGGAGGATTCACCTACAGTGAGTGTTTGTTGAAAGTCATGTAGCACCCTGCAAGTTTAGCTAGGGGGAAGTTTTAGTTTTTTAGGCAGAGGCTGAGTAGTAGCCTGGGATGAGTCATCCTGGCACGAGTCAGCCAGGTTACTCTAGGTCAGGGCTGAGGTCTCTGCAGGTCATTTCCCTGATATCTCCCCCTGCTCTGGAAGCTTGGGAAGTTTCTGGAAGGCAGTAGGTGGGGGGTGAGGAGGGGCTGATCTGCATGCTCAAGGGACTCTGACCAAACCCCAAGCAGGAGGCTTGGCATGGGGTCAGGGTGGCCCCTTAAAGTGATACTAAACCCAGGGCCCTGCATTCGCTATATCTGGTCTCCCACAGTACACAGAATATGGAAATGCAAGTATTATAGTAAATATAAACTGCTAAATACCTTTTCTCATCAACAGTATATAGCAGTCTTGTGACTTCAGCAGAGTAATGGTTAATGCGTGTAGAAGGAGTTTTCTTTCTGCTCTAGGAGGATGTGAAACCCCTGACACTCTGTCTGGACAGTGCTGATTGGCCCTTTGCTGATCACATGCACCCTCCTAAGAAATAAAAAAAACTTCTCTAGCAATACACACCAAACTGAGCATATGCATGTGACCACAAGTTCAGTCTGTATCAGTGGTCATTTCAACAAGAGGAGGGGCAGAGAAGACAGGATCAAACAGCCTTTTTACACAATGCGGAGGATTAACCCCTTAGGTTCCACAGTGAGTATTTCCAGCATGCTTTACTGCATATACAGACTGATTTTACTGTTGTGTGTTTAGTAACACTTTAACCTCCCTGGCGGTATGATTATTTCAGATTTTTGGTGCTGAAAGCGGTACCATTATTTTGCATGGAAATTTGGCGTTTTATATTGTAGGCCTGTAATTCGTAGGAATAACTCACTGAAATCTGTCCGAACAAGAGTCTAGTAAACATCCCGGGTAGGATAAAACTTGAAACACGAAATCAGAAATTATAATTTAATAAATAATCATAAAAATAAGGGACGCTTTTTGGACGCCATGGACGTTTCTCAGTTTCCAGGCAGAAAGAGCAGTAAAAATGCAGGCAGGTCACAGGACAAAGCACTCGGGACAAAATGTATGTGAAATGGTTTGATACAGTAATGTTTTACTATGTGATTTTAGTGAATGTCACTTTTTCATATTTTCAAATTTCCCGCCGTTCCGTCCCCCGCATGTCCCGACGCTCGCAGGGGACAGAACCCAGAAGATTACATTGCCGGGGACACTGCAGGAGGGACATCGCGGGAGCGCAGGACAAGGTAAGTGATCGAGGGATCGCGGAGCAGCGCCGCATGGTAAGCCTGAGTGTAGCTCGGGGTTACCGCTTGTGGTACTGAAACTTTACCCCGAGCTACACTCGGGAATACCGCCAGGGAGGTTAAGTATGAGAGAGTCTGATCAAAAGGGAGTATTGTGTTGGGTGGAAGCCATCTTGTGAGCTTGGTGGGTTAGTGGCTGCCTTCAGGCCTTACAATGGGCAGTCAGGTGGAAAACCCAACTAGACTCTCATTTGGGGCTGTTTTTCTAAGCGGCAGTTTCTGGGTCCCCTTCCCCAAAGATTCCTTTAGGCAGCTGGAGAAAAGGATCCATCTGTGGTCTGAGATGGTATACCAGAAGGGCTGGAGAGCTCTTCAAAGAAGAGACTCACTTCTTTTTTTTTGTCCATGGACCATAGTGAAGACTGGAGAGTGGAACCTGGGAGGGGACCCAGCAGAGGGGCTTACCTACAGGCAGGAGCTGAAAGGAGGATCTTGTGCCTCATCATCCCCAGAGAGAGGATAGCCTGTGGAGCAGGGAAGGAGCCAGCCCATCGTAAGGTCTAAAGGCAGCCACTAACCCACCAAGCTCACAAGAGAGACAGAGTGAGTAATCCTACACCCCCTGGGCCAGATAAGGAAAAAGGGCAGTCAGGTGGAAAACCCAACTAGCCTCTCATCTGGGGCTGTTTTTCTAAGCGGCAGTTTCTGGGTATCCTTCCCTATGGATACCCTTAGGCAGCTGGGTGAAGAGGAGGATCCATCTGGGGTCTGAGGTGGTACACCAGAAGGGCTGGAGAGCTTTTTTTAAGAAGAGACTCACTTCATTTTTTTTGTCCACGGACCATAGTTACTAAGGAGTTTGTCCTCACAGTTCTCCTGGGCACCCCATGCTTCCCTCAAACCTATCCAAGTTCAAAATCCCTTAATAAAACACCAAAACTGAACTCAAGGACTGTTTACTGACTTCAGTGTGCTGGTGTGGAAGAAAATGCGTGTTGCCTGGCTGTGCAGAGCTGTGGGGGGACCCAGCGACTCCTAAGGGGGTAGTGCAACAGTCAGATTGCATTAAAAGGATAATAATAATAATATGAGTTTTGGGGGAGGGAGGGTTATTGAAAATGTAATTGCAGGTTAGGATTACTTATAAGTGGTAGAGTTCAGCCTAGATGGATCACGCAGGAAGTTTCTGGCAGAGCTGAGAATAACACAGGTGTTTCGTATCTCTCCGATCTTCTTTACAGCTTCTCACAAAACAGGCTATCGTTCTCTTCAACCAAAACAAATTCTTTTACTGTGCAAAATACCAGCTGGACTCTTTTTCTTGAATCTTGTAGCATACTTTGACAAAGGCAAACTGGTGTTTTTGGACAACACATGGCTCTCTGGCTCCTTTTTTGCATCCCTTGCCCAGTTTAAAGTTGAACTGGATCCTTACTAAGGCTAGGTCAAACCTATGCAGGTTGCGTTTTTGCCGCGTTTTTGATGCGTTTTACGGGGGGGGGGGTTTAATTACATTTAATTATAATTAAATATATTTCATTATATTTTTTTATTTTTCTTGTTGCTAGGCAGATTTAAAATGCAAACACAGCAAAAATGCAGCAAAAACACAATACATGCTTTTCCATTGAAGTCTATAGAACCAAAAACACAACTTTTTGCATTCAAAAAAGTCCCTGACCCTTTCCAAAAAAACGCACTGAGTGAAAACGCTCATATGTGAACTTGTCCCATAGGAAATCATGTTAAATAGACTGTACTGTGTTTCTGAAAAACGCTTCAGAAAACGCTTAGGTGTGAACCTATGGCAGGGATCTCTAAACTATGCCCTCCAGCTGTTGAAGTACTACAAGTCCCATCATGCCTCTGCCTTTGGGAGTTTTGCCTGTGGCTTTCAGAGTCTTGCAAGGCCTCATGATACTTGCAGTTCCTCAACACCTGGAGGGCCATAGTTTGGAGACCCCTGACCTAGGGTAATGAAGTACGTGTAAACCAAAACTGCATAGTTTGCTAAAGCTCTATGTATCATAAATAACTGACATTTTTTGAAATACTAAAATACTTGTTTGTACCTTTTTCTAGGGTTCAATAAATTATTGTATTGTTTTTATTTTGTGAACATATCACAGAATAGAAATAAATTGTGGAATAGCCAGGAATATAGCACAGAAACATTTGTGCAAGAAACAAGGGTAATAAAGTGATTATATTGTGTATATGTTGTTATCCAGCATCAGGTTGCTCCACAATAATCGAGACTGAAGTATAAAGGAACTTCAAATATGCGGTGGTGTGACAAAACAGAATCTCACTATGAATAGTAGTCAGACAGTGGGGATTATGGAATGGAGGAAAGAGAAAATTACATTTGTACCTTTTTTTTCATCTTCAACAATGCATGTACTATAGTGATAGAAATATGACATTTCTCAAGACGGGTGTACTGATTGTGACAAAAATGGACCATGCCTGCACATTGTAAGTAGAAACGTATGACTGCACAGTGAAATACATTCTGGGGGTTATGTATTACTAAAACTGGAGAGTGCAAAATCTGGCGCAAATCTGCATAGAAACCAATCAGCTTCTAGGAATTATTGTCAAAGCTTAAAGGATAACTCCACTTTTGTGGGAAAAAAAGTAGCAAGTAAAACAATAATAATAATAATAATAATAGTAATTAACCACTTGCCTGTCATAGGATTTACCCCCCTTCCTGACAAGGCCATTTTTTGCGATACAGCTCTGCGTATAATGAAATTTATGTATTTGTATTTGTATTAGATCCCCTCTGCTTTTTTTATGTTTTGCGCTATAAACACAAAACAAAAACCAACAGTTTTGAGAAAAAAAAAAAATATATTTTTGACATTTTGCTATAAAACATATCCAGTAAAAAAATTTAAAAAATCTAATTTCTTCTTTCAAATTTAGGCCAAAATGTATTCTGCTACGTCTTTGCTTACAAAAAATCCCAATACGTGTAAATTAATTGGTTTATGCGAAAGTTATAGCATCCACAAATGGGGGTATTGGAATTTTTTTTTTATACTAGTAATGACGGCGATCAGTGACTTATAGTGAGACTGTGGGACTGTGGGGGGCAGTCTGACGGAACTTACTAACTGCCACTGACATCCCCAGTCACACTAATACAGTGATCAGTGCTAATAAAAAGCACCAGCGCTGTACTAATGACACTGGGCAGGAAGGGGTTAACATCTGGGGCGATCAAAGGGTTAACTGTGTGCTGTTTTAGAACTCATGCATACTGGACATTATAAAAACGCCGGTAGCGTTAGCTGTAGAATGCTGCATTAAAAACATGAGTTTTGTTGCTTTTTTTAGCGTTTTTACTTTAGCTTTTTTCCAGTGTTTTCTAGTGTTTTTCAGCATTTTTTTAGCAAAATTATACTTCCAAAAAATCTTCAGGCTCAAAAAACGCTCATAAATGCCGGATAGCCACTTTTTTTTAGCATCTTTCAAATTTTATCAGCGTTTTTCAGCTTTTATCAGCATTAGAGCATTTTAAGCCCTCATGCACACAGGATGTTTTGATAACGCTGGTAACGTTAGCTGTGTAAAGTCATGTTGAAAACGTGAGTTTTTTAGCTTTTTTTAGTGTTTTTGCATTAGTGTTTAGCGCTGTTTTGCCGTGATTATTGGGTTTCCTGCGTTTTTCTGCATTTGCGTTTTATAGCATCTTTTAGAGGTTTTTTTGACCCCCCCAAATTTTTTTTCAGTAAAAAAAAGTCCAAAAACACTGGTTTGTGGCGTTTTACTACGTTTTACCGCGTTTTTCAGTGTTTTTCAGCGTTAGAGCGTTTTTACAGCTAAAACTATAGAAACCCACTAGTCCTGAATTTTTTTTCCAGCCAAAAAACATCCCAGCCAAAAAAACGTTGATTACAGTCTGTCCATAGTAGTCAATATGGCTACTTAAAGGAGTTCTGTACACAGATGGTGTACAGAACACCCTCCAGATTTGTAATTTCCTGCTTCTGTGATTGGCTCACTGGTTTTCCCAGAAGTCTGCACTAAGATACAAATTCGATTTTGAGCATCCCCTGCAACAAAAATATCAATTTTGGTGAGATACTCTCAAAGAGAAAAACATCTAAAGGGTTGCAGACCCTGCCATTTTCCTCATTAGAGCTCTGCTGTTGCCACAGCTGATTGATAATTACAAAACCCCTCCCATACAGATTCACTCTGCATATGGACACAGACAAACAAAAAACAGCTATTTCTTCAGAATAACAAAAGGTAGGAATCTGCAACAAAGTTTGGTAAAATCCTTGTAATGTACATAGCTCACCCAGAGGAGAATATTTTTTTCTTAAAAAAAGTGGAGTTACATTTTAATTGAACAAGTTGAAGTTAGAAGCTACCATACACAGCTGTACCAGCATCGTAGTGCTCCAGTTTTAGTAAATCAACCCCTGTGGTTCGCTTGCTGTGCCCCACCCTCCATTCAGCAAAAGGCCATGCATTCTTTTCACAACAATAAAGGCGCTCTGCAATTGCAGGAGGGGAGAATGCTAGGTTCATTTGCACCTCCAACAATTACAGCATGGAATTGGAAATCTCAGTGCTGGACAGGAGAGTGCTGTCTGAATGAAAGAGATTAAACCCATGCTGCAGCAGCCAGAAATGGGGAACACTTCATTAGTGGGAATTTACTTTTCCTGTGCAAATATACAGAATAATTGTGGCTGGAGTTAAGCTTTAAATGTTTTTTTTTTTTAAATGGTCAATAGAAAGCTATTGTTATGAAAGAATCCATTTAGTCTTTTACTATCATTCATTTATTGGCTTTATTGTTTTTTACTGTTTGAAGTCATTGCCCTTATAGCAGATTATTTACCACTGGTGTTACAGCTGCCATGTAAAGTCATAAAAATCAGCGCAGGAATATGGAAATGTCTTATAGGAGTCATCAATAGGGATGTCACGGCAGACCGCACACACTAATGGTCCTTGTACAAGCAAAGAATAGAAGTGAAAATCTCCAAACCCTTCATAGAGAACTTTTTCCTTGAAAACAAAAGGGAATACACTTGGTCATAAATTACCTTTTTATTATGGTTGAATAAAGTCTGAATCAGAAACATGATTTCGTCACATGTTGTGTACTACTAAGAATATAAGTTACTGTAAATTGTATATAATGTTGTGTTTCAGAAAGCATGAACCTGTTTACAAATCAACAGTAATGTCCCGTACACACGATAAGAAAATCGTCCAAAATATTTTTGCGGAACCACTGACGGAACGATTTTCTCTTCGTTGATGAGCAGGATGTTTTAACCGATAACGATATTGTGAACAAAAAATCTGGTTGAACAACAGTGAAAAATGTTGTCGTTTCGCATACGAACGACCGATTTTCTATGCGGTGGTATGACGGTTGTACGAAAAAAATCTATCAAGCGCTCACGCATGAACGGAAACAGAAGATGACCCGGGTGTTTATGTCCAAGGAATCTTCGTAAACGCGAACGAAGAATCCAAATGTTAAAAGTAGATTGGCCTAATGAGATAATGAAACCAGAATTCTGCAGATTATATTTTATGTATCACTATTTATGTATATAGATAATGTAATAAACTATACAGTCATGGCCGAAATTGTTGGCACCCTTGATATTTTTCCTGAAAATCAAGTATTTCACACAAAAAAGGTATTGCATTAACACATGTTTTGCTATACACATGTTTATTCCCTTTGTATGTATTGGAACAAATATAAAACAGAGGCAGAAAAGCAAATATGACATAATGTCACACAAAACCCCAAAAATGGGCTGGACAAAAGTATTGGCACCCTTAACTTAATATTTGGTTGCACACCCTTTGGAAAACATAACTGAAATCAGTCGCTTCCTATAACCATCAATAAGCTTCTGACACCTCTCACCCGGAATTTTGGACCACTCTTCCTTTGCAAACAGCTCCAGGTCTCTCTTATTGGAAGGACACCTTTTCCCAACAGCAATTTTAAGATCTCTCCACAGGTGTTCAATGGGATTTAGATCTGGGCTCATTGCTGGCCACTTCAGAACTCTCCAGCGCTTCTTTGCCATCCATTTCTGAGTGCTTTTTGACGTATGTTTGGGGTCATTGTCCTGCTGGAAGACCCAGGATCTTGGACGCAAACCCAGCTTTCTGACACTGGGCCCTACAGTGCGACCCAAAATCCTTTGGTAATCCTCAGATTTCATGATGCCTTGCACACAGTCAAGGCACCCAGTGCCAGAGGCAGCAAAACAACCCCAAAACATCATTGAACCTCCACCATATTTTACCGTAGGTACTGTGTTTTGTTCTTTGTAGGCCTCATTCCGTTTTCGGTAAACAGTAGAATGATGTGCTTTACCGAAAAGCTCTATCTTGGTCTCATCTGTCCACAAGACGTTTTCCCAGAAGGCTTTTGGCTTACTCAAGTACATTTTGGCAAACTGTAGTCTTGCTTTTTTATGTCTCTGTGTCAGCAGTGGGGTCCTCCTGGGTCTCCTGCCATAGCGTTTCATTTCATTTAAATGTCGACGGATAGTTCGCGCTGACACTGATGCTCCCTGAGCCTGCAGGACAGCTTGAATGTCTTTGGAACATGTTTGGGGCTGCTTATCCACCATCCGGACTATTCTGCGTTGCAATCTTTCATCAATTTTCCTCATCCGTCCACGACCAGGGAGATTAGCTACAGTGCCATGGGTTGCAAACTTCTTGATAATGTTGCGCACTGTGGACAAAGGCAAATCTAGTTCTCTGGAGATGGACTTGTAACCTTGAGATTGTTGATATTTTACCACAATTTTGGTTCTCAGGTCCTCAGACAGTTCTCGTCTCCTCTTTCTGTTGTCCATGCTTAGTGTGGCACAGACAGACACACAATGCAAAGGTTAAGTGAACGTCTCTCCTTTTTATCTGCTTTCAGGTGTGATTTCTATATTGCCCACACCTGTTACTTGCCCCAGGTGAGTTTACAGGAGCATCACATGCTTGTAACATTCTTATTTATCCGCAGTTGTGAAAGGGTGCCAATACTTTTGTCCAGCCCATTTTTGGAGGTTTGTGTGACATTATGTCGAATTTGCTTTCTTTCCTCCCTTTTTTTGTTTTGTCCCAATACACACAAAGGGAATAAACATGTGTATAGCAAAACATGTGTTAATGCAATACGTTTCGTGAGAAATACATGATTTCCTGGAGAAATATCAAGGGTGCCAACAATTTCGGCCATGACTGTATTATACTCACTGCTGTTAATTGTTGTGTATATCGCTCGTTCTGGCCAGAAGGGCGTGGCTACAAGGTCACATGCATACTGCATCACTTCCACTTGTATGGAAGACGTCAACACTATGTATTGCCCAATTAACGTTTTTTTTTTAGATTGGTTAATGTGGGCCACATCGGATGACCGATCGGTTAATTTTCTAATCGTGTATTCCCACCTTAAAGCATCAGCATGACATGTGAAGCAAACTTAGAATGGATATATACCCATGATCAGCATTACACAAACTAGAACCCTATTTTCTCTATTGGACCCTAAACTGGCTGAACTGTGCTTAAAGAGAGTGCAGAATTAAAAAAAAACCCCTTCTGTCCTCATTCCTTCACAAATGGTTCATCGCCCATCACCTGTGGGCAACCTATCATAACCTTATTCTGGAGGATGCGTCTCACACAGCTGAACACAAAGAAATAGTCCTGAACATTTAAAGCCATTTGATATAAGATCTGAAGTGGGTGTTCGAAACTCCCAGAACCCACAATGCATGTTTTCTGGCTGTGAATACCCAACTGGTTTTGCAGATAAATCAAAGAAAAATTAAAGTGAGCGCTAGATTAAGAGCTGCTGTACGCCAAAAGGTACCCATAAACCTGCAGAAAGTATGTAAAGAGAGGGCGCAGCACTAAGGATAATGAAATTACCTCTGATACATAAAAATATAGCAAACAATTTATGAATATGTGACTATCTTGTGCTAAAACAACGTGCCAAAAAAGTCCTTTGAAATAACAAAGTGGTGATTCAAAACGTGTCTTCTGGTGATCAAAAATGATTGAATCATACACTCACCAGATGCATAATTCAAATATGCATGTAGATAATAATCTTATCCAGGTATCCAAGTGAAGTCATCTTAAGGTCGGATATGACATCTTAAGGTCACCATCTGGGCACATCTGTCCGTTCGAGCTCCCCTTTATGGATCGTGTCCTTCCACACTAAAACACCTCTCAGCTGTCTTCCCAGGTGGCTCTGCGGGTGGTGGACTCGACAAGGGTCCCAAGAAAGAAAGCCAGGATGGTGTGATATTGTTATAACGAAAATGTATTGATCCAAAATAAGACAATAACTAAACAAATAAAACTGACCATAAAAGGTGTACAAAGATGGCCGCCGATCCATGCGGCGGCGTGATGTCTGGGGTATGCTGCTCTTACTCTGACGCGTTTCGTGCTATATGCACGTATTCATAGGGAGTGTGTCAGCCTGTCTATCCAGAGCTGTACAACATCTCAACTTTTGCTACTTACTCCTTGTGGGTGTAGACTGGAAAGAAATCTGTAACATACTTCAATAAACACCATCCTGTTTCATGTGATATATAGCATAAAAATGAACAAGAGCAAGATAGCCTTCCTTGTTCCAACTCCATTGGGAAAGAACACTTAAAAAGCCCCTTGGGAAGGATCATAGAAGCATGCTTCTACTTTGGGTGCAAGCCATGGGTTACAGGGCATCTGTGCTCCCAGGGTGGGCTGTGTGCATGTCAGTAGGGCAGGTGGTAGCTGATGACGGGCCTTCATCCATGTTCCCCTATAACTCGTTGGGCGCCAAGTGTGAGTCACATGTGAGAACTACCCCTGGGATGGGTTCTTCTAGGCTACATTAGGCACCTGTAACAGGATCAATCTACTTCACACATATGGGGTACCTTTACTCTTGTGCCATTTTCACCAATGCCTTGGACATGCCTGAGGTCAAAGTGGGGGGGAATACTTGACTTGAATACTTGACTTGAATACTTTTAGAGAAGAATGTACACAACTGTTCTCCAGTTAACTATTGGGTCCCTGTGTAAATATACATCTTCCCACTGTACCTTGCAATTAGGGGGGCCTTGCTGAACACTGACCAAAGCCACCTGTTCAGCATTTTCCTTTACTGGTGCCAGGAGCAGCATGGAACCCCTCCGTGCACATAGGGTGGTCTCCAACGTGCACTGATTTTAACTCTTCAGTCTATGTACCTCTGTACAGGATAGGGACCGCTGCACAGCAGACCCACTCCAGTTACTATGGGAAATGGAATGCAGTGTAGGGAGAGCAGATAACATCTCTCGTAGCTAGAGGCAGTCCCACCTATAACAGGTACATGTTTCCGACAGGCTGCTTGCTGACTGTACCTCCATTGACCTTGGCAACCACCTGTAGAACTTGCACTAAGATGACTGTACATGTGCTGACTCTTCATACCCTAATATGTTAGTGACCCAAAACTGTAGCAATGTGCCGGTTACTTGCACTACATTCCTTTAAATGACTTCAGGTCAGGCAGAAGGCAAAGTTTCAACACGTTACTGATAAAATGGCAAAATTTTACAGAGTCCCACAGATAAAAACAGTCTTTTTCCTAAATCCCTAATCCTAACTCAGGTTTAAGTGATGTCCTGGTATACCTGCAAAGGTGCAGTCCATGTAAATAAAGGTCCATTAGTGGCTTTCCCTAGTGAACCCCAGGTCCCAATGACTTAACAAATCATGACAGCTTCCAGAAGTTTAGCTGAAGTTTCTCTTTCCACAACCCCAAGGCTTTCTGCTTCGGAATACTGTCCCTCTTTTATATCACAGGACCAATGGGTCAGACCCAGAGAAAACCTGGCAAGTAAAAGACCTGGGAAAAACATTAACCCAAACTCTCCCATTCCAGGGCAGGACCTAACTAGCTAATTTACAACCTGCTTAAATGCGTCCAAAGAGACACAGAGCGCCAGTATGCCATGCCCCCACATCCTCGTCACAGAAGTTTGACTGACAGCAGCAAGAGCCTATGGCTCCTGCTGCTGCCAGTGTCTCCTGTAAGACCAGGAAGAAAAGAGAGCTAGTTAGGACAGCGATGGACTGGTGAGCAAAGTCAAGTAAGTATTTAGGAATGTAGGAGGGCAAACATTAGGATTTTTTTTACTTTAATGCAGGGAATGCATTAAAGTAAAAAACTGCTAGACTTTAGAATCACTTTAAAGTATAACTAACGGCAATTGTGTTTTTTTTAGATTTGGATATAGTGGTAAAGTTGCTGTCTGTGTCCCTGCTAGGGAGATTCATTCTCTCTATTTGCCCTGATCACCAATGTCACTGTGAATGAAAGTAAGGGTTATTCCAAAATTCTGAGTTGCCACCAGAACAGGAGTAGAGGAGAAATCTTCCAAGTAGGACACTTGTTCCCATGCCAAATATCTAAGAGAAGAATTTCCTCACACTGGAAAGATATCTTCTCACTTTCTGTTGATACAGGTCAGGAAGTGAAGGGAAATCTCCCTAACGAGACACAGATGGAAGCTGGCCAAAAAAATCCTTGAACACTGAAAAAAAAACAAAAAACTGAACAGTATTAACCCTCTCCTACTCTATCCCCTATCCAAATTCTGAACGAAAAAAAAAAAAGTTTTGGCTTTAGATAAACATTAAAATACATATAGGATATGTAATTCTGTCCAGTTAACATATCCAGTCCCTGGACCTCTCTGTAGGCTTCACCATAGTTAAGCAGTACAGTCTGGTCCAGGAGCCACCTTAACCTGTAATTTGATATGAAGGAGCAGCAGCACACTGAAATGGGCATTCCTCTACTCATAGATAGAAAGCCTTTCCTTGGAGTACTTTCCCTCCATCTTCCAGTGTGAGTGTTACAGTACACAGATGCTAATATAAAAACAGATTCAGGTACTTATGCCAGTCATCTGCAAAAATTCATGTACTTTTTTTAATGAATATGTACCTGCTTTAAATAGCATTTTTTTTCAATGTATAGTATATATATATATATATATATATATATATACAGTTGTGTTCAAAATAATAGCAGTCAGACATCACTAACCTGATCAATCACTGTTTTTGGTAGAAATGATATTTCTACATGGCAAATAATTTACTAGCAGGTGTAGTAGAATAATAGAAATCCAACAGACCCAACAGTCATGACATGCATGCTGCTGATTCTGTGTAATTGAATCACTAATTAAAAGGGGCATGTTCAAAATAATAGCAGTGTGGAGTTCTATTAGTGAGGTCATTCATTCTTTGAAAAACAGGTGGCAATTATTGCCCTTATTTAAGGAAGGAAGGCAGCAAATGTAGTACATGCTGGTTACAGTGCATTTCTCTCTGAAATTCTGAGGAAAATAAATCGTTCCAGACATTGTTTAGAAGAACAGCGTACCTTGATTAAAATGTTAATTGGAGAGGGGAAAACATATAAAGAAGTGCAGAAAATGATAGGCTGCTCAGCTAAAAAGATCGCAAATGCTTTAAAATGGCAACCAAAACCTGAAAGACGTGGAAGAAAGCGAAAAACTACTATTCAAATGGATAGAAGAATAGCCAAAATGGCAAGGACTCAGCCAACAATCAGCTCCAGGAAGATCAAAGAAGGTCTAAAGTTACCTGTGAGTACTGTTACAATTGTGAAGCCAAGCTATCTGCAAGAAGCCCCCGCAAAGTCCCACTGTTGAAAAAAGACGTGCTGCAGAGGTTACAATTTGCCAAAGAGCACATTGACTGGCCTAAAGAGAAATGGCGCAACATTTTGTGGACTGATGAAAGTAAGATTGTTCTTTTTGGGTCTAGTGGCCGGAGACAGTTTGTCAGATGACCCCCAAACACTGAATTCAAGCCATAGTACACTGTGAAGACAGTGAAGCATGGTTGCGCAAGCATCATGATATGGGGATGTTTCTGATACTACGGTGTTGGGCCTATTTATCGCATACCAGGGATCATGGATCAGTTTGAATACATCAGAATACTTGAAGAGGTCATGCTGCCTTATGCTGAAGAGGAAATGCCCTTGAAATGGGTGTTCCAACAAGACAACGACCCCAAACACACCAGTAAACATGCAACATCTTGGTTCCACACCAACAAGATTGACGTTATGGAGTGGCCAGCCCAATCCCCGGATCTTAATCCGATAGAAAACTTGTGGGGTGACATCAAAAATGCAGTTTCTGAGGCAAAACAAAGAAATAGAGAAGAACTGAGGAATGTAGTCCAATCATCCTGGGCTGGAATACCTGTTCACAGGTGCCAGAAGTTGGTTGACTCCATGCAACACAGATGTACAGCAGTTCTCAGAAACAGTGCTTATACAGCTAAATATTCATTAAGTGATTCAAAGGAAAGCAAAATCTTCAAACATTTTTCAGTTTATATAGTGAATGTTTGAGTTTGTAAAGAAGAATACAAACACTGCTATTTTTTTGAACAGTGTAATCACTTTTCTTAAATTTTTTGGAGGAACAACACAAATTTGATATATTTTCTTCATGTTTTGATTTGGAATAGAATGTGTAGTGTTCCCAATGCATTTGTGTGTATGGAAATAAAAGCTATTAGAAGGATTTTGAGTTTTATTCACTTTTTTCAACACACTGCTATTATTTTGAAAACAACTGTATGTGAGGGTTTAAAAAAAAAACACAGATGTACAGCAGTTCTCAGAAACAGTGCTTATACAGCTAAATATTCATTAAGTGATTCAAAGGAAAGCAAAATCTTCAAACATTTTTCAGTTTATATAGTGAATGTTTGAGTTTGTAAAGAAGAATACAAACACTGCTATTTTTTTGAACAGTCTAATATTCACTTTTCTTCAATTTTTTTAGAGGAACAACACAAATTTGATATATTTTTCTTCATGTTCTGATTTGGAATAGAATGTGTAGTGTTCCCAATGCATTTGTGTGTATGGAAATAAAAGCTATTAGAAGGATTTTGAGCTTTATTCACTTTTTTCAACACACTGCTATTATTTTGAACACAACTGTATATATATATATATATATATATAAATATATATATATATATACAGTCATGGCCGAAATTGTTGGCACCCTTGATATTTTTCCTGAAAATCAAGTATTTCACACAAAAAAGGTATTGCATTAACACATGTTTTGCTATACACATGTTTATTCCCTTTGTATGTATTGGAACAAATATAAAACAGAGGCAGAAAAGCAAATATGACATAATGTCACACAAAACCCCAAAAATGGGCTGGACAAAAGTATTGGCACCCTTAACTTAATATTTGGTTGCACACCCTTTGGAAAACATAACTGAAATCAGTCGCTTCCTATAACCATCAATAAGCTTCTGACACCTCTCACCCGGAATTTTGGACCACTCTTCCTTTGCAAACAGCTCCAGGTCTCTCTTATTGGAAGGACACCTTTTCCCAACAGCAATTTTAAGATCTCTCCACAGGTGTTCAATGGGATTTAGATCTGGGCTCATTGCTGGCCACTTCAGAACTCTCCAGCGCTTCTTTGCCATCCATTTCTGAGTGCTTTTTGACGTATGTTTGGGGTCATTGTCCTGCTGGAAGACCCAGGATCTTGGACGCAAACCCAGCTTTCTGACACTGGGCCCTACAGTGCGACCCAAAATCCTTTGGTAATCCTCAGATTTCATGATGCCTTGCACACAGTCAAGGCACCCAGTGCCAGAGGCAGCAAAACAACCCCAAAACATCATTGAACCTCCACCATATTTTACCGTAGGTACTGTGTTTTGTTCTTTGTAGGCCTCATTCCGTTTTCGGTAAACAGTAGAATGATGTGCTTTACCGAAAAGCTCTATCTTGGTCTCATCTGTCCACAAGACGTTTTCCCAGAAGGCTTTTGGCTTACTCAAGTACATTTTGGCAAACTGTAGTCTTGCTTTTTTATGTCTCTGTGTCAGCAGTGGGGTCCTCCTGGGTCTCCTGCCATAGCGTTTCATTTCATTTAAATGTCGACGGATAGTTCGCGCTGACACTGATGCTCCCTGAGCCTGCAGGACAGCTTGAATGTCTTTGGAACATGTTTGGGGCTGCTTATCCACCATCCGGACTATTCTGCGTTGCAATCTTTCATCAATTTTCCTCATCCGTCCACGACCAGGGAGATTAGCTACAGTGCCATGGGTTGCAAACTTCTTGATAATGTTGCGCACTGTGGACAAAGGCAAATCTAGTTCTCTGGAGATGGACTTGTAACCTTGAGATTGTTGATATTTTGCCACAATTTTGGTTCTCAGGTCCTCAGACAGTTCTCGTCTCCTCTTTCTGTTGTCCATGCTTAGTGTGGCACAGACAGACACACAATGCAAAGGTTAAGTGAACGTCTCTCCTTTTTATCTGCTTTCAGGTGTGATTTCTATATTGCCCACACCTGTTACTTGCCCCAGGTGAGTTTACAGGAGCATCACATGCTTGTAACATTCTTATTTATCCGCAGTTGTGAAAGGGTGCCAATACTTTTGTCCAGCCCATTTTTGGAGGTTTGTGTGACATTATGTCGAATTTGCTTTCTTTCCTCCCTTTTTTTGTTTTGTCCCAATACACACAAAGGGAATAAACATGTGTATAGCAAAACATGTGTTAATGCAATACGTTTCGTGAGAAATACATGATTTCCTGGAGAAATATCAAGGGTGCCAACAATTTCGGCCATGACTGTATATATATATACTGTATTTGGATTTCAGCTATAATTGTTCTTGCCTTATAAAGTTTTCTTGCTTTCCATGTTCTTTCTTGAATTCCACCAGGACTGTGGGCCAGCAAAGTACAGATTTTTAAGCCAGTTAACATATTCTAAATGTGTTACTTCTTTAAAAAATAAAGTTATAGCTCTCAAAGTCTTCTTTCGAGATCATATTTCTTAAACATGTTTCAGGCTCGATGTTTCCACACTCAACACCAGTTCAGGCTCCATAGGGCGTTAATTTCCTTTTTAAAATGTATGAAATATGTCATTCTTTTTTTTGTAACTGCACTGTCAGCAGGGACCCAGGCAGCCTTTAAATTTTCTACATTTATAATCTCCCAAGCATCCATAAAATGAATGACTCACACCATGGAGGAACAGTAATAGGGAGGCGCAATTTCCAGGAGTGATAGGTTAATCTGTGTGTATGCACAGATCAGATTAAATTGTTTAAAGGTTCCATCAAGAAGAGTGTTCGTGATGGCTGGGTGAGAGAGAGAATACTACTAGCCAGAACAAGGCTCTAATCGCTTCCAAATGTTGCCTTCTGCGCTCTGAGTGACAATTTTCATTGTGATCTTGCCAACATTTCAGAAATCCGAAATTACTGGCATATTTTCAGGTTTCATTAGAATTCACATTTAAATTAATTGCGCCAGCGTGCTGTGATCACACCTCTGTTGTTTATGAGGTTATGTGATTGATTCCATGTTTTCTCGCACATAAAGTACAGGACAGCATGCGGTCAACCTGGGGAAGCTAAATATTATGTTGGGAAATATCCAATATTTAACACTGTTCATTTACAGGTCGTTTTTACTATATGCAAAATACTATTGTTATCTGTCTGGATATTGATAAGGGGAGATTAGGCTTGTAAATAAGGGTCGACATTGGAAGGGCCAATAACTGAACATAAAAAAATTTAAATTTGATTAAAGTTACTTGACTAAGAGGAATACAGACAATCAGGATAGCCATTAGAGCAGGGTTTCTCTACCAGGGTTCCATGGAACCCTAGCATTGCTCCAGAGGTTGCTAGGGTTTCCTTGAGCAATGAGCAATTTCTGCCTCTCAGAAAAGTTCCCACTGACACCATTGATCTTTTTAGCTATCTGTAAGGGGGTATTTCTTCCCAGTCACGACAACTATAATGAGCATTCTTCTGACTGACCATCACACTAATATATCATGAGTTGTAGATATAGTCATTTTTAGTAGAGATGTGCGAATCGAACATGACAAAGTGGAATTCGTTCCGAAGATTTGGAAAAATTCTATTCGCGACGAATCCGAAAATTAGCAAACTTCGGATGCACGAATCGAATTTTCCCAAAAATGGCGGCGACGGAGAAAATGGACAGAGAAGATGGGGCGGGGATCTCTGGGAAGGCGCGCAGACAAGGCACGCTGACCCATAATGCATTCATGACATGTGATCGCATTAGCCAATCAGCAGCCAGCCAGCACTGTGTAATGGTGGAGCTATAAATCGCGGCCATCTTAGAATTCTCCATTAGCCTCCGGTCATTCAAGAGAGACAGACCTGTGTGTATTAAGGGACAGAGTTAGGGCCACAGAGACTTTAGGGCCACAGAATCGTTACTCAGGGACACAGAATCGTTACTCAGGGACAAAGAATCGTTACTTAGGGCCACAGCTATCAAAGAATCGAAAATTTAAAGTGACATACACCCTTTTTTTTTTTGGTGGCTGTCGTGCACAGTTGGTGCTGCAGTTTGCCGATTGTGCAAAATAAACTGACTTTCTGCTTCACAACCACTATTGTACGTTCAAAGAGTTAAATCCATTTACACGCCGGCTGGCGGTAATATTTTTTGGGTGATTAGTGCATTCCAGTGACACAAACGTACAGTTTCCAGCCAACGGCAAGCTGCAATTGACCGATTGTGTACAATAAACTGACTTTCTGCTTCACAACCACTATTGTACGTTCAAAGAGTTAGATCCATTTACACGCCGGGTGGCGGTAATATTTTTTGGGTGATTAGTGCATTCCAGTGACATAAACGTACAGTTTCCAGCCAACGGCAAGCTGCAATTGACCGATTGTGCTAAATAAACTGACTTTCTGCTTCACAACCACTATTGTACGTTCAAAGAGTTAGATCCATTTACACGCCGGGTGGCGGTAATATTTTTTTGGTGATTAGTGCATTCCAGTGACAGAAAAGTACAGTTTCCAGCCAACGGCAAGCTGCAATTGACCGATTGTGCTAAATAAACTGACTTTCTGCTTCACAACCACTATTGTACGTTCAAAGAGTTAAATCCATATACACGCCGGGTGGCGGTAATATTTTTTGGGTGATTAGTGCATTCCAGTGACATAAACGTACAGTTTCCAGCCAACGGCAAGCTGCAATTGACCGATTGTGCTAAATAAACTGACTTTCTGCTTCACAACCACTATTGTACGTTCAAAGAGTTAGATCCATTTACACGCCGGGTGGCGGTAATATTTTTTGGGTGATTAGTGCATTCCAGTGACATAAACGTACAGTTTCCAGCCAACGGCAAGCTGCAATTGACCGATTGTGTACAATAAACTGACTTTCTGCTTCACAACCACTATTGTACGTTCAAAGAGTTAAATCCATATACACGCCGGGTGGCGGTAATATTTTTTGGGTGATTAGTGCATTCCAGTGACATAAACGTATAGTTTCCAGCCAACGGCAAGCTGCAATTGACCGATTGTGCTAAATAAACTGACTTTCTGCTTCACAACCACTATTGTACGTTCAAAGAGTTAAATCCATTTACACGCCGGCTGGCGGTAATATTTTTTGGGTGATTAGTGCATTCCAGTGACAGAAACGTACAGTTTCCAGCCAACGGCAAGCTGCAATTGACCGATTGTGCACAATAAACTGACTTTCTGCTTCACAACCACTATTGTACGTTCAAAGAGTTAGATCCATTTACACGCCGGGTGGCGGTAATATTTTTTGGGTGATTAGTGCATTCCAGTGACATAAACGTACAGTTTCCAGCCAACGGCAAGCTGCAATTGACCGATTGTGCTAAATAAACTGACTTTCTGCTTCACAACCACTATTGTACGTTCAAAGAGTGAAATCCATTTACACGCCGGCTGGCGGTAATATTTTTTGGGTGATTAGTGCATTCCAGTGACAGAAACGTACAGTTTCCAGCCAACGGCAAGCTGCAATTGACCGATTGTGCACAATAAACTGACTTTCTGCTTCACAACCACTATTGTACGTTCAAAGAGTTAGATCCATTTACACGCCGGGTGGCGGTAATATTTTTTGGGTGATTAGTGCATTCCAGTGACATAAACGTACAGTTTCCAGCCAACGGCAAGCTGCAATTGACCGATTGTGCTAAATAAACTGACTTTCTGCTTCACAACCACTATTGTACGTTCAAAGAGTTAGATCCATTTACACGCCGGGTGGCGGTAATATTTTTTGGGTGATTAGTGCATTCCAGTGACATAAACGTACAGTTTCCAGCCAACGGCAAACTGCAATTGACCGATTGTGCTAAATAAACTGACTTTCTGCTTCACAACCACTATTGTACGTTCAAAGAGTTAAATCCATTTACACGCCGGCTGGCGGTAATATTTTTTGGGTGATTAGTGCATTCCAATGACAGAAACGTACAGTTTCCAGCCAACGGCAAGCTGCAATTGACCGATTGTGTACAATAAACTGACTTTCTGCTTCACAACCACTATTGTACGTTCAAAGAGTTAGATCCATTTACACGCCGGGTGGCGGTAATATTTTTTGGGTGATTAGTGCATTCCAGTGACAGAAACGTACAGTTTCCAGCCAACGGCAAGCTGCAATTGACCGATTGTGCTAAATAAACTGACTTTCTGCTTCACAACCACTATTGTACGTTCAAAGAGTTAAATCCATATACACGCCGGGTGGCGGTAATATTTTTTGGGTGATTAGTGCATTCCAGTGACATAAACGTACAGTTTCCAGCCAACGGCAAGCTGCAATTGACCGATTGTGCTAAATAAACTGACTTTCTGCTTCACAACCACTATTGTACGTTCAAAGAGTTAAATCCATTTACACGCCGGCTGGCGGTAATATTTTTTGGGTGATTAGTGTATTCCAGTGACATAAACGTACAGTTTCCAGCCAACGGCAAGCTGCAATTGACCGATTGTGCTAAATAAACTGACTTTCTGCTTCACAACCACTATTGTACGTTCAAAGAGTTAAATCCATTTACACGCCGGCTGGCGGTAATATTTTTTGGGTGATTAGTGCATTCCAGTGACAGAAACGTACAGTTTCCAGCCAACGGCAAGCTGCAATTGACCGATTGTGCACAATAAACTGACTTTCTGCTTCACAACCACTATTGTACGTTCAAAGAGTTAGATCCATTTACACGCCGGGTGGCGGTAATATTTTTTGGGTGATTAGTGCATTCCAGTGACATAAACGTACAGTTTCCAGCCAACGGCAAGCTGCAATTGACCGATTGTGCTAAATAAACTGACTTTCTGCTTCACAACCACTATTGTACGTTCAAAGAGTTAGATCCATTTACACGCCGGGTGGCGGTAATATTTTTTGGGTGATTAGTGCATTCCAGTGACATAAACGTACAGTTTCCAGCCAACGGCAAGCTGCAATTGACCGATTGTGCTAAATAAACTGACTTTCTGCTTCACAACCACTATTGTACATTCAAAGAGTTAAATCCATTTACACGCCGGCTGGCGGTAATATTTTTTGGGTGATTAGTGCATTCCAGTGACAGAAACGTACAGTTTCCAGCCAACGGCAAGCTGCAATTGACCGATTGTGTACAATAAACTGACTTTCTGCTTCACAACCACTATTGTACGTTCAAAGAGTTAGATCCATTTACACGCCGGGTGGCGGTAATATTTTTTTGGTGATTAGTGCATTCCAGTGACAGAAAAGTACAGTTTCCAGCCAACGGCAAGCTGCAATTGACCGATTGTGCTAAATAAACTGACTTTCTGCTTCACAACCACTATTGTACGTTCAAAGAGTTAAATCCATATACACGCCGGGTGGCGGTAATATTTTTTGGGTGATTAGTGCATTCCAGTGACATAAACGTACAGTTTCCAGCCAACGGCAAGCTGCAATTGACCGATTGTGCTAAATAAACTGACTTTCTGCTTCACAACCACTATTGTACGTTCAAAGAGTTAGATCCATTTACACGCCGGGTGGCGGTAATATTTTTTGGGTGATTAGTGCATTCCAGTGACATAAACGTACAGTTTCCAGCCAACGGCAAGCTGCAATTGACCGATTGTGCTAAATAAACTGACTTTCTGCTTCACAACCACTATTGTACGTTCAAAGAGTTAGATCCATTTACACGCCGGGTGGCGGTAATATTTTTTGGGTGATTAGTGCATTCCAGTGACATAAACGTACAGTTTCCAGCCAACGGCAAACTGCAATTGACCGATTGTGCTAAATAAACTGACTTTCTGCTTCACAACCACTATTGTACGTTCAAAGAGTTAAATCCATTTACACGCCGGCTGGCGGTAATATTTTTTGGGTGATTAGTGTATTCCAGTGACATAAACGTACAGTTTCCAGCCAACGGCAAGCTGCAATTGACCGATTGTGCTAAATAAACTGACTTTCTGCTTCACAACCACTATTGTACGTTCAAAGAGTTAAATCCGGTTTTATTTTTGGGGTGCTTATTGAATTAAAGAGTATGTCAGACAACACGCAGAGGAGTGGCAGAGGAGGCAATGTTTCAGGAGCGAGCAGACGTGGCAGCAGAGGAAGGGGTCGAGGCAGCACTAGTCGCAGCCAGAGGCCAGTGCTCCCGGTGTCATCCAGCGGTCGTGTCTCCACCGACAACCCTGCCGTCATCGATTGGTTGACTCAGTCGTCTTCCTCTTCCCAGGTCACCTCTGACACCTACAGCCAACGGTCGGTGGGTATGTCAGACACAACCGTTAGTTGGCATGGCCCGGGAGCAAGCCCACTGAAATCACGTGTCCTCGACCTGCCCCTGTCCTTTGGTGTTCCCTCACCAAGCGAAGTATCGCATGCTGTGGGCTCAGCCCCACTGTACAGTGAGGAAGAGCTAACAGAGGGCGGTCAGGAACGGGGGGAGACATCCGCCTCTTCAGCAGCCAGGCGAAGAAGTACTGGCGAGGAGAGTGGCTCGGTAGCCGGTCTAGAGACAGGTCTGTCTCCTGACCTACACGCAGCCGAGGGGGCTAGTAGTGACGCGGAGACCCTAATTGATGATGATGAGGCTGATCGCACTTGGCAGCCTCGTCGTCATCAGGCTATTGCTTCCGCATCATCAGGAGAAGAGGGTGCCAGCTTGCCAGCGAGCAAAACAGTCGGTGGGTTGCCCAGGAGGCAGCAGGGTCGCAGCAGTGTCAGTGGAGCCAAACGGCCACGAAGTAGAGCACCAGCTCCACTGCAGCCTACCACCACGGCCAGTAGTGGTGCCGGTGTGCACGGAGGAAGTAGCAGTCAGCCAGTGAGGAGTAGCGGGGGCAAAGTTTCCTACTCGGCGGTGTGGCAATTTTTCGTCAAGCCGCCCGAGGAAGTAAACGTAGCCGTATGTCGACTATGTGGCCAGAAAGTCAAGCGTGGCCAGGGGGCCAATGTTGGGACTACAGCGTTGCGTCAGCATATGCAGCGTCACCATTCGGTGGCCTGGGAAAACCGTGATAAAGATACGGCGGTTCTGCCTGCCCCAGCCCCCGCTCCATCACCCGCTCCGTTACTTGCTCCGTCACCCGACGTCAATCGCCCTCTATCAGCCAGTCAAGGCTCCAACACCTCTGCTGAGGGGAGTTGTCGCTCGTTGGCATCTTCCGCTCGTTCAGATGCACCTTCTCCTGCTACTCCTCTTCACGGATTCCGTCAGCAGTCTTTCTTGGAATCCGTTTCCAAGAGACAACAGTTTGCGAGCACGCACCCGACGGTGCAGAAGCTGAACGTCCTCCTGTCCAAGTTGCTGGTGCTGCAGTCCCTCCCTTTCCAAGTGGTGGACTCAGCACCTTTCCGAGAAATGATGGCTTGTGCCGAGCCGCGGTGGAGAGTGCCAAGCCGGCATTTCTTCGCCAAAAAGGCAGTGCCAGCCCTGCATTCACATGTAGAAGAGATGGTGGGCCAGTCTTTGAGCATGTCGGTCTCTGCCAAAGTGCACAGCAGCGCCAACGTGTGGAGCTGTAACTACGGTCAGGGACAGTACATGTCATTTACGGCCCACTGGGTGAACGTGGTGCCGGCACAGCCGCACCAGCAACTTGGACAGGTCACGCCGCTTTTGCCTCCACGTTTGCACGTCCTTGGTCCAGCAAATGTCACGTAAACTTTGCATGCATTTCAGCCATTCCTACACCGCAAAGCACACCCTCCTTGAGCTGCAGCGGCAGAACGGAATTCCACAGCATCGCCTGATCTGCGACGTTGCAACAAGGTGGAATTCAACCCTACATATGTTAGACCGCCTTTACGAACAGCGAAAGGCCATCACCGATTTCCTGATGTTACAAGTGGATAAAGGTACTCCCCTGTGTAACTTAGATGTCAGCCATTGGCAGCTCATGCGTGACACCTGCCGCTTGCTCAGGCCATTTGAGGAGGCCACGCTATTCGTGAGTCGGCAGGACTATGGGATGAACGACGTCATTCCTCTGTTGCACGTCCTGGAACAAATGCTGTTAACAATGGCTGGTTAGGGTGCGGTAGACGTGGCGCACAGATCTCAACGCCACATGACCCCTGTGGGGGCAGGACAGGAAGAAGAGGAGGAGGTAGAGGAGGACATTGGTGCTCAGGAATTATTGAGTGAAATGGGTGGTTTTTCCACTCAGCGGACAGGAGTGGAGGAGCAGGAGCATCTGGTAGAGGAGGAGGAGGAGACAGAGGACCGAGACGCACCGTGGCAGTATGCTGTGGAGATGGAGGCAGGGAGTCCCTCGCATTCCTTGGCACAAATGGCCCATAGCATGCTCGGTTGCTTGCGTAGCGACAGCCGAATAATACCCATCAGACAGAGGGATGACTTTTGGCTGTCCACCTTGTTGGACCCTCGCTACCGTTCAAAAATGGTGGCCTTTTTCACACCTGCTGAGAGGGAGGCCAAAATAAAGTACTATAAAAAACACCTATGTAGTCAGTTGGTCTCTGCCTTTCTGCGCCAACGTCCATCCTGAGACACTGTGGGCCCTGTGCGCTCGCGTTCCGCTGCCATGGCAGCAGGGGAGGGGTGGAGTGGTAGGAGCAGTGGCAGCTCCACCAGCAGCGGCTGCCTCAGTCTGCAGTCGATGATGAGTAGTTTTCTTCACCAGCGCAGTGAGGAAACTACAAACCAGCCGCAGCAGCAGCAGCAGCAGCATCAGGTGGACCTGGAGCAGGACCTCAAACAACAGGCTTGGGCCTACTTGGACAGCACCCTGCCAACCGAGGTAGACAATCCCCTTAACTACTGGGCAACGAAACTTGACCTTTGGCCCCAACTAGCTGAATTTGCCCTTGAAAGGCTGTCATGCCCGGCCAGTAGCGTGGCATCGGAGCGCGTGTTTAGTGCGGCAGGAGGTATTGTAACTCCGCGGAGGACACGACTGTGCACCCAAAGTGTGGAGAGACTCACGTTTGTGAAAATGAATCAGGCGTGGATTAGTCTGGATTTCAAACCACCAGTTCCTGACACAACTGACTAAATCCGCCATGAATCATGCCCCAAACATGTTATTAGGGACAAATGGAAGACCTCCACCTGATCCGTACATTTGTATATATATTTTATTGAGAGGCTGCTGGTCGGCCGACTCATGTTTTGCACATTTTTAATGACTTATACTCTGCAGGTCGGGCCCCTCATGAATTGGGGTTTTTAAATTATTTATACTTCGCTGGACGACCGTCACATGAATTGAACCTTTTTAATGACTTATACTCTGCTGGTCGGGCCCCTCATGAATTGGTGTTTTTAAATTATTTATACGTCGCTGGACGACTGTCACATGAATTTAAACTTTTTAATTATTTATAGTCGACCAGTTCCAGACCGATGGAATAGCAATTTTTTTAAATATTTATTTGACACGTGTTGTCCATCTCATCAATGAGGTGGACTGTTTATTTATTGGCCACGGTTTGGCCCCCTCCTGTTTCTTACATTGTTAACTTGTTGTATCGGTCACGGTTTGGCCACATGTTTGGTTGTCTTGTTAAGATTTTCTGTAATGTACACAGTTACGCTTGACTTGTCGACTTTCCACAATCTACTAAGGTATAGCATCGCATCAAAGTTTTTTTTTTTTTTTTTTGGTCTAAACCATTTCTTATAATGTCAATTTGTAAGCTACGCCGCTGTAAGGCGACCTACTTTTTTGTCACTGTGTAGACATCTATTTATTATTATTATTATTATTATTACTACGAGTTTATATAGCGCCAAAGGGTTTGCTCAGCGCTGTACAATAGGGGGGACAATACATGGCACAGTACAACAACAACAAACAACGTACGAGGGGTAAGAGGGCCCTACTCTTACGAGCTTACAATCTAGGAGGGAGGGGGTAAAGGTACAGTAGGAAGTGGCTGAGGGGGATGAAGTGGTGGGAGGAATGAGGGAGGATGGCCGTTAGGTGAGGGTGGGGTAGGCTTCCCTGAAGAGATGGGTTTTGAGGGAGCGCCTGAATGTGAATAGGGAAGGCGACAGTCTGATGGATTGGGGCAGTGAGTTCCAGAGGATGGGGGAGGACCTGGAGAAGTCCTGCAGTCGTGCATGGGAGGAGGAGACCAGGGAGCAGGATAGAAGGAGGTCCTGTGAGGAGCGAAGGGTACGGGTAGGGTGGTACTTGGTTATCAGGTTGGTGAGGTAGTCAGGGGCAGTGTTGTGAACTGCTTTGTAGGTCAGGGTTAGGAGTTTAAATTTGATGCGTTGGGCAATCGGGAGCCAGTGGAGGGAGAGGCAGAGGGGGGTGGCAGAGGTGGAGCGGGTGGTGAGGTGGATGAGTCTGGCAGCTGAGTTCAGGATGGTCTGGAGCGGGGAGAGCCTGCACTTGGGTAGGCCAGTGAGGAGGGAGTTGCAGTAGTCAAGGCGTGAGATGATGAGGGAGTGTACTAGAAGTTTGGTGGTGTCTGGGGTGAGGAAGGAGCGTATCTTGGCAATGTTGCGAAGATGGAGCCTGCATGTGTTTGTGAGTGATTTGACATGCGGTTGGAGGGAGAGGTTCGCGTCAAGAATGACGCCAAGGACTTTGGCTTGCGGGGCGGGAGTGATAGTGGAGTTGTTGGCGATGATGGATAGGATGGGGGGGGGGGGTGTTGGCAGGGGGAAAGATGAGGAGCTCGGTTTTGGAGAGGTTGAGCTTGAGGAAATGTAGCGACATCCAGTCTGAGATGTCATTTAGGAGGTGAGTGATGCGGGCGGAGATAGTGGGGGTGAGGTGAGGGGTGGAGAGGTAGATTTGGGTGTCGTCAGCATAGAGGTGATAGTTGAAGCCGTGAGATTGTATGAGTTTGCCCAGGGAGGAGGTGTAGATGGAGAAGAGAAGGGGTCCAAGGACAGAGCCTTGGGGGACCCCAACAGAGAGGGGGAGGGAGGGGGAGGTGGCACCATTGTAGGTGACACTGAAGGAGCGTCGGGATAGGTAGGATGAGAACCAAGAGAGAGCAGTATCTCCGATGCCAAGGGAGAGTAGTTTATTAAGGAGGAGGGGGTGGTCAACTGTGTCGAAGGCCGCAGAGAGGTCCAGGAGAAGGAGGACAGAGTAGTCGCCCTTGGCTTTGGCGTTGAGTAGGTCGTTAGTGATTTTGAGGAGGGCAGTTTCAGTGGAGTGTAGGGGACGGAAGCCGGACTGTAGAGGGTCAAGGAGGTTATTGTCTGTAAGGTGGGCGCTTAGGCGATCGTAGACTATGCGTTCAAGGAGCTTGGAGGTGAGTGGCAGCAGGGAGATGGGTCTGAGGTTGTTGGGGTCCGCGGGATCCAGGGAGGGCTTTTTGAGGATGGGGGTGATATGCGCGTGCTTTAGGGGGGAGGGGAATACGCCAGTAGAGAGGGAGAGATTGAAGATGTGGGTGAGGGAGCGGATGAGGGAAGAGGGGGGTGACCGGAGGAGTTGAGAGGGGATAGGGTCCAGGGGGCAGGTAGTGAGGCGGGCTTTTGAGAGGACTTTGGCGACTTCCTCAGTAGTGACAGGGCTGAGGGAGTGCAGTGCGGGGGGGGTTATGGTGGGCGGGGCATTGGGAGAGGAGGGGGGCAGTGCGGTTGTGAGGGCAGAGGAGGGGGGAGATGAAGGGGTGACGGGGGCGAGGAGGTAGATTGCAAGTTGACGATGTCCTTACGGATAGCGTCAATCTTGTTGTGGAAATGGGTGGCAATCTCGTGGGCGGTGAGAGAGGTACTGAGTGGAGGAGGGGGGGGGGGAGAGCAGGGAGTTGAAGGTGGAGAAGAGTCGGCGGAGGCAGGAGGAGAGGGTGTTTATTAGGTTAACAAAGTAGGCCTGCTTGGCGGCGTGGAGGGAGGAGGTGTAGATAAGAAATGCAGATTTGTAGAGGGAGAAAGTATGAGGGGACCTGGTTTTGCGCCACAGTCTCTCCAGTGCGCGACTGCGACGTTTGAGGCGTTTAGTGCTGTCGGTCTGCCAGGGTTGAAGCGGTCTGGGTTTTATGATGCGTGTGGTATCTTTCTGGCCGATGTTTGGCCAGAAAGATATATTTAGTAATAACCTAGCCGTTGAAGCCGCTCACTGAACACCTCGGGAATTGCTTTGTATATCTGTCGCCTTAGGGGCCGCTGTCTGGCGACATAATTTTTTGTCACTGTGTAGACATCTATTTATAGGCCGATGTTTGGCCACAAAAATATATTTAGTAATAACCTAGCCGTTCAGGCCGCTCCCTGAACACCTCGGGAATTGCTTTGTATATCTGTCGCCTTAGAGGCCGCTGTCTGAACAGCTCATGAATTGCTTTCTATATGTGTCGCCTTTGAGGCCGCTGGCTGGACAGCTGATGAATTGATTTGTATATATGTACTTATTGTCCGCTGTCCAGACAGCTCATGAATTACTTTTTGTATATAGCCTTCCAAACCACTCTCAGAATAAGTCATGATATTCATGCTGTGTATAGCCTTATAGGCCAATGGTCAATCAAGTCATGATTGTTATAGTGTGTATAGCCTTATAGGCCGCTGTCTTTACAACTTTATAATTCCATGCAGTATATAGCCCTATCGGCTACTTTCTGGCATCCAGTTGCTGTAGCCCCCATCACCACACTGTGCCACGGGCCCCTGTACCGCCTTCTCATACTGCTGCCAGATCCATCCTCTGCCATGTGCGTCTTTGTCGTCTGCTCACGCTGCTGGGTTCCAGTTTTAAACCTAGGCCTGTGTATGGCTTCCGAATACTGCTGCCTCCACCGCCACCCTGCGCCATGTGCCTCTGTCGTCTGCTCACGCTGCTGACGGCTTCCGCTTTTTAATCTAGGCCTGTGTATGGCTTCCGAATACTGCTGCCTCCACCGCCACCCTGCGCCATGTGCCTCTGTCGTCTGCTCACGCTGCTGACGGCTTCCGCTTTTTAAACTAGTCCTGTGTATGTCTTCCGAATACTGCTGCCTCCACCGCCACCCTGCTCCATGTGCCACTTTCGGGTCTCCTCACACTGCTGCTAGGTCCATACTGATTCATGGCCCCCTGTACCGGCTCCTCATGAACGTGGTTCAGCGGGTTTGCATCACTTAACGGCAAATCGTTGACAAATGCTGGGACGTTCAGTGTTGTGCGCATTAAGCCAGACACCAAAGGGCAGCACAGACCTGTTATTACTCGCTCAAGCATGGCTGAACAAAACCAGTCTCTACCACAAATTGGACCCAGACCTGCCCAGGGTCTCGTAACTAGATTGCACGGAGGAGTAGAGTCCGTTATCGGAATTAAATAGACAAAACGCCACACCAAAAAGAGTGGCCATTTCCAACACTTATTCCAGAAAGAGGAACAACCCGTTTCATATACGGCCCGTAGACGTTTCACGTCTGCCACATTCAGTCGATTTAAGACGCAAGCTCCACTTCCTGTGGTCTCTGACCATCGATATACCTTTAAGTGTCAGCTTTGAAGCTATATTCCCTCCGGAGCACTGACACTGGTGCCCTTCCGTCAACATGCCTTTAAGTTTCAGTTTTCAACCATATTCCCCACAGAAGCCAAACTCTTGGGTATCCCAGAAGCTGCTCAGCGGGTCAGGGCAATAAAGCTCCCGGTTCGCAGGTTGTTCCGTCTTATGGATGGAAGTACGACGGTATATGATCTTCTTCGCACCCACGGCATCACCTCATAGAATCTCTGCATTGCATCTGCAATCACAACGCTGACTTCCCGGATCGCCACTCAGCCATTGGACTCTTGATAGTCGTCTCCCCACACTGCTGCTGGGGGGACTTTTTAACCTAGGCCTGTGTATGGCCTTCAATTGAAGCTGCTTCCGCTCCGCCACTCTGCCATTGGACTCTTGATAGTCGTCTCCCCACGCTGCTGCTGGGGGGACTTTTTAACATAGGCCTCTGTATGGCCTTTAATTGAAGCTGCTTACGCTCCGCCACTCTGCCATGGGCCTCTTGGGTATCCCAGAAGCTGCTCAGCGGGTCAGGGCAATAAAGCTCCCGGTTCGCAGGTTGTTCCGTCTTATGGATGGAAGTACGACGGTATATGATCTTCTTCGCACCCACGGCATTACTTCGTAGAATTTCTGCATTGCATCTGCAATCACAACGCTGACTTCCCGGATCGCCACTCAGCCATTGGACTCTTGATAGTCGTCTCCCCACACTGCTGCTGGGGGGACTTTTTAACCTAGGCCTGTGTATGGCCTTCAATTGAAGCTGCTTCCGCTCCGCCACTCTGCCATTGGACTCTTGATAGTTGTCTCCCCACGCTGCTGCTGGGGGGACTTTTTAACCTAGGCCTGTGTATGGCCTTCAATTGAAGCTGCTTCTGCTCCGCCACTCTGCCATTGGACTCTTGATAGTCGTCTCCCCACACTGCTGCTGGGGGGACTTTTTAACATAGGCCTCTGTATGGCCTTCAATTTAAGCTGCTTACGCTTCGCCACTCTGCCATGGGCCCCTGTACCGCCTCCTCTTGCTGCTGCCAGGTCCAGAGTGTGTCATGGGTCCCTGTACGGCCTCCCATTGCTGCTGACTTCATCGCCAGACTCTGCCATGTGCCACTTTCAGGTCTCCTTACACTGTTGGTGGGTTCCATTTTGTGATAGGGTGCTGTATGGCCTTCCATTGCTGCTGCCTCCACCGCCACCCTGCGCCATGTGCCTCTGTCGTCTGCTCACGCTGCTGACGGCTTCCGCTTTTTAACCGAGGCCTGTGTTTGGCTTCCGAATACTGCTGCATCCACCGCCACCCTGCGCCATGTGTCTCTGTCGTCTGCTCACGCTGCTCACGGCTTCCGCTTTTTAACCTAGGCCTGTGTATGGCTTCAGAATAATGCTGCCTACACCGCCACCCTGCGCCATGTGCCTCTGTCGTCTGCTCACGCTGCTGACGGCTTCCGCTTTTTAACCGTGGCCTGTGTTTGGCTTCCGAATACTGCTGCATCCACCGCCACCCTGCGCCATGTGTCTCTGTCGTCTGCTCACGCTGCTCACGGCTTCCGCTTTTTAACCTAGGCCTGTGTATGGCTTCAGAATAATGCTGCCTACACCGCCACCCTGCGCCATGTGCCTCTGTCGTCTGCTCATGCTGCTGCCAGGTCCATACTGATTCATGGCCCCCTGTACCGGCTCCTCATGAACGTGGTTCAGCGGGTTTGCATCACTTAACGGCAAATCGTTGACAAACGCTTGGACGTTCAGTGTTGTGCGCATTAAGCCAGACACCAAAGGGCAGCACAGACCTGTTATTACTCGCTCAAGCATGGCTGAACAAAACCAGTCTCTACCACAAATTGGACCCAGACCTGCCCAGGGTCTCGTAAGTAGATTGCACGGAGGAGTAGAGTTCGTTATTGGAATTAACTGTGAGGGACTTTTAAACCTAGGCCTGTGTATGGCCTTCAATTGAAGCTGCTTCTGCTCCGCCACTCTGCCATTGGACTCTTGATAGTCGTCTCCCCACGCTGCTGCTGGGGGGACTTTTTAACATAGGCCTCTGTATGGCCTTCAATTTTAGCTGCTTACGCTCCGCCACTCTGCCATGGGCCCCTGTACCGCCTCCTCATGCTGCTGCCAGGCCCGTAATCTGCCATGGGCCCCCGTACCGACTCCTCATGCTGCTGCCAGGCCCGTAATCTGTCATGGGCCCCTGTACCGCCTCCTCATGCTGCTGCCAGGTCCAGAGTGTGTCATGGGTCCCTGTACGGCCTCCCATTGCTGCTGTCTCCATCGCCACACTCTGCCATGTGCCACTTTCAGGTCTCCTCACACTGCTGGTGGGTTCCATTTTGTCATAGGGTGCTGTATGGCCTCCCATTGCTGCTGCCTCCACCGCCACACTGTGGCTCCACACTCTGGTTTTGGCCCCGTGACTGCCCAAATGAGTGAAGTGTGCGGTGATTCTAAGATCGACGGCACTCATCTGCATGTCATACTGACTGACAGTATTATTTCTCTTCCCCAGCAGACTCCAAGGGCATTTAAATTAAAGGTACAGTGTTCTGCACTAATATAAAGGCTCTCTGAAGCCTAGAAACACCCTTTTTATAAGTTAAATTCGCAGCGAATATATTCGGCTCGAAGCGAATTTATTCGGCGAATTCGGCGAATCAGCCGAACCGAATTTTTGAATAATTCGCTCATCTCTAATTTTTAGCAGTGGTTCCCTGAGATCAGAAAGTTACTTCAAGGGTTCCTCTGTGTTGATAAGGTTGAGAAAGGTTGCATTAGACGTTTCATCATTGCTCTAAATACAAAGTATAAATGACACTGTACTATACATTTTTCAAGTAGTAGAAAACATTTCCGTTGGTTAATATTGAACTACAAAATTGGAAACTTCTTAAATAATCTTAAACATTCAAAAATATGCATTGAAGAAGATGGTATTCTTGAGCAACCAAATATATCTGCTCCAGCATGGATCTCTTGCTTCCAGCTAAAGCAGGGTTCACAGGTCCATTTAAAAACAGTAACTTTAGGAAAGACGTCATTATTCTGGAATAACGAATTCCTCAATAAAAAAAGAATTTAGACTCATGAATGAAATAGACAAATGACACAGATTAAGTGATAAATACTATAGACATGTAGCACTGCCCCTTTAGGAGTTGCTAGAGATTTGTGCCCCCCTATAGTCCTGCACAGTCAGGCAACATGCATTTCCTTCAGACCTTGCACAAAGGAGACAGTAAACAGTCCTTGAGCTTGATTTTTTTGGATTTTATTAAGGTGTATTATACAGACAGAGATCCTCCTGCGCAAAAGGGAAATACACCTACTGGAAGCTGCCAGCACTTAACCTGCTACCCAGTGTAAATATTAATAGAATTATAAATAGTGCAGCGCTCAAGAAACAATACTAACTCAAATACTACAATAAATGTGCTCACATGCAATAGTGTCACAAAATAAATCAAAAACAAATCATTAAGTGAGATATCTTCATTATAAAGTGCCACTGAGTATTATTCCCTATCACTTAGTGCCCACATAATCAAACAAATATATAAAAAATAAACTACCATTTGAAAAAACAATTTTCGCAGTGCTCCAAGTGTAATAACGTGACCACACTTTATATACTACTCAAAAAAGTCCAAAAAAATAGTAGAAATGTCCATAAAAAAACTGATATTAATAAATTCATGCAATGTGCAAACAGAAGTGCAAAACAAATGTGTTCTTATTCCGCAACCACCTCCTAAGGCTAGATTGCCTCCTCACTTCCTTAAACCGACCCCTAAGGGCCAAACAGCTTTCAGGATCACTCTGGATCCTTATCCCCTGGCGACAAGCACTTCTCCTGACGTTGTGGATCACTTTAGGGGACATCCATTACCCCCAATCGGAAGCCTCTGGAGAACAATTGCTCACAAACCCAGTGAACAGAAAAGAAGAATCCTAGGGAGATTCTTCCAATTAAATGTAATGACCCAAAGTGTTGCTACACAAATCGTATGGATTCGTTTTTTCTCTTTGCTGCTCTTGATTCCTTCACATGTGTGTTTGTCTGTGCTCACAGGTGAGCACAGACAAACACACATGTGAAGGAATCAAGAGCAGCAAAGAGAAAAAACGAATCCATACGATTTGTGTAGCAACACACATTTGTTTTGCACTTCTGTTTCCACTTCTTAATAGGTGATTTAACAGTACTGATTGGCATATTCAAATCTTTGGACATCTTTTTATGTCCTTTTCCATCTTTAAAAAGTTCCATTACCTTGTTACGCAAGACTTTTGACTGTTCTTTTCTGATACCCATGGCACAGTATCTAGCCTAGTCAATGATTCCACGTAAGAGCTAACAAACTCATTGAATATTTATACACTGACACTAATTGCAATTTAAAAAGCCACAGATGTGGAACATTAACCTCTAATTGGCATTTTAACCCGTGTGTGTCACCTTGTGTGTCTGTACCAAGGCCAAATATTCCAGGGTATGTAAACTTTTGATCATGGCCATTTGGGTGATTTCTGTTATTATGATTTAAAAAGGAGCCAAACAACTATTTAATAATAAATGGCTTCATATGATCATCATCCTTCAATAAAAGAGCATTTTTTTGGCATGATCAGTCATATTTTCAATATCAATGCCAAAATTATACAATTTCTGCCAGGGTATGTAGACTTTTGAGCACAACTGTATGTATTTTTTTATTGTAGGCCTGTAATTTGTAGGAATTACTCACTGAAATCTGTCCGAACAAGAGTCTAGTTAACATCCCGGGTATGTTAAAATTTGAAACACGAAATCATAAATTATAATTTAATAAATAATCATAAAAAATAATAATATAATAATAATAAATTTAATTGAATAATATAATCAAACCAAAAACACTGAAATTTGAAATATAACGCCAAGTTCGCACATCACTGAGCAAAGTCGCAAAATCGTTTTCAGGGTCTGATGACAAATTTCCCCACGAATCATTATCACTCAATTCTGCAAGTGGTTCTGATTTACTATCGCTGTTCTCTAGGTGGTCTAAAACCGCTTTTGACCTAAAGGGACGCTTTTTGGACGCCATGGACGTTTCTCAGTTTCCAGGCAGAAAAAACTGTAAAAATGCAGGCAGGGCACAGGACAAAGCACTCGGGACAAAATGTATGTGAAATGGTTTGATACAGTAATGTTTTACTATGTGATTTTAGTGTATTTAGTGAATGTCACTTTTTTACATTTTTAAATTTCCCGCCGTTTTGTCCCACGTACGTCCTGACGTCGCAGGGAACGGAACCCAGAAGACGGATGCCGGCATCGGCCGGAGGACATTACCGGGGACACTGCAGGGGGGACATCGCGGGAGCGAAGGACAAGGTAGGTGAAGAAGAGATCCTGGAGCAACACTGCAGGGTATTCCCAAGTGTAGCTCGGAGTTACCGCTTGTGGTGCTGAAACTTTACCCCGAGCTACACTCGGGAATACCTCCAGGGAGGTTAAAAGTCAACAGCTACAGTTTTTGAAGCTGCTAAAATTTTAATTTTAGCAGATCTGACTGAACAACTGCTTTAATTTCTGTTTTAATGAATTACTAATGACAAGTTTTCCTGACACCAAGAGAAAAATGGTGACGGAGAGGGACCAACAGCACATTGACAGCCTCAGCTCTGCTCCTGTGTGCTGTGTGAGGGGGATTGTCTCTTCCCTCCAATCAGCTCTCAGAATTCACCTCACTGAGCTCTGCAGACTGTAAATTCAGCTCTCTGTCTCTTTTTTCTGACAACTTAGAAAAACTTTATAAATTCAGCACTTTGAATGGATGTAGAGAAGACTGCAAATAAACAGGTACAACTGATGTAGGAGGATTTGTTTAATCTCTTTGTATTACCTGTGGCCAGTCACTTTACTGGATATATGTAAGGGTTTGCAACCACTTTAACACAGTTTTCATTTTTTTGAGTTCCCCCCTGCAACATAATTGTATCACCTGTTGATCCTGTCAGTAAAGCTGGCCATATATGGAGCAAATTTTAGCTGGTGACTGATGAGCTAGCCAAAATTTACTATGTGGGTGTCCCTGTCAACCTCTTCTTGCCCAACATTTCTTGACTCACAAATCAAAGGAGCCGGGCAGAAAACCTGAGGGCAGGGTTGTTAGTACAAGGGGTAGATGGAACTTTCCTCCATGTTTTCCCAATTACTTTGTTGGGCGCCAAGTCTGGATCACATGAGATGATTACCTGTGGTGTGCGTTCTTCTGGGCTATGCTTGGCACCTGAGACAGGGTCACTTTCCTAGCACATGGGGTATCTTTGCTCTGTGCAGTATTCATCAATGCCCTGGGACAAGGCTGAGGCTGTTGTGGGGCAATACTCAACCTTGAGGTGGGCCTCTCCTCCCGGAGATGAACGTACATCATGTACAGTTGCACAACAAACTGTCCTTCAGTTAGCTCTTGGGTCCCTGTGTAAATGTACACCTTTCACTATAACTTGCAATTAAGTGGGATGCACTGAGCCAATGTCCACATACACCTGTCTAGTGTTCTCTACCACCTTTCTCCCGGCAGTGGAATGGAACCCCACTGTGTTCCTAGTGCAGGCCCCAACATGCACATGACTTAACTCTTGATCTTACGTACCTTTGCACAGGATGGGGACCTCCAGGGTGCAAATCCGCTACCACTGCTATGGAAGATGGACTGCCAGGAGAGATAACGCAGACAACACTCCCTCACTGATAAAGAATGCCCCACCTGCCCCCGACACACTCTTAATGACAGTCTTTGTACTGACTTTTGGCATCTGTTACCCATCTGTTATCTTCATACCCCAAGGTTCCTAGTGACCCAAATAAGAGGCTGTATGTGGTGCTGGTTACTTGCATTACACTCCTTTAATAACTTCAGACCAGGCAGTAGGCAATGTTTCAGTGCTTTACTTAGAAAGGTGCAAAACATGACAGAGTGCAAACGCACAAATGAAACCATCCTTTCCTACGTCCCTAAACCCTAACTCAGGCTTGTGTGCTGCCCCGGCATAGCAGCAAAAGGTAGAGTCCATCCATAACAGAGTCCATTGTATGGCAGCCTCCAGTAGCTGGTGTCTTTGGGGCAGGCCACAGGTACCAACAACTCTCCTACATGATGGCAGGTTACAAGGATGACAGCAAGGTGTAACGCCACTCCCTCCGGGCTCTAGACCACTGTCTTTTTTGTAGTGCACAGGAGCAGTGGGACAGACCCAAAAAAAACCACGGGAACCAGAGTTAACCCTAAATCTCCCATATGGGGCAGCACCTAACTAGACTAAATTGGATAGCAGGATCTGTACACAGTGCATTCCTGAGCTCTGTACTCTTTATATAACACATTCCTGAACTCTGCACTCCGTAAATAGAGCACTCCTGCACTCTGCACCCTATATGCAGAACATTCCTGAACTCTGTACATACTGCACTCCTGAGCTCTGCACTCTGTATGTAGTGTACTCCTGAGCTCTGTACTCTGTATGTAGTGTACTCCTGAGCTTTGCACTCTTTACATAGCACACTCCTGAACTCTGCATGTAGCACACTCCTGAACTCTGCACTCTGTACATAGCACATTCCTGAACCCTGCACTCTATACATAGCACACTCCTAAACTCTGCACTCTGTATGTAGTACTCTACTGAACTCTACCCTCTTTATGCAGCTCACTCCTGAACTCTGCCCTCTGTACGCAGCGTACTCCCACACTCTCCATTCTGTACGTAATGCACGGCTGAACTTTGAACATAGCACACTCCTGAACTCTGCACTCTGTACATAGCACTCTACTGAACCCTGCACTCTGCACACAGCACACTCCTGAGCTCTGGATTCTCTATGTAGTGCACTTCTGAACTCTACACCCTGTACACAGCGCACTCCTGAACTCTGCCCTCTGTACGCAGCTCACTCCTGAACTCTCCACTCTGTACGCAGCGCACTCCCAAACTCTCCACTCTGTACGTAATGCATGGCTGAACTCTGAACGTAGCACACTCCTGAACACTGTACTCTGTACATAATGCACTGCTGAACTCTCCACTCTACACAAAATGCACTGCTGAACTCTCCATTCTCTACGTAGCACACTCCTGATCTCTGCCCCCTGTATGCAGTGCACTCCCAAACTCTCCAATCTGTACGTACTGTACTCCCGAACTCTCCACTCTGTACGCAGCACACTCCTGAACTCTCCACTCTGTACGCAGCACACTCCTGAACTCTCCACTCTCTATGTAGCGCACTCCCGAACTCTCCACTCTGTACGTAATGCACTGCTGAACTCTTCCCTCTGTACGCAGGGCACTCCTGAACTCTCCACTCTGTACGTAATGCATTCCTGAACTCTCCACTCTGTACATAGCACACTCCTGATCTCTGCCCCCTGTACACAGTGCACTCCCAAACTCTCTAATCTTTACGTACTGTACTCCCAAACTCTCCACTCTGTACGCAGCGCACTCCTGAACTCTCCACTCTGTATGTAGCGCACTCCTGAATCTCCACTCTGTACGTAATGCACTGCTGAACTCTCCACTTGGTACATAATGCATTCCTGAACTCTCCACTTGGTACATAATGCACTCCTGAACTCTCCACTCTGTATGTAACGCACTCCCGAACTCTCCACTCTGTACGCAGAGCACTGCTGAACTCTCCACTCTGTACGTAGTGCACTCCTGAACTCTTCACTCTGTACGCAGAGCACTTCTGAACTCACCACTCTGTATGCAGCGTACTCCCGAACTCTCCACTCTGTACGCAGCGCATTCCTGATCTCTGCCCCTCGTATGCAGCACACTCCTGAACTCTTTGCTCTGTATGTAGCGCATTCCTGATCTTTGCCCCCCATATGTAGTGCATTCCTGAACTCTCCGCTCTGTACGTAGTGCACTGCCGAACTCTCCGCTCTGTACGTAGTGCACTGCCGAACTCTCCGCTCTGTACGTAGTGCACTGCCGAACTCTCCGCTCTGTACGTAGTGCACCGCTGAACTCTCCGCTCTGTACGTAGTGCACTGCCGAACTCTCCGCTCTGTACGTAGTGCACTGCCGAACTCTCCGCTCTGTACGTAGTGCACTGCCGAACTCTCCGCTCTGTACGTAGTGCACTGCCGAACTCTCCGATCTGTACGCAGGGCACTCTGGAACTCTCCGCTCTGTACGTAGTGCACTGCTGAACTCTCCGCTCTGTACGTAGTGCACGGCTGAACTCTCCGCTCTGTACGTAGTGCACTGCCGAACTCTCCGCTCTGTACGTAGTGCACTGCCGAACTCTCCGCTCTGTACGTAGTGCACCGCCAAACTCTCCGCTCTGTACGTAGTGCACCGCCGAACTCTCCGCTCTGTACGTAGTGCACTGCCGAACTCTCCGCTCTGTACGTAGTGCACTGCTGAACTCTCCGATCTGTACGCAGGGCACTCCTGAACTCTCCGCTCTGTACGTAGTGCACTGCCGAACTCTCCGCTCTGTACGTAGTGCACTGCCGAACTCTCCGCTCTGTACGTAATACATTCCCGAACTCTCCACTCTGTACGTAGTGCACTGCTGAACTCTCCGCTCTGTACGTAGTGCACTGCTGAACTCTCCGCTCTGTACGTAATGCACTCCCGAACTCTCTGCTCTGTACGTAATGCACGGCCGAACTCTCCACTTAATATGCAGAGCACTCTTGAACCCTTAAGCATTAAAAAAAGCTTCAAAAATGCACGAATGCATCAAAAGCACGCATGCAGAAATACATCCAGACTATGTTTCTATAGTGTGAACAGCCCTGAAAAAAAACGTTTTGCCTATAGTTCTACTTTAATTTCTCTCCAATACAATATAAATAAGTTTCACCAATACATACACCTCAGTGTGTATAACTAAGGATTCCCCATCAGGGCGATATTTATAACATGCACATTGTGATCTGAAACTCCTGGTGAGTGTGAGTGAAGTGACTCCAGTATGGCTCCTGGAATGAAGACACTCATTGGCTATAAAACTTATCCTCTAGTGCTCGCTGATAGCACCACGCCCCCTCTAGCGGCTATCGCTTGGTCACGCCTCTTTGTTCTTTCCTCCTCGCATTGGATTCTACAGTATCAGTGTAATAAAGTTTTACCGCCTTTGAATCCTCTTCCCTTCACGCCGCCGGCGGCCACCATGGCGGAGTACGATCTCACCACCAAGATCGCTCACTTTCTGGACCGACACCTGGTCTTCCCGCTGCTGGAGTTCCTCTCAGTGAAAGAGGTGAGTGATAGGAGGGGGAGATGGGGGGATGGAGAGTGGAGGCCGCGGCCTGCAGGCTGAGCCAGCAATATGACTTATGAGCGGCGCCATGTTGTTCCCGGAGAGGGGCACGGTTGGGCTGTACAGTTGTGTGCGGCTCTGAGGTGTATATTGGAGGCTTGTGATTGGGTGGGAGTAGTGTGGTACAGAGCCAGCCATGGCAGCACAGACAGTTCACAGTACAGGCCCATCTCACCCTGTGTATCCTCTGCAGAGCCTTCCTCCTCAGTACTGATCCCAGAGGCCGGGGAACCATTACCTCAGGCTGCGTCTAACCTCACTGTTTCTCTGGCAAGTGATCTGTGTTTGGATCGTTTTTCAGAGGTATATTCGCAGGCGGTGATGTGCCAGTTTTAGCTCCTATTTTCAGAACAAACGCACAGCAACCACAACAATCGCTGTTTCCCCATTCACTTGAATGGGCCACATTCAGCGGGTTTGTCACCTGCTGATCGCAACATGTTGGAGAGCTTGCTGCAGGTGCAAAGCTTCATCACTGTGCGAATGGATGGCCCCCCCATCCCTGTCCCCCCCCCCCCCCCCGTCGCTGTCCCCCTCATCGCTGTCCTTCAGAAGATTTACCCCCCTTCCTGACTAGGCCATTTTTTTAAATACGGCGCTGCGTTACTTTACAGACTTGCCTGCCGGGGCAATTCTGGCATTTCTTTGCTATATGTGAAAATCAGCATTTTTAATTTTTTTGCTTGAAAATTACTCAGAACTCGCAAACGTTTTATTTGTATATATATTAGTGGTGCACCAAAATGAAAATTCTGGTGCCGAAAATGAAAATTCAAAATGCACAGTTTTTAAAGATGAATATATATTTTTTGGAAAAAAATACACTGATTAAAATAAAATATACATATGCCAATTTTTTCCTAAAATATGAAAGAGGATGTTACAGCGAGTAAATGGATACCCAACATGTCAAGCTTTAAAATTGTGGAATGGCGTGAAACTGCTGTACCTAAAAATCTCCATGGGTGATGCTTTAAAAGTTTCTACAGGTTAGCAGTGTGAAGTTACAGAGGAGGTCTAGTGCGAGAATTATTGCTCTTGCTCTGACGTTCATGGCGATACCTCACGTGTGTGGTTTGAACACCATTTACATATGTGGGCGTGGCCTATGTATGCGTTCACCACTATGTGCGAGGACAGGGCAAATTAACCCCTTGACGCCAAAGTCACACAAATACGCGGCCTCACAGAACTAGGCTTTTTACCGTGGCGCCGCATATTTGCGTACCTGTCTTTGTGCGCACTCACAGCACAAAGACCTCAATGTCACTGAGAACCCCGGGTCCCGTTCTAACGATCGTAACCCGGGACTCCCAACTCCGGGTCACATGATCACTGTGATAGCCTCTAATTGGCTATCACAGTGATCAGTCACTGTACAGCCCTGGCCCCCTTGTGTTTTTTTTTTTTTTTGCTCTCTCTCTGTGAGTGAAGAGAGATAAATTGTATCTCTGTAACTCCTGGTATAGAGAGAAAAAAAATATTTGTAATAAATAAATATTAACTTCTTGCCGACCGCGCATAGCCGAATGACGGCTTCACTGCGGCCGGCCAGTTCTGAGTGGACGTCATATGACGTCCTCCCAGAACGCGCTCTCCTGCGCGCCCCAGGGGGCGCGCACCCGGCGATCTCCGTGATTGCTGTGTCCTACGGACACAGCTGATCACGTGATGTGGTGAAAGGCCGATCCCACCGGCCTTTTACCACGTGATCAGCGGTGTCCAATGACACGCTGATCACAGGGAAATGCAAGTGCCGGTTCTCGGCTGCACTTTCCTCACGCTGTCAGATCGTGAGGAAAGTACTGCCGAGAACCGGCAGTTGTCAGAGCGGGGATCGGCACCGATCATCAGGGCACTGATGATCAGTGCCCTGATGATCGGTGCCCAGCAGTGACACCCGCAAGTTCCGCCCAGCAGTGCGCCCACTAGCCCCGCCCACCTGTGCCCAGCAGTGCCCCCACCTGTGCCCAGCAGTGCCCCCACCTGTGCCACTCTGCAGTGCCCCCACCTGTGCCACTCTGCAGTGCCACCCACCTGTGCACACCAGTGCCACCCACCTGTGCCCACCAGTGCCGCCCACCAGTGCCACCCACCAGTGCAGCCCAGCAGTGCCGCCAGTCAGTGCCACCAGTCAGTGCCCAGGGGTTGTGCCAGTCAGTGCCGCCAGTCAGTGCCCAGAAGTGATGCCAGTCAGTGCCGTCTATCAGTACCCATCATCAGTGTCACCTATCAGTGCTGCATATCAGTGCCGCCTATCCGTGACCCCTAATTAGTGCTGTCTATCAGTGCCGCCTATCCGTGCCACCTCATTAGTGCTGCCTATCAGTGCCCTTTAGTGCTGCCTATCAGTGCCCATCAGTGCCGCCTATCAGTGCCCATCAGTGCCGCCTCATCAACGCAAATCAGTGAAGGAGAAAAAATACCTGTTTGAAAAATTTTATAAAAGAAACAAATAAACTTTTTTTTTTTTTTTCAAATTTTTTGCACTTTTTTTAATTTATAGCGCAAAAAGTAAAGCGCCCAGTGGCGATTAAATACCACCAAAAGAAAGCTCTATTTGTGAGAAAAAAATGATCAAAATTTCATATGGGTACAATGTTGCATGACCGCGCAATTGTCAATCAAAGTGCGGCAGCGCTGAAAGCTGAAAATTGGCCTGGTAAGGAAGGGGGTATAAGTGCCTGGTAGGCAAGTGGTTAAAAAATAATGAAAAATACCTAGATCAAGGTTTGATCTAGTTCATTGCCAGGGTTTGTGTTTGGGTCAGGGTCAAAGGTCAAAAGGTCAGTCAAGAGTCAGGATAAAAAAAAAAAATTTGTGTCAGTGTGTTAAAAAAAAAAGACAAACACACAATGCGCACTCTTGTTTCTGGGCTATACTACA